>NC_090449.1:852590175-853273453 GCF_031143425.1 Pleurodeles waltl
ACATGGACTGCTCAACACTTCCTTCAGGACTCCCTGTTTCACAAAGTCTGCAATTGTTTGTGACACTTGAATACGAACATCTTGTGCCATGTCATATTGTGGCACCTGGGGAAACACTGCATTTGGTTTCACTTACACTTTAACTGGTTCTACTCCTTTTATCAAGCCCACTTCTTTTCCTGTCAAATCCCACACTTTCTCTGTCACTGTCCCTTGTAATTCAGCAGGTAAGTCGATTACTGTAAGCAAAGGATAATGTAATCAAAGGATAATCTTCATTTGCAGTTCCTGTCTCTAACTCTGAGAACTGACCATCATCCCCTTCATCATCACTGTTTGTCTGCACTTCAATTCCATAATTGGAACAGGTAATCGAACATTTTGTTTTGCACAGTAAGTCTCTTCCCAGCAGGGATACCGGACTCGAATCGCAGACTACAAACTTATGCAGTCTCTGGAAGTTGCTGATCTCAACCTGCACTGGATCTGTAATCGGATTTTTCAAGTACTGGTTTGCTACTCCGCCCACCCTTATGGTACGCCCTGAAAGTGGTAATTTCGGAACCTCTGCACTTCTGACTGTAAAGCGTGTAGCTCCGGTATCAACCAAGAATGAAACTTTGTGACCCATTACCTTTCCCTCTACATAGGGTACCCTCTGATCTACCTCTAGGGATTCTGCAAGCCTGCACTCTTCGCTATCTGAGCTGTCATCCGACCACTCCTCATTCATTCCATCTTCACCATGCAACGGGAATTGCTGTACTGTATTATTCTGACTCATCACCTGACATGTGACCTGCTGAGGAAGCATCACCTGCTGCTGTCCCATCGGAGCCATTGGTAATTGCATTTGCTGTCTAGGTACCATGGGAACCTGCTGTTGTACTTGCTGCATTTGCGCTGGTTGAACGCGCAGCATTTGCATTTGCTGCATGGGCTGTAATCCTTGCATCTGAATCATGTTATTTTGGAAGTTCGGGTTTTGATTTCTCAGTTTTGGACCTTTCATACATTGCAATGTACCGACATTAGTGCTTTGTTGAACGACACCATCCTGCACCACATTTGGGCATTCCCGCTTCCAATGCCCCACGCCCCCGTACACATGACATGGTGACATCCTTTTCATCCCTTATGCATCATTTTGAACCACAACAGTATTCAAGTCTGGACCGCGATTCACAAAACCTTGACCTCTCGGTTGTGCCTGAAACACACCGTTCGCTTGCGGTTGCTGTTGTATCATCTGTTGAACTCCATTTCCCTGCATACCAACCTGCTCTGCCCTTATCTGCATCACCATCACTTTCTCCTTTAACTTTTTCTGCTTCAGCTAAATTTCATCACTACAGTATTTTGCATACTGCAACACCTCATCAATCGGCTTCGCTTGCCAACAAATCAAATGATTCTTAATCATCTGGCTAACCTCTGGTCTCAGCCCTTCAACAAATCTGAACACAAGATGGTTCATGTCTTTCGGCTCAATGGTCTCAGTACCACTATAATGTTTGAATGCCTTTAACAACCTCTCATAGTAAGCATGTATTGATTCTTTAACCTCCTGTGAGGTTCGGTCAATTTTCTGCCAATCTGTCACCTTCGGTGACACTTTCTGCTTCAAAAATTCAATCACTTTATGATAGTAATTCATCACCTCCTCAGAGGGTGCTCCGGTCACCTTATCCCTTGCCGGCTCCTTCGTCGGCCAGTCTACCCCTCTCTTGCACTCAAGCCATAAGTCGGGCGGAACAATAATCTCAAACAAGGTATTCAAGTCTTCTCAGAGACACTTGGCAAGCTTCACAAACCTATCTGTTTGTTGATACCACTCGATCGGTTTCTCCCTCAATCTGGGATAATCATTAGTAAAAGATAGGATGTCTCCTCTGGACCACAGCACATGAATTAAAACTCCACCAGCTGTTTCTCTCATGGGTAGTATTTTTACCGATTCCGTATCGGGTGAAGCTTTAGCCTGACTTGACCCCGGACTATCATCTTTCTCCTTATCTCTTTTCTTTGCCCATCTGCCTTCCCACTTTTCTAACGCTCCCCAAATTTGCGCACTTTGCAGTATTTCTTTTAAATGCTCTTTCATTCCGGCAGACCTCATATGCTCAAAGTCTTTTGAATCAAAGTCTAACCTGTAACTTCTTTTCAAATGTTTAGTGTTCTCAATATCAATGTTGTACTTGTCTGCCAGGTTTGCTAATCTCTGATGTACCTTACCTACCTCTTTAGTAATCTTAGGGCACAAGTATCTAAATTCTGCTTCTGTGTATGACTCTAATCTGTTTACCCCCATTGTTCCGTCCACTAGTTCGGCAGCTTCCACACCTAGTCTTACAAAATTCAGGTAATCATCTTTCTCTGCCGCTATTGCAGCAAGTGGTGAAGGTTTATTATTTCCCAGCCACCTGTTTAGTTGCTGCACAGAAAAATCTTGTAACGAGATATTTCCTGCCTGCATTATTGGAGTCTGTGATTTTTCCACACTCATTGTCTGAGGGGCTAACATGCTTGACCCTACTTGTCTTATCGCTTCGACAGGGGCTCCAATTGGGCTGAGACTTAACAAAGACCTAAGGTATTCAGCTGCTTGTGATCTTGGTGATATTGATCGAGGGGTTCCTGTGAATTCCCCTCCCATTACATCCTGGGTTATTGCTCCCTGATCACGTACACCAGATTTATCTTGTGCATACAATGGCACCGGTGGACCAACAGTAATTGGTAACGATATTGCAGCTGGTGTCTGACCTGGTCCCAAACCTCGTGGAGCTGTGACTCCGAAGATCTGATCCTCTGAAGCCGGTGCAGGTATTAATGGAGGACCTGCTGCTGGGTTATATCCCGGTATCAGTTGTGGTTGCGGCTGGGGCAGCAATTGTGGAGTTGGCTCAATCTGCACTAACCTCGATTTTGTACATATCGGGTCTCGCGGAACGATCAGGTTTGTAGTAGTCTCTAGCACTGGGACGTCTGGATAGATTCTCTGTATCTGCAGTGGAGGTTGCAACTGTATCTGCATGTGTGGCGCAGTGGGTACACTCACACCATTCTGTATCAAAGCTGTATCACTAGTCTGTACTGTATCAGTAACTCCCTTCTCCTGCGTCTGGTTCTCAGGACCCATACTAGTGCTCGGGATATTGTCGCTCGCCGCATAAGGTGGTGGGCGATCATGTAATATCCGATCCATGAATTCTTCATCGTCTGAATCGTCTTCCTCTTCCCAAGGTCTCTTAGTTTCTTTAGGCTTACTAGAGTCTTTGTCTGTTTTACAGGTGGCCTTCTTTCCCTGCGTCTCTTCTCCTTGTGTTATTGCTGGGAACAATTTTAATCCATCAACTATTCCCCGTCTCCACATTTTGCTCTTATTATCCCACCTAGCTTCTGCATAAGTCTTTTCTGCTCTTTTTATTCTTCTTTGGATTTTTTCTTGTCTCTGTTTAAGAGCCTTTAGATCCCAAATCGCTAAAGCCTCATACTGAGCTGGCCTCGGAGGTGGTTTCTGTACGCTTAACATCCACCTCAAATTCTCTAGCACCCTCGTATTGAACGTCCCATGTTCTGGGAACGCCAAACATCCCTCTTTCTCTGTTAATTTGCGCCACTGTTTCATCCATAAACAGGGCGCAACACCTTTTTCTTCCATATCTATGTAAGCTGGGGTACCCTCAGGCGGTGTAGGCTCCCCTTCACTCGCCATAATGTATGAGTCTCCTTTCAGAGCACTCTTAAAAGCCTTAACAAAATTCATTTTTACGTTTTCTCTTATTTGTATTTAATCAGAAAGTGACTTTAATTCCCAGGACACTCTTCACCCACCTTTCTCAACCTATTGCCCCTCACGGACGGCAGCCAATCCGTGCATGACCCCTCTCGACAATTAACCTATCTCAGCGCGGCACCACTGACGTCACACTCACAGATTGCAGCTGACAAAGTCTTGCGGCTCGTCCGCCCCTCACTGGATTCACACAAAACTAATGCAAAATTTTACTGCGAGCACCTTAACACCAACACAAATCTGCCGGTTTACTGCAGGAAGGGTAACACATTAGCTTCAGAATTTTACAGAGATTTCACTTGAAGCCTCGGCCGCTACTCTCTCCTTCTCAATTCCCGCATACACAAGCAGAATTCGACCCGCAAATCCTACTCTCGACTTGTCAATGGTTCGTCCTAGTGCACTTTAGAACTTGCCAAATCTCCATCGAAGGTTTAACACATACAATTTGACTCGAACTCGACTCGTCAATCACACCCGATTGACCTATTAAACCGCACAGATTACAACATAAACCCAAGTGTCTCCTACACTTGTCAATATACTCCGGAGTCTTAGACCACAACGGGTCCGTACATGAAAACCAACCACGTGGATAATTTTGAGCACAAAGCGCCACACTCATATGAAGTATGCCTACTTCCCTACTCTCATACTGTGGAGTACTCCCACTCCTACTAAAACAACATTTACCTGGCCTAAATACATACAGATTTCACAGTCACCTGCAAAAAGGCATAAGTTGAGCAAGCGCAAAACCCTATACCACACACGCTATGACGCCGAGAACATTCCCAACTCACTTAAGCAGGCTCCGAGATCCCGGGAAAGTCAGGGTGAATTTAGAAACACATCATACCTCCAATTTGCATTATCTCAGAAAAACAATTTAAACAATGATTCTCCGTCCTAGATCCTCAAAGGGCCAAACTGTCGCTCTGCTACCAGAACTGGTAACACGTCCTTTTATGATATTTTATTCACATCAGGACTCGTTTTAGGCCAATGAATCTTTTGACCCAGTTGAGAGGCACCGTAGGACGAGATAGCTAATCAATATATCAATCAATACATCAATAATGTCATCAATATTTATCACAACAATGCATTTCACTTTAGTCAAAGTCATTAATCAATTCCAAGACACTACCAACCTTTCAGCCATGAATAACCACACCTTGTTTAGTAGAATTTTATGAATTTTATTCCCTATTAATTACAATCTAATAGCAAATGCGTTAATCTCAACACCAAGAAACATAATAGCATAGTCACAATATGGCAACTTTGATAAGCTTTCATTAAAGCGAGAATCACAAACATCAGAACATAACACGGCGTGAACATAGATCAAGTTTAGCAGAGTGTCAATATTGGCTCAGTTTCAACAAAGCATAGTCTTGGTCGTTTGTCTATTTGCGGCAGTTTGATGAACCCCTGTCCTAACCACTGATTTGCATTCGCATGTTGGGCTTCATGCAAAACAATTTAGAACACCAATTTGGAAAACATCTAGCTATGGTCTCTGTCAAAAACAAGCAGTTGGTACCTAGAAAGGAAAATCAAACAGACAAATTACAAATGCATTGTCATAATTACCCTCCAAGGATTAGGTCAGCGCACAGGTTCAGTCTTCGTCTTCAGGACATCAGTCAAATCGCCAACAGTCAGAACTCAGCTCTGGGGCAAAAAGGGCACTTCCCTCGTAAGGAGGTAAAGTGTAAATGGGCAGTCTAAGGGCGAAGATGGTTTTAAGTAAACCAAAAGGTCACCAAACAGAGTGACATAGTTTCTGGATAAAATCAATAGCATTCCCTACCTAATTCTAAATGACGTCTTGTGACATGGGTTTTTATCCCTTTTTCGTAGTACATTCCCCCAAAATTCTATTGGTCGTTTGTTATACCCCACTATCTTTAACCTATCAAATTAAGCATTAGGTAATCCTAATCTTCACCCCATATTGTTTTACAAGTTTTTGATTGGTCTTCGTAATTGACGTCTTCAGAAATGGCACGTCCAGATGTGATTTCATCCTCCTGTAATTCTCTGCACATCTTTTGGTCAGCAGTTCCATTGTCTTCACCGGTTTGAATGACCTTGTACATTACATTAATCTACACTGTTTCAATTCACTTTTAACATTTAGTCTGTGGACGAGGGGAGATGGTGAGAATGGATCTTAACATAGTTACATTCATCTTCCAAGTTGAAGAGAAAAGAATAAACAGGGTCATGGCCCTTTGTGAGTCATCACACTGAAAAATAGAAAAATGCATTTAATATGAGAGCCAAGCAGCTAAGCTGCAGCTCATACTAACTTAAGGCCTATGAGGTTTTCAATACAGATTTAATAACGCAAATGTTAGTATAAGCTCAATTGAACGTAACATAAACATTTTGATCATCATTATTAGTTTGCGTATACATTGGTGGCCACTCTTCGTGGTCACAATTCAAGCGCACCTCTAAGCAAAATTGCTATTACTATAGTTTCTATGCGGCATCATCTCACCTTAATTCATAAACATTTCATGTTAATATAGATTATATAAACTACGCTCTCTCAGTTACAAGCCACTAAAAGCTGTTTCTACGTCACACCCGTTAATTTTTTTGCTCTGGCTGGGTCCATGCACCTCACGGAGAAAGGGCGGTCCAAGCACCTCACGATGTGTGGGTGTCCCAAGTGGCACAAAGTTGAAAGCTCATGATTCAGCTGACTCATATGCTCTAAGTGGCCTACAAGTATTTGATGCTTGATTCAAGCCACCCCATGAATTCCCAATTGACATGTATATTCTTGACTTGGATCAGGAGGATCTGGATGACGATGAACTTTTGGAGGATAGTGACGGTCCTTCTTTCTCTAAGGCCATACTAAAGGACTTCTTGGGGGAAGAGATGTTTTTCTCAGGCAAGATTAAGCATCCTAGGAGCTCTGAGTGGTGGCCCTTTGATCATGTGGCCAAGTTTATCAAGAAGTGGATTAAGAGTCCCGTTGATAAGCGAGCACGTAATGTGTTAAGGGCTGAATGCTCCAGGCCAGTAATTCAATATAAGGTATTTCTTACACCTAACTTAGATCCCGAACAGATGAAAATTCCTATTTAAGCTGGGTAGAGACCCTAGAAAGGGCCTGAGAGGTTTCTCAAGTCTTGTCAAGATAGCTTTCTTGATGTCATTGGTCCTCTGGCTAGGATTATAGATATGGCTGAGGAAGCTTACTCTAACAATCTCCCAAGAGCCGCCAGAGGGCCATGGTGCTTCTTGGTAACACAATCGCTGGGGTTAATACAGAGAGGTGTAGGGTCATTTTGATGAAAATAAAACAAAAACTTGGGGACCTAGCAGAAAAAGAACCCTCTGAAAACTCCAAAGCCTTCTTATTTGTGGAAGATATGATTAAAACATGTAGTAAATATGTGGCAACATTTACCGCCTTAGGTAAGGCAAATAATAATATGCGTAGTGTTTTAAACGTGGGTATTTTTGGATGGGCCAGCAGAAGGGGACTTTCTGCCGGCCCGGCTTCCAGAAGTCGAAATTCTCTTATTACAGAACACCAAGAGGTTCTTACAGAGGAATATCTTCATTAAGCTTCGACCCCTAGAGAGGACGTGCTCGAGGAAGAGGTGCCAGAGCAGGAGGACAAGGCACAGCAGGATTCCAGGGTGAGTACCACGGTTTGTCCTCATTTATGTTCCCCAGCAAAAGTGGGAGGTCACCTCAAACTTATTTCCCCAAAGTGGGAATCTATTACACAAGATCCCTGGGTTTTAGAAACCATCTGTGGGTTCAAGATAGATTTTTGGCAGGAACCCGTTCGGGTACTCTACGCAAAAGAAATTATTCTATTATCTAACCAGCTACTGATGGTGGAGGAAAAGATAAAATATTGCTGCAGGATGGCGCCATCCTTCAAGTCCCTCTGGACCACAGGGTTTTTGTAAGCACTCTTTTTCTGGTGGAAAAAATAGACAAAGGGTGGAGACCGTGATAAATGTGAGAGAACTCAGCAGATTCATGGTTTACATACATTTCAAGATGGAGGGGATCCATTTTCTAAGAGACGTTGTAAAAAGGGGATTGGTTAGTAAAGTTAGATCTCAAACATGACTATTTCACCATTCCCATGGCCAGTGTTTACCTGGCAAGGTCGCCTTTATCAATTCCAGGCTTTACCTTTCAGTCTTTTGACAGCGGTGTGGTGCTTCACAAAGATTATGAGGGTTGTAGCTTCTTACATCATGGAAAGGGGTGTTCGAATGATTGTTTACTTGGACGACTTACTAATTATGTCTCAATGAGAAACACAGATCTTGAAGGATTTAGGGATGGTCAATTCTCCTTTGGAGAGCTTTATTGTAAACAAGGAGAAATCTGTTCTTACCCCATCCACGTCTCTAGAGTTCTTGGGCTTCACGATAGATACTGTGAACTTGATTCTGTTATTACCCTAAAGAGATTACCAAGATCCGGAAAAAGATATGGTACGTCCTCAAATGACAAGTTTTGATGTTAAGGGAACTTGCCATGCTGTTGGGCCTCTTGCCATCATCCATTCAGGCAATTTTTCCAGGCCTGTTAAACTATTGGGCTTTCAGGAGGATAAAGGCAAATGTTTGTTGGTACGGCCTTTGGTATGGAGACAAGGTATTGTTGGATAAGGAAGCAAGAGAAGAATTGTACTGGTGGTTGGAAAATCTAGATGCATGGAATGGCAGGGCAATCTTAGGTTGTTCTCCAGACTTTGGTTTGGAATCGGATGGCAGTTTAGTTGGCTAGGGTACACGTTTGGGTCTTCAAGAGACTGGTGGCTTATGGTCTCAGGCAGAAAAAAATGCAACATATAAAGTATTTGGAATTGACCACAGGTCTCTATCCCCAAATGAGTTTCAAGCATTGTTTACAAGGCAGGGCGATATTGTTGAAAATGGACAGTGTTTCTGCTGTGGCGTATATACATCTCTTACATCGCTTAGGTGGTACAAGGTCACTGGACCTTTCAGAGTTAGCAAAGTAACTTTGTTTTTTTTGTTTGGAACACAAGATTAGCCTGAGAGCAGAATACTTCCCTGGAAAGGCAAATGTTATTGCAGATTGGAATTCACAATTTGTACAAGGTTTCAGCAATTGTAAACTGAACATGTTTTATTTTAAGAGTCTTTGCCGGATTTGGGGTCCTTTGCACATAGACCTCTTCGCGAGCAGATTGTCAAGCCAGCTGAAGAGTTATTTCAGTTGGATGCCAGACACTAACAGTGAACGCTTTTCTTTAGATCTGGAAAAGGACCAATGCATATGCGTTCCCTCCATTTGCCATGATTCCAAGAGTTCTTCAGAAGGTGAGGCAGGAGAAGTGTTCACTTGTTCTAATAACTGCACTTTGGGTTTCTCAAGCATGGTTTCCAATGATCCTGGAACTAGCTTGGACATACCCTTTTTGCTACCTGCAGAGAAAGGCCTTTAACTAAACACAGATGGAGAGAAACACCCTCTGGTGCTGAATGGGACTTTGAACCTTTTGCTTGGAGAGTGTGAGAAGATCTAGAGAAATGTCAAGCCTTTCAGGAAGAGTTGAACAGCTCCTGGAGGAATCCTAGGCTCCAGGTACCCGCTGTAGGTACAGAGGGATATGGAACTTATGGCTTCATTGGTGCTTGGAGAGGGATTTGGTTCCCATGAAAGCACCTATGGAGGAGGTAGTTAACTTCCTCGTTGAGTAGTTTGATAGAGGCCTTGGATAGCGAACACTAAATTGCTATAGGTCTGAAATTTCTGCAGGTCATAGTTTGGTCAATGGCAAAAATGGTAGCTAAGAACTTCTTAGTTTGTAGAGTGCTTAAAAGCATCAGGTTGAGAAGACCCCTAATCCTAGGTATGATACTCTATGGGATGTTAACGTAGTCCTCTCTCCCTTTATGCCCTGGCAATGGATTTTTGGCTATAAGGAGACTTTCCATGAAACTGGACTCTTTACTTTGTTTAATTTCGTCTAGATGAATCTCTGACGTCAAAGCTTTGGAGGTAACAGAGTTTATGACAATTTTGGAGTTACCTCTGAGATTACAAGAAGAACTAAAATTATTTCTGATTCAATTTTTTATCCAAGATTTGACTATTGCATAAAGCTATGTGTTGTGGATTGTATGAAGGAATACAATGCAAGAATGGCCGAATAACGTCCTCACGCTACGGACCAATTATTAACTTCTTTTGTCAAGCCTTTTAAAGCAGTTACCACAGCAACTATTGCTAGATGGGTGAAATGATCTACAAAATCAGCGGGCATTGACTTACAGAAATTCCAAGCTCAATCTATGAGGGGTGCAATGGTTAGCCAATCCTTTTTTGAAGATGGTAAGCTAGAGGATATTTTAAGAGCTGCTGACTGGTCTAATGCTTTGACAATTGCTACATTTTACTGTAAACCAACTGAGCATTTGTCTGATGTGGTGCTGAGAGGCTACCAACATGCATAATGGGAGCGTCTAGTCTTGTAATGATATAGGGATTCTCCAAATTAAATGACAAGAGAATATGAATATCATTAAAGACGCAGAGGCTAACATTATCCCACTCTCTCAACCCTAGTGGAGTGGACATAGGTCACACATATATATAAAAAAAGTTTAATGATTGCACTTTGTTTATTCTGTGTTTTAGAGCTTGAGTTTTAAGTGTATTCTTTGCTGCCTTGTCATTGAATATTCCTACCCTATCAGATGCTTCATTGATGATCTCTCTCTTCCAGAGAATAACCAGTAATTGAAATACGAAGATTTGTAATGGTTAACTGGCATAAGAAGCTTATTGTTTGGGAAGTTTCATTTTGAGAGGTTCCTTTCCTGTGTTCGAATGTGATGGATGTGGCTGAGACTGACATTTAAGAGGCCGATTGTTGTTAACATGGTCTTATTATTATGTGATCCATATTCTGTTCTGTAATGTTTCTTTTAAGATGTTTATACTTTCAAGTGCGGCGTGGAGTGGCATTAAAGGTAATATGCATAATGTTAGCCTCCGTGCCTTTAATGAAATGTAGATTCTCTTGTCATTTACTTTGAAGAATCGCTATTTGTTTGCCTAGTGGTCTTAAAGCCACACTCTTATTGGCTAAAACCTATCTGAGGCTCTAGAATAAAATCTGTATTTATGTTTCTCCTCATATTGCAAGTCCTCTGTTATGGAGATTGTTTACCCCTAGGACCTTGTAAGAAAGTTAGATGTTGTGAAGAATGTGAGTCCTTCACAAATCATCAGTCGGCAACCTTCCTTTTACTGGGAGCCAAGAGCTCCGTTGTAGCACTTGACTCCCTCAGGGTATTGAAGCAGAGTAGTCCAAGGCTTACTCAGTGGAGGTGGTGTGGTCTAATAATCGAGCTCACTGGCACACAACACTCATAACTTAATAAGTTATATTCCAGTCAGTGCCTTTTCTTATAAAAATGAAAACGGCTTTATTACACACATATTATTAGCTACTATACATTAAATTACAAATATTTACAATCTGATAGATGCAAATACTTTGTGCAACCCCAGAAAGCCCTAAACCCACAACCACACCCCTCCCCCCCACTTAACCTTGATACAGTACCACAATGCAGTGGGCTGTCAGCATCAATAAGGCTGGCTGACTGGATTTGTTACGGTGTCACAGTATTAGTAAACAAAATGATATAAACCACCACTGTAACACCACTGAAATCAATGGAGAAAGTGTCAATATTTCATACTATTTATTATTGGAGGAAATCCACCTTTTCCACCTCGACCTCCATCCTATGTGGTCACTTCAGATTTTCCAAACCTTGCAAGACCCTATTTGATGGTTCTAGAACTCTGAACTATATCCCTGCTAACCAGGAGGAAAGTCCTTGAGTTCCCCCTTTAAACATGGTTGATTTGGCATATTCACAATTGGTATATTTGACTTACCTATAAGTGCCTATTACATGGTACAAGATGTACCCCAGGATTGGAATTTAAATGCCACAAGTGGACTGCAGTACCGTTTGATCCAGCCACTACAGTGGCAGTGGCAGTGGCTTTAGGCCTACCCTGTGTACCCTGTGGCAGTGTAAAAATTGCAATTTGACCTGTCAACCCCTGTCAAACACTTTTTAAAATATTAATAAGCCACCACATGGCTTTGTAGTAAAAAAGGGAGGTAATTTAAAAGTAAGGATATCGAAACTTAACGTTAAAATGTCATTACATTGACTGTTAGAAATTGGGTTTCTGGTTGGTAGAGCAATGCGCTCAGTCCACGCAGGAATCGCAATTCTAGTCAAGGTAAGTCAGATAAATCTTAACCTGTGCTCACCCTCTGGTTGCTTGGCATAAAGCTGTGAGGCTTAACTGAAGAGGCAATGTGTAATGAACTTGGGCAACACTTCAAACAGTAAAACAGTAAAAACACCACTCAAAATTACTATACAACATGTTAGAACCATAGACCCTAATATACTGAACAAAACAAGGTTAAACCGACAAAAATTCAAACAAATAGAAGTTGAGATATGAATTTTTTTTAATTAAATGTGCAAGTAGCGCTTAGAAGCAAGAAGCGCCTATTGGGATATCTGGTCTGCTAGACCTGACAGCCTTAGGGTGGTAGTCCCCCAACTTTTTGCCTCCCTCCCTCCATGTCTGCTGGTTTTGGGACTCTACGCACTTAACCACTGCTGATCAGTGTCAACGTGCTTGTGCTCTCTCCCCTAAACATGGTAACATTGGCTCACACCCAATTGACATATTTAATTTACCTATACGTCCCTAGTAAAGTGCACTAGATGTGTCCAGGGCCTGCACATTAAAAGCTACTAGTTGGCCTGCAGCTCTGATTGTGCCACCCATATAAGTAGCCCCTTAACCATGTCTCAGGTCTGCCATTGTCAGGCTAGTGTGTGCAGTTTCACTGCCACTTTGATTTCACATGTGAAACTACTTGCCAAGACTTTAATTTCCCTTTTCTTACACATAAGTCACTCCTAAGGTAGGTCCTAGATAACCCATAGGGCAAGGTGCTATGTAAGTAAAAGGCAGGATATGTACTTATAAATTTTACATGTCTTGGTAGTGAAAACCCCCCAAAGTTGTTTTTGCACTACTGTTAAGCCTCCTTCTGTCATAGGGCAGTATCAGAAGTGGTAATTTCTGATCTGAGAGAAAAATAATCTTCATGTTTCATATGGTTGAAATGGTAGTGAGAAATCCTACTTACTGGTGAAGTTGGATTTTACATTACTATTTTAGAAATGCCACTTTAAAAAAGTAGGCATTTTTCTGCACTTACTGCTCTCTGTGCCTCACAGTCTGTCTCCAGTCCACATTGGGTCTGTGCTTGTTGATAGCTCCCATTGTGCATTCCACCCAGACAGCCATAAACACAGGACACTCAGCTGCAGCTGCATTCATCTGCATACTGATGGGTCCTCCTGGTCAGACAGGGTGGAGGGGCACTCACTTACACTTCAAAGACCAGTGGCCTGCTTTGACACAAAGCACTGATAACCCCCACAGGGCACCTGGCAGACAGGGTTGTGTTGAAAGGGGAACTTGTGCAAATCTAAACCACTCTTTGAAGTTTGCTCTACTTCGAAGGCACTTTTGGGTATACATACTGGGTTTGTGACCCCACCAAATCAGACACTTCTGGACATACAATGGGACTCTGTCAGAGGGAGTTCCTGGCTGTCCAAAGGACTCATCTGGACTGCTTTTCTGGAAGGATTGCTGGCCTGCTTGTTGCCCAGCTGCCTGCTGATCCCACACTGCTGGAAGGATTCTGTCTTCCTTTACAAGTGCTCTCTAAGGGCTCGGATTGATCTTGCCTCCTTTTCTGAGGTCTCAGGGCAATCAAAAACTTCTCCAGGGAGGAGAAAATTCAGTGTGTCGGAAAATTGACACAATGCCTGAAAAATTTGATGCAATGCCTGCAAAATTTGATGCAACACCTGCCGGATCGACACAGCATCTGTCTCGCGGCTGACAAATCGATGCATCGGCTGCCTGATCAACGCAGCACCTGTTGCCTCTTCTCAATACATTCTGGATGATTTTCCACGCATCGTCCCTGGGCGTCAAAATATCCATGCAGCGCAGTGAGGAATCAAGGCTACACTCCCAGAAACGGATGCATGGATCTTGCATTGTGGAAAGAAACAATGCATCACCTTTGCCGCACCAGACAAATTGAGGAATTGCAATTTCTTTTTGATGCATCTCCTCCTCTGCGGCCCTCTGCCTCATTATGTTTTACAAATCCCAGATACTGTGTGTTAAGAGGATGCAACTACTGATTCTTCAGGATTGAGACTCATGTAAATTTTGTAAAGGTAATATCTTGATTTGTGGATATTGGATTTATGTTTTTTTGGTCTCATTTTATTCAGATAAATATTATCTATTTTCCTAAACTGATGTGGAGTACTTTTTGTGGTGTTTTCACTGTGTTACTCAGTGGGTTATTACAAAAATACTTTACACATTACCTTCTAAGTTAAGTCTAATTTCTCTGTGACAAGCGGCAGGAGGGTGAGCACAGGATAATTTAGGTTGTGTTGTGACTTACCCTGACTGAGACTGTGGTCCCTACTTGGACAGGGTGCATACCTTTACCAACTAGAGACCCAATTTCTAACATGGTCATGCTAGGGAGGGACAAAGTCAAGAGTTTAGGCTACCCGCAATGTAGTGCAGGCCAACTACAGGGCCTACACAGGGCCTGCTGAGCAATAGTACCTTAATCCTTGTTGCAGCACGAGATGCGTTGTTGATCCCCACGCAGTTGGGGTGTTGCCCTAGAATTCTCCACACAACAATGTTGATGCATCAGATCCAAGTGCAATGCGCTGGCTCCGGGTGCCGCGGTTTCCGAATGCAATGTAACTGGTCAGGCCATGCTAGATGGGCGATGTGTCCAACCTCTCCACGCACTGGTGGTGATTCACTGGTTCTGAAGTGGTGGTTCTGAGGCAATGCTGAGGTTCGGTCCGATGCACCGGTCCTGGAAGTTGCAGCACCCTACACTCACTTTCAAGAGCCCTGGACTGAGTTGGCACCACTTGGCAGAGCAGGACTTACAGGAAGTAAAGTCAAGGTGCTGTTTGTATATGGAAGAGAAGTCTTTGTTGTCCCTGAGACTTCAGAACAGGAGGCAATCCAGGAAGCCCTTAGACCCACTACCATTCTGGGATGGAGAGATGCAGGTCCAGTTCTTCTCCCAGGCAAGAGGGCAGCAGCAGGTCTGCTCAGCAAATCAGGAGTCCAGCAGAGGAGCAGTTCAGCAGAGTGGCAGTCCATGTAGCAGCAAAGCAGCCCTTCTTCCTGGCAGAGTATTAACAGATCATGATGTGTACTGAAGTTCTGGTGTAATGGGTCCTGTACTTATACCCAGTTGTGTCTTTGAAGTGGTAGAGACTTCACAGAAGGGTCTTTGAAATGCACAAAGCCCTCCCTTACTGCCCTGGATCCATACTCACTACAGGGTAATATGCAGCTCTTTGTATGTAGCAGGGCACTGACCTTTCAGGTGTGTCAGCCCCTGCCACCTATCCTGCCCAGGTGACCCATTAGGATGTTCATGGCTTATCAGTCACACCTATGCTCCCTTTGTGTGTGGCTGTCTAGAAGCATTGTACAAGCCCAGCTGTCACTCCACCCCAGACATGTATTGAGACAGTCAGTAGGCACTAAATGGCTAAAGTTTGAAAATGCCAACTTTCTAGAAGTGGCATTTTCAGAGCTTCTATTTTAAATCCAACTTCACCATGAGTTTTTAATTTAAATTGGAACCCAGAGACACCAAACTCAACAAATTTATCTCATCCAGATTGGGAATTACACAGATGTAATAAGGTAATCCCAAAGTTATTTTATGGGAGGGATAGGCCTTGCACTAGTGAAAAAGTAATCTGGGAGTTTTACACTACTAGGGCATATAAAAATAAAAAATACATGTCCTGCCTTTTAAATACTTTGCACTCTGCCCTGTGGGTCACATTGGGCCCACCTTATGGGTGACCTATTTGTAAAAAAAGGGAAGGTTTAGGCCTGGCAAACAGTTTAACTTTCCAGGTCGACAGGGCATACACAGGCTCTTTAATAGCAGGCCTGAGACACGGTTAAGGAGCTTCCTAAGTGGATGACACAATCAGTGCAGCAGGCCCACTAGTAGCATTTAATTTACCATCCCTTGGTACATGCAGTGCAATTTACTAGGGATTTATAAGTAAATTAAATATGCCTGTTGGCTATATGCCAATACTACCATGACTTTGGGGAGAGAGCAAAAGCACTTTAGCACTGGTAATAAGTGATAAAGTTCACAGAGTCATAAAGCCAGCACAAACGAGGTCAGAAAATGGAGGGAGTCAGGCAAAAATGTGGGGGGAAGACCATCCTAAGTCTGTCATGTCTAACACTCCCATAATCTACTTTGCACTGTGGCAGGCCTAGCCATCCAAAACTATTGGGCATGCAGCACTGATCTTGACACCCACTTAAGTAGCCATTTTAAAACATGCCTCAGGTCTTAGACATGTATTTTTAAGTTTTACATGTCATGGTAGTGAAAAACTCCTCAATTCTCAATTCTCAATTCTCCCATAGGATTTCATTTGATTATCCTATTACATTTAATAAGTGATGACTTTTGCATGGAACCAAGAAGAAAGGTCTTGTTTGGTCTCTACAGATTTGTAATTTAAAATCCTCTTTTCTTTAAAGGTAAAGTCAACTTTTAAATCACAATTCTGGAAATACCACTTTTAGAAAGTAAAGTATACAAGAAGTGAAAGAGGGAATGCTTAAATTGGTAATTACTCGGGGAAGCCATGCCGTCATTATATTGCACATCATGCCACCTCCGTTTGGACCAAGCTATATGCAAATCAGTATTTATCCTCCTCTAATGGGAAGAGTCTAGCTCGAACTGGCAATCCAGGACCTGCCTGACACGTTGAAAAGCATGACTGCTTTTGTGCCAAGCTACCAGAGTGTTATGCACAGGTTAATTTAGTGGTTCACCCTGACAAGGATTGTGGCTATTGTTTGAGGAGGACCCACACTCACTCCAGACAAACCCAATTTCTCACAGTTCTTAAAAATGTAATTCAATGGATTTTTAATAACTACTAAGCATAAGTAACTTTTAGAAAGTTACCTTTTCCATCCATTTGCTTCAAACTTCTCACAGCCAGGAATTATCATGTGAATAGGTGTTCAAAAAGTGTGATATGACTCTCAGGAGAAAACGATTGCTGACCTGAATGTGTTGAGATGACTTCTTTGAACCTCCGAGAATATGCAAGGTGGGGGCAGTGAGCAATCTTTTTGACATTATATTGTGACATCCTGCTTGAGTATCAAAGCCTGCTTGACATGTCTACTGGGTTTGCATATAACACTCAGGGACACACTTAGCATTCAGAGACCAGGGTGCCAAAATAATTCTTGTGATTCTTGTGTATCCTCTGTCTGTTAGCTGACGTACCCTGCTTTGTCCCACCAGACTTCCGTTTCTGGGTTTTACATTTAACACTGGGGCAAATTTGAAAGGATGGGAACAGGATGGCAAGGCCGTTCTTGTTTATACACTCTCTGATTGCTCATGAAAAATGTTTTGTTCTACCAGACTTATGTCTATGGGTTTACTGTGGGTGCAGTAGCTGTCACAAACTGGTGTTTAGTGTTAGATATGGGTGGTGTTAGACCTGATATACTTGGTGTGGTTTCCCTTGACTTTTTGCCTTCAGACCCCCTTTTTTGCTGACCTCGTTTTTGCTGGCTTTAGGACTCTAGGCACTTTACTTTTAGCACTAACCAGTGCTAAAGTGCATGTACTAAATACTTAAAACATGGTAACATTGGCAAAGCCACAATTTGCATATCTAATTTACTTGTATGCATTGCCTGCGCCCAGTGCTTATAAATTAAATACTGCTGGTGGGCATGTAGCACAGATTGTGCCACCTACCTCTGTAGCCCTTCAAACATGTCTCAGGCCTATCATTGCAGAGCTTGTGTGCGTAATTTTAAACTGTCATGTCAACTTGGCACATTAACCCTCTTCTGAGGCCCAAACCTTCCTTTTTAATGCATATACGTCACCCCTAAACTAGGCCCAACACAGCCCAAGGGCGGGGTGCAGTGCATTTTAAAGGTAGGACATGTACTTTTAATTTTTACATGTCATAGTAGAGAAAAACTCTTAAATAAGTTTTTCAATACTGTAAGGCCAAGATATAACATTGGGAATACCTTATTACATTGTATAAGAGTAATTTCCAATTAGGAAGAGATGGGACTCCCAGGTTTTGTGTCTCTTGAATCACAATTGAAATCACAACTCATGCTGGAGTCAGATTTTAAATGGTAATACTGAAAATGTCACTTTTAGAAAGTTGGCATTTTCTTACTTTAACCATCTGGTGCCTCCTGCCTGTCTCTGAATATATCTCTGGGGTGGGTGACAGCTGGGCTTATGATACCCTTTAGACAGCCACACAGAAAGGGAGCTTCAGTGTGAATGATGGGCCAGCCACAGCCTGATGGGTCATTGTGAGCAAGATGGGCGGGAGGAGCTGACACACCTGAATAGGCTGTGTCCTGTCCCAACACAAAGGGCTGGATACCCCCCTGCAGTGGTGATTCTGGAGCCATGACAGAAAAGGCAGGGGCTCTGTACATTTCAAAAGCATCTCTTTGAAGTCCCCCCGATTTTAAAGGCACAGTTGGGTTTATGTACTAGACCTCAGACACCACCAACACAGTACACTTCTGGACCTGTGAACACTCTGCTAGGAAGGACTGCTGTGATGCTGAAAGGACTGTCACTCTGCTTGACTCCTCCTTTGCTGTGCTGACCTGCTGCCCTTCTTGCCTGGTACTGAGAAGGACTGGTCCTGCATCTCTCCAACCCTGAACGAAAATGACTCCAAGGGCTTGCTGGCTAGCCTTCTGTTTTCGGAAGTTTCAGGAAGACGAAAGCCTGCCAACTCACCCGCTACAGCACCTGGACTCTGCCAACTGTCAGTCTTGCCCTGCCAAGTGGTATCAATCCAGACCTGGGCCCTTGGAAGTGGGTATAAAGTGCAGCTCCAGCAGGAATTGACTCACCGCTGCTGTTGCGAGGGACAGAACTGGAATGTTGTCCCACTGCGTGAATCAGAACCGGCGCATCGTCTCTACTGTGAGGATCAACTCTGATGCAGCGCTGCTTCTGCAAGGCCAGCACACCTCAGAGCCACTACATCATTGCTGCTATGTGGAGAAACTTGATGCATCTCCTCTACTGCGTGGGGAAAATCAATGTATCACCTCTGCTGTGGGGATCCACTCTGGCGCATTGCCTCCGGGTCCACCACACCCTGGTATCACCACATTGTTGCTGCTGCATGAAGAAAATCAATGCATCTCCTTAACTCCATTTGGAAGATTGATGCATCTCCTCTGCTGCGGGCGCCAACACTGGAGCAAAGCTCCTCTACTCCCCGCATCCCCAACAATGCAACAAAGCTCTGTTTTCATAACCAGGAGTGTTAACTTTTTGTGTGGTGTTTTCGCTGTTTTACTGTTTGAAGTGTTGCCCAAACCCTTAACACATTGCCTCTTAAGTTAAGCCTGACTGCTCTGTGCCAAGCTCCAGAGGGTGAGCACAGGTTAACCCTGGGTGTCTTCGTGACTTACCCTGACTAGGATTGTGGTTCCTGTTTGGACAGGGTGCGCACTTCTGCCAACCAGAAACCAAATATCTAATATACAGACATAAGGATTACCATAGTACACTCCTCACATATAGACCCAGCCCTCAGAGCCCAGGTTTAGTGTGGCATAAGAATCTCTCCATCTTAAAAATGTTCAAAGTGGGTACCCCAAGAGTTTACCCCAAGAGTTAGGGTGTGCCTAGGAATCATATCCACCCACTAGTTTGTGTCAGGCATTTCCAGGCACCCACTTCAGAACACTTTCTGGGCCTGAGGAAGAACAGTAGAGGTCTGGACCTGTTGTCTGTAAACTTAGAGACTCCTGAAGAGAAGGACCTGCTTCCTTCTTTACCGAGGACAAGGAATTGAACTCCCAGGGTCATAAGGCTGACCTCCTGTTCAAGCTACTGGAATACAACAAGCCACAAGGGGCCTTTGCTGCAACTGCCCACGTACCCAGTGGCAACCAGCCCTGGAGTGGACCCTGCTGTTGGCCAGTGCCTGACACCATGTGAGTCTCTAGGTGCCTCCCGAGGTCCTTGGGTCTTGAGAACTATACTCCTGCAGTGGATAGGGACTTAAAGGACTAAGGCTAAACAATAGAAGTTTTGACTAGGACAAAACTGGTCGGTGTATCTGACCCACGCTCCTTTGAGGTCAGTGACAGATTGCACCTTTGTCCCGGTCTACAGTGACCATTAACTATCATAGGCACTTTTTGCTTTGCGCTCTTCCTAATCAACTTTTCTTTTAATCCCTAGCTCTAGTTGCCCTTATAAGATTTTTGTCATTTTTGTGTAATTTTGTTTATTAAATTGTATTCTGTTTTTCCAATTTAGTTTAGGAGTTTTATTGTGCTGCATTTCAACTTTCTTTTACTGTTTTAGTTGTACATAAATACTGTACAATTTGACTTAAGATTAAGCCTGTTTGCTCTATGTCATAGCTACCAGTGGTTTGTGCTCAGGTTTATTTAGTGACTTGAATGGTTCTACACATTTCAGGCTGTAGGAGTTCTTGAATCATGAAAAGCCTTTCTTTGGGTCACAGATACATTGCCCTAGTAGACTTATGGCATTTTTGGGAAAGTTTTTCTGGGGTGGCTGCTGCACTCTCTGCAGCCCCGAAATGCTCCAAAACAATGTTGGTGGTGTCCCTGCCTAATTTTTGGCCACCATGAGGCACCCTGCAAATTTCCTGTGCGCGTAAGGGCTTATGAGGCGCCTTTAGGGCCCAGACAGGCATATTTTATTAGTAACTTCCACTTCCCTAATGCTGGAAGCTGTAACCTCCTTTTTTTTTTTTTTACTCTGCAGCCTCACACAGCATTTTCCAATTTCTTAAGGGCTGGTTGCCCCTGCCCCTAAAATGCAGAGCCCATTCTCCTGTGGTGGCACAGCTGTTGTGTGCTGGAATGGAGCCGACCTCCTCTTTCTTCTTCATGGCCTTCAGGTAGCACAGGTTGGGTTTGTGTGCTGTCTGTCTGCCAGTCCCCCAGACATGGGCACAGGAAGCAAAGAAGGTCATCCAGTAATGGGTTAGTTTGGTGGTGCTCCAGTTCTTTGTGAATCAGGTAATTGGGGTTCCTGAGACAATCTCCTTTCATTGGACCCCAGGGATTGGGTCCCTGGGTCAAGAATTCTTCAGAGAGGGGGTCCAATGCATACCTCCTCCTCATAATAAATATAAATGGTGGTTGTGCTAACCTTTGGGGCTTGTCCCTCTCATGGATAGTTTTAGAGAAATGCAGTGGAATGTTATATGCTTGTTTTCCCGTATAGTCCCACTGGAGGACTAGGTTTTAGATGCCATTTTCTCCATCCACATTGGGCTGATTGCCTTCATTTCAGTGTTGTTTTACTCCTGCTGGCGAGTTCTATCCACCTAGAGCATTTTCTGGCTTCTAAAGTTCATGTGTTGGTGCGGAGGTGAATTTTGCTGCCCCCTTGTCTTGTCCTCTGACTGGGCCCCTGATGCTCTTTTTTGCTTGGGGGCATGATCCACAGCCAATCTACAGCCAAATAAAACAATGTCCCTTTCACATTCTCTCAGTCCGACAGCCTCTTGGCTACTTGCAGGTCATCTGTATGTCAAGGGCCAGTCCACAGAGGCCCCAGAAATTCCTCCAGGGACCCTCAGATGAGACATTCCCCCAACTGTTAATCAGAGGCTTAAAGGAGCCAGTGCTACTTGACCTGGAGAGACCCATTCCAATTTTCCAGCTCGAGTCACAATCCTGCAGTCTATGTCCCCAGTGGGGTCAGGTGGCTTCTCCTACCAGCTGGTCATTCTATTGCCATCATCTATCTCATGTCCGGTCTCTTCCCAAAAGTCTCTCCCTCGTGGAGGGGTTTTCAGTGGGGGTGGAACGTTCTGGAAGGTAGGCACCTCTGCCCAGTTATCTTTCCACCTTTCCCTAATCCTCTTGCACAGCATTCTGGAGCATTTAAACATGGGTGACTACAGGTGGTCTATGAATAGACCCTTTCTGGGAGCCTCAGCTCAATCCCCAACTGACCAAGCTGCCTAATCCCTTCTCATCAACATTTCAAAGGGGAACCCCTCCTGTGTTTGGCATGAAATGGAGCATGGCCTATCAGTCATAATTCCATTATCTATCTGGACCGTGATATAGAAGTGAGAGGCAAGTGGCTCCTAACATCAGTCCATCAAAAACTACAGGCAAGACTCCCTCTTATAATACATAATTTCTTCCCAGGGCTTTACTGTACAAACTCCCAGTGGGTCAATTTTTGAGGCATTACAAGAACTACACTGAGACAGGTGGATGTGTAGAATTGTCACTTCCAAAGACCTTGTCCAACACATATTATTCAACAGACATGGAGGAGGGCTTTGAACACCTTATGAAAACCATTGCTTGAGAAAAATGTGAAATCTAAGGCTGCCCATATTCTTACAGTGGTGATAACCACAAAAGTGTGCATGATCATTAGGGAAAACTGGAATATACTAAATGTAGATTCCCAAACTGTCCCACCACCATGATCTGTTTTTCGATGACCCCTGAACATTAAAACTCACCTATTCCATAAACTCATGACTAGCATGGGCAAATAGTTTAACCAATCTACCTTTGTCAAAAGGTCACTACCCCTGCAGTTGTTGCAGCATTTACACGATAAACAAAGCAATCAAAAGCGTGTCTCTATGTGATGGACGCACAAGGTTTTAGAACACTCTAAGAAACTATGGTACTTCTTCTGTGGTTTGCACTCTGAAATAACCCTGTGACCTGCTTTACATCAGACTCACAACCAGGAAGGTAAAGGTATGTATCCAGGAACACATTAGTACCATTATCCAGTAAGGCTTACCACAAAACCGGTCTCACAATTCAAAGACAAGAAACATAGGCCCTCATTACAACCCTGGCGGTCGGTGATAAAGCGGTGCTAATATCGCCAACAGGCCGGCGGTAAAAAAAAAAGGAATTATGACCACGGTGGAAACCGCTCAGACAGGCAACCACTTTAACACACACCGCCACGGCGGTAGCAACAAGCACCACGGCGGTAACCACTAACAACCAGGCGGAAGACAATGTAATGGCCACTTTATTAAAACAGGCCTATCCGCCACCTTTTCCGGGGCGGTACCAACAACATCAAAAGCACGATGGAAACAGAACACAGAAGTCAAAGGACTCACCTCTGGAGACTCAGGGAACAACCACAACGCCATGGAGCCCGAGTTGCACATTTTTCCGATGCTTGGCTACCTCCTCCTGCATTATGAACATCAACGCCGGTGAAGATGACCACAGTGAGTACTGCCGCCTAGCACACAGGGGAGGGGGGCAGGAAAAAGAGAGTGACACACACATGCAACACCCCCACCCCCAACACCATACACACAACCAGATGCAGTAACATTACATATGCATCCCGTACTCCGCAGGAATAATGCAAGGACAAAAAGATTGGAAGAAAGTGAGTGTAATACGATAAAATAACATGAATAAGTGCATCAAAATACAAATGTATATACATATTTACAAATGGAGGGACACTGCCCAGTCCTCAATGTCCGTGGGCCACAGGGGCCACATCACATAGGCCAAGGCCCCACCTCACTCATGCAACAACATGGAGAGAACACTGCAGGGGCATCAGGTCAAAAATACACAGGCACCTCAGAGGGACGGGGAATGGGGGGCACCTCAGCCGGAAGATGGTACAACGCCACTGGTCCTGAAGGGGGCTACGTAGCCTGTGCACTGTCCTGGGGAGTGCAAGGCCACAGTCTCTCAAGTTGGTGGTTTGCACACTGCTTGGTCCTGGGGAGTGCAAGGCCACAGTCTCTCAAGTGGGTGGTTTGCCCACTGCTTGGTCCTGGGGAGTGTAAGGCCACAGTCTCTCTGGTGGATGGCTTCTTCACTGGTTCTGAAGGGGGCCTTGTGCTGAGTGTGCTTCATCCTGTGGAGGATGGTGTGAGTGGATGGTTTCTTCTACTGGTTCTGGAGGGGGCTTTGTGCCCAGTGAGCTCCATCTTGGGAAGAATGGGGTGAGTGGATGGCTTCTTCCACTGGTTCTGGAGGAGGCCTTGTGCCCAGTGTGCTTCATCCTGGGAAGCATAGGGTGAAAGGATGGCTTCTTCCACTGGTTCTGGAGGGGGCTTTGTGCCCAGTGAGCTTCATCCTGGGAAGGATGATGGGGTGAGTGGATGGCTTCTTTTACTGGTTCTGGAGGGGGCCTTGTGCCCAGTGAGCTTCATCCTGGGAAGGATGGGGTGAGTGGATGGCTTCCTCCACTGGTTCTGGAGGGGGCTTTGTGCCCAGTGAGCTTCATCCTGGGAAGGATGGGGTGAGTGGATTGCTTCTTCCACTGGTTCGGGAGGGGGCCTTGTGCCCAGTGTGCTTCATCCTGGTGAGTGGATGGCTTCTCCCACTGGTTCTGGAGGGGGCATTGTGCCTTGTGATGCATATCTTGGGGAGTGCTAGGTCACAGTCTCTCACCTGGGTGTCACACCTACAGGATTTGCAGGGTCCAGGACGCACTACAGCCCATGGAGGCAGGATTACACACTGCCTGCCAGTGGTGATGGCTGCTCAGTGGTGGCAGTGGCGGGCCAGGTGTCGGGGCTGGCAGTGGTGGGGGTAGGCTCCAGCCCTTCCCCTGCAGCCTCGGACGGCTGCCCACTGGGGCTGCTGCTGCTGGCAGTGGTGCTGGTGGCAGTGGGGGGAGGCTCCAGCCCTTCCCCTGCAGCCTCGGATGGCTGTCCACTGGGGCTGCTGCTGCTGCTGGCAGTGGTGCTGGTTGTGGTGCTGGCAGTGCTAGGGGGAGGCTCCAGCCCATCCCCTGCAGCCTCGGATGGCTGAACCGCCATGGTTGGTGGTGGGGGCTCCGAATGAGTCCCAGCACCAGGCCTCCTGTCCTTCCTGCCTGCAGGTGCAGCCCCCTTGCCCTTCCCTTTCACAGCTGGTGGTGCCTCCTTGCCCTTCCATTTCGCAGCTGGTGGTGCCTCCTTGCTCTTCCTTGCTGCACCTGGTTCAGGCACACTTTCAGTGCTGCTGGCTGGTTCCCGAGATCCTCTCCCACCTGCAGTAGCTGTCGACACTACTGTGGCCGTGGACTGGGTGGCTGAGGTGCTTGCCTGGGTTCTGACCACACTGCCCGACGTGAAAGACGGGGGAGGAGGAGGGAAGAGGTCAACAGTGGCAAGGAAAAGCTTCTTAGGGACATTGGGGTGGGAAGAGAGTTAAGGTTTGGGAGTGGAGGCAGAGGGAGTGGTTGTAGGAGGTGTCTGTCTGCTGTGTTTGAGTGCAGGTGCATGGGCTGGATGCTGTTATGAGGTGGATGGCTGTTGGGTGTCTCAGTGCTTCCGTTTGTGTACTTTGGGAGGAGGTGGCACAGACACAGTGGGAGAGGACACAGGGGACGTGTGCATGGATGTGGGGTTGGTGACTGCCAGGGAGGGGTGTGTAGTGATAGGCGTGCTGGTGATGGTGGTAGTGGATGAGGATAAGTGCATGTAGGTGTGAGTGGAGACGCTACTGGGAGGGAGGTGGACGAGGAGGAGGAGGGGAACACAGTGGAGGCAGTGGATGTTGGTTTGTCTGCATCTGGATGGTGTTTGTGTGAGTGCCTGTGGGATGATGTGTGGTGCTTGTGTTTGCCTGAACCACTCCTGTGTGTTGTCCTGGGTACATGCTGGTCTGCCTGTGTGCTTGGGATAGGTTGAGGGGAATGGGACTGGGTAGAGGAAGTTGGAGGGGAGACACTAGAAACAGGGACAATGGCTGCCATCAGAGAGGAGGCTAAAGCCTGGATTGATCTCTGTTGGGCTGCCATGCCAGAGTGAATGCCCTCCAGGAATGCATTTGTTTGTTGCAAATGGGCTGCCAGCCCCTGGATGGCATTCATTATGGTTGACTGCCCAACAGAGATGGATCTCAGGAGGTCAATAGCCTCCTCACTCATGGCAGCAGGGTTAACTGGTGCAGGGCCTGAGGTGCCTGGGGCGAAGGAGAGGCCCACCCTCCTGGGTGAGCGGGCACGGGAAACACGCTGAGGGGCTGCTGGGAGGGTGGTGCCGGTATGGGGTGGCGGATGAACCTGTAGTTGGGGTGTGCACAGAGGTGTCTGCCATCATCAGGGAGCTTCTAACGGAGGAGGTATCACTGTCCGAACTGTCCCCTCCTGTCTCCGGCATGGTGCTCCCCGCGCCCTCCGTCCCACTGGTGCCCTCACCGTCGGTGGATTCGGCCTCCTGGGCCATGTGGGATGCAGCTCCCTCCGTCTCCGGTGCCTCTGCTCCTCCGCCAGATGATGCTGATGCACAGAAGGACAGGGTGACAAAACAAAAAGGGGGGAAGAGACAAAGGATACACTTGGTCAATGGCTGCTCCAACACCACCGTTGGCGTACACGACACACACACACAGGGAACAGCCCTACGCATTAGGCAATGCACTACCAGTCACAGTGCTAGTCACCAGGCCATGGACAGGAATACCTAATGCCAATAGCAGCATACCTGAGACCCACAGACCCGTGCCCAGTAGTGGATGCCTACTAGCTTGATTGGAGGTGGTTCACATCATATCCTGCCCAACTTGGGACCTACCGTGCAACGTCCAGCCTGGCCTAGTGGCACCCACAGGCCCACATCCCCCACCCGGAGACCACCCCACCACGTGCAAGTAGTATATTGGGAAACTGTACTCACCCCCGCTTGTGGCTGCTGGGATGCCCTCAAGCAGCCATCCAGCTCCGGATAGGCCACCGCCAGTATGCGGGCCATCAGGAGGGGTCAGGGTTCAACGGGCACCCCTTCCTCATTGGGAGGCCATCCCCAGCTGGGCCTCTGCCGTCTTCCTTGCCCAGCATCTCAGGTCCTCCCACCGTTTGCGACAGTGGGTGCTCTGCCTGCCATAGACCCTCAGGGTCCGCACCTCCTTGGCGATGGCACTCCATATACTCTTTTTCTGATGGGCGCTGACCTGCAGAAAAATACACATAGAAAAAGGCATCAGTAAGACCGTCCGGCCTGTTACACTCATGTCCCACCATAGCCCTCACATCCCCTTACGCACAGACATTGCCCATCATACATGCAGCACGCTGCCTATAAATTACAGTTGTGCTAACAAGCACCATAGTGCGCTGTATTATAAATACAGTGCTACCATGGAGTGATTAAGGGGAATGCAGGGCAATGCAAGGAAACTGACGCATTTGAGCTGATGCACCAGTTCCTTGTGAATGAGGCCCTAATTTCTTACAAACCTCTGCCTTAAACAAGAGGTTTTGAATTATCTCCATGCACTTTCTACTAACAGTAACCTTTTTCAAACATTCATAAGACATTCTTAATATCAATGCTTTTGCACAAACAGTATTATGCAATACGATAACTAAGTGTTACTAACTTACCACAACGTATGCTCTTGTACTACTACTTCTAAATTTACAGCACTATAAAAATGGAAGAAAATCTTACCTTGCGTAGCTGTCTCCCGCAGCCATCTCCTGCCACCTAGCTCCTCTTCTGATGTCCCAGCATTTGCTGGGACGCCAGCACAAGCTCCCCAGCAATCCAGGCTCTGCTTACATGGTAAACCTTGCATGCATGCAGCGTCAGGAATGGTCTGAGTGACAGTCACATGCGCGTTTAGTGCACTCTCCCCATATCCTCTCTCCCACCTCTCCTTGGCCAGCCCCACCCCTCCCTGCACCTGCTGGCTGAGCCAGCAGATGAAAAATTATGAAAAATAAACAATAGCAAGCTTGTGTTTTATATTTTACCTGCTGGCTCAGCCTGGGGGGGTGACTCCCCTCTGCCAGTGTGTAGGAGCCGCCCCTGTCATTAAGCAGGGTACAGCAACTGCTATTACAAATCACATAACAATATTAAACAGATAAAAGGAAATACCATACTTCTTTCACAACAAAGCTATATTTTAACAATTGCAAAATGCGAAATTACAAACCAAATCTATTATCTTTTCGATATGATTTATTGATAAATCAGATACTACTGTACGTCTGGTGCCACTAGAGGTGCTGTGTACAGAATAAAAGTAAACTTGCAAGATTTCCCTAATAACGTGTTTGTTGTGTGCTGTTCTATACCAAATTATCCATGGCAAGATTCTAATCTGATCAAATGTCCTTCCATCCAAACCAGCATCCTGCTCATAGCATTTTATTGCCACAATATTAAATGTACTGTTTTGGGACACCATTAAATCAAATGGTGGTCCAAATCAAAGTATCTACTGTGTCACATGTTGCTGTGTATGTCTTTTTAGTTTACCACTTATTATGCACCCTTTATGCTATGACTTTTCATAATACTCTTCTGTGAGGGTTCAACTTATTTCTGCTAATGCAGCCTGTGTGCAAAACGGGCCTACTTCTAAAATACTTTAATGCAGCACAAGATATTGATTCATTGTTGGATTTTTTTATTTGGTGCTCCGGGAAACAAATACACATGCACACACACACAGAGTAACAAACATTTTCACCATCAAATATCAGACCTATTAAATGTGCCAATACTTGTCTCAGTGCTGGGATCGCATTCATAGATGACCATGAACTGTCCATGTTTTTCAACGAGCGGTTAAGTGGGCTTAATTTGAGAAAACTGTTGCCTGTATGTTAATACAAGGTGTGTTGCACTTACATTGCAGGCAGTATATTGGATTCCATTATGTTGCGGACAGCAGATCAGGAGTCCTTACCCCACAGATACGTTTTGCTTAGTTTACATTAATTCACTACATTGCATGGAACACTACTGCTATCTATCTGTCTGTCTTTCTATCTGTCTATCTATCTATCTATCTATCTATCTATCTATCTATCTATCTATCTATCTATCTATCTATTTGTCTCTATCTTCACTGAAAAAACTATCGCACAGTTATGGCTAAATACAAACCCTAAGAACTAACAACCACTTGCACCAGCATAATGCACTGCTTATGACTTCACATATTATGCCACACATGACATGTTAACTGACATAATTGATCACATGACTGCTGACATCTTAAATGCCATCTTTGATGAAATCACGGATGACATCTCAAATGGCATCATTGATGGCGTCACTGATGAAATCATCCATGAAACTGCTATTTACATTACTCTATGAAAACTAGCAAAGATCTAAAAAACAAAACTGGGAAAAAGTCCAGGATCATATACAGCTAGGATTCGTTTCTGTGCAGGGATGGATGTCAGGTCTCCAGACAGATTTGGAACCACAGTATTGCACACTTGAAAGAGATGCCACACGTGACAGCGTAAAACATGAAAGAGTAAATTTCCTAGACTCATACGCACTCCCAAGAGTCACCAGAGAACCAGCACAATCAGACACATGAATGGTCCAATAGTGGCAAACCAGTCTTTCAGCCCACCTGTATAGAATGAACTAGTTTGGTAACAGCTGTTGTTCTGACTCTTCTCTATACACTATAGTTCCCTTTCAGCTTGTTTCATTCTCATACCTTTGTTGTTATCTCTCTTTTTCCGTTTCCCTTAGTCCTCTAGGTTCCTTACCTACTGCTAGTGGTTACCTGACCCATTACCTTCCCTCCAGTTTGTCTCCTTGTCCAGGCCTCTTCTTTGCTGTATGGGCATTTCATCTTGGGCTCCTGTGCAGGGTCTGCATTTCACCAGGGGATACTTACAGTATCCACTGGGTTTGCAATGGGTAAGTCCCTTACTTTGTTTCTTCAAGTTTAATTCATATCCTATTGTGTTCTCTCATTCATATGTAGAGACCCTGATGTTTACAGTTCAGCCCTTATTACGGTGCCTCGAAATCCACGCTGTGTTTTAAAACACCAGCCTGCAAGAATGATATCTCTCTCTCTTTCTTTACCCCCCTTTTCCCTTAACCTTGGTCTTTGTTTAAATTCTCATTCCAGTACAAGGGATTACTTTAAACTTTAGGAGGGAACAGATGTACTGGTTTTTACATCCATATTCTGGAACTTTGTTTGACGACAACGGGTGCACAGATTGGATGGATATAGACTAGTCCAGGGAGGCAGCTCCTGCTGGGAACAGTGAAGACCCTGTGCTGCAGGGAGTACGTACCTGAAAAGGTTTGGGCAGAGGTTGCGATTTCCGCTACAAATGGCAAAAGTCATATGCTGCTAGTATCCGCTGCAGAGAAACGTTTCAATGCAAGTTTTGACTTGAAGCCAAATCCTGTTGTCAACCACCTCTGAGTAAAGCCAAAGGTTGTGTGCACAGGGGATTACCCACCTGTGGAAGGCTGGGTGCTTGTCTACATTATACAGTCAAAATCCAGTGCTACGGACAAAGACTGTGGCCCATATTAATACTTTTTTAGCGCCGCATTTGCGTCGTTTTTGGACGCAAAAGCAGCGCAAATTTACAAAATACAGTTGTATTTTGTAATTTTGCGCCGATTTTGCGTCAAAACACGACGCAAATGCGGCGCTAAAAGAGTATAAATATGAGCCTGTGTGCCTTCGAGGTTTATTAGTTGTGGACAGTTGGATGCAGGACTTTGCTGAAGATGATGCTTCACTGCTCACGACTCAATGATGTACGCTGTAGAGGCGAGCCACTGAGAGACGGTTCAGCTCAGGGTGTACTTGTAAGCATGGCCCCAAGGCTATCATATTCTGCACAGTTTAGGACTGTGTGTAGTTTGCATTAGCCAACTGTGAATGATTGTTCATAGGGTCTGACTGAAGGCAAAAACTCAGTGGTTAATCTTTGCTGTCCATTGACACAGGTTATGTGCATTGTGGGTTCGTTTCTCACAAGGGACTGGTCTAGTGTCTAACACTTAGTACAACTAGTCTTCTTTCTTTCTTTAGATAACTGTATTCAAATACAAAAAGTATCCATAAAAGTAAACATCACAATAAATACCATTGGGTTAAAAACATAAATCTTAAAAACACATTAAAAATGACATACATAACCAATCAGTTACTGTACAGTAAAATAATACAAAATATTTAGCCTGGATTCATGGAACGACGGGAACGTGCTGCTGTTATCAAAAGTGCCCCAACCTGGGTGGCTACCTCATCATCATCCAACTGGAAAAAAGTCAGAAAGGCAACCCTAAAATTGTTAATATGTCGTCTTTTGACGAGCGGTACTAAAAAACCTAGAATATGCAGAATAATATTTGCAGACAAACATAAAGTGCATCATGGTTTGCCCAGACCTCCAATCACACAGACAAGGTATACCATCAAGACCGGCATTATAACCCAAGGGAAACAATAACAGGTATTTCATAATTCCTACCCTAAAATGGAACAGCAAGCTCTGCTCCCAGTGACTCATCAGTCTATTCATGTACCCTGCTAACTGATTAGACATTAGAGAGTCAATATAGGTAGCCACTCTGTTTTTTTTCTCTCTATGGTCAGTGTCTCATCCTCCCGCAGATTAGATAAGGCCAAATACAGCTGTTTTTTATTAATGTGTGTGTTCGAGCTTGGGGTGCTTAGAAACATGATGGAAACCAACCTTAACCAAGCTAACCAAGCTAGATGGCACATAGGTTAACCAGGGGATCTCTATACCTTTGTCACAACTAAGGCAGTCCTTTATAATAACCCTTATGAGACTTGCTTCTTTATTTTTCCAAACTGCCAACAGGGGTGGGCAAGTACTGATCTAGTCTTCCACAAACTGAATACCTAGTTCCCTGTGACAAGTCAAAAAAGGCAAGAGATAGGGGCAGCCACAACCCTTCTACAAAACCTATTCTCCTCGAGTTGGATCGACTCACATTTTTGAATGCCCAATACTAGTACAATTGGTCAACGGCAGTGTGTTGGTATAAATGTATAATCGCACAAGTGACATTATCAGTGATGTCATCAATTATGTCAAAGGTGATATCATCAGTGAGGTCATCAATGACACATTTCATGAGTGCTGTGATAATATGTGAGGTGATAATTAGCATGATGGTAGTGGAAGCTATGGATAGTTCAATGAACCACACCTGGTGAATTTCAGTTGCAGTTGTTACCCTTACTGCATTTTTAACAGTGATTTTTGTGTTTGGTGAAGGTCAGAAGTTTTTTAGACATATGTTGTGGAATTATGAGATCATCTAACCATAACTTCGAGTGAACATTTGTTTTCTGTCAGTGATTTCCTATTGCTTTTTAATCATGTTTGACGTGGAAGCATTTTTGCATTTCAACCCAAGTTAAATTCTTAAAACATTTGTATACAACTGTGCAGGATATAGGATGAAGATATAAGAAGGAGGGATTGCCTTAATATCAGGATTTTATGCTGAGCACCTGTATTCAATTCAAGGACTGAGGATGTGGAAGTTGTTCTCCAACATATGCCAAGAGCTAATCTGCACTGTGTACTTCATTTGACTGCACACAGTAGTGATAAAACAAGGGACCTCACAGTCCAGTCCATGAGCTGCAATGCCAACAGGCAGTTTTTGCTTGTGCACACAGAACATACTGTAGGCTGAAGGGCTTGACCTCTGGCCAGTGCTCGCAACCCATCCTTCCTGGGAATCTAAAATTCACAGTGGACAGCCTTTATTTGTCTGCAATAGGGGTGAGACCAATGGTCTCAAAGTTGTACACTGTATGGGTGAGGTGCAGGACCTTAACACTGGTTGCTTTATACTGCACCTCTGGGCAGTGCACAGCCATGAAGCTAGTACCGGTGGTGGTGTACTAGGTGGGCTGTTCTAGCACCTCAGCAGCCAGGCCTCGATCCTGTGGTTGTGTATATCCAGCTAGGTGGTACTAGCCTCTTTGCAGTCAAGACACTTGAGTCCATGAAGCTTGCCCCCGTTAGTGGTGTACCAGCTAGGCTGTACTTGCCCCTTAGCAGCCAGACCCTTTGAGTCCAAGAAGCGTGCACCCAGTGGTGGTGTCCCAGCTAGAGGGTACTAAAGCCTTGGCAGTTTGCACCCGGTGGTGATGTAACAGACTGGTGTTACTAGCCCCTTGGCAGCCACCCACTTGAGCCTGTGAACCTTACATCCAGTGGTGAAACAGGAGTGTAGTGTTAGCCCCTCGGAAACTGTAACCCTCGAGCCTGTGAATCTTGTGCCCAATGATTGTATAAAAGCCAGCTTGTTCTATCCTGTCTGAGTCAGTGGGGATGTATTTGATAAACAGTACTAGCCCCTTGAGTCTGTGAAGCTTGCATCCCACCAGTGGTGTAATGGCTGGATGGTACTAGCCCCTTGGCAGCTGGGCACTTTAGTCTGTGAAGCTTACATCCAGTGGTGGTATACCAGGCGGGTAGTACTAGCATCTTAACAACTGGAGATTGCACACAGTGATGGTATTCTAAGCAGGCAGTACTAGTACCTCTGCTGTTGGGCCACTTGAGTTCATAAAGCTTGCACCCAGTAATAATGTACCATGTGGTAGTAAACTGGGGGGAAGGTAGTAGCACCTAAGCCCTTGGGCCCCTTGAATGCATGAAGCTTGCACCCGCTAGTGGTGTACTAAGAGGTACTAGCCCCTTCGCACCCTGGCCCTTGGGACTGTGAAGCTGCACTCAGTGATAGCATACTGGGCAGTTGGTATTAGGCCCATGTCAGTCAGGCGTCTTGAGTATGTGAAGTTTGCACTCAGTGATAGTGGGCTCCTGGAGTCCATAAAGCATGCTCTTGGTGGTGGTGTTCTGAGCAGTACTAGCCCCTTGGCATTCAGGTCCCCTGAGTCTGTGATGCTTGCACCCAGTGATGGCGTACTGGGTGGCAGGTATTAATTCCTCAGCTGCCAAGCCCCTTGAGTCTGTGAAGCTTGCTCCCAGTGGTGGTGTCCCAGTTTGGTCATACTAGCCCCTTGGCAGCAGCGCCCCTTGAATCCATGAAGCATTCACCTTGTGGTGGTGTACCTGGTAGGTCGTTCTAGTGTCTCACCAAAGAAGGCCTTGTTTCTGCAAAATTTGCACCCAGTGATATCGTACTGTGCAGCATAACTAGTGGCTTGGAAGCTGGGTCTCGTGGGTCTGTGACGCATGCATCTTTTGGTCCTGTACCCATTGTGTGGTATTAGCACCTTTGCTGCCAGACTTTGAAGGCCATGACCTGCACAATGACAGCTGGCCTCAGCGTCGTTCTGTGACCAGACCCTTCTATTGTTTTTATTTTATTTTTGAACCACCAATCCAAAACAGGATGCTTCAATCCACACTGGAGGGCGTCACTACAATCTCTGAAGCCAGGTGCTGCATCCGCAGAGCTAATGATAAAATTGAACATATTTGTATTAATTTCAAATACCCCCACATGAACGTGGTGGTCACAGTGTGTTCCGCCTGGCTCTCTATGTGCCTTCTTTTTTGCAGGACGTAGGGACCAAGTTTGTGAGTTCGGTAATGGCTGCTGAAACAGTTTCTTTCAATGTTGCAGAAACCAAAGAAATCCTTGCAGAACCGCTGATACGAAGTGGCCGAGGGGAGAAAAAGCTCCCTTGGCAAATGGGTTTTGTTTACTTTCTTAATTTTGAGATTCAAGGATATTTGCGGATCCTCAAGGGTAAATATATGTCTAACTTTTTTGGAGGGTTAAACACTTTAAGGCCACCGAGGCTCTCTTTAAACACTAATTTCTTGAAAACTGGTAAATGGAGTTCCATCAAACCAACAAAAGCAGAATCCTTGGAAAAAATGCTAATATTGTGTTGTTTGGTTCAACTCCATTCAGCTGTTGTTTTGAAGCAGAGAGCAAATCTTTCTATGGGAATTTAAGTATGAAATCACACTTTTTGGACTTCCTTTATCTTTTACCCCCGCTCGAAGAATCAGCACAAATCTTTCCTTGAGGTAGCAAAAGTGAATGAAATTTCTAATTGCAAAGTTTCATGGAGATTACTATAATGGTGTCAAAGTTTTTAAGAAAACAAAAACGCCTTTTCTACGGAAACTGTGCCCTAACCATAGCTACAATGGCACGATTAATGCCAGTGTAACATATATCAGTTCAAACAGAAGTTGCGTTGTGGGCAAATGGGTATGAATGCTACCCTGAGTGATTGCCAGTGTTAGACTTATTACAGACATTCTTCCCATCACCTTTTGTGTGTTTTATGTAACTTCCTAAATAGCCAACAGGTGCCCGGACATGGGTCCTGCACTCACTGTGTCTCTTGAACCATCGTGCACCTTAGTTAAGAGCCCCATCAGGTCACAACCCGTCTTGGGCTCCTGGTGTTCCAGTTCAGGGAGGACCAGGTCCAGCAGTTTCGGCTGGACTGTTCCTGTGTAACACAATGAAGACTGATTTGAACATGGCTCGGTCCAAACTGAGGTGCCATGGTTGACAATAGAACATTGGGATGGAATGCTACCCCAACAATTGCCAGTGGTTTAGACTTATTGCCAGCATTCCACCCATTACCTTTTGTGTGTTTCATGTAATGCTCTAAGGGGTCAAAGGTATGCCCAGACATGGCTCACCTGCTCACTGTGCCACTGGAACCAAGATACAGGCAACTGAACAATCCCTATCAGGGCAAAACAGCTGTTCAGTTGCTTGTATTCCCGTTCAGGAAGGACCTGGCCTGTTGGTTTGGGCTTCACTGTTCTTCCTTGGAAGAGGGGTTAAAACTGATTTGCATAGGGCTTGGTCTAAACTGAGTGGCACGGTGGACAGAAGAAAGATGGGTTAGAATGCTACCTGAGTGATAGCCAGTGGTTAGACGTATGGTAAGCATTCTTCCAATCACCTTTTGTGTGTTCCAGTTTATTTTGGATACATTTGCCAAATGGGACTTGACCAGCAAGATATTTATATAGGGCCTGATTCACAAAGATAAACTTACACTTTTTGTGTAAGTTTAGTACTATCCGGTATCCGCAAACTAAGTGTAGAGTTTTGCAACTCTACAGTCCCTATAGTCATGTGTGAGGAGTTCTCCGCTGAGACTGAAGAGTCTCCAGTTGCAGAGAACATTCCCATGATCCATGTTCGTTATGGATAATCATCCATGTCTCCACACCATGATGAACCTGCTATAACAAATACTTTTACACTGATTCAGTGTTTTAAATTCTATCTGTTCACGTGAATGCATGTGATTAATAATATTTGCAATTGAATATTCTTCATCCATGAATTTCTACCATTTCTGGACTCTATTTTATTGCTGTTTTTTAGGCTCTACACACTGGGATACCATTGTACAGTGTCCATAGTATGTGCTCTGGCCCCTAAAACATGTAGAACTTGGCTATTCCCTGACTGCCTCCTTTAATTTGTCTATATGATAGCAGTGAATTGTGTAAAATTATATCCATGGCATGAAAACATAACTGTCACCTATGGACTGTAGAACTTAATGTGCCTTTCACTAGTGTGACAAACAAAAACATGGCTTCAGTCCTACCCTGTGTAGACTGACTGCTGCAGTGTAAAACCTGCAAATGTTAAAAACCCCTTTTCAGGGTGCAAACCTCTCTTTTAAACGTTAGTAAGTCTCCCAACGTATGCCTTGCATTCTACATGGAAGGGTGCATGATATTTACAAGCGGTCATATATCAAATTAATTTTCCCATGTCCCTGCAGTGACAAGTCCCAAAAATCTATTTTCATTGTGTCAGACCTAGTTGCCCTGTGTAGGAAGTCAGATTAAGATACTAATACCACTAACACAGGAATTGAATCAGCTGGAAAAACAAGCAACAATTTTAAATATTTATTAATAATCTAATTCAATAGTGAAGCAGGAGTTTTACTAACTATTTGGAAAAGTAACTTTGTCATCTTTTCCAATTGCACCTGGACTGGATTTTGCTGGTGGCCTCTTCTGGCATGAGTCTGGGAACCTAACTGTTGCCCCTGTGGTCCTGGAAACCTTAAAAGTGACTCAGAAGAGCTGCTTCAGAAACCCTGAAAAGTTGGAACTTAAAGGACTATAGGCCTGGTTTAGATCTTGATAGGAGTTTCACCATCGTGCTGTGACAGTGGTTCCAAGTACTCCATCAAGCTGACACAGCAGGGATGTGGAGGCCCAACCCTCTGCAGCACAAACCCTTTGACTGCCTGTTTACAGAGAGTGGAACTCTCTGCAGTTGAGGTAATGTGTTTCCAAAAGATAATTCTGTTCGAACTTGTATTTATGGTTCATTATTTGAAAGCCTTCATTATTAGGGTGAGTGCTGTAAATAAATGTTTTAGGGTCACACTTCACTACTGACGTTGGTTCCAGTACAAAAAAAAAAAAAACGTGTATACACATGTTTTAAAAGTTCAGGCTATGAGGCTAAGTGTAATGCTCCCAGAATGCTCTCTGATTAGATGCAAATGAAGTGACATTTCGTAAAATGTTTTGATGCATGCTAGTATTTCCCAAAAATATTTCTAATGGAAAATCAGTGTAACCATTTTCAACACGATTATGGGAAGCATGAAAGTAAACAAACACTGACAAAGCCAACTGATCTGACATATTTTTATAAGTCTTTTAGTTTCATCAATGAGTGTCTTGTTTTGACATGGCTTTTGTAACACTTTATTGTTGTGGGACCTACCAGGCCCTCAACATTGTAACAAACACTGGCAAAAACCACCCAAAACGTTTTTGAACTCTAAAAGCACACGTTGCCACCAGTGGCATAACAAAGGCCCGGCAGCCGCCCTCCAGGGGGCCCCTTCAGCACAGCACCTGCCCTGAGTGAGTCTGGAGAGGGGGCTCCTCCATGTTCTTTGCAAAGGGGCACCCTCCAGTTTCGTTACGTCACTGATTGCCACTGTAGTTCCTGACACTGAACAAAACTACTTTGTGTGCCAATATGCTCCTTGTGGAAAAGCAGAATGCGATCACTCACAGTAAAGCCAGCCGAAAGAGAGAGAAATAGAAGTTTAATAAAAACAAAATGTCTTTGTTAACACCAGACCTAATTAGGGACCAAGACCCACATGTAGGTAGCTTTTTGCATGTCGCAAACAGCGACTTTCGCTGTTTGCGACGTGCAAAAAGCACATTGCGATGCACAAACCCAGTTTTGCGATTCGGTAACCTGGTTACCGAATCGCAAAATGGGTTTGCGACTCGCAATTAGGAAGGGGTGTTCCCTTCCTAATTGCGACTCGCAGTGCAATGTAGGATTGTTTTGCGAACGCGGGCGCAAACCAATCGCAGTTTGCACCCATTTCAAATGGGTGCTAACACTTTCTCAAAAGGGAAGGGGCCCCCGTGGGACCCCTTCCCCATTGTGAATGTCACTGTAAAAAAAAATTCAGAGCAGGCAGTCTGCTCTGAAAAAATGAAACGAAAACGTTTCATTTTTCGTTTTTGTAATGCATCTCGTTTTCCTTTAAGGAAACGGGCTGCATTACAAAAAAAAACTGCTTTATTGAAAAGCAGTCACAGACATGGCGGTCTGCTGTCTCCAGCAGGCCACCATCGCTGTGAGGGCCGCCATTCGCAAGGGGGTCGCAAATTGCGACCCACCTCATGATTATTCATGAGGTGGGCATTTGCGAAGCCCTTGCGAATCACAGATGGTGTCAGGGACACCATCCTACATTCTGATTTGCGACTCAAATCTGAACCTACCTACATGTGGCCCCAAATTCTTAAAGAAAGTCACAAAAGTGCACCCATGGTATATGTCGTACCCATATAAACTATTTGTGAACTGTATTTTAGCATGGGTAAATACGCATGTGTAGATTTGCTCATGTGAAAATCTATTGAGCATTTGCAAGTTCATTTTCCCTCCAGCCACTTTCTTCTCAACCCTGGAAGAAGTTCTAATTCTGCCATTGTCAGGAGTAAATGTCCAACCTTTCTTATTATGGGAAAATATTAGAGAGAAGCTGGTGAAAATCTTTAAAATATGCAGGTTAGTAGGTTTGCAGACTCAAAGGCATTCCAGCCCTGGAACTATTGCTTACTGCTTCCTCCAGCCCCAGTATGCAGATCTGCAGAAAGGTGGCAAAATAAGGAAATTGCTACAGTAGGGATTGAAACTGCAAGTATACAAGCCCTACTGTGGTAGTAGCCCTGGCATAATCAGAGAGGCTATTATCAGAGCTCTTACATAATGAGATTGCTGCCATAATTTGGCGCCACACTACATGGCACCAAAAGGACAAGTAGATCTTTATACAGGACAAGTAGATTTGAGAAGCAACCTGTCCCCTGGACAAGTAGATATTTTAATATTCTATATTAAATAAATTCCACACCCCTGCACAGATATGCCCGCTGTATTTAAATCTATGGTGGCTGAATATCCGTCCGAGTCTACTGAGTCCGCTGTGGAAAAGGTCTACAGCTGTTGGTGCATCAGACTCCAATGCTAGCTGACAGTACTCCATCACCATCAGGGCGGCAGGTTTGTGCTGAGCATATTTAGGTTTTACAACCCTGCTGGCATTGTTCTTATGGCAGATTCCCGGCAGCTGGAATCTGTTGCGGGACCCGCTCAACATTGTACAGTGGCTCTGTTCATTGGATGGATCATACCAGCACACACCTGAAGTATATTGCTCAATTGTTAACACCTGCAACCCACACTAAAAATACACTCCATGTCAGACCATGATCATTTGCCATTCCACTCCACACCACCATTTTGATGCTGAGTTTGCCACTCAGAAGTCAGGCTGTTTTCTTTTTCTTCTTTCTCTGTTCATTTTTCATTTGTTCCAGTTTTACATTTTTCATCAACTTGTGGGCCACTATTTCATCTATTTATAGTTTCTTACTATGGCAGGGAGGAGGAATCTATGGTTTACAGGGAGAGAATTGTCAGTCATGGTGGATGAAATCATCAGAGTAGAGCCACAATTGTTTGGAGACCAAGTTCAAAATACAACCCTATCTCAGAAAAGGCAAATGTAGGCCAGAATAGTTGACAGATTGAATGCTGTAGCAAACACCCTGCCCACAGAGAAGGAAATTAGGAAGAGAAGGAAATACCTGCTAGGAAGGGTATATTTCTTGGCTTCAAAGTGTCACCTGGAGGCCCAGAGGACTGGTGGTGGTTCTCCCAGCCCCCCATTACAAGTTTTTCGATGGAAGGAGGTCGTCTTATAGATCCTACATCCTGAAGGCTTGTCAGGAATCCCTATTGGAGTGGAGACTGATAAGTTACACTTTAGAATGTCTCACTAATCAGAAATGTAGCGTTTGCCCTTATGTTAGCTGTTGATAATGTTTTTAGATCCTCATTAAAACATATAAATAACATTTCTAACTATCAAAATGTATTGTCAACAACAAATTAGTAGCATTACACTTGTAGTTCTCTTTTCAACAATGATCAACATGTGTTGCCACAATGTGTGTTGTTCTCTGTGGATCATCCCTTGCATGTGCCTAATTTGTAGGTTTGTTTCAATGTATGGTGATGTAGTCAAGAAAGCAGATTCCAAACGCCAACTATCTCCACATGAAGGAATAATGCACCTGTGTCCTTTTCACCTATTTACATCAGTTACACATGTATCTATATATTGCAAATGTGTGGTCATTTTCACTGCACATATTTTACTAGGTATGGTTAACTCACGTTTTTACAAGTGTTGTTAATGGTGACATGTGTCAAAGTGTCATGCATTTGACAATCACCATTTTATACTATCTATGAAAATTTCATTTTTGAAGTATATTTAGTATTTTGTCACCTTCCTCTCATTTGAATGAATTGATGTAATTGGTTTTACAAATCATTGTATGTTGACTTAACAATTGTCAATTATGTCCTGCTGTGTGCTGAATACAAGTATTGATAAACAATTAACTCTGTAATGTTTAAATGATGACTAGTACCATTAATTCTCCTATGTTGAATAATAGTCTGGTTTTTAGCCTGCTAGGTCTTGGAATAGTTTAGTACCCAATTCTCCTGTCTACTCTGTTGGGTTGGATATTTGGTACGTGTATTGTACACTTTCTAAATAAGCTTCTTCTTTTCAGGACATCTCTTAACCAGTATTTCTGACGTTTACATGTGTGTAAATTAACCTGTATGTCCAATTCACAAATAAATCACAGAAAGGTCTAATGATTCCATTAATCATGTACTAACTGTTAGGTTGCTTTATTGTAGCTGAAGACACATTTGATGTACAATCCAGACTTTTAATTTCTGATTGTTTGCAATCCATATTAGGTCCCACACCCAGACGCATTGGACCCCCATCTGCCACTAAGGATACCTCCACTCCAAACCAGGATCAAGTCTGTGATGAGGATACCACTCCAGTAAGTCTGAATGATGAGGAGCTGGCTGCTCCATCTGGTCTTTCTAGGCAGACAGCTCCAGTGAGTCATATTCGGCCCACACCTACACCACCTACCCCAGCTGCAACAACACCTCAGCCTCAGGATACCTCAACTTCTTGTGTCAAAGGAATATAACACACATCTTGTGCCCCCCATCACCACTTCCAGTTCAGCCCGGGACTCAATGGGATGGGGCACACTGCCTCAAGGACACAAGGTAGAGGGGGAAAGGGTTGTGGGAGAGAATCTGTGGGCCAGCAATGTGTGGCCACTGGGTACACTGTCACCGAGACCACCATCTACCAAGTCTTGGGAGCCCTACATCAATCCCTAGACATGATGCGCCAGGTCCTAACAGAGCTCCGGGACATTAAACAGGTACATAGGGAGTACAATGTAGAGATGCAGAAACTCAACTCAAATTTGAGCTCCCTGACTGAGGTGATATTTGACGTTTATCACCATATGTGCAGGGCTTTTCCTCTACCATCTTCTTGTGTCTGTGGTCCTTCAATCTCTTGACAAAATACATCAGTGTCAGCCACAGACAGGGAGGCCCTGCCATAAAAGGAAACAGCTCCACCCACCCCAGACCGTGCAACTGTGGATTCCAACCCCTCCCCAGAGGGGAAATTCATCTGAACTACCAGGAGAGGATGGCAAGACCTCCACCAAAAGCAAGAAACTCGGGCCCATAGTTATACTTTTTTTGCTGCCACATTTGCATAATTGTTTTATGCAAATGCCGCGCAAACTTACAAAATAATATTGTACTTTGTGAGTTTGCGCTGCTTTTGCATAAAAAAATGATGCAAATGTGGTGCAAAAAAAGTACAAATTTGGGCCTCAGAACCCAATTTCCTCCAGCGTACGACTGTGATTACCATTCAGTCTATGGACTGTTTTATGGACAAATTTACCTTTTTTGAGGACAATTGTATTTTTGTACATTGGACTTCACACAATTTCGCACTGCCACAAAAATAGTTTCATCTACCATGATTGACTATTTTGGTTGGGTTTTTCATTTTCTTTTGGTTTTCAACATGTTTAAGTTTATTTCTGTTTGATTAACAAATTTAAAAAATGCAAAGTTAAAGACTGGTGTTGTATTTCTTGTGCTATGTCCTTTCTTTCTTTATTTCTTTCTTCCAACATTATGTAAAAAAACGATAGTAATAAATAACATTCATTTTAAAAAATGTTACAGTTATGCAATGTGTATCCTGTTTACAAAAAAGGAAAAAAATACCAAACACAAATCTCAATGTATTGATTACATATGTCTGTAAGAAATAATTGTTCTAAAAAAATCTGAAAAAATCACAACCATTGCATAACCCAACTAATCCGTGTCAGTTGTATTTTTACTGTTCCATACCTTTTTTTTTAAATATGAAAAAAACAGAACCATTGCAAAACCCAAATAGTCTGTGTCAGTTGCATTTTTACTGTTCCAAACCCTGACACCATGAAAGAACGAGATACAACATAGATCCAATAGACAAACTATTATTGATTCATGACATCAGCCTGATCGAGGCACCCTGCCTCACAACAGGAAACCCACATCAATAACACCATTAGTGAAAATCATGGTACTACTTTTTGTGGCCGCAGGATCACTTTAATACACCAAGGAAGTATCTGGTGGAATGTCACAACCACCTTTCTGTGGTATGCTACAAAAAGTTCTTTCTACCATGACGAGACACATCAACAGCTTCATACACTTAACCCAAATTGAGGATTTTGTCAATGTGAAGGGAGATTAGTAGTCATTGGGTCAACTAACATGTGTTTAAAGCAAGTTAAGCACCACATATTGCCTGGGTGGCAACATTCAACAGAAAACAGTTTTAATGCAATCTCAAGAACATGTGTTCAAACACCGTGCAACTTGTCTTTGTACAAGATATGTATATCCAAATTGTGTGTCTTCCTCTAGATCAACTCATATTGACTTTGTGCTTTCCATCAGCAGCATATAACTGCAAAAGTCACAACTTTGAAATGCCCAAATGAAGATGACACGGTGAAGTATCATAAAAAAGTAAAACAAGAAGAATATATTTATTTTACATGACAAAATAGACTCAAATGATAAGTTATGATGACACATTCAGTTAGAACAATCAGAGATAATCAATGCCAATGAATACAGTAGTCAATGTGTCAAAACCTTTAACAATAACATATTTGCCCTGGAACTTCCTGAACTATCCATTCCTAAAAGAATCTCCAGCACAGGCTGGTATGCTCATTATGTCACAGGATGTTTTGACATTTAATTTAACAACATGTAAAGATAAACTTATACTCAAGTGAAGAAGCTGTCAATAACATATTTACGTACGTAAATTCCTTCCTCTTCACAACTATCATCTTCATTTGGCATTTCAAATTCCTCACCCAGTAGCTCTTAATGGTCTCCATCCTCTGTGATGTATGGAATGTTACGTTGTAGGGCTATGTTGTGCAAAATGCAGCAGGCCATGGTGATTTGGCATACTATATAAGATGAGTAGAAGAAGGCTCTACCGTCTTAGCCAGAAAGTGAAATCTGGCCCTCAGGAGCCCAAACGACCACTCCACTGGCCTCCATGTTCTTCCAAGGGCCTCATTGAAGCGGACTTCCTCTGCCGTTGTTTGATTCCTCAGTGGTGCAAACAACCATGGTTGGTTAGGATAAACTGAGTCTTCCATATGAAAGTAAAAAATATATTGAGCAATAATATCTCATCCCATTGTATTCCTAAACAATAATTAAAGCAAATTATCATATTGTCATATTGTTCTTAGCAACAAACCAGGCCCTCTCAAGCACAAGTTGTGACATTTGCAGGGGTATGCTGCTGTTCCCAAGTACAAAGGAATCGTGTGTTGACCTTGGGAAATGCACACAGACACTTGAGATTTACAAATCCGATGAGGAGAAAACTTTCATATTGATTGAATAAAAGTTCTTCTGATTGCAGTAGACTTGTTCCCTCGTGTGTGGTGGCACTAAGGCAATCTGTGCCATCAATTGCTCCAACTACATTTGGTATGTCACCAAAAGCATAAAAATCTCCCTTCACATTTGCAAAATCCTCATGTTGTGGAAACTATACGAAGGTGTTGCTGTGTCTCATCATTGTAGAAAGGACTTTTTGCAACACACCACTGGAATTTGGTTGTGACGTGCCTCCAGATACTGCCACAGTGTATCGGAAGGATCCTTTGGCCACACAAATGGAGTACTGCCATGATTTTCAATATTGGTGTTATTGCTGTGGGATTCCTATTGTAAGGCAGAAGATTTGGCTCCAATTGATGACATAAATCCAGACTAGTTTGTCTACTCAATCTGATTTTTTTTTACAATATCACTTTCTTCCATGTTGGCAAGGTCTGGAAAAGGTCTGAATACTTGAGGCTGTCACCTTCTACCTCTCCGTGGGTTCATATGTCTGCAATTAAGAAAAATAAAGTATCACTTAAAATAGTCAAACAATACTTTGATAAACAACATACGTCTCATGACGTTGAAAAATTCCTTTTGTTTTATGACATATAAGTACACATAATGTTTAGTAATGTTGCAACTTAAAATAACAATTTTTACATCTGATATATTTTTTAAATAATGTGTTGAAATGTATTATGTACACATTATATATTTTTTCTAAAATTCGGTAAACGGAAGTATAAAATAGACTGTGTCACTGTTGATTTTAAACACAAATATACATTACATTATCATATGTCAATTTATCAAAAAACAGTGTTGTACATATTTTACATTGATAAACGAACTAGCTACCATTTTGAGTGGTGGTGGCGAACTTAACATTTAAAAATACACTGGTTCACATCCTAAAATTGCGGCCACCCAATCTTGCCATCAGAACACTGGCAATCTGACGGCCGTCAGCAGAAGTTGACCATGTAGTAGTTGTAAAACTCCACAAAGGGCACAGCCGTAGGCTAACATTTCTGATGGCTACGCACGAAAGCCAATGGCAGTGTCTATCTCCTTTGCAGATCATCTACGTCGTGTACATGTACGCAGTGTTAAGAAATAAGCTCACTTGCCTCCTAACACTGCAATGAACTCCGATTTTGCTGTTGTTATCGACCTCTGGGAGCCATGATGCCGGGCAAAGCAGCTGACAGGGCCCCTAACTTCTCCACTGAGGAGTTGGAAATGCTCACTACTGAGGTCCTGTCCCTGAAGAGCCAGCTGTATAGGAACCCAGAGGAACAGGTACATGATTGAATAGAAATTGTATAAGTAACTTGTTTCTTTTTAATACACAGGCTAATTTGTCCCCTCTTACTTGAACACTAGTGAAGTGTTGTGATTGGTGATCTCAATAGTTAGCTGTGCGTGGGTGTGTATGCTCATAATGTCCAAGTTGTTTAACCTTTAGTAGCTCACAACGATTTACACTGCTCAGAAGTAACTCTCACTACAGGAAATGTTTCAGACCTCAGGCCTAGATGATGACTGTGGCCTGTACTTGAAACATGAGGACACTGAAAATGTTGAGGATACTAAACAGGTCACTAAAAATTAGTATTTCCTAGGAAAAATAAAATGTTGGTAAAACATCTGTACTACCTTTTTAGAAATGCGTGTGAGAGATGTTACAAAATTGAATCATAGCAATACAGATAAACAAAACCTCAAAAAACATATTCATTTTATTTTTTCTTATCCATAAAGTTCAATGACCATCAGAAGAAGGTGATATGGAAGGCCATCAACAGGAAGGCGCGGACTCTGGGGGTTTATATGCGGTGCAGCATCCATTGTTGCAAAAGGTCAGAGGACTTACATTGCTGGACCCGCAAGTCATCCGAAGTCCAGCTCGGCCAGTCCTCCCAACATGGGAAGCACATGAGCTGCACACTGACATCCCCTAATAGCCCACTTTGCTTCTGTGGCCTATCCGGACCTTGATGGGCTGTTGAGAGCCCAACACCAGCATCAAGGGGTTAAGTTATTTTTGAGTTCTGATTGTTAGGTAACTATTTTTGTTACAGCACTGACTAATGGCATCAACATAAAGGTTGACACACATTCAACACACAAAAGGATTTCTTGAAGGTGTAAGTTTTGAACAAGGTGTATGGTAATGTGTTTTGTGTAATGATTTGTATTAAAGGTTGCCACTAGATTCATTATTACAACCCAAGGTATTTCTTGAGCAGACACATGCCTGCATAAGAAAAGAGAGGTACCTGGATTTTGTCTATGTTTTGCGGGACAGTTGTACCAAACAGTTCCCAAATGTGGATTCTGTCAGGTGTGATGCTCCATCACAAATGTGAAGAGGTAATGCAGGCTCTCTTACAGGTGGCATGACATACAATGCACTTATGATACAGTAGATGTTTCTGATTTAACGTTGGTGGGTTGGTATAATGACCAAAAAGTATTGAGCATGTCATTCATAATGACTAGGAACATGAATACAATGGTAACATTTCCTAGCAAAAACATTTGATAATCATGTTTTCACTGCAAGATTCAAGTCAGTTCATTCTGACAATAGCAGATTGGCATGAAATCTTACTCCTTCACGAACGTGTACATAAGCCAGTCTCTTTCAACTAACATGAAATTAGTAGGCCAACTTTATTAATTGAAACAGGCAGGAATGTGTACACATTGGTGACAGGGTCACACATACCCCAAACAACATTTTGTGTCCTTTTTGTGTCCTTTGTGCTGTCCAGATGATTAATCAATGTTGGAGCACAGGATTTATTATAATGGACTTTTGCAGATGGACAATGTACATGTTACAAAGTTTTTTTGCTAGATATTTATTTTGTGTCATGAGTTCACTATATAAAACAACCAATCTGTAGTATTCAGAGGTGTTAAACAATTCCATGAGGAATTTGAAGTGTTTAAGTGAAATGACCTCAAATGAAATGGGAATAAAGATGGTAATGTCTTAATCTATGAGCCAGCGGGTCCATAATATGTTACCTACGTGTGTGGAATAATGGTAAAGTATACCTAACTTTAATAGCCTTTGAGCAGGTAAAAAAATGAAATTAGGAAATATTTTGTTAGATAACCTTGTGGCCAGTTTGAGTTGCACAAATACAATACAAATGTTGTATGTGCCTTTTAAGCACCTGCAGCAGCAGGCAAAGGAGACATTGGGCATTAAGGCGGGGAAGCAGCTGGCCACTGTGTGGCCGGTGAAGAAACATCGAACACCAACAGACACAGTGGCATGGGGTTAGGGGACTGACACAGAAGCCACCAGCTCTACATCTTCTTCAGGGACCTCCACAGAAGACCAGTCCCTAGTGGCTACATCCTTGTCCACCACCCAGATTCCCATATCCACCCTGTATCCTGCTCCTCCCCACCCCAGTTGGCCAAACCCACCCCCCACAAAAGGCCTGCGGTCTGTTTTGCCACAGGTACCTCTCTCCGCCCCGTCTGCCTGGCTGTGCTCAATAAAGAGACTATTGACCTCGTAAGCAGCAACTCTGTAAGCCAGGCAGTGACTGTGAATGGCATCCAGGGGTTTAGTTCCTAAATGCAACAGATGGTTGCATTCCTGGATGCCATTCAAAGTTCAATGTCTGGCATGCAGAGATCGTTTGTAAGGATAGCCTCTGCACTCACGCAGCCCCCCCAACCAGCCCCACTTTGAGCCCCTAAACCTATCCCTTCCTTTCCCAATCCCATCTCCCACCCCAATCCCACGCACACTCACTTCCTTGCATGTCCCCACTCCAGCAGACAAAAGCCGGACACCCACACATAAACACAAACACAACAAGAAACACAAACATACACCCATCCAACAGACACACACTACTGATACTTTATTCACAGGCACCACAACACCCACCACCACACCCACAACCACCACAACCACAACAGCCACCACCATAGACACAATCACCATACCCACAACACCCACCACCATAGACACAATCACAATACCCACAACCACAACACCCAACACCACAGACACAACCACCACACCGACAATCACAACACCCATCACCACAGACACATGCAACCCCCACTACCACCACAACCACAACATGCAACTCAACATCACACTCATCCACACACATGTACACGCAACACAAAACCCACCAGATGCATGTGCTCACAATCACCTGAATACGGTACACCTACAAACCCTAAACACACACACAGAGACACCTAACTCACATGCATCTACAACATAAACAAACACACTCACCACAATTGCACCAACTACCTCAAGAGCATACTCATCCAAACATACACACTCACAGAAAATCACACACCCCAACACCCACCAAACGCAAATGCACACACTCACCCGAACACCACACACAGATTCCAAGACACTCACACCTCAACATGCACCACACACACCAGACCCACATGCACCTGCATAATGGACAGACATGCACACACATCACACACTCCACCTCCCTCTCCTTCCCAAATACTAACCTCTCCCTCCCCTCCTACTCCTCTTCCTCCACCCCACCTTTACGGATTATCTGTCCCTGACCCCAAAGAAATACAGACCCACCCCTCCAAAGAAACAGCAGTGAAATTAGGAGGCAAGTTATTGGGCAAAAAAACAAAATTTGATGCACTGCATCATGTATTTCTGGGCATTAATTAAACATTTATTTTTGGAGAGAGGTATTTAATTTGAGAATACACATTTTTAACTTCACAAATGTTGTCCTGACATTATTTATTGAATTAAAGTAATTGATTGGTGGCAATGTTATTGAGGAAAATGTGAGTAACATTAACCTAATTTCACTTATGACAGTGATAACAGGTTTTATTTTTAACATATTTGTATAGTGCATACATTAGTGATGAACATCTGTAATGGACGTGTTCATTTTGGTGAAAGTATTCATCATGATGATAGACACTTACACCAAAATTGAACATGTTCATGTTTTTGTAACTTGTGAATGCAGGCATGTTTATTTAGACTTAATATGTGTTAATGATAAACACCTATGCATTACAAACGAAACAAACTGCTTTGAGCTCACCCTTTCTCTGCTAGGCCCTCCACCCACACAGTGCTAAGCTTGTTTTTTCTATTTGGGATTGTTTGCTCTTCGGCCTCCATAACTTTGTGTCCACATAAGCTATCAATGCCAAATGTGGGTCCTTTTTTTTTAAACATTGTAGGGTTTCTGAAGGTATCCAGGGTTTGTGGATTCCCCTGGAGGGAACTGAGAAATTAGCCACAAGATTGCTACATTTTGGGGGAAAATGTATTTAAAAAGTGTTGCAGAAGAAAGTGTCTGTTCTTTTTCCTGCAAATGGCATCAAAGGAAGGTTTTCAGTGCTAAAATCACTATCTTCGCAGCTTCCAGGAACAGGCATACTTGATTAAGAAAAATACATTTTCAAACACAGTTTTGGCATTTTACTGGGAGATAGCCCATTTTCTGTATTTTTTGTGCTTTCAACCTCCTTCCAGTATTTGGTGGAAACAGGTGTGAAACCCATGGTGTATCCTGGAAAGCTATATATTGCTGCCACTACAAATTCTGAATTCAGCAAGGGGTCATTTGTGTAGCACCTTCGAGGTTTTCTCAAAGAAACCAAGGGGGTTATTCTAACTTTGGAGGAGTGTTAATCCGTCCCAAAAGTGACGGTAAAGTGACGGATATACCACCAGCCGTATTACGAGTTCCATAGGATATAATGGACTCGTAATACGGCTGGTGGTAAATCCGTCACTTTTCCGTCACTTTTGGGACGGATTAACACCTCCTCCAAAGTTAGAATAACCCCCCAAGTGTTGAAATAAAAACATATATTGAAAATTAGTAGGACAAAATCGGCATTTGTGACAAGGTTTTCATTTGTAACTTCTCATCACAATGTCATAATGGCCGATTCACAAAAGCTGCAACCATTAACTCTGCTAGACACTTCTTGATATGGGATTATTTAGGGTTTGTAGGTTTCCCAAGAATTCTTGGTACCCAGAGCCAATAACTGAGATGCACCTTGCAATAGTTGTTCATTGTATACAGCATATAGAGCAATTCATATGGTAAAATATAAATTGTGAAAAATAGGTATCAAGGAAACCTATGTATTTCTGAAATGGGCACAAGACGTGGACTTTAGAAATAGGGGTTATTTGCACATATCGGAATTTGTGGGTACCCATACTGGCATGTGACTTTAGAGGGTATTTCTCAAAATTACTTCTTTATTACACAGTCTTACATTTGGAAGGTGCAAATGCAGAGAAATACAATTAGTAATAACACTTGTTCTACTATTCTGTTTTTCCCTAAGTCTCCCAATAAAAATGATACCTCACTTGAGTGGGTAGGCCCAGTGTCCGCGACAGGAAACTGCCTGAAAAGTAATTTTTCCATGCAAAACTGACCTGTTTTTTACAAAGTGGGTAGCTATGGTGTTTAGGCCTTAGCTCAGCTAGCACCTAGGGAAACCTAGCAAACCTTTACATTCTTCAAAACTAAACACCTAGGGAAATCCAGGATGGGGGACTTCTATGGCGCACATCAGATTGTTTTACCCAGAATCCCTTACAGACCTCAAACTTTGACTAAAAAACACATTTTTCTCACATCTGTGAATCTGCACAGAGCCAACTTCTTTCCATCCAGCATTTACCTAAGTCTCCCAATAAAAATGGTACCTCACTCGTATGGGTAGGCCTAGTGCCTGCAACAGGAAATGACCCAAAACACAACATGGGTACATCAAGATTTTCCACGTAAAACTGACACATTTTTTGAAAAGTGGGTAACTGTGGCTTTTGGGCCCCAGCTCAGCGGGCACCTAGGAAACCCTAGCAATCCTGTACATTTTTTTAAACTACACACCCAGGGGAATCAGGGATGGGGTAACTTGCATGGATCCCATTATTCTTTTTTCACCCCTGATGCCCTGCAAACCTGAAACTTTTCCTGAAATCATGAATTGATTTTCCTTTACATTTCTGTGATGGAAACTTCCAGAATCTGCAGGAATCCACAACATTCCTACCACTCAGCATTTCACCACTTGTGTCATTAAAAATGCTGCACCAGTTGTGTGGCTGGGCCTAAGGGGGGGCTTATTTACAAGCCCCTTGCACCACCGGTGATCACTTTTTATCATGCAGCAGCAGTACAATGCGCAGTCCCATGTGTACAAGGCCACACAAAGCCATTTTGCATGGCTTTACATGACTTTGTAGATATGGTGTAAGGCAATGCAGCTCAAGTTGCTGCATTGCCTTACACTGAGTCAGAGAGGCGTTCCATGGGTGTTGCTGTGGGTGTTCCCATGCAACACTCATGGGTTTTGACTCATTCTCAGATTTACAAGAATCTGTAAACCTGGGAATGCATCAAAATCTTACGCCTCCTCAGGGGAGAAGCAACAAGGAGAAATATTTTTATTTCTCTGTGTTTTTTTACTGTTTCTATGTGTGCTGCATGCTGCAGCATGCATGCAAAGAGGAAAAAGCCTCCATGGGTTCTTTGTGTGCAGGAAGGTGTCCCTTCCTGCACAAAAACATTCCTGTCTGCGACACAGGCATCCTTTTACCATGGTGCAAGCGTGCCTGCATCAGCGCTAGGCAGCCCATTGTGCACCAGCACAGGGAAGAAGACAGAAATGCACTGTATATTGTAGATATGGTGCATTTCTGCCCTTTCCTTTTGGCACAGGGCAGCACAGTAAGGTCACTTGCTATGCTGCCCTGTGCCACGCGGCTTGTAAATAAGCCCCCCAGTGTCTAGTGGAGTGGATCCCTGCTTGATGATCGCCCTCCTTAAGCAATTCCCAAGCAGGGATCCACTTGGGAAAGGTATCATTGGATAGGGGAGATTCTCCCCTTTCCAACGATACTGCTCCAATGTGCTTTGGTGCTTGGGTGATTGAGCTAGCCCTCTGAGTACCAAAGAAGTGAAAGTGAAATGAGATGACTGGCTCATTTCACTTTCACTGTAATAACACCAGGGCATCATGCATGCCCATCATCATTGCAGTAAAAAACAAAAAAGTTCCTCGGGCAGCAGGGGATCCTCTTTCCCTGCTCTCGAGGCTAAAAAACAAAAAATCCCTCTCCTGTAAGCAGCAGAGGAATTTTGTGGTCATGTTCAGAGGACGGAATGGTTCCATCCTTAGCACACGACCACCGTGGCTGAGGACAGAACTGTTCCATTCTCAGCACCGTTGTGGTTTAATGATATACAAAAAATGCAATAAACAAGGGGAAGTGTGACACTGATACATCTATGGCATGTTTTAAGTTTATGGATGACTAGAATTTCGTGTAAACCCACTTGTTGCATTGTGTAGTGCAATTACTACATTGTTTTAGATTTATGTAGTTATAATAATGTGTACTGTCAATGGATATGTTATGGTAGTTTAGGGAAAATAATTAAACACACCTGTAATGTGACTTTTTGGATATATATTCATTAGCATGAAAGCATTTATTGCCAAATTGTTAAATGTTAATAATAAATAGAGGTGGGTTTTTGAAGTTTCCTAAACTACCACATTACAGACATATGCATTGCATATCACTGTACTATTGCTTGTAGGTATTTTTTAAACATGCAGGAGTCCAGAGCAAATGTACACAGACAACTCACATGGCAACAGTTTAAAACAGTCACTTGCTTTCTGTTCCTGTAAAGATAGGGTTGATTTGTTTCATGGTCCAGTATCAGCAGCAAAGGCAGGACTGTGCGATTGGGTCAATAGCGGCAAGGGAAGTGAAAAGAAGAGAAAAAGGAAAGCTTTCTGCTTATATGCCTTCCAATCTGCCAACTTAGGGGTAGAGGTTTAGCCACCACAGTTACATCAGTGGGAAGGCACATCTTGATTGGTCTGGCAGTAAAACTGGCTGGAGTCCTGCCGCAAGCCGCTTTTGCTTAAGGAATCATTGACACAGGTGTAAACTTTTGGGGGTGATGGCAGTACGCCGACTGACTTTCGTCTATGGGCCTGCCAGCATCTAAAGAGAGAGGGCGGAATGCCTAGTCCACGGACGGATTATCCATAAGAAAACTGAAGGCAGGACTGATTCTGCCAAGATCTAAATCTGGCCCTAAGTCAGAAAGTAAAATCTTTAACCGGGACGAATCTAAATGATGTATACGACATGTGATCCAGAGCGGTCAGACTGAAATTGTTCCTTTCTGCTGTTCTACCATGACCATAGACTATAATTTGTTGATGCTCTATCTACTTAAGACTTAAAAAAATCATATCCCCTGTTCCCCCTTATTAGATTTTTGTCATTTTTGTGTCCTTTTCTTTATTAAATATTACTCTATTTTATTAATGTTATTGTTTTTCACTTTTACTTAATTGCTGCTCTGGTACTGCATAAATGTTTTTTTACATTGACATAGGTTAAGCCTCTCTGCTCTGTGTCATAGCTACCAGAGGTTTAAGTTCAGGTCAATGTTGTGACTTATGTAAGCTTTATAATGTACATGGGTAATGATCCTAGGGGGTTGTGCATCCTTAGTTAGGCTTTCTTTTGTATGCTGATGACTAATCCAGTAAGTGGGCCACGCCCCTAAGGGCTCACAAAACAGATTCAAAGAGTGGATGAAGGAATAGGTTAGTCAACAAGGCTTCTATGATTTGCTTTGAGGTACTCTCAATTGTTTTAGTAAGAATAGTTCAGCAACTTTTGCTTTTTTTCATTAGTATGTATGATCTTCCATAGTCTTCTATCTCTGTCAATTGTCACATAGGGGGTTGTGACAAAAACTAGCCAACATGTATTTCGCCCCTAGGTATGGAGCAGGCCTGGGGATTTTTGAAGGCATTATCAATTCAACATACATATTAAACTAAAAGTATAGTTAGAAATGAAACAGAAAATTGTTACATCAAATGATAAATAAAGGTCACATAATAAACAACATGCTTGGTGTAAAATGTAGGCCAACTTCGCCAGACTTTTGAATGTCTAATGCCAAGGTTTCTACCACCTTTGTGGCCAACTATGAGTCTATCCACAGGAAGTCTAGATGTTTAACTGAGTGTCTGACTTCCCCTACAAAGTGTTCCTTCAAGATGTAGCAAATTGCTGTACAAGAAAAGCCCCCCGTCCATCCTACGATGCCTCATAATCCCTCCACTCCATTTAAATCCTCCTGCTCAGTATTCTGGGGCAATCTAAAATAGCAACTTGAAGTTGTCCCCCATGAGTGCCTTAGCTCCACCCCATGTTGACACAGCTGTCTGATCCCGTCTCACTAAAATTTCAAAAGCACGCCTCTCCTGTGCTGGCTCTAGCATTTTGGGATCCCCCCTTTATTCCAGTGGAACTGCAATGTGACATGCTAATTATCACATGCAGATTTCCTTCCCACCCTCTTCCTCTCCCAAGAACTAGGTAAAACACTGTTAATTGCTCATTTGTGTGGGGAGGCCTTTGATCCCTTTGCTGGGGAGTACACTAATTAGCTTTTCACAGTAGAGTGGAAAAAGGCCAGGGATCACATGGCAGTTCACTAAATATTCATAAAACTCAGAAATCCAGAATCAAATAATAGAAATAGCCCTTAATGCAGCAAATATGTACTTTCTTGAAAGACTTCACAGAATGTTAACTGAAACAGGCAAATCACCAGTTGTGATTGGGGGAGACTCGAATCTATCAATTGACCTGATCCTAGATGTCTCAAGCTGCTCCAACCCCAAAAGTAATAATAATTAGCAATTGCAAGGGACCTGATATCAGACCAAGCACTAATGGACTCACGGAGGCTTTGAAACGGGAAACAACCTGAACAACTACATTTGAATTACTACTTGCTTTAACAACGAATCTTGAAGAACTACTGGGTATTAACAACAAAGTTTTGAACAACTACTGGTTTAACAACGATTTTACCTTAACAACTAATGCCAGAACAACGAATTTTAAGGTAAGTGAATTATTTTTTGATTAATTTTAAGGTGAGTTTTATGTTTTGTTTTTTATTTGTTTAGGGTTTAATTATTATATGTTTAATTTTTTTAAGTATATTGTGTGGATTAAGTAATGGATTCTATGGGTTGTGGGTGTTATGGGTAGGGTATTGTATTAATACTCAGGTATTATTTTAAGTACTTTTGTTTTTTTATATGTTGTCATTTATGTTGTGGGTTTAGGGGCGGGATATAAAGGTTGTAGGGGTTATGGGTGGGGAAGTGTATTAATACTCAGGTATTATTTTAACTACTTGTGTTTTTTTATATGTTGTAATTAATGTAGGTTTAGGGGCGGGATATATGGAATGTAGGGGTTATGGGTGGGGAAGTGTATTAATACTCAGGTATTAATTTAAGTACTTGTGTTTTTTAATATGGTGTACTTTATGTTGTGGGTTTAGGGGTGGGATATATGGTATGTAGGGGTTATGGGTGGGGAAGTGTATTAATACTCAGGTATTAATTTAAGTACTTGTGTTTTTTTATATCTTGTAATTTATATTGTGGGTTTAGGGGTGGGATGTGTGGGATGTAGGGGTTATGGGTGGGGAAGTGTATTAATACTCAGGTATTAATTTAAGTACTTTTTTTTTATTATATGTTGTAATTTATGCTGTGGGTTTAGGGGCGGGATATATGGGATGTAGGGGTTATGGGTGGGGAAGTGTATTAATACTTAGGTATTATTTTAAGTACTTGTGTTTTTTTATATGTTGTAGGTTTAGGGGCGGGATATATGGGATGTAGGGGTTATGGGTGGGGAAGTGTATTAATACTCAGGTACTAATTTAAGTACTTGTGTTTTTTTAATATGGTGTACTTTATGTTGTGGGTTTAGGGGTGGGATATATGGTATGTAGGGGGTATGGGTGGGTCATTGTATTAATACTCAGGTATTAATTTGAGTAGTTGTGTTTTTTTATATGTTGTAATTTATGGTGTGGGGTTAGGGGCGGGATATATGGGATGTAGGGGTTATGGGTGGGCAAGTGTATTAATACTCAGGTATTAATTTAAGTACTTGTGTTTTTTTTATATGTTGTAATTTATGTTGTGGGTTCAGGGGTGGGATATGTGGGATGTAGGGGTTATGGGTGGGGAAGTGTATTAATACTCAGGTATTAATTTAAGTATTTGTGTTTTTTTATATGTTGTAATTTATGTTGTGGGTTTAGGTGTGGGATATATGGGATGTTGGGGTTATGGGTGGGGAAGTGTATTAATACTCAGGTATTATTTTAAGTACTTGTGTTTTTTTATATGTTGTAATTTATGTTGTGGGTTTAGGGGCGGGATATATGGGATGTAGGGGTTATGGGTGGGGCAGTGTATTAATACTTAGGTATTATTTTAAGTTATTGTATTTTATTAAAATTTGGTATTTATGTTGTGGGTTTAGGGGTGGGATATATGGGATCTAGGAGTTATGGGTGGGAAGTATATTAGTAGTCTGGTATTATTTATTGTATTTGGTTAATTGTTTTTTTTTTTTTATTGAAAGTATATTTAGAATTAGGGGTGGGATATAGGAGATGTAGGGTTTATGGTTGGGGTTTTGTTTTTATGATTAGGTTTTTTTTCAATGTTTGAGTTTTTTTAAATTTATTTTACTTATTTTTTTGGGATGCAATTTGGTTTATTGGTGGTTTATGATTTTGAAATGTATTGATAGTTTTTTTTTTTTTATTATGGGTGAATTATTTTTTTGTGTTATATTTTTAGGTTTTGTATTTTTCTTTTGTTGTTATTGAAGGTGTAAAAATAATTTTGTTTAAAAATTGTTATGTTTAAGAATTTATATTTGATTTTTTAATAGTATAGTAGTTGGTATAGTTGATTTTGGAATATAATAATGTTATATTTTTTTATGTAAAATATTTATTGGATTTTTATTTTTTTTGTGATTTGTAAAAGGTGTAAGAATTGTGCATATATTTTTTGTTGATTTTTTTTTTGATGTGATGTAATTAATATTATTAATATTTTTAATTATTTTTTGGGATGTATAATTTAATATATAAATTAATTTGTTTTAATAATATTTCTAAAATGTAATTTATTAAATAATAATTTGTAGATTATTTATAGATTTTTTTTTTTTTAGGTGTTAGAAATTTTTGTATATGCAATAATGTTTTTTTCATGCAAATGTAATTTTTTTAAAATAAAAATACTATTCATTTTTTGAAAATATTTTTTATTTTGAACATAATCAAGTTTAAAAAATGCAAAAAAAATGTTTTAATTATAAATTTATATTTACAGATTTATAGAAATGTTTTCCTTATTTATTTATATTTCTTTATCTATTTTCTGTGGTATTTTCTTATTTTCCCTATTGTAGTCTATGAGTGAAATAGTCCGTTTTCTATTTTTAGTGCTCTTCCATGTTTACGTTGTTTGAAGTCTTCTGTATTCAGTCGGAGGAGCGTCGCGGTCAAGATAGGACGGAAGCGGAGACCTCGTTCAGGTAAATTGGATTATAATTTTTTTTACAGTATGTAGTAGGTTATTTTTATTACGGAAATAGTTGTCGGAGGTAGTTATAAGGTAGGTAGTAGATTTTCGGTGTTTGTTATGTTTCTTCTGTTTAATTATTTGTTTTCGTATATATTTTTGTATACAATAGTGGTTTCGTAAAAGTAAACAAATTTGTTTAGCAGTGTTATATCTTAAAAATTATTATACTGCTTTTGTAGTAGTTGGAAGGAATTGTATATTTTTTTGATAAATTTAGTTTTGGGATTTTTGAGTGAGTCATTTGTTCGGTTTATGAAAAAATTTTTTAGTTCATTGTAATAGGTTTTGTGATTCATTTTTCTTTTGTGTTAGTAGTATCCTTTATATTGTTTTCATGTCTTTTTCTTGATAGTTAATGTTTTAATTAATGATGTGGCGTTGGTTAGTATGTGATTAATTTTTTTACTTTTTTTTGGTAAACAAAAGTATATTTGGTATTTTAAATTTTTTAGATATTTTTTTTGAATTTCTGGTTTGGTTAAGTATTATATTTTATTTCTTTGATTGTTTGTATAGTATATAGAGTTGGTTTTTTTATCATCCATTTAATATGAATAATTTGTAATTGTTTTTGGATGATTAATGTTTTTTTTTTCTTTTCTAAGTATGAGATGCTGTTTTCTATATTAATGAAGAAGATTTATTCAGCATCACGTGTTTGGATAAAGACATGAAAACGTCAAAGGTAGGAACAATTTTTGTTGTGTACATTTAGGGCCTGATTCTAACTTTGGAGGACGGTGTTAAACCGTCCCAAAAGTGGCGGATATACCACCTACCGTATTACGAGTCCATTATATCCTATGGAACTCGTAATACGGTAGGTGGTATATCCGCCACTTTTGGGACAGTTTAACACCGTCCTCCAAAGTTAGAATCAGGCCATTAGTGTAAAAAAAGTTTGAAAAATGCCAATTTAATTGATGGTGTTTGTTTTTTTTAGAACTGTCAAGTAATTTTTTAGTAGGTTAGTGGTTGTTAGTAATGTAGAATATATGCTAGACTGTTGAGGTAGTCTGATGGTGTTATTGTATCAAATTGTTGTATTTTTGCCAAAATGATTTCTGTCATTTCTGTGCTTTTTTAACTTGTGCATGGGTTCAGGCTACCTGACAGTGATTGAGCAAGTCTCATTTCTTGGAAACATTGTTCCTTTTTCAAGATTTCTATGAAATGATACAGGTTTGGGTGGGGTTTACCTATTACTTTATTGAAGGCGTTGTGCCATCCTTCTATGGCATTATTAGTCTTTGCACCACCTTCTAAACAGGTTTGATAGCAGTTCCACCATTCTATTGGAAATCTTGGCTTTCGTCTGCGACCAGATCTATTTAGGTGTCCAATCCAGGTTTGTTCGAAGTAATTTAGTAAGGGTTCTAATTTGTCTTCATTTTGTGTATAATAGTTAGATTCTGTTATTGCGTTGTAATACTCATCTACTTTTGTAGGTGGTACAAAGCATAATGCAATCTGAGAAATATTCTCTACTTAGGGATGATTTTTGTATTCTATGCCAATATGCTTGTGAAAAGTGGAAAAAGCATCCTTGAATTTGGGTTTGTGGATATATTTTTAGTATTGTACTTATCATTGATAATTCAAAATCTAGTATTACTTTTCTAGGTGTTTTATTTGATGTTTTGTTTTTGATTGTTGATAAAAATTCATTGTAAGTAGAGGAATGTTTATCAGGCAGTAATGCATACACTAGGGGGATTGTAGTGTTGTTTTTTGTGGCATGCATGGTGTAAATTTGAGTGAATGCATGGGGTGTAGATTTAAAGGTTCCATCCATCATCCAAATTTCACTGTTTTGTAGGATTAGTAAATTGAATGTTGTGCTGAATATTAAAATTCTTATTTGAGGGTTTTCGTTGTGAATGAGGAAAGTTTCTTTGGAGAAGGTAATTGTTGGTTCTGGGGGGATGTTAATGTCTTCATAGGTTTGTGGTGTTATATGTTGGGGATTACTTGCCAGTCTTTGTCGTTGAAATATTCTCCTAAGGTTTGGTACAGAAGGCATGCTACCGGAAATCTGTATTGGAATATTTTGTACTACCTCCCTTATAACCTGTCCGCAGGAGTCATTGAAGGTGTGTGCAATGTTTTTTATTTTTTGTATGTTTTCTCTTATCTCAATTTCTATTGCAGAGGCAGAGTGGTTGTGATCTGTTGTTTTAAACGCGGTGTTTTCTAGAGTTACAGCTCTGCCTCTACAATGTGAAGAGTAGAATTGTACACATCTCCAATGGCTCCTGAGGTTGACAACTTTGTCTCTGCAATAAAGATAACCTTCATACTTTAGTAGCTGGTTTCCGGTTCTTGAGGTTATGTAACTTGCTTCTCCTTGCGATGCCATTTGTGAAATATCTGTAAATAATATAAAAGAAATAGGTTAAAAGAAGTTTGCAGTTTTTATTATTAAATTTGTGGTGGATTTAGTTTACCACTTAGTAAGTTAATTAATATATAATGTGTCCTATTTGTAAGTTTTTGGTGTAAGTGGTTTGTTATCTTTTATATTTGGTGATTGTGTGTTATTTATTGAGGTAAGTAATTTTTGCTTTTAGATTTGTATTTGTGGGTCTATTGTGTTCCTAGTTTTTGTTATGAGGTAAGTAGTTAGTGGAGTTGTAATAGTATATTATTTGATAATTATTCTGCAGCACCTATGTTAATGTAAGTATCTAGTTAAGTTGTTTTGATTATTTTTTAATGTTTTGAGTATTTTAATGTGATATGAGGTAAGTAGTTGGTGGAGTAGGAATAGTAATTTATGTGCTATTTATTGTGTAGCAGGTGCTGTGATGTAAGTATGTGGTGCAGTTGTTATAGTAGATTTTGGGAAACATCCTTTATTATGATGTTTTATTTACGATGTTGTGGTTAATTAAAGTGTAACAATGCTTTTCTTAACAATGAATATGTTATTTAGTGAGTTAATTGTGTATGTTCTGAATAATGAACATGTGTGATTAAGGTATAAAGAAGGGAGTTGGTGAAGGAGGATTATGTAGGTGACAAGGGTTTTAATTAGGTTAGTGGGGGGTTTTAGGTTTTGGGGAGGGGGTGGGGGGTTAGTGGGTTTTAGGTTTTGGGGTGGGGTTGGGGGGTGGGGCATTTTTGGTTTTGGGGAGGGGGTTGGGGTGAGGGGGTTTTAGGTTTTGGGGTGGGTTTGGGGGTGGTGTGTTTTTGGTTTTGGGGAGGGGGTGGAGGGTCAGGGGGTTTTAGGTTTTGGGATGGGTTTGGGGGGGTGGGGCGTTTTTGGTTTTCGTGAAGTGGTGGAGGGTGAGGGGGTTTTAGGTTTTGGGGTGGGGTGGGGGGTGGGGTGTTTTTGGTTTTGGGGAAGTGGTGGAGCGTGAGGGGGTTTTAGGTTTTGGGGTGGAGTTAGGGGGATGGGGCGTTTTTGGTTTTGGGGAGTGGGTGTGGGGCTAGGGGGTTTTAGGTTTTGGGGTGGGGTTGGGGGGTGGGGTGTTTTTGGTTTTGGGGAGGCGGTGGAGGGGTAGTGGGTTTTTGGTTTTGGGGTGGGTTTGGGGGGTGGGGTATTTTTGGTTTTGGGGAGGGGGTTGGGGTGAGGGTGTTTTAGGTTTTTGGGCGGGTTTGGGGGTGGGGCGTTTTTGGTTTTGGGGAGGAGGTGGGGGTTAGGGTGTTTTAGGTTTTGGGGTGGGGTTGGGGGGGTGGGGCGTTTTTGGTTTTGGGGAGGGGGTGGGGGTAAGGGGGTTTTAGGTTTTTGGACTGGTTTGGGGGGTGGGGCGTTTTTGGTTTTGGGGAGGAGGTGGGGGGTTAGGGGTTTTTAGGTTTTGGGGTGGGGTTTGGGGGGTGGGGCGTTTACGGTTTTGGGGAGGAGGTGTGGGGTGAGGGGGTTTTAGGTTTTGGGGTGGGGTTTGGGGTGTGGGGCATTTTTGGTTTTGGGGAGGGGGTGGGGGGTAAGGGGGTTTTAGGTTTTTGGGCGGGTTGGGGTGTGGGTCGTTTTTGGTTTTGGGGAGGGGGTGGGGGGTAAGGGGGTTTTAGGTTTTTGGGCGGGTTGGGGGTGTGGGGCGTTTTTGGTTTTGGGGAGGGGGTGGGGGGTAAGGGGGTTTTAGGTTTTTGGGCAGGTTTGGGGGGTGGGGCGTTTTTGGTTTTGGGGAGGAGGTGGGGGTTAGGGGGTTTTAGGTTTGGGGTTGGGGGTGGGGCGTTTTTGGTTTTGGGGAGGAGGTGGGGGTCAGGGGGTTTTAGGTTTTGGGGTGTGGTTGCGGTGGTGGGGTGAGGGATGTAGGGTGAATGGTGCCTATTAGTAATGCTTTTATCAAGAATGCTTTTAGAATGAAATATTGTTGTTAAGGCATTTGTGGAAAAATTAGTAGTAGTAAGAACAAGGTTGGTGTTCTGTCCTTGTTGTTAAGGCACTAGTTGTTTTGGAAGTTTGTGTTTTGTTGTAAAATTTATTTATGTTTATTGTTTAGCAGCTGTTTAGAGGTAAGTGTTTGGTGGAGTTGTAATAGTTATTTGTTGAATATAATATATGTAGTGTGTTTGCGAAGTGTTTTTAATTTTATTGAATTAATGTGTGTTTGGTGTTAAGTTAAGGGGTATTTGAATAAGAATGTTTGTTTAGTTTTATGTAACTAGAAAATCTGGTTGTATGTTATAATGAAAATATTATACTTACTTTGAGTTTTTTTCTTCTTTTAGATGTTATTTTTTTTTTAATTGATTTATTTCACTTTTTTATGTCTTCTGGTGTTTTTTTGGGTTCTTGGAGTCTGTAAGAAATAAGAGAGAGTGTATTATTTAGTTTATTCTTTTGTTTTATTCATTATTTAGTTTTTTTTGATTTAGAAGTAATTTTTTTACTAGGTTTGAAATTTGGTGAATAATATTTGTTTTTTGGTTAAATTTATTAGGTGAATTAATTCCTTTTTTAAAATTAATTTGTAGTTTTAATATTTAATATATATTTTTTAATTATATTATGGTATTCGTTATTTAACACATTTTTTAATGCAATTGTTTATGGTTTAGTGAAATTGTTTTTGTATAATGGTAATGGTTTACCTTTGATGGTGAAGGTGTGGTGTTAATCTTTTTGGTCAGATTCTTGATGTTTATGCCTGTAACAAAATAGTTGAAAGGTACATTAATTATATATTATTTTAGCTGTGGTATAGGTTAGTAAATTTCTTTATATTTATTTATGGATATTTTACCTTGTTACCTCAGTAGATGGCGGTGTTGGATAAATTATATTTTAATTATTTTCTGTAGTGATATGCTCGTCTTCTCTGTAAGTTGTTCGGTGTAGTAATGAGTAGAAAATGGAGGTCATTGGTATTTATATGTATTTTTGTAAGTATTGTTTTATTTATAAATTGAATGTGTTTTGGATGTGTTTTTTTATTGTGAATTTGTTTGTGATGTTAGATATATATAATTGTGGAGTGTATTTGTTTTGTAGTTTGTATTTGTTTTTATGTTCATTCTCATTTGTTCAGTAGAGGAAGTACTTCCTGGGTCATGTAGAAAGTGTTGTAGGACTATCGTTTTATATAGTTTTTTTTTTTGTGTTGTGTTTGTTTTATAATTATTTAAGTATTATTTAATTTGATTTAAAACGGTGTTTATATGTTTTGGATTTTGGTGATGTTTTATTTTTTGTATCTAGGAAATATATTGTTATTTTCGATTTCGTTTTTTTTTTACGTAGTATTGTAGTCCTTTTAATAATTTATTTATTAATCATTACTGTTTAGTTGTGATATAAATTATTATTATTTTTCGTTGTTTGGGGTTCGTTTTCAATATATTAGGTGTTTAGGTGTTTTTGGTGTTGGGTAGTGTTTGTTTGGGTATTCGTTGATTGGCTAGTCGTTTGTTTGGGTAGTAGTTATTTTAGGATTCGTTGTTTAAGTATTCGTTGTTTGGGTAGTAGTTTGTTTGGGCATTAGTTATTTGGGGAGTCGTTATTTAGGTAATTATTTTTTTGGGTAGTCGTTGTTTAGGTAGTAGTTATTTGGGGAGTCGTTATTTAGGTAGTCGTGGTTTACATAGTAGTCGTTTAGTGGAATGTTCGTGATTTAGTGGTTTTCATAGTCGTTAAATAGGTGTTCGTTGTTCGGGAATAATTAAGTTAATGTTTTTTTTCGTTGTTTAGACTTCGTTGTAAAATAATTCGTTTTATAGGTTTTTTTGGTGTTGGGAAGTCGTTGTTTAAGTAGTAGTTGTTTAGGTAGTAGTGGTTTAGTGTCATATTCCTTTGAAACTCAACCAAAAGAGGATATACTTTTTCATCTTGTCCTCATTGAACGAAGACCTTAATTGATTAATTCTAGATCCACATTAGACTTCTTTCTAAGGTCACCAAATGTGCAATAGGTTCAAACTTTATCTCCGATCACACAATGACTGCTTTGCAACTGGATATGCATTTAGAAGTACCTAGATAGATGGACACAATGAGATATCAACTTCCGAAAAAGAAAAATGAACTACTTAATTACATGCAGGAATACATGGAGATGAAGAGCTCCGTTTTCTGAACGCAAACTCTGTGAACACCAGGGAAATAATATGGTGGAGATGGGAAGAGGTGCTATAAAAGCAAGGAAGGCAGCTTGTGAGGGGGAGATCAAAAGTGGAAACCGAGCTGCTGGAACTGCGAGCAGTATAAAACAACCTTTAAGATCTTACACAGAAGAAGGTGGTATTAAATAACCTATTAATGCTATAGCTAGAAAAGGTTGCATCAATGGATGTCTTTACAAGCATGGCTAAATGAGGGGGTAGTCTTTCCATCTTCCAACTGAAACAAAGCAGTGCAAGATTGCTACACCTGTAAGATACGAGTGCGGCTCACTGCTACCTGTCCCAGAGCCATTGTTGAAGAGTTTGTTGCATTCCACTCCTATATACATCAGAAGTTCCGCTAGACAAAGGCATAGAGGGACAGATTTTATGTATGAACTTCCCATCCCACATCTAACAGCAGAACTTAGAGTAGAACTTAATGGTGAAATTAAGAAATCATAGAAGCTGTCAAGCCATGCCAACAGGAAGGTCCCCTAGACTGATGGCTTCTCAGTCAAATTCCACAATCAAACCCCTAACTTGTCTTTCCACTTTTAGGGGAAAAGTTTAGAGAAGCCAGGGAATCGAGAGGCCTACATGCAGATTTCAACAGAGCCCACTGTACACTCACACCGAAGCAAGGGAAAGATCAGCTGCACTGTGGAAATCACAGAACTACTTCTCTGCTAAAGACAGACATTAAAAGGCTGGTGAAGGCCTCGGTGACTAGATTGAGTAATCTTGTTACTAATACACAGGAACCAAGTGAGGTTTGCCCTGAGACAGTCTTCTCGAAATCACTTTCACACACTTCTGTACTGTGCAGCTCGAGCCAGGATGACACAAAGAGGGTGGCCCTCTCTCTTGGCACAGAAAAAGCTTTTGATTGAGTAGAGTGTGGCTATCTTTTCGAGGTCAAGTCTAGAATGTAACTAGGACAGAGCTTCATATGGTAAAATGGTTATACAATAATACAATGGCCATAGTTCAGAGCAGCGTATTCCTGTCATAAAGACTTTCTACCTGAAGAGGCACAAGGTGGGGTAGCCCTTTGTCTTCCCCGCTTTTCTTACTAGCGATGGAACCTCTGGCAATCATAATTTGATGATGCTGTTGCTGAAGCAGGTGTCTTAATTAGAAATGTACTAATGAGTGTTTATGTGTTTCGAATAATGAATTATGTAGAAAATGAAATAACGTAGAAAAATAATGCATACGTTTGAAATTGTGACCTCGAAGGATGGCCACCAGTGTTCACGAAATGTACTGATTACTACTTATGAAATATTGAAAATGTATTAGATTAGTGTAGTAATATGTCATATTTAGGGTTATGAAGTATGCTTTAGCTTATTAATTGTAGGCCTTAACTTAGTGAGTGTCTTGGCCTAGTTTTGCAGGGCCTCATGCAGAGCTGTATTTCTTAGCGTTTTATAGAAAAATGCTGACAAAGTGAACTAACTGTGAAATGTTCATTGTCTTGTTAAAAATGCTTGGCAGAAGCTTTCCATGAGAACCTGCTAACAGGAGACAGTGCCCTTAAAAGTGTAACAACTGTGTGTAATTCTTGCAAGACGTTCTTTCTCAGGACGCGATCAATGAAGAGACTGACTGGAGAGGAAGATGCAACAAATTTGATACCTGACAAGCCGGATGATGAGAACATCGTAAAGCAGACAAATCAACGATGTGTGAAGGGCGAAATATTAGAATTCATACATCAGGTATAGGAAAATTATTGGGTAGAGTAATACCGTACGATTAGCTGACCAATAGGGAATTAGGGGATAGTTTGGGTGACTTTGATATAACAACATGACAGAGGGAAAAGACTTCAGACCTTATTCTGATTTGTGATGCAAGATTGCGAGACTAGAGATCTAGAGTGACGGTGGGAGAAGAAGAGATTTGAGATTCTGTCATACTATCTGACTGAAAGCCTGATGCTTTGCTGATTGATTGATGGCCTGAGGACGAAGACTGATTCTGCTTTCTGACCCATACCATGGATAGGTAGATATGACAATGTGACTGAATTGCATTTTATGCTTTCCATTTCTTGGTACCAACTGCGCTGTTTTGATAATTCCTTGTTAGATGTTTTTCCAAAATTCATGTTCTAAATTGTTTTGCATGAAGTACAACATGCTGATGCTAATCTGGGTTAGATGAGGGTATTCACATGACATCTGAAAAAATACAGGGCCTAATGTTTGATGAATTTTCTTGCTGAGTTCTATGTATGCCATATCACTATTGCAGCTGACTCTGCTATTGATCTGTACCGTTGCCTTAGAATGTGTTGTGATTCAAGCCTTGATTAGATTGTGTTTCTTCCATCGCTTTGGGCAACCAGTATTGTTCTTATACATGTTTCATTTGATATTGAGATTAATCTACATGACTTTAGCATTGTTAATATAAGGGAAATAAACTTACTAAACTTTTATAAAAGGTGTGGTTATTCATGAACTTTCAGTCATGGTGTGTGATAATTACTGACTGCATTGATTATTGACTTGACTAATGATTATTGTGTATTGATTATTGTTTATGTACTGGAGCTATGGTAAGAACATCTTACACGAGTCAAAAGGTTCATCGACCTATACGCGTCCCCTTGTAAGTTTACTTATTAAGGACTGATGCGCTAACAGTTATGGTAGCAGACTGATGGTTTGTCTCTTCAAGAGCTTGCCATAGGTGTTCGGTACAGAGTGCAATGGTGTTAACAGATGGTGGGGAGACCGATGGTTAGCCTCTTTAAGAAACTTGCCAGAGGTGTCCGGAGCAGAATGATAAGTGTTATGGTTATGGCAGCAGTTTGAAATTGTTCCTTTTGAAGATTCAGTATTTTTGATATTTGGATTTTGTTTTAAAAAATGACATTTGTAGAGAAAATGATGTTTCTTTAAGCCCAGAAATGACTTTCTCATAGCAGTGTTGGGTATGATCCTGGCATTTTAGTGATAGATTGAGAGAATAGGTTGCACTTGCACAGCTTATGCAAACTGCAGGTGAATTGCGAGGTTTGTGAGAATTTAGGGAGTTTGAGTACTCCAAATGAAGTTTTAGTAGGAGTGCGCAGTGTGAGAGTAGGGAAGTCATCGAACTTCACATGTGTGTGGCACTTTGTGCTAAAATTTGTCCATGTGGTTGTTGATATACGGACCCTGCGTGGTCTAAGACTCCGGAGTATATTGAAAAGTGCATCAGACACTTGGTTATATGTTGTAATCTGTCTGGTTTAGTAGGTTGACTGGGCGTGGTCAACAAGTCAGTGTGTGAGTTAAGTGGATGAGAGAAAATTTAGACTGAGATTTGGCGAGTCCTACATACACCAGGGCAGACCCATTGATCAGTTGAGAGTAAAATTTGCAGGTCAAATTTTGCTTGCGAATCTGGGAGACTGAGAAAGAGGAATAGATGCATGAGGGAAAAGGGCCATCAGTGACAATCCCTAAGGTTTCTGAAGCGATTGTGTTACCTTCCTGTAGTAAACCAACAGGTTTGTTTTTGGTTATTGGTTTTTGATTAGTGCTCCCGATATTTTGCATTAGCTTTGTGTGAATTGGAGTTTAGGAGGACGAGGCACAAGACTTTGTCAGCCGCAGTACTTGCGAGTGAGACGTCATGGCAGACGCGCTGGGATAGGTCGGTTGGTTAGAAGGGTCGCGCGCGGATTGGCAGCCGTCCATGAGAGGCAATTGGTTGAGAACATGGGTGAAAGGAATCTTGGGAGTAAAAGTCATGTCCTGATTTGATTTTGAATAAACAAAAAGGTAGAAAAGATGAAGTTTTTCAGGGCATTGAAGAGTGCCCTTACGGGAGATGTTTACATTAGAGCAAATGTAGGGGAGCCTACACTGCCAGAAAATACACCGGCTTACATTGTAATGGAGGAGAGAGGTGTTGCGCCTTGTCTTTGGTTAAAGCAATGGTGCAAGTTGAAAGAGAAAAATGGAAGCTTAGCGTTTCCTGATAATGGGATGTTTAATTTGAGAATTTTGGAGCCATTGCGGATGGTGCTATATAAATCGAAGCCTCTTCTGAGACCAGCACAGTTTAAGGCGTTAGCAGTGTGGGAGCTGGTAGCTCGACAGCAACAGCAAATGAAATTCGAGAGACGAATAAGAAGGGTAGAAAAGACTTTAGCGGAGGCTAAATGGGATTGGGAGCAGAAAAGGTGGAGATTAGAGACTCTGCAAGGAGTTAAGTTGTTTCCAGCCATTTCACAGGAGGATGAGATGGAAGGAATGCAGGAGACTAGAAAAACGAATAAGAGTCTGTCTGAGAGTAAGGGAGCTAAAAGGTCTTCCATAGTGGAGGAAGAATCGGATGCTGAGGATCTTGTTACACAGATACTGAGAGACCGACCGCCACCGTATGCGGTGCATGAAAGTGGTTCGAGTACAAGTGCTGTTCGTCAGCCCCGGCACAGGCAGTGGGGACAGTGAATTCAATACAAGTTAATGCTAGCCGACACAGAGTGTGGTGCAAGGTAGCCCTAATGTAATGACTACTCCAGTAGCCCGGGCACAGATGCATCCACCACCGATACAGAGAATTTACCCTGATGTGCCCATTTTGGAGACAACTTCAAACTTTGTGGTGCCTACAAAGCAAGTGGTTCCAAGACCACTGTTGGTTCAGACTGAGCCGACTCCGATTTTGTTGCCCCAAGTGCAGCCGTAGGTAATGCCGAGATTTACGCAAATGACAGGGACCCAGTCAGACTTGTCTCCGGTAATGAATCAAAGCATGGAAGTCCCTGTCCCACAGGAAACAAGTGCTACAGCAGACCCAGATGCAATATCGCTGCTGATTACTGTTGGTCCAGCGGTACCATTATTTGTGCAAAAGAAACTGATTATGAATGAACAAGGAGCATTGTCTCAGAGTTTAATGAAGAGGGGATCAGGGGAACAAGTGCAGGTAGTCTCTTCCGTGGGTCAGACTTTTGATGGATCAAGATCATTGTTAGTCTTCAGTCCACTTGTTGCACTTCCAAATGCAGGCCAGAGCTTGAAGCTGTTGACACACAGACTCTGAGTGCAGTGGTACAGCAGGTGCCACTAGTCCAAGTGTGTAACATTTCGTTACAGGGACTGACAGCTCAGCAGTTGACTGAATGGTTACACAAGCTGAATACCCCACAGAATGCTTCCAAAGGAGAAGAGCAAATAAATTGTGTCAGATTGAGCATGAAAGCGGGCGAATTAGTTGAGGGAACAATGGAGATGAATAGATTAGAGTCCTACACAGAAGCAGAGTTGAGATACTTATGCCCAAGGATTACAAGAGAGGTGGGCAAGGTGCATCAGAAATTGGCAGATTTGGCAGAGAAGTATGGCACAGAAATTTAGAAAATGAAAGATTTGAAAAGATGTTACGGATTAGATTTTGAACACATGAGGTCAGCCGGCATGAAGGTGCATCTTAAAGAACTATTGCAGAGTGCTCAGGTTTGGGGAGGTTTAGAGAAGTGGGAAGGTAAATAGGTAAAGAAAAGAGACAAAAGAAAAAGAGATTCTCTAGAAGCGACTGAGAATGTACAACATGACATGACCAGTGAATATTTTGCCAATGAGAGAAATCCCAGGGGGTAGTTTTGTTCTCGTTCCCTGGAGTAGGAGTGATATTCTGTTATTTACGAATGATTATCCAAAATTGAGAGAGAAGCCAGTAGAGTGGTACCAGCAGACAGACAGGTTTGTGAAGCTCGCAAAGTGTTTGTGGGAAGACTTGAACACATTACTGGAAATAGTGCTCCCAGCTGACCTTTGGGTTGAGTGTAAGAGAGCAGTAGATTGGCCAACAAGTGAACCCCAGAGAGATAAAAGTACAGGTGCACCGTCTCCTGAGGTAATGAAATATTACTATAAGGTGATTGAGTTCCTGAAGACAAGGATTTCGCCCAAGAATATTGATTGGCAGAGGATTGATAGGACAGTGCAGGAAGTAATGGAGTTGATACATGCGTACTATTAGGGATTGCAGAAGGCATTCAGGGAGTACAGTGGCAAAGAAGCAATTGAGCCGGAACACATGCTGCATTTTGTGTTCAGTTTTGTGGAAGGATTGAGACTTGAGATAGGTCAGATGATTAAGACTCATTTGATTTGCTGGCAAGCAAAGCCAATTGATGAGGTTTTGCAGTATGCAAAATATTGTGGTGATGAGATTGAACTGAAGCAGAAAAAGTTGAAAGAGAAGGCAATGGTGATGCAGATTAAGGCAGCTGAAACATGAGTGCAGGGACGTTTTGTACAGCAGTTGCCGAAACCGCAGGGAAATGTCATGTTTCAGCCTCAGATGAGAGGTAGGGGTCACAGAGGCAATATGAATCATGGTCCAGATGTGAATTCTGTTGTGGTTCAGAATGATGTGCAGGGAATGAAGAAGCTATTACTCTGTCACATTTGTGGAACCATGGGACACTGGAAGCTGGAGTGTGTGATGATGGTGGAGGAGGGTGTTGTTCAGCAAGGTAATGACATCAATGCATTCCAGAATACAAGAGGACCAAGAATGAGAGGTCCAAATCCAAATTTTCAGAATAATGTGAATCAGGTGCAGAATTTCCAGCCCATGCAGCAAGTGCAAATGCCCCGTGCACAAGTATCACAATTGCAGCCCTTTTAGGATGAACAGTTCAGGTTGTGGGGGTAGCAAACCAGTATTTGACAAACCCGATCACAGATCCAGTGCAAGTTGAGATTGGCAATTTCCAGGGACTGCATAAGTCTGTAGTCTGCAATTCGAGTCTGGTATCCCTACTGGAAAGGGACTTGTTGTGTAAGACAAGGTGTTTGATTACTTGCTCAAATGATGGAAATGAGATCCTGACAAATAGTGATGATGAGGAAGACCCAGCCCCAGAAACCGAGTGTGAAACTACTAATGAGGAGTACCCCTTGATTGAGTTTTTCCCGATGTTCACAGTGAGAGAGCTTCATTCTGATTGGCAGGGAACAGTACAGGAGAACATGTGGGATTTGCCAGGGAAAGAAGTGGGTTTGATCAAAGGAGTGGAGCCGATTAAGGTTACCTTGAAGCTGAATGCAGTTTTTCCGCATCTTCCACAGTACAATATGCCACAAGATGTTCTGATAAAAGTGGCTCAGATAATTGCAGATTTCGTGAAGAAGGGAGTCCTAAAAGAGGTGGTGAGCAGCCCATGTAATTCGCCAATAATGGGGTTCAAGAAGCCATGTGGGAAGGTTCGAATTGTTCAGGATTTGAGAAAAATAAATTACATTGTGGTCAAGTGCTGTCCCATAGTGCCCAACCCAGCTGTAATAATGTTTCAAATTCCATGCGATAAAGAATGGTTCACAGTGGTTGATTTGTCACAAGCGTTCTTCTCTGTGCCGCTTCATGAGGATAGTCAATTTCTCTTTAGTTTCAAATTCCTGGATCGAGTCTACTGCTGGTGTCGACTTCCTCAGGGGTACACGGAGTCACCTTCCTTGTTTAACCAGATCTTGAAAAAGAATTTGGAGTCATTAGAGTTACCTTTTGAGTTGACTTTGGTAGAGTACATTGATGACTTATTGATTGAGTCCAAGACTAGGGGCGAGTGTAAGTATGACTCGATTGCCCTATTGAATCATTTGGGAAAGTATGGTCATAAAGTGTCTCCACTGAAATTGCGGTACTGCCAGAAGGTAGTGAAATATTTGGGGCACCAGATTGAGAAAGGGTCGAGAAAAATATCCAGAGAAAGAATTACCATGATTCTGCAGATAAGTCCCCAACTTCACAGAGAGATGTCACGATGTTCCTTGGAATGGTGGGATATTGTCGTCCAATGGATCCAGAATTTTTCTGAAATTTTAAAACCATTGCAGAAACTGACTCATAATGATGGCATCGATCCCATAGTGCTAGACCAGGATGAGATGAAAGCGTTCACTGAGTTGAGAGAGAATTTGTGCAGAGCTCCAGCGTTGGGTATGCCTGACTATATGAAGCCTTTCACATTGTTTTGCCATGAGCGTGATTCATGTTCATTGTCTGTCTTGACGCAGGTCCATGGAGGTGCTCATCGCCCAGTAGCATATTTTTGAGCTACCTTGGACCCAGTTACCGCAGCCTTACCAGGTTGTCTGCGTGCAGTTGCCTCAGTTGGTCAAAGTCTTTCACAGTGTGAAGGAGTGGCGATGGGATATCCCTTGAATGTAATGGTCCCTCACTCGATTGAGATTTTAGTGACAAAGACGAAAACCCAATACTTGACTGGTGCTAGGTTCACTAGGTATGAGACGAGCATTTTGGGTGCACCAAATGTGACACTGAAAAGATGTACAGTGCTGAACCCGGCAACTTTACTTCCAAGTGATACTACTGAAATTGAGAAAGAGGAAGATGTTGAACACGATTGTCTCAAAGTAACTGAGTTATGCACAAAACCAAGACCTGACATTAGAGATACCCGATTGGAAGAAAATGACCAAATTGTGTTCGTTGATGGTTCTTGTCTGAGAGACAACACAGGGACACTGAGAGCAGGATATGCTGTGTGCACAATTACAGGTACATTGGAAGCTTCCTGGCTCTGAGAAATATATTCTGTCCAAGTAGTGGAGTTGGTCGCTCTTACTAGACCATGTCATGCTTCTGCTCGATTGAGAGTCACTATCTATAAGGATTGTCAATATGGATTCGGAATAGTTCATGATTTTGGCCAATTGTGGTCGCAGAGAGGTTTTCTGACCTCTACTGGATCACCAGTGAGAAATGGTGAGAGAATAAAGGAGTTGTTATATGCATTTCAACTGCCTGAAGAAATTGCCGTGGTAAAATGAAGTGCACATCGAAAATTGCAAGACTATGGCCCTCATTACAACCCTGACGGTAAATGCCACCTACCACCGTGCCGACGGCCGCCAACATACCGTGACCGTGGCGGTATTCCGCTACGGGTATTGTGACCCACACATAGAAACCTGCCGCCCACAGACACCCACACAAGTCCGCCAGACCAAAGGTCAGTGATAAACTGGCAGTACCAAAATCCACACCATTACACCAACAGGAATAGGCCCACAGCATCATAACCCACGAATCACAGCGGCGGTCTTTCAACCGCAGTAAACCATCGGTGGTACACACTGCCATGCTCAAAATGCACACACACTTACAAGACACCACCACATTGGACAATTCAAACTACACACACCTGACACACATAAACACCACAACAACACACCCACATCACTATAAAACACACACCCACATTACCCACAACCACTTACAGTGAAAAAAAAGATAGCAAGCAGAGAGAGACAAGCCAGGAGCCCCCACTCAATCAGAGGCACAATACATTATCACCCATACACCATCCAAACACCTCACAACACAACACCCCACACATCCTCAAACATACCACTCACACTACATCCATGGCACTCCAAAGACACCCCAGGTTTTTAGAGGAGGAGCTAATGGTCATGGTGGAGGAAATCATCCGGGTAGAGCCACAGCTATTCGGATCACAGGTGCAGCAGACGTCCATTGCAAGGAAGATGGAGCTATGGCAGAGGATCGTGGCCAGGGTCAACGCCGTGGGACAGCACCCCAGAACTAGGGATGACATCAGGAAGAGGTGGAATGACCTACGGGGAAGATACGTTCCGTGGTTGCAAGACACCAGTGGACCCCCATTTCATCCCCCACAACTAACAACATGGGAGGAGCAAGTCTTGGCAATAATGCATCCTGAGGGCCTTGCAGGAGTAGCAGGAGGACTGGACTCTGATAAGTCAAATCTTTACTACTATATCCCCCACCTTACCTGCATGCTATCACAAACTCCTACCCCTGCCCTCACCCCCATCACTCCACCACCTGCCACATACCCCACTGTCATTACCCACTCACCCCAATATCAAGTCCTGCATGTAACACCAATGCATGGACCCCATCACAGACCTGCATGGACACCCATCACTACAGCATGCACAGTAGAGAGACTCACCCAGCCCATAAAATCACCACGCATAGAGGGCAAAGCTGACAGGGAAATCCCAATCATACAGGGAAACACACGCATGCACAAGATGGCACACGCAGATACAATAACACTGCTTTTGCATCCCCACTGGACCCCTACTCAATGTTACCGGAGAGGAGGTGCCAGCTCCATCCATTCCCCCCCCCAGAAGTGGCCCACAGCGGCGACAGCAGCTCTGCACACCTGGATCAGGATGACCAACCTGGCCCATCAGGGAGCCATGGACAGTTGGTTACCCTGCCACAGTCCCAACCCACCACAGAGCCTCCCCCCTAAGGAAGCACCAGCACAGCACCCACCCAGTGGACCCATGCCACTGTCCCCAGGACACGTCAATCAGCAGTGTGTCCACCACTACAAAGACCCCCGGCAACCCTACAAACCCAGGACTATCAGGGACGTGGGGTCAGTGGCAGTGGGCACACGGTTCAGGGGACAAAGGCAGAGGACAACAGGGAAGCTGGGAGGACTGTTGTGCGACAGGGGGAGGACAGGCCCAGGGAACCCACTCTCCAGGAGGCACTCTCCAACATCCTGGGAGCATACCACCATTCCCAGAAGACCATGGGCCAGTTACTGTACAAGTTCCAGGAGACCCAGCGGCTGCAGGAGGGACAGTACCAGGGGATCAGGGAGGACCTCAAAAACATCTACACCATCCTGGTCACCATTACAAGGGTGCTGGCTGATATGGGCAAGACCATGAGGGAGGCAGTGGCACACCAACGGGCACCTGACACTAGCCACACCTAAGAACAGCCCTCCACCTTTGCCAGCGCTAGTGGACAGGAGGCCCCGCCACAGGACCAACAGGCCACCAGCACCCCACCCCTTGCAGAAGGAGAACCACCCCGCAAACTGTCCCTGCTATCCAGGCAGAAGCCAGAGAACATTGCCAAGACCCCCACCAGGAAATATGACTCTCCTGATTGTCACCCTTCTGTCCCACTCTGTCACCCTGTCCACCTTGAACTGCCATTACTCCCCTTCCTATGCCCCATTGGACAATGCACCTGTCATATCAAGAGACTGGACTCAACCCTGGACTTTCCTCCACCATCACCCCAGCCCATTGCTCACCTCACTCTACTTATGAGCACTTAAATAAACACCCTTGGAACAAATACAAATCTGGAGTCTGTCAAATGATTGAAATATGGATTAGTTCAACATTATCAAAGCATTGCAAGTCATATGTACAGTTAAATATACTTTGGAATGACCTTTGGTGGGCAACAGTACACATAGCAGGAGCCAGATTGTGACACAGAGATCTGAAAATAGAGATGCCAAAGGGTATAGTAAGTGGCCATAGACATGGGGAAATTAGGCTGCCATGTACAATGTTCAACAGAAAACGGAAAAGTTAAGTGAAGTTAGAGAGTCTTACCTGTGTGTCACTGGAAGTACTGCTGTATTATATTACTTCTGTTGTCAACATCTTCTTCCTCTGCCTCTTCTTCCTCACTTTCCACAGGCTCCACCCCTGCCACCAGACCATCTCCATGCTCATCTTCCTTCAGAAAAGGCACCTGGCGACTCAGGGTCAGGGTGTGCAACATGTAACATGCAACGATGATCTGGCATACCTTCTTGGGTGAATAGTACAGGGATCCACCTATCAGATGGAGGCACCAGAACCTGGCCTTCAGGAGGCCAAAGGTCCTTTCAATAATCCTCCTTGTACGCCCATGTGCCTCATTGTAACGTTCCTCTGCCCTTGTCCTGGCATTCCTCACTGGGGTCAGTAGCCATGAGAGTTTGGAGTAACCAGAGTCACCTGCAAATATCGAGGGATACCTGTTAGACAAACACTAACCCTTAGGGACAACCCCATACCCAGACACCTGCTTATACTGTGTGGGGACCTTGGGCTCACCTATTAGCCACACCCAGTGCCGCTGGAGTTGGCCCATCACATATGGGATGCTGCTATTCCTCAAGATAAAGGCGTCATGCACAGAGCCACGATATTTGCCATTTACATGGGAGATGTACTGGTCTGCCAAACACACCATCTGCACATTCATAGAGTGATAGCTTTTTCTATTCCTGTAAACTTGTTCATTTCTCCAGTGGGGGGACAAATGCCACATGTGTACCATCAATTGCACTAATGATGTTGGGGATATGTCCTAGGGCATAAAAGTCAGCTTTCACTGTGGCCAAATCATTCACCTGGGGGAATATGATGTAGCTGTGCATGTGTTCCAGCAGGGCTGACAACACTCTGGTCAACACATTGGAGAACATTGGCTGAGACATCCCTGAGGCCATGGCCACTGTTGTTTGGAAGGAACCACTTGCCAGGAATTGGAGCACTGACAGGACCTGCACTAGAGGGTGGATACCTGTGGGCTGGCGGATAGCTGACATCGGGATGTGACCGCCATTTTCTATCTGTTCACTCACTTGCTACCTGACCTTCAACAGGAGTGGACCTACACTGCAAGTGCTGCTGTGACCTGTGTCTGGAAGCGACAATGGCTCATGTGTCTGGGGAAAGTGCACCTGTCTTCACTATGGAGGAGTTGTTGAAACTAGTGGATGGGGTCCTACCCAAGTACACGTTACTCTACGGTGCTCCAGACAAACAGGTGAGTACACTGTGAGCATGATGCGTGGGCCATGAATGTAGGGAGTGCTGTGTGTGTAAGTCACATGTGGGAGGGCTGAGGGGCCCTAGGCAGAGTGCTGCATGTATGGTGGTCAATGTCTGTGCGTAAGGGGATGGGAGGGATATGGTGGGCTGTGAGGATGACAGTACGGATGGTATGACTAATCCTTTTTCTGCTTTCTTTTCCCTGAAGGTCAGCGCCCACCAGAAAAAGGGCATTTGGCATGCCATCTCCAAGGAGGTACGGACCATGGGGTCTTTGACAGGCGGAACACCCACTGCCGCAAAAGGTGGGAGGACCTGTGCCGCTGGGCAAAGAAGACGGTGGAGGCCCAGCTGGGGCTGGCCTCCTAACGAGGAAGGGGTGCCCGTCGCACCATGACCCCCCTGATGTTCTGCATCCTGGTAGTGGCCTATCTGGAGTTGGATGGGCGCCTGAAGACATCACAGCAGCCACAAGGGAGTGAGTACAGATTCTGAATCATGACTTTGCACGCATTAAGAGTTACCTAGGTGGGGGATGTGGGCTATGGGTGCCCCTAGGCCAGGGATGGCAGGGTAGGTCCCTTGTTGGGCAGGCTCTGAAGCACTCCCAACCCGATAGTGTTAGTGGGCATCTACTACTGGACAGGGTCCTGTTGGTTTCAGGTGTGCAGCTAATGGCGTTAGGCATTGTACCCCATGGGCTGGTGACTATCTTAGTAACTGGTAGTGCATTGCCTAGTGCATAGGGCTGCTCCCTGTGTGTTGTGTACGCCAACGGTAGTGATGTTGCTGGCATTGACCAAGTGTATCCTCTGTCTCTCTCCCCCCTTTTTGTTTGTTCACCCTGCCCTTGTGTGCATTAGCATCATCTGGCGGAGGAGCAGAGGCACCGGCGACTGAGGGAGCTGCATCCCACTTGGGCCTGGAGGTCGAATCCACCGAGGGTAAGGGCACCAGTGGGACGGAGGGCGAGGGGAGCACCACGAGGGGGACAGGAGGGGAAGCTCCCTGGCAGTGGCGGGCACTTCTGTGCCCACCCCAACAACAGGTACAGCCGCCACCCCCCCACCAGCACCACCCTCCCAGCAGCCCCCCATCGTGTTTCCAGTGCCTGCTCACCCAGGAGGGTGGGCATCTCCTTCGCCCCAGGCACCTCAGGCCCTGCCCCAGTCAGTCCTGCTGCCCTCAGTGAGGAGGCTATTGACCTCCTGAGATCCCTCACTGTCGGCAGTCAACCATACTGAATGCCATCAAGGGTGTCGAGAGGCATGTGCAACAAACAAATGCATACCTGGAGGGAATTCACCCTGGCGTGGCGGCCCAACAGAGAGCATTTCAGGCTCTGGCCTCAGCACTGATGTCAGCCCTTGTACCTGTCTCTAGCCTCCCCCCTCCAACTTCCTCTACCCAGACACAATCCCCTCAACCTCAGCCTATCTCAAGCACGCCGTCAGACCAGCATTCACCCACATCGTCCACCTCCCTCCCAGTAGCATCTCCACTCACACCTGCATGCACTGCATCCTCATCCACTACCTCCATCACCAGCACGCCCATCACAACACACCCCTCACGGGCAGTCACCACCCCCACATCCATGAGCACGTCCCCTGTGTCCTCTCCCAGTGTGTCTGTGACCCCTCCTCCCAAAGTACACAATCACAAGCACCCACCCACCCAACACCAATCCACCTCACAACAGCATCCAGCCCATGCACCTGAACCCAAACTCAGCAGACAGACACCTCCTACAACCACTCCCTCTTCCTCCACTCCCAAACCCTCTCCCTCTTCCCACCCCAGTGTCTCTAAGAAGCTTTTCCTGGCAAACATTGAGAACCCGCCGTGCTTCCCCTCGGGCCAGGGTGTCCAGAACCCAGGCCAGCACCTCAGCCACCAAGTCGGCGTCCGCTGTGGTACCTGCAACTAACAGAGGCTCAAAGAGGGCACCCGTCAGCCCAGTCAGTGTGCCACCAACCCCTGTAAAGGACAAAACCATTCCGCCACCTGCCAAGGTGAAGAGGGGGACAGCATGCAGCAAGGGCAAGGAGCACAAACCACCCAGCAAGGCCTCCTCAAAAACTCCAGCTGCCAGACCCAAGGTCACACCACCATCTGCCAAGGTGAGGAAGGGGCAGAAAACACCAGGCAAGGCACTTTAGCCTTCGGAGGCTGCACGCCAGACCCGCCACCTGCACCTCAGCCAGGATCGCCAGCAGCCCTACCGCTAGCACCACAATGTGCACCGCCACCTGCACCGCCGCTAGCACCACTACTGTCAGCCGCAGCAGCCCCAGTGGGCAGCAGTCTGAGGCTGCAGGAGAAGGGCTGGAGCCTCCCTCCACCACTGGCAGCACCTGCACCACGGCCAGCACTGCCACCTGTACTGCTGTTAGCACCGCCGCAGGCCCTGCTGCAAGCCCTGCCACCTGCACCGCTGACAGTAGGACCACTACCAGCAGCAGCAGCCCCAGTGGGCAGCCGTCCGAGGCTGCAGGAGAAGGACTGGAGCCTCCCACCATCACTGGTAGCACCCCCACCAGCATCGGCACTATCACCAGTTTGCAGCCTTAGCCGCCGCAGGATGGAGTCTAGCCCTGCCTCCATGGACTATCACCGCCACTTTAACACCGACCACCAGGGTTGTAATGAGGGCCTATGTGTCATTGGGGAATGGATAGGTGGATCAAGTCGCAAGGTTTTGTGCATTGAACTGTATATCGTTCAAAGACAAGTGGGAATTGTTACCTGAAGAAGACACCACGTGTACGAGTTTTGCATTGAAAGTAATTGACACTTTAGAAGAGTTAAAATCTTTACAGAGTAACGTTGACAAAGAGTTGAAACGTTCATGGAACAAAATGAAATGTGTTCAAAGACAGGATGAATTGTGGCTTTCTAAAGAGGGTCAGTTGGTTTTGCCAAACAACCTGTTGTCTCAGATGGTGAGGTACTATCATGGACAGGCACACATTGGGAGGGATGCCATGGTTCGTCTGTTCAAAATTGATTGGTTTAACCCCAAGTTTAGACAAGCAGCTGAAGCAGTTTGCCATTGTTGTGTCATTTGTCAGCAATTAAATGCGAGGAAAGGGACAGTGGTTAATTTGAGCCACATTGGAAAAGCAGGAGGTCCATTCAGCAGAATGCAAGTGGATTTTATTGAGATGCCTGTGTGGAGGTTTGAGATATGTGTTGGTGATTGTGTGCATCTTTAGTCACTGGAATGAAGTGTACCCTACACAGAGAAATGATAGCCTCACAGTAGCGAAACTGTTGCTTAGGGAACTGATGCTGAGTTTCGGATTTCTAATCTATTTAGAATCATATAGGAGAACACACTTCAATAATGAGGTGATTAAACTGCTGTGAGCAGCACTGAACATTGAGCAGAAGTTGCATTGTAGTTACTGCCCCAAAGCATCAGGAATAGTGGAGCAGATGAATGTCCCTTTGAAATCAAGAATAGCTACAATGTGTGCAGCTACGAATTTGAAATGGCCTGACGCATTGCCTTTGATGTTGATGTCAATGAAAAACACACCTGATAGGAAGACAGGACTGTCGCCCCATGAAATCCTCATGGGAAGAGCAATGTAGTTGTCAGCAGTACCAGATAATGTGCTTGTCAACATTACAGATGATATGGTGTTGGATTACTTCAAGGGTCTGGCTGATGTAGTCTGCTCTTTCTCTCAGCAGGTGGAGGCTACCACATTGCCACCGATCCATGACCCAGGGCACAACCTGAGAGCCGGTGACTGGGTTGTTGTCCGAAAACATGTGAGTTTTCGTGTTTGGAGCCACGTTGGAAGGGACCGTATCAGGTGGTCCTAACAACTACAACTGCTGTAAAGTGTGCTAGGATCCCGATCTGGATTCACTCGAGTCACATGAAGAAAGTGGCATGTCCACTGGATCATGAAGAAGCGTTGTTGAGAGTACCAACAACTGTGAGACAAATTACAGCACCGTAAAAGGAGCGAGGAAGAACTGAAGCTGAACCCGAGCTGATTGAAGAGGGTTCCATCACTCCTGTGAGAGATGAGGGTGGAGACCTCCAGGAGGGTGCTGGAGAACCTATCTCAACTGAACCAGCAGAAGAGCCTAGTACAGAGGGGGTTCTCCCAGAAGCAAACAATTCCGTGAGGCAAACAGAGCAATTGCCAGACCCAGAAAGGGAAGGAGTTGAGGTGGATCAGAGTCAAAGTGATCTGACTCCTCATGAACCTGTTGCAGGTCTGTCAAGAGAAAACACCACAGAGAAAGAAAAGGATTCAAGTTCAGTCATGAAGAGAATATTGACAGATGGTTCACGGAAAGGAGGTAAATGGACGAAATCGCAAGTGGAGAAAAGGAAGGAGGGGATTGTTGAACCAACAATAGAGGAAGAAGTAGATACTACGAGAAAAGAAGAACTAAGTGAAGGAGAGCTGAATGGTGAACAAAAGTTTAGCGAATAGCAAGTCAAAGATGCACAGGTTTTGAATGGGCGTATGCAACTACAAACGAATGGCAACAAAAGTTCATGTCTTTTTGTTTTGATAGGGAAGTTCTGAGTCAATATTGTGAGGTGACATGGAGGAGATTGAGGAACTGAATTGCTGAAACAATCGGAAAAATAAAATTTGAGAAAGAGACTGATGAAAGTAATCGGAAAACATATTGGATAACCTGATTTGACTTTTTGAAAACCTGATTTTGACAAGCTGCTAACTGATTTTGACAAGGAAGAAGGGTTTCTGGAAGTGAAACTGAACTGCTGAAAGAAGAGTTGTCTATTTTTTTAATTTTTGATTTTTGCTGCAAATTTTTATAAGTTACTTCTGCTTTCTGATTCTTTACAGATCATGGCTGATTTAGATTAACAGGTTAGAGACGCTAGGCGCTGTAAATATATGAGTACTAGGTTGGCAATTATGTGTGGAATTTTGTTTATAGTATTGATTGTGCATATGTCTGTTCTTGATGCGAGAGGAGCCAACCACACTTCTGCTTTTGAGACTACTACATTAACCGCCGTAGAGAAATTTAAACTAGATGAGAAGTATTTGCATGATTATACTAATGCACAAGGAGAACTTTCTTCTAACGCTTTCTATTGCTTGTTAAGAGAGTATGTTGAGACAATGGATGCAAAGGATTGTATTATGTGTATGCAGATTCCTTCGCAGTCGAGGGAGTAGTCACCTATCATAGTCTTCCATTAACATATGGGATAAGTTGTAGTATGTTACTAGCAAGATTCTATAACCAGGAGTAAATTCAGTAATTTTACTCTAACCACGATGTTGTGTTTTCATTTGTTCCTATTATTAGGTATTTGACTAAAGTAGTTAAGGATAATGACAGAGTATTAGTTAGAGGATTCTTGGAACCTACACTAACGTTTGGCACAGCATATGCGCATAAAAACAATTTGACATGCTTGCTTACACCTTTAGAGAAAAGCTTCTTAGATCGTACTGATGACACAAGAAAGACACTGAAAGAGAAATTAGAAAAAGGCTTAGAGAAAAGGACTTACAAGAATGATTATGCCTATAGTGCAATTAAGATGCAAGGGAAATTAGATTTAGATGCATTACATGTAGGGAAGCTTTGTGTATATAGGCCAACGTCGCGCACTGACACTTTATTTGTGGGTATGAGTGAATGCAGGCACGTGTTTTTGTTTCAAAGTAAATGGACATTTACGTTGAATGGGCAAGACCCTGCGATTCCGGGAAAATATTATATTTATGGACTTAATGCTTATTACCGTTTTCCAAGAGGATGGTATGGGACATGTTATTTGGGGATAGTTTTCCCAAATATTTACCAGATGGAGGATTTGACAAAGTTTCCTAAAATGACTGAATTACATCATAAGAGACAGAGGAGGGAGTCTTCTTCTGCAATAGCGGGGGACATATTTGGTGCGGTGATTCCTTCAGTGGGAGTCATCCTGAATTCAATCAAGATTCGAAAGTTGTCTACTATTGTGGATAACATGCTGACAAATGTTTCAGAGGCTATACTCTTGATGGATACTGAATTAGCTGCGGATAAAGCTATGACTCTTCAAAATCATCTTGCTTTATACATTCTTTTAGTGAATGATGGCGGAGTCTGTAAAATGATTAACTCTAGGCATTGTTGCTCGTACATTCCTAACAACAGTAAAGAGATAAGAGACTTAGGGCCAGATGTAGCAAAATTCAGAATTGCGACACTCAAATTGCGAGTCAGAGCAACTCGCAATTTGCATGTCACAATTCCAAATGTTGGATGGTGTCCCTGACACCATCTGCGACTTGCAAGGGGGTCGCAAAGGCCCACCTCATTAACATTAATGAGGTGGGTCACAATTTGCGACCCCCTTGAGACTCGCCGCACTCACAGGGAGGGTGGCCTGCTGGAGACAGCAGACCACCATGTCTGTGACTGCTTTCAAATAAAGCAGTTTTTTTTGTTATGGAGCCCATTTTCATTAAAGGAAAACGAGATGCGTAACAAAACTAAAAAATTAAACGTTTCCGTTTCATTTTTTCAGAGCAGGCAGTGGTCCCTAGGAATGTTTTCCATGCCATTCACAAAGGGGAAGGAATCCCATGGTGACACTGGTGGCGTTCGCGGTCACAAAACAATACAACATCGCGCTGCGACTCGCAATTTGGAAGGGGAACACCCCTTCCTAATTGCGACTCGCAGTCCCATTTTGCGAATCGGTAACCAGGTTACCGACTCGCAAAACGGGGATTGGGCATCGTGATGTGCTTTTTGCACGTCGCAAAAAGCAAAATTCACTGTTTGCGACGTGCAAAAAGTTTTGTACATCTGCCCTTACTTACTAATCTGACTAATGCAAGAAGTGATTTGAAAGAATTAAAAGAACCAGGTGATTGGGAAAAGGTTGGTAAGGGGTTTGCTTCAGTGGAAATTGGCTCAGTAGTATTTGGAATGGGGGACCATTGAAAATATTACAGGGCATACTAATTGTTGTGGTTTGTCTATTGGGGATATGGAGATTATGCAAATTATGCAAAAGAATAAAATTGAAAAAGTATAAGAATAATCAGAGGGAAGAAAAGAAAAAGGAAAGAATTTAGAGGGAAAACTCAAGGAGGAGACAAAATATTGAAGAAATAGAGTCATAACATTGTGGATGGTAAATTTGGTGTGCTGACACATTTAGTCATCAGAGGAGGGATTGCTGAAGCAGGTGTCTTAGTTAGAAATGTATTAATGAGTGTTTATGTGTTTCGAATAATGAATTATGTAGAAAATGAAATAATGTAGAAAAGTAATGCACACGTTTGAAATTGTGACCTCGAAGAATGGCCACCAGTGTTCACGAAATGTACTCATTAATGATTAATACTTAAGAATATATTGAAAATATATTAGATTAATGTAGTAATATGTCATATTTAGGGTTATGAAGTATGCTTTAGCTTATTAATTGTAGGCCTTAGCTTGGCTAGTTTTGCCAGGCCTCATGCAGAGCTGTATTTCTTAGCGTTTAATAGAAAAATACTGATAGAGTGAACTAACTGTGAAATGTTCATTGTCTTGTCGAAAATGCTTAGCAGAAGTTTTCCATGAGAACCAACTAACAGGTGACAGTGTCTTTAAAAGTGTAACAACTGTGTGTAATGTGTGCAAGAGGTTCTTTCCCAGGACGCGAACAATGAAGACACTTACTGGAGAGGAAGATGCAACATATTCGATACCTGATGAGCCGGGTGATGAGAACATCGTATGGCATACCAATCAACGACGTCTGAAGCGTGAAATATTAGAATTCATAAATTAGGTAAAGGAAAATTATTGGGTAGAGTAATAACGTACGATTAGCTGACCAATAGGGAATTAGGGGATAGTTTGGGTGACTTTGATATAACAACACAACAGAGGAAAAAGGCTTCAGACCTTGTTCTGATTGGTGGGAGAAGAAGAGATTCAAGATTCTGTCATTGGGCTTATACTTTCTGACTGAGAGCCTGATGCTTTGCTGATCGATTGATGACCTGAGGACGAAGACTGATTCTGCTTGCTGACCCATACCATGGATAGGTAGATATGACAATGTGACTGTATTGCATTTTATGCCTTTTCTTTCTAGGTACCAACTGTGCTGTTTTGATAGTTCCTTAGTTAGATGATTTTCCAAAATTCTTGTTCTAAATTGTTTTGCATGAAGTCCAACATGCTGATGCTAATCTGGGTTAGATGAGGGTATTCACATGACGTCTGAAAAATTACAGGGACTAATGTTTGACAAATTATCTTGCTGAGTTCCATTGTATGCCATATCATATTGCAGCTGACTCTGCTAATCTGTACCATTGCCTTAGAATGTGTTGTGATTCAAGCCTTGATTAGATTGTGTTTCTTCCTTCGCTTTGGGCAACCAGTATTGTTCTTATACGTGTTTCATTTGATATTGATATTAATCTACATGACTTTAGCATTGTTAATATAAGGCAAATAGATTTACTAAACTTTTATTAAAGGTGTGGTTATTCATGACCTTTCAGTCATCGTGTGTGATAATTACTGACTACATTGATTATTTACTTGACTAATGATTATTGAGTATTGATTATTGTTTATGTACTGGAGCTATGGTAAGAACATCTTAAACGAGTCAAAAGGTTAATCGACCTATACGTGTCCCCTTGTAAGTTTACTTATTAAGGACCAATGCGCTAACACTTTCAGCAGACAAATACACATACGCCTCAAACTCATGCCATATGGTGATATTGTTCTGCTAACTTTAAGCTCCCAGGAGATGTACATTACAGCATTACAGCATTATTGAAACATATCTACACTTTTGCTTCCTTTTCTGGATACAATATTATTTGGCCCAAGAGTGAAGCTATGCCAATGAAATTGCATTATACGGCTAGCTCTTTATAGGGTCACCCCTTCAAGTGGGTTCAGAACAGGATGAAATGTCTGCAAATTCTGGTTAGAAGCAGCAACATCCATAGTACTCTTTGACTAACTGCAACAAGACTTTGAGAAGTAGAATAAGTTATAACTCGCCATGTAGGGGCTGGTGCAACCAATAAAGATGGCAGTTGCATTCCACTTTAACTACGTCTTTGGCATGCCAACAAATGTAATTCCCCTTCATTTACTATAGCAAATCGATCAAAAGATTAGGAAATGGCAGAACAGTGCCTCATGGATGGCAGTAGCCAGATTGCATGGTGCAACCACTTCTGGAGTACTCCTGCTTTCTAGGATTGAACTATACCACACCACCCAATACCTGTCACAGTTGACCTACCATTTTAATACTGACCTAGAAAAATTAGACTGGTTTCCTTTGAAGATTTTCTTCTGGAAATGTTGATGGGCCCACAGGTAATTTATGTGTGCCATCCTACCAAGTTAGTGGAAGCAACCCGATTATGGTAAGCTCAAAAAAAATGTGGGCATCCGGCAAAAGTAACCTACAGAATATAGGATTCTTGAGCCAGCAGGCACTACTCTGAAACAATGCAAGGATGCATATAATTGGACAAAATCTCAATTGGCTGATATGGGCTACTAAAAGGATTTCTACTTGGAAACGAGGGGCCGGATTTATCAAGTCTTTGTGTTGTCCTTACATTGCGCAAGGTGATGAAAAGACAATATAAAGGCTTCAGTAATATTTACAAAGCCACGCAAGGGGCCATGTATGCCAACTTGTGCGGTTGTATAAAAATTTGTAACTCACAGCAGCTGCGTACACTGCATTACATTACATTTCAAGCTGGGAGATGTTCCAGGGGTGGAGCATGAAGGCTCCTGTGCATTCACCCATAGATTTTGGAGCATTCCAGATGTAATAAAGCTAGTAAGCCTGTGAATGCATCAAAATGCTATGCCTTCCCCAGTGACGTGTAACAATGATAAATATCATTATTTCTCATTGTTATTTTTTCTTTCCATGTGTGCTGCATTTTGCAGCACACATGGAAAGAATAAAATGAGTCTAAGGATTGTTTTTGTGCAGGAGGGTGTTCTCATAGCGCAGGCCCCTTGCACTGTGGTGCAAAAAACATAAATTCATTAAATCTAATGTCCTCCCCATGAGCACTGGAAGATAACTGCCCTTAACAACAAGACGTAAAACTTGCCCTAGGTGCAACGGATATGCTTAGAGGTGGATCTCGTACTCACTATGCCACTGTAATCAAGCTATACCTGGCTGATGAGCCCTTATGAGGGTAAAACCATTCCTAGGTTGCTTGTATTCTAGTTCAGGGAGGGCTTGGCTTGGCAGTTTAGACTGGACTGTTCCCACTGGATCAGAGTCAAGAGTGATTTGCATAGCCTGAGTCCAAGCTGAGGTAGCTTGGTGGGCAAAAAACAATGGATTTGGTTGGGGCCCGAACCACTGACTGCCAGTGGCTGAGATTGATTCAGGCATTCCACCCATAAGTTTGTTGTTGTTGCAGTTGATGCCCTAAGTGCGACAGGTATGCCCAGACTTGGGTCCTGTGCTCACTGTTCCACTGGAATCAAGCTATACCTGGCTAGTAAGACCTTATTAGGGTGAAACTGGTACTGGGTTTGAATTAGGTCCTTGATTATGAGGAACTGTTAAATGGTTCCACTGGTAGATTGTCCCATAAATGTATCACTTCTTCCACAAATCAGAGGTTTTCCTTTTGCCACACAGCAATAAATCATGTTTTTTTTCTTTACAATTATTGGTTATATTGTCATCAACTAAACTCTAATTTCTAATCCAGGCAACACTATGTTCTGAGTTGAGTGTCATTGTGTTTGGCTCCAAAAAAAATAAGGATTAGGATGATGTGTTTTCGCCCTAGGTCTGATGCCTTTCCTATTGCTTTCTAAGGATGAGTGTGGTATAGAGTCCTCCTTCGAAGGCGGAAACCATTGGTAGACATTGCAATGGAAGGATTGTGGCAAGCGCAGCATCCCCAGAGAAGAAATAGATGGTTATCGGAAGAGTGGAAGACACCATTGGATTTTGAACAAGAGCTACATTTGATTTGACTCTGACCAAGTCACACAGAGAGTGAAAGAGAGAGAGAGAGAGAGAGAGAGGGAGAGAGAGATATATATAGATAGATAGATAGATAGATAGATAGATAGATAGATAGATAGATAGATAGATAGATAGATAGATAGATAGATAGATAGATAGATACCCCTATTCGTGCCATATATGAACTTCTGTACTGAACATGGCAACAAAGATGAGTGTATGACAGAGGGAAGTGTTAGGTAAGATGTTAGCCTGGATGAAGGGAGGCTTACGGGATCTTAACTGTAGAGTCAAAACTGCCACTAGACAAAACTCCGAAAATCACCCAAACTTCCACCCCCTCCCACTGTACAAACCCCCTCTATTCGACCCCCCCCTGCCCCCCCCTCTCCCCCTCCCCCCCCACCCCCCACTTCCCCACCAGGCCCCTGGGTTATGGTGTTACCATCTTGCCACAAGAATGATGTTTATCCATGTGTGGGGCCAGCGGAGATGGGCATTCTTAGAGTCCCCTTTCATTTTCTTTTTGGTCTCTTTCATTCACTATTTTTGTCTGCCTTTCATTTCTCATTTCGGTACTGTGATATCACATTGAAAGAAAAGTCGATATTACTTCTTGCAACTCTGGAACTCTCGCTCTTCTTTGTTGTTCAATGTCCCTGCCTACAGCAACCCACAATCTCTCGCTGTTGGTCAAATTTCTCTCCACAAATTCTTAATCTTCTTCTCTCACGTGTACATATCTACCTATTTACGTCCTTCTCCGTGCCTCCGTCTTTGCCAATAAACCCCTCCCCTTTGACCTCCTCCTCGGATTCCCCCCTCCGGTTTCCCTTCTAAGAGTACCCCGTGAATTTCTGCCACTCACAGACACTAATGAAGCTCGAGTGGTGGTGAGTGGGCAGGAATCTTGCGCTCCCTCCCAACCGCAGCTCTTCTCCCAAGGAGTGCCCTCTGCCTGCACTGCTATTTCACTCTGGCAGAAATACACACCGAGGACAAAACGGGAGCCCCGCAGCAGCCGACAAAGAGAAAAGACAGCTAAGAGAGAAAGTTCGTCGAAACTAGCAGAGTGTGCAAAAGAACAGGCGAAAAGTCGATGGTCATTAGTGCATAAAAGTGTGAGTGATGCAGTGGTGCCGGCAGGCTGCTGGACACTCTCTGCCACAGGTGGACGAACAGCGCTGAGGAGCGGGGAATTTGAGGATTGTATTTTTGTTTCTTACCCGAAAGTCGGCTTTTCTTTGCCATTAGTTCACCGCCTCGAAGCGGGGCAGAGGTCCAAGAAGGGGAGAGTGCGTCTTGCTGAGCAGACGCTTGAGGTGCAGACTGGAGAGTGCGTCCGAAGACTTGAACTGCCCGGGACATCCCGTCCCGCCCCTGCCCCTCCCTCCGGGACAGCAGGTGCTCGGTTTTACGGCTCTGGGGAGGTCCACACCAGCCTTCAAGATTTCGTCCAAGGTCAGGCAGGAGGATCGGCCAGCGCTGAGCCGGCTGGTGGGCCGGCGGAGGCTGGTGGCGGCCGGAGCGCTGGGGGTGGTCATGGTGCTGCTGCTGGTCATCCTCATCCCGGTGCTGGTCAGCTCGGCCGGCACCTCGGCGCACTACGAGATGCTGGGCACCTGCCGCATGGTCTGCGACCCGTACGGGACCCGACAGCCGCCCAGCGCTGCCAGCCCCCCGGACCCGCTGCTGCAGTCTCTACCCACCTTCATCCAGGGCCCCAAGGGGGAGCCCGGCCGCCCGGGTAAGGTGGGGCCGCGGGGCCCACCGGGGGAACCGGGGCCCCCAGGTGAGCGCGGGGAGCCTGGCCGCCCGGGGCTGCCTGGGCCACCGGGGACCCCCGGGCTCAACGCGGCGGGGGCCATTAGCGCTGCCACTTACAACACGGTGCCCAAGATCGCCTTCTACGCCGGACTCAAGCGCCAGCACGAGGGCTACGAGCTGCTCAAGTTCGACGACGTGGTGACCAACCTGGGCAACCACTACGACCCCACCACGGGCAAGTTCACCTGCTCCATCCCGGGCATCTACTTCTTCACTTACCACGTGCTGATGCGGGGAGGGGACGGCACCAGCATGTGGGCAGACCTGTGCAAGAACAACCAGGTGAGAGGGGCGTGGGGGTACATGACGATCTGTACGCGGCAGGGGGTACTACCGCCGCGTGGCCAGCCCTCTGGTTGAACAACGAAGTGGGAGCGACACGCAGAGGTGTACACAGCAGGGGATACCAGCGTCTGGGCAGACCAATGAAAGAACCTCCACGTGAGAGAGTCATGGGGGTCCAGAACTGAGGTGTACACGGCAAGGGGTACCACCATGTGGCCAGACATGTACAAAAACAAGTCAATGACAGGGCATGGGGTACAGGGCATTGGGTACCATCATGTGGCCCGACCTGCCCAAGAACAACCAGCTAAGAGGGTCATGTGGAGGTATAGGGCAGATAGCACCACAGTTGAGAATGAGGGCCTGGGCCGAGGGTACCACTGTGCTGCCAGAGTGATGTAAGAACAACCAGGTGAGAGGGGTATTGGGAGGTACAGAGCAGGGGTTACTACGGTTGAGAATGTGTGACCTGGGTACAGGGTACCACTATGTGGGCGGAGTAAAGTAAGGAAAAAGAGGTAAAAGGGGCATGAGGGTTCAGCACAAAGGCGTGTATGGCGGGAGGTGGAGGGGGTATCACCACGTGGCCAGACCTGTGCAAAAATAACTAATTGACAAAGGCATGGGGTACAGAGCAGTGGGTACCTTCATGTTGATACCTTCCTAAGAACAACCAGGTGAGAGGGGCATGGGGAGGTAAAGAGCAGAGGTTAACACAGTACCAACCTGTGGCCAAGAAAAAACAGGTGAGAGAGTCCTGGGGTACAGGGCAGAGATGCACATGCAGGCGGCACCAACATGTGGGCAGGCCTGCTCAAGGACAACTGGGCGAGAAGGGCATGGCGAGGTGCAGGCAGAGGGCGCACAGGTGAGTGTGCGGACCCTGCGCAGAGGGTACTACCATTTCGCTGTACCTGTGCGAGAACTACCGGGCGAGAAGGGCGTGGGGGTAAAGAGCAGATGGTATCAACATGTGTGGGTAGCATGTAAAAAGACAGCCAGGTGAAAGGTGCATGGGGAGTATGGCAGAGGTGTACGTGGAAGAAGTTACCAGCGTGTGGGCAGACCCGTGCAAGCACAAGGAGGTGAGAAAGGCTCGGTGAGATACTGGTAGATGGCACCTCCATTTGGGTAGAACTGTGCCTAAGCAAGCAGGTGACATCAAAGGAGAGAGGCATATGGAAGAAGGGTGTCCTGTTTGAACAGAGATGATGCTTGATGTGAGAAGTCTCCTGAACAGACCCAGTACTGTACTGGACTGAATTTCTGGCAGACTTGGACAGTCAGATGTGCCAGCTGGTAGGGCCAGTGGGTGGGCCTTCTGTTTTGCTGCATATTTGCAGTTGCAAAGTGGTCCACCTGGCAGTGCCAGAGGGCCCTAAATTCCAGTCCAACACTGAACGGAGTTGGGCAATAATGTCTGGTCGGGGGCATAGCGACAAGAGGAGGCTGAGAGGCTTGCTTAATTAGTACCGGTGGTTGCAGTCACTGGTCACCTTCACACATTTTGTTGTACAGGGATTTACTTATTCACCCAGTGCACGGAGCGAGGGCATACAGGGAGAAATGGGGATGAGAATTCGGGGAAAACACAAGAAAGGAAGAACGCAATTATAAGAGAACCTACGAGAAGAACGAGACAAAGAGAGGAAGAGCAGGGAGGTGGAAGAAAGACACGATGTGAATAAATGAAGACCCGGCAGGGTTCACGACTTTGGCGTTTGGCAGCGTCGGCGGCTCGTCCCCAAGTAAAACTTGAAGTTCCTTCACTTTTTATTGTACAGAAAATAAGTACTGAACAGCTTGATATTGCACAGGGCAGGAGGGGCAGTGTGCAAGGGAGGTGTCATCCGTTTAGACCTTTGAAGGGACAACCATGCGAGGCGGGCGTGTGGCGCACGTGGCACAGGCAGTGGTATTACCTTGAGGGCAGGTAGATATCTCAGGTGTTCGGGGAAGGTGGTGGCGGTGTGCAGGGGCAGTACTTCATAACTAGGCGTGGGGCACCGCACGCAGAAGGAAGCATGCGTGTGTTTGCGGGTGCGAGGCTGGTACTGCCAGCCTATTCATGGGAATCCGGTCGTTCCGGGACCGGCATGGGTCCAGCGCCAGAAAGATGGGAAAGCGTCGCCGATGGGCCCCGACAGATGGACATCGGGCGGACTGTGGTTAGTCCGCCTGAGGGGAAGATGGGAGGAGGCAGGGGCAGGCATCTGTGTGTTAATGGAAAGTGAGGCCGTTACCCGCGGAATCCTCGTTTCAAAAACACACTTGGAAGGTGAGGTGTATTACCCTTTATCCGTGTCAGTGGCGTAACAAACGCTTCAGCGCTGCGGGGGTAAGTGGGGTCGACCGAGCTCCAGGGTCCCCCCTCAGTACAGTGCTGAGCTGAGAGCTCTTGAGTGAGTTGGACCGGAGGAAAGGAAGGGGGGGGGGCAGTAGCTGGCGTGCCTCTATGTGCTTTGCAGGGACGCCCCAAGTTTAATCACGCCACTAGTTTCTGTTTCAAAGAGGGCGCGCAAACGTTTGAAAGGGTATCTGCACGCATGTCAGAGCCAGGGAGGTGTATGTATGTATGTATGTATGTATGTATGTATTTATTTATTTATTTATTTATTTATTTATTTATTTATTTATTTATTTATTTATACATGTATGTATGGTTATAGCGCTTGGGTGTGTATGTATGAAGTAATGGTTTGCCATGCAAGCACAAGAGTTAATTCTCGACTAGAGAGTTAGACATTGTTTTGTTTCTTTTTTTTATACGAAGTCAAGAGGTTTGTGTTCAGGAAACCTCCGAGGCAGGATCTGGGCGTTAAGTCGGGAACTGGGTGGGCACCTGTCCACACTTCCGTGCCAGGCAGCGCAGCTCTGTGCGGGGAACTGGTTTGGTTTCACCCTTGTGCAGGTATTGTATTACCGGAAGGAGGCCCACACAGCGCCTAGTGACAGAGGAGTCTAGCACACTAACCCCCGCAGCACCGGTACAGGGCGGCAACAGCGCAACTCACTGCTGTTGGCAGCGATTCATCAACCGACGGAGGCACGTGGATCGAAGAGTCCCTTCGCCGCGTTGCCTATGAGGGGCTCTTAAGGTTTCCTGGGGCTGGCCACTTTACAACTCTACGTACAAGAGCCAAGGATTAAGGCGTGGGCGTAAGTCACAACAAGGCAGCAGGTGCAGAGCTGTGAGCTGCCCTGTTCGCCATAATTAGTGGCTTCTGTTTACCATGCAACAAGGTGTAGGTGTAGAGGGGGGCGTTTCCTTGCTTGCACTGAGGCTCCGGCACCTTCGCTGCGCCACAGGGCTAAGGAGGGGTGACCGTGCACCACATGGCCTTGAAGTGGCCGAGTTATTTATGTTGTGGGCACCTATCCTCTGCCCCACCACTCATCTCGTCCTAGAAGTTTCTTACATGGTCTTGCACTGACTGTTTGTCTGATTAATTCATCGAGAGGTGCACTAAATGCCCTTTTCAGGGCGCACTGTGAAGAATTCTCCAATGTTTCCTAGGAACGTCCGCACCTGGAGAAGAATTGCGAGGTCTTAAATAAATACCTTGTTTATAGACATGGATAAACAAACGGGAAATCGAAAGACCGCCTCTTCTCCCAACTCTGGAGGACCTTTCCAAGAGAAATGGTATACGCCTTGGGATAAATACCCATATGAAGGGTTTCAGTGCGCTATAGGCTGCATAGGAATACCTTAATGTTGCACCACTCAGAGAAGGGGTGCAATATCGTGTTTATAGCCGAGTAGATACTGCATTCCTTAGAATAATTCAAAATATTTGTAAAACAAACCGCCGGTAGGTTAGTGCGGAAGGCGGGGAGTGGAAATGGTAGGTCCTGATACAGCCTGAAACGTGTAACAAGCATACACCTGAAATTGTTATTTTTGACACTGAATTTTTCGTATATAATGTGTCATGTAGTGCCCGCCGGCACCCTCTTGGCCCTTGGTGTCCCAAAGAGAGACAATTATGTAGGATCAACATATGCTTCCATATGAGATAACCGCAGCCTCTGGTTAAAAACAATTCGAGGGTTGTCCTCTCGCCCATCTATTTGTTTTCAGAGCTGGTGAAATGGAGCCCTAAATACTGATCCAATCCCTAACCACCCCGTGACGAAGAGGTCTGGGAGGAAGGTCACAGGAAATCAATCCGAGAAGAAAATTGACGTTTATGACATCAGGACAAAGCTTATGCTCTAATTCTTCGGAAAGTCACAGAACCCCATTATTTCTAATACGGGGCCTCCAAATCATATGTAATACTTAATGACAGAGTCCCTGTAATGCAAAAAGTCTTCTGGAACAGACAAGTAGTATGTACCTTGCTACTCACCGAAAGAAATCAAACTAATATTCAGGCAGACTCTTGTTTTTAATATAAAATATATAAACCCTTTTGTGTAGGCCGATATTAAACCTTTTTTTGCAGTTTGAGGCAAGCAGATTGCTTCTGTCCTGGGATTACTACTAACGAATTAACGCATTCTAGGCTGTTCTGTTTTAGTTTCATTGAATCAACCGTCAGTGGCGTAACAAAGACCCCTGCTGCGGGGTGGCGAGCTCCAGTTTCGTTACACCACTCGCTGCCAATAGCGTCGTTGCACCTGAAGACATAAGTGGCGAAAGCAAATCCCCGGGCCGGAAAAGTTGTTCCTCGGAGATATGGAGATATCTGCTAACACCAGTCATTTAATAAATGTGGCTGTCACTGGAAGAAAGCCTATGAGAAGGAATCTGGAGGAAGTCCTCGGTGAATTAATTGTTTCAGTGTTATTTACCATTGAATGGGGCTGCTGGCTTTGGTAGCGGTAATGGCATCTCCAGAGGGCCTCTGTAATACCTTCTTGATGTGAGATGCGGTTTTCTTATGCAGTGGCCTGATAATGTTCAAATATGCGACAAACCAGGACCGTCCACAAACATAAAAGTAGGACTCTAATTTTGCCCGGACCAAAACACATAATGATTTAATTAACAGTTCTCGCCAACATACGGATGTTGAGGCATTAAGTGTAATTAAATACGACTTTTAACTCGTAGTATCTGTCTTGATTAATTTAATCGCTCTTTGATAAATAGCTGCTGTCTGTAACGCAGGAAAACGTGCTTCCGTCTGTGTTCAGTTGACTGCTCTAAAAACCGGGTGCTTGTGCTACATATATTGAAATTTAGCGGGAAAAAATACTGGACTGCCCCGACGAAACCTGCACAGCCGACACACAGCTTGCGAGAAAGCGCCCATTTGCAGGACACATTGATGTTCATCGGTGCTCGTTACAAAGCCTTACATTCCTTATCGGACTGGCCTATAGGGCAATCAAGCAGTGGCCGGTAGGGTGGTTTACCAGGTCAGTGTGTGGCCGGTTTTAAAGCGGGTTCTGGGCCTGTATTATGGTCACGTAAACCGGATTTTACAGTTTAATTTTCTGATGTTACTACAAACAAATGCATCCAGTCTTCCAATCTTTGCAAAATACACAGCGTGTCTTTACAAGTTCAAAACTTTCCTGATTTGCAAATGTGGGCCTCTCTTTTTTCTTGTAGGCTAACGGGACCACTTCATTTTAGTGACTGGGCCAATTGTATGTCCCTGTCCGACCCGGGCCATTTGTCGATAGCTTTGGGATGTTTCCCCGTCTGATTTGGAGGATGGGTTTACGCACCATGCCTTCATCAGCGTCTGTCACTGATGAGGTCACATACCTTTCAACCACAGCGCCCGCACCAAACTCGTGCACCCGTCGTTTCACCCTAAAGCTGGCCCTGCCCCCACGCTCCAGACCCAGCCATGAGCTCTCAGGCCAGGGGCCTGTGCACAGTGCCTGGGGGGATGGGAGGGGTGGTGTTGTCTGGAGGGGGGGGGGGGGGGGGGGGGGGAGGGGAGGGGGGGGGAGGGGGCTGCAGCTCCCCCATCTCGGGTACTGCGGGGGCTATTGTTACGCCTCTGATTATACACCCCCCCTTTGCTGTGGTCTGTTAGCACGGGCGGCACACTCCCCATTCGAATGTCAGTGCCGGGGTTAAGCACTGCATCCGATGGGGGTCTGTAAACTGTCAATACCAGGGTTACCCACCTCTGTTTCTCCATTGTTTTTCAGTCGAGAAGCCCCATCCAATACCCGCCAACCCCCGAGTCTGTCAATAGTGAGGTTTCACGCCTCCCCAGCCCCTTCTCCTGGGCTCTGTCAGTCCTGGAATTAAGCATGATTTGAAGACGTTTCAAAGGCCGCCCTATGGCCTTGCACGTCACAGATGTAAGAGATATACAGGAGGATCTTGCTGCTCAAGGCCTCTAAAATGTAAGGTGGCCATCGTAATGAAGTGTAATAATTTATTACAGTTGAGTAATAAGTGTCTGGGTGCGTCGCAAGTCGCCTATAAAAAAGAAATGAGAGATTTTTTTTGTACAGTGATTGCAGTATTCACTGTATAATAACGTTATATGTACCCAGATTTTTCATAGTTGTTCGACTTAACCTCAGGCACTAAACATTTTCTATTTCTCATAGCCTGGTTCCATTGTGCGTTCTTTAGTTCAGTGGTAACCATCCTCTACATATATGTTATGGGGCTGTCCCTTTGCGGCCAGGGCTGCAGATTCTAAATGGGGGAATGGCTACATAACACAAAAGTTTCTGTTGCAATTGTTACATTTTTGTCACATAGCATAGTGTTTACGCATTTGCATAATACATGGGAGCATGTAATCACTGTAAAAAAAAGCTTCTCTAATTTCCTCATTAGAGGCGACATGCGATGTCCCAGGTCGACTACAATAAACAAATGAGGTTGTTGCTCAACTGTAGTAATTTATTAAAGTTGAGGTCTGACCTAACATCACAGCTGCAGTTAAATAACAAAAAAAGGAAACATGGCTTATTATTTTTCTGTTCTGCATTTTTAGATGAATAGTATAAGCAGAAAGGATACATTTATGGCAACGTTTATATTTCCCAAACTTTAAGTGATTATTGGAAACAACTAATCCCTCTGCATGTTTCTACACATCCTAAGCTACATCGTTTTTTTTTAAATTAGATATGAGTTGTATTAAACTAATTCTAATATATTTTTGAAACAAATAACTTTTTGGTGTGTTTAATGTTGTACTATAGATTTTAATTTTATTCTTCATGTTTACAAAGAAGCTTTCATATGAAAGTGCACCAAACCATTGATTTAAGTGGTTTATGGAAGGGTTATGATGTCACCATGTATTTTAAGGGCTATAGTAGCCCCGGCCATATTTGGAATTCCATGCACTTATAAGTGCACTCTGCCTTCGGCCTCGTTCCTCTGTATAGTCACAGAACTGGCAGACTCCCAATATCCTTATAATGTAGGGCGCAGGGTACTTTATCATATATATACAAATACAGGTGGTTGCAGTGTGTACTATTTTGGGCGTGAAGGGTGGGGGTTACTTATATGCATGGTGGCGATCTGCATTAAGGTGGATTTTATGATCATACGTCCTAAACGTTGCATCGTGGTGTATTTCTGACACATTTACTGCGACAAAATCAAAGACACAGACCCATCCCTTGCACACTCAAGTAACACAGATACATCACGTAGCAGCCTGTCAACCTACCCCAGATAAATTACCCAGCACAATAGCAAACCGTGCCTTAGAATATATTTGGGCACGGCTGGTCTTTAAGAAACAGAAACTCGGAGGCAGCCACTGGGCCGCAGTTGTTGCCCTCGGGCGGCACGTGCTTTACTCTTCGCCTGCCCTCGGCAAATAAGGTAGTCGGAATTATCCTCGATTTCTCGTGTTGCTGTTGGATAGTCCCCTTCTCTGGTGAGTTTGGAAGGAGCCGATGCCAATCAGAAACTGCTGAAGCAACGACCCCTCCCGAAGTGTACACAGGTTCATTAATTCATAGGAACCGCGACACCAAACACACGGCCTATTTTGCTGTCTTCATTGTGTGGGAACGTGTCAGTAGCGAAACAATAATAGCACACATGTATGCAAATATGGGGAATTTAAATAATGCGAGGGAATCCGTATACCTTGCACGAGGCATTCCTTATTTACACTTCAAAACGTTTGCCCGGAACAGAGAACGATACCTTTGGACAAGTTGAATCACAGCTACATACGTGTTATCTCTGAGGTATCAAGTAAGGACTTCCTCATGCGTATTATTGATGATACCATATGGTAGCTTAGCGGGTCAACGCACCTGCCGTGCATGCTGCAGGCCAGAGGTTTACATTGTAGTGAACATGTAGCCTCTCAGTGCTTTAAATGGAAATAGAGGAGTTCTGCTATTCAATATCCAGAGTGCCAGTTTGCTCCTGAAAAATCCCATTAAAATCTCATTAAATGCAGTGTAGCACTGCTGAGAAGGGCTGGCAATCGTCGTTTCATAGTAAAGAAGTGCAGGTCCTCAGTACTGGGCAGTATCTGCCCATTTACAGCACTGTAATCGCCAAAGACAGTTCCACCAAGACGGGTCTATGGCTTTACTTCAGGTAAACACCATATATGTCATAAAATTACTCGGGACCAAGAAATGTGTTTTACAATGACAGAAACCCCTTGGAAACAGTTAATGAGGGGATGCTGACAGAGGCTGCTTTGATGACAGTATGCAGCATGTGCACAGGGGGTCTCTTCATGTGACCCTGCTGGAGAACATAACCAGAGTTCCATTCTTTCACAAAGCACAGAACATTTGTTACCCACAATATAGCGTCCCTCTCTTTTCCCCAAATCTTTGCTCCCCTCTTTCACAAAGTTTAGCTTTCCTTTTTGCCAAAGCTTAGCTCCCCTCTTTTTCCCAGAGCAGTTTTTTCATATGCATTGATTGATTCCCTCTGCAACTGCTTTGGACTGGATACTTTCTCTTTCTCAAAGCATAGCTTCCATTTATTTACCAAAGCATCGTTTTTTTGCATTGATTGTCTCTGCATAGTTTCTTTAAACATAGCATCCATCTGTTTCCAAAGCATAGCATTCATCGGTTTGCGGTAGCATGGCTCCTCTCTGCGTAGCTAATTCGAGCATGGCTTCCCTCTGCATACCTTCCCTGGCTTCCCTCGGCAGAACGTTTTTGAGCATGGCTTTGCCCTGGTCCCCATAGCATGGCTTTCTCCTGGAGCCCATCGCATGGCTTCCCTTTGCAAAGCTTCTCTCGGCATGGCTTTTTCCGGTTCCCATAGCATGGCTTTCCTCTGGTTCCCATAGCATGGCTTCCCCCGGTTCCCACAGCATGGCTTTCCTCTGGTTCCCATAGCATGGCTTCCCCCGGTTCCCACAGCACGGCTTCACTCTACACAATTTCCCTCGCCATGGCTTCCCCCAGTTCCCATATCTTGGCTTCCTCCTGTTCCCACTGTATGACTTCCCTCTGAAAAGCTTCTCTCAGCATGGCTTTCCTTTAATATCCACAGCACAGATTCTTTCTGCACAGCTTCTTTGGGCATGACTTCCTTCTGGTTCCCACTGCATGGTTTCCCTCTCCATAGCTTTTCTCATTATGGCTACCCTCTGTTTTCCACAGAATGACTTCCATATGCATAGCTTCTCTGGGCATGGCTTCACTTTGGTCCCTATAGCATGGCTTCACTCTGTTTCCCACAGTATGGCTTCCATCTCTATAGCTTCTATGGGCCTGATTTCCCTCTGTTTCCCATAGCAATGCTTTCTTCTGTATAGCCTATTTGGACATGACTTCCATCTGCATAGCTTCCCTAGGCTTGGCTTCTTTCTGGTCCCCATAGGACGGCTTCTCCCTGGCCCTCACATCATGACTTCCTTTTGGTCCCACAGCACGGCTTTCCTCTGGTTCCCACAGCATGACTACCATTTGCATAGCTCCTGTCGGTTTGATTTCACTCTGTTTCCCATAGCATGGCTTCCTTCTGTACAGCTTATCTGGGCTTGGCGTCCTTCTGCATAGCTTCTCTAGGCATGGCTCCTCTCTGGTCCCCATAGAATGGCTTACCTCTGGTCCTCACAACTTGGCTTCCTCCTAGTTCTCATAGCATGGCTTCCTTCTGGTTCCCATAGTATGGCTTCCCTCTGGATAGATTAGCCCAGCACGACGTCCGTGGCAGAGCTTCCTTCTGCTTCGCATCTTCCCTCTGCTGTACACTCTGGGCAGTTTCAATAGTGCGTTCCTCATCCGCACAGTTCTATAAAAGACTGCTTCAGAGACGAAAGCTTGGTTTAAAGATTAATCCCTGGCCACTGCCAAAAACAGTCATCTGAAGGTCACAAATTGAAATCCAAGTAGAGCAGAGTCAGCCCTCGATCCTTCAGGGGTCGGTAAATTTATTAGCATAAATATACTTTATGATTGCATAAACTGGTGGCCCAGTCGTGGCAGCAGAAAGTGGGTGCAGCCATGAGGGGTAGGGTCATGAAAAGTGGAGTCTGACAGTCAACCTTTTCCTTTATGTTTTTTAAAAATGCTGCAAAGAAATTGGGAAACAATGACAAATGTGACAAGAAATCTGTTCTGGGTTGCTTAACTGGCTACAAAGAGGCTGCATTTTAAAACATCATACGGAGTTAAGGCACCTGCTACGAAGATCTTTGTGGGACCAGCAATTTGTAGGTAACAATAAAATTGATAAATTGACTCTGGTTGTTAATGCACTTGTAGAGAGATTCGTGTTGGGTCTGGTCAAACCTTTGACTCATAATATACCATAGAACACTAATGTGCCTGCTGCAAAGCATATCGTGTAATATCCAGATCCCCTATTCATATTTTTTATAGAAAGCTCAATGGGTTATTGCTTTTGTCACAGAGGTCCATTTGTTACTCACATTTCATAAATTACAGTTCTTGTAATCAGTGCTCATTTTTTTCTCACTCTATTGTTTGAAGAGTGCAAAGAAGGGCTCCTCTGGGAATTAATAATCTCTTTTTCGTACAGAAAACCCCAATCCCAATGTTACGTTTTATATTCTGACTGTGTGTTTCTCTCGACTGTTCACTTTTAACATGTAATGTCCACAAGTATGGATCATATATGAATCCTACACCTTGTGACCCTCATTATCTTAAGCAATATCTCCTGTAAATTGATGTACACAATTGTTTGATTTATTGTGTTTCTGATGTGTCATGTAAAGCACTGTGACACCTTAAACTGGAATGAATAGTGCCATAAAGGAATAAAATAAAACATATATCAGTTGTTATTATTTAAATAATTATTAATGAAATTGCTCATACGCACAGATATGTCTAGCATTCTTACATTGTATGCACATGTCTTACATAGGCGGTTGAACAAGTCAAAAACCTACCTCCAAGACTTAGGGCCTGATTTAGAGTTTGGTGGATAGGTTACTCCATCATAAGCATGACAGATATTCCATCAACTGTAGGATATATTGTGATCGCAATATGGCGGACGGGATATCTGTCACATTTGTGTCCCCTTTGCCAGGGTCTAGATCAGGCCCATAGTTTCTCCAAAGTACTTATAAAGTAATACACAATATGCCCTTGTTTTTATCAATTGCCCATTGCATTGCCATCTAGGTGGTATGCTCCAGATAGCTCCAGGACAGGATGATTCTTGAGAAAAGAAGGGCAAATTACCCTTTAAATAAGTCCTTTTCCTGGCTGGAAGTGAAAATAAGAAAGCCTCCTCACTGTCTGCACTTTGCTGCATGGAACAGATGGCAGACAACATGGGGGTACTGCTGACTTATGTGCTGGTGTTAGAAAATGACACTGGGACAAATTCAGCCTGTTTTTCTGGGTCGGCTGGATCTGGCCCAGCTAAAGCTTCTGGAACCAGGATCTGGTGCGCTCTCCCTACTTTCCAGCACTGCTTGAAATATAGCACAGTGTGCTATGAACCGGTAGCAAGTAGCTTCAGACTAATTGCAAGGCATGGGTTAATAATAACCTTATTTCGTTACTCTATTGTTGGTTATTTTAAGTTTGAGAAAAATATTCCTTTAGGTAGTTATAAAGTTTTATTAGTACAGACCAACCTACCACTGCATTATGTTTTTAAAACTGGCTTTGTATTTCTCCTGACCAAGCATTCTTAACATAAGGCCTAGAAAAATGAATGATAGGTGACTCCTACACCTTAAAACCCTCTGTTTTTATGTAACTGTTCCTATACATTGACTTATACACTTGATTTGATTCTTTATAATATATGTAAGTGATGTCACACATGAAACACTCTGACATCCTACATTGGGATGAGTAGTACTACAAGTCTATAGTTTAGTGATATTTAAATTATTATTAGTACAGTTAGTGCAATTATTATTACAATTGCATTTCATTTACATACGGGGTTGAACAAAGTCAAAAACCTGCCTCCAAATCATATTTCCTCTTATGCATTTGTAAAATCACACCTAGGTGTGTGCCTTTGTCTACCTCCACAGCATTGGCAACTGGATCACCCTCATTTCCTGCCCCACTGTCAGAACAACAAGATTGTCGTGTTCAAATTCATGACCTGCAGGGATCTACGGCAAGAATTAACTAACTTAGCAACTTTGAGGATGAAAACGTCACAAATGACCCAAAAAAAAACAAGAGAAAATAACCTAATGCAACAAAGGTATTCTATGCTGCATCTAAATAATCAACTTGTTCTTCTAAAGCCCTGCATTCCCATCCGAAGTTCTGCCAAAGAGAAGGTGCATCTAGATCACCCTGCATCCAGGGTGGCTATGGGGTCGTGTAGCGTGCAGACCACATGTGGACAAGGATGCTCTGATGCAGTGTGTATGTGCAATATAGTACCAGTCGTGCAAGGGGGTTTTGGAATTAAGTACAGTGCAGGCAGTGTTTAGAGGAGACCTAACACTAAAAGTTGTAGCATGCAGGATGGTCTGCAGCATATGCTCTTTATATACTTGGTGGCAGAGGATCATGCACCTCTTTGGGCGCATGATCATTTCAGAGGGCAGGGTTAACATCTCAGCTCCCATAAATTTGCCAATAAGGCTCAGTGAGCTAAATGTCCACAGCCAACAAATTTCCTGTTCAGGATGGCATGAGTTTCAATCATGGGAATGCAGACTCATCTTTTCGATATCGCTCAACTGACAGTCACAAAAAGAGTGCATGTAATGCCCATAATTTCCAGCTTTTAAAACTGAAAAGTGTGGTATGAAGTGCTTTACAAATAAAAAGTTGTGATATATTCACCTACTGTTTAAAACACCAAACAAAAACAAGCATTGGCTTGCCATACAAGAGCTATTGATTTTGTCAGTGTGTTTTAGCCATGTTGTACACAAGGGTGGTTGCTGTTCAGTATGGCTAAAAGTTAGTGGGATAGAGGAGAGTAGCATGGAGTGAAGTGTCAGAGAGTGGAATGGTGTAGAGTGGAGTTTTGCGGAGTGTCACGGAGTGCTGTGAATGACATGGAGTGGCATAGAGTGTTATGGAGTGGCATGGAGTAGGGTTGAGTAGAGTGGGGTAGAGAGGAGTGGCTTAGAGTGAGTGAAGTGTCAGAGAGTGGAATGGTGTAGAGTGGAGTTTTGCGGAGTGTCACGGAGTGCTGTGAATGACATGGAGTGGCATAGAGTGTTATGGAGTGGCATGGAGTAGGGTTGAGTAGAGTGGGGTAGAGAGGAGTGGCTTAGAGTGTTGTGCAGTAGCTTAGAGTGATGTAGAGGGGAGTGGTGTAGAGTTGCGTAGGGTGTCGTGGAGTGTTGTGAAAGAATAGAGTGAAGTGGAGTAGAGCGGCAAGGGGTAGAGTGGAGGGGCATAGAGTGTAGTATGGTGGCATACAGTGGAGTGTCATAGAGTGGAGTAGAGTGTTGTAGAGTTTTGTACAGTGGAGTGGTATAGAGTGTCACGAAGTGAAGTATCATACAGTGGAGTAGAGTGTCAGAGAGTAGAGTGGAGTGGTGTAGAGACATGGAGTGGTGTAAAGGGAGTTTTGTGCAGTGCAGTAGAGTGATGTGGCATAGAGTGGAGTAGATTGCCCTAGAGTGGAGTGGCATAGAATGGAGCAGAGGGTCATAGAATGAAGTGCTATGGAGTGTTATGGTGTGGGGTAGGGTGGAGTGTTGTGGAGTGGCGTAATCTGGTGTGATATAGAGTGGTTTGGAGTATTGCAAAATGTCAGGGATGCAGTAGAGTGGGTGTAAAGTTGAAGAGAGTAGAGTGGCATTAAGTATTATGTCATGAAGGAGTAGAGTGGAGAGGAGTAGAGTGTCATAGAATGGAGTGGCATAGGATGGAGAAGAGTGTTGTAGAGTAGGGTGGAGTGCCATAGAGTGGAGTAAAGTGGCAAGGAGTGGTAGAGAGGGAGTTGTGTATAATGGAGTATATTCTTGTAGTGTAGAATGGAGCAGATTGTCCCAGTGTTGAGAGGCATAGAGTGGAGTAGAGTGTCTTAGAAAGAACAGACATAGAGTGTCATGGAGAGAGTAGAGTATTGTGGAATAGAGTGGAGGGGCAGAGTGAAAGGTCGGAGTGGAGTTTAGTGTCATGGAGTGGCATAGAGTGTTGTAGAGTGGAGTGGTGCAGAGTGGAGTAGAGTGTTGTAGAGTGGAGTGTGATAGAGTGGAGTGGCGTAGAGTGGAATAAAGTGTGATGGAGTGGAATAGAGCGAGTTGCGTAGAGTGGAGTAAACTGTTATAGATTAGAGTGGCATAGAGTGGAGTAGATTGTCATAGAGTGAAGTAGAGTGTCAGAGTGGAGTGTCATGGAGTGGAGTGTTGTAGAGTGGAGTGCCATTGAGTGGAGTGCCATACAATGAACTGTCATAGAGTGGAATGTCATAGAGTAGAGTGAAAGTAAAGTGGAGTGGCATACAGTGAAGTGGAGTGTTTTAGAGTAGCGTGGTATAGAGTGGATTAGAGTGTTGTAGAGTGGTGTGGAGTAGAGTGTCATAGAGTGGAGTGACATAGAGGGAGTTGCATAGAGTGCCACAAAGTGTCGTAGACTGGCATAGAGTGGATCAGATTGTCATATAGTGGAGGGGCGTAGAATGGAGTAGAGTGTCATAGATTGTCATAGTGTGGAGTGGCGTAGAGTGAGGTGTGGCAGACTGGTTTAGAGTGGAGTAAAATCTTATAGAGTTGAGAAGAGTGGAGTGGAGTAGAGTAGAGTGAAATGGAATAGCACAGAGTTGAGTAAAGTGACCTAGGGTGGATTCATCCACAGTGGAGTGGAGTGTTGTAGAATGGACTGTCATAGATTGGAGTAGTGTGTTGTAGAGTGTTGTGTCAGAGTGTTGTGTCATAGAGTGGTGTGGCATAAAGTGGAGTGCCATAGAGTGGAGAGGCATAGAGTAGAGAGACAAAGAGTGGAGGACTACAGTGGCGTGATGTGTGGTAGAGTGACGTGCCATGGATTGGCATGTTGTGGATCGCATAGCATGTAATTGCATAGAGTGGAGTGGGAAAGAGTGGAGGTGCATGTTGTAGAGTGAAGTGGCTTACAGTAGAGTGGCGTGGTGTGGTGTAGAGTGGCATGGTGCTGAGTGGTGTGTTGTAGAGGAGTGAGGGGCATAGAGTGGATTGGCGTAGAGTGGAGTGGCATGTCAAAGGGTAGAGTGGAGTGGCATGTCGCAGAGAGGAGTGGCATGACATAGAGTGGCGTGCCATAGAATGGAGTGGGCCATCGTAGAATGTCATAGAGTGACACAGGCTGGCATAGAGAGGCGTAGAGTAGAGGGGCAAAAGGTGAAGCAGAATGTTGGGAAGTGGAGTGATGTAGAGTAGAGTGGCATGGTGTGAAGTATGAATGGAGTAGTATCTCACTGCCATTACAGACAACACATTTTCAATTGAAATGATCATCACATTTGCACAGACATAAAGTTTTACTGATGAAAGTATACAGTGCAAAAACAATAATGGGTGGAAATGTCATCACCTAGTGTATTGATTGTATTAAAACATTTGTTTCCACTACACTTTAGAATTACAAAAAATGTGCTTCAGTTGTGCTTTTCTAACTTTTATATATTCTGAATTATCTTCACAGTTAATTTACAGACATTTTAATTTGTCTTTTTACCAGTATCCCTAGAAAAGTGCCTACTGACAGTCTTTTGAAAATCTGTTCAGCACCCTTTAAATTGAGCCCTTCACCTCTCTATGAGCATGTCCAATTTCGGTGTGCATGAATGTGCATATGTGAGACTCCCTATGCTGGGTGAATAGTACGCTATGTCCCTAGGAATCCTGTAGCTTATCTGGAAGTGTTTGAGAAATCCTGATTCATAACTTGCCAGTCCTGGCTATCTGCCTGACATGAATAACTGACTGAAAAACGTTTGGCTGTCTGATCAACCCTGTCCCCATTTTTTATATAACAGCTCAGCTCAATAAGAATGTCTAGCCTGTGACATCTCAGCAAATAGCTGAGTGCCCTTTTGCTTTTGCTAGTCTAGTATTCAAGACCAGGGACATAAAACAGGCCCCTGTAGCCCAGGCAGTGTGGGCATAACTCTACAGGGGCCACCAATCAGGGTCATGCCTATGAATATCTGTGACATATGGGAGTCTCAGGTGCCACTCAGCACATTTAGAAGGGGCATCATTTTACAACATGCCACTATACAGGACAACCCAGAAACGGAGACTTGCCTGTACCATTCAAGTTTTCTTTTATCTTACCAAATTTCCTGCAAATGAATCTAGACTTATCATTTAGAAGAGTAACAGTGCTGCTTAGAGACTAAGGCCTGGATTTACTAAAAGCGTGCTTCGCCATTGTGTTTTGCAAGGCAATGCAAGCCTTTAAGTCAGCTTTACTATGCCACTGAGTGCCACCTTGCATCTCCCGACCTTTCAATCCTAACGTATTATGTCAGCAAGCAAGGATTTTTATGTGCTTCCTACACCTTATAACCCTTTTTGTTTTGAATAACATTTTCTTACATTGATTTACATACTTATATGATTTATTGTGCCTGTGTGTGTGAAGTAAAGTGCTCTGACACCCTACATACACTAGGCTGAGTAGCAGTATAAAAAACTAAATAAAAAAAATAGTAGGTGCCATTTGAACCACTGTTAATCATACGCACAGATTAATCTTGTTGTCTTCCAATGCATGCAGGCCTCTTACATAGGGTTGAACAAAGTGAAAAACCTGCCTCCAAGTCATAGTTTCTCTAAAGCACTTATAAAGTGATAAGCTACATGCCTTTGTTTCTTTCCATTGCATTGACATCTAGGTGTTCAGCTCCAGATGGTTCCCAGCCAGGATAATGCTTAAACGTAAAAAAGGCTGATGACCCTTTAAATTAGGTCTTTGGTGGAGAACAAGTGAAAACAAGAAAGCTCACTCGTTGCCTGCACTTGCTGAACAAAAAGGATTGCAGACAACGTGCGGGCGCTGCTGAATTTTGTCCTGGTGTTGTAAAATAACACCAGGACAATGTAAGACAAATTATTTATTTTAGTGAATAGCACTTTGATTCAGATCTAGTGAATGTGCATACCTTTCTTTCTTATTAAATCCTGTACTGAATTTCAGCCGGTGGGGGGCACCAGCACTTATTTTTGATGGCCAGCACTTATTTTTCTGCATTAGGCATTTACTGCGAGCAAAAGACACATATGGGAAAGACGAGGAAGACAAAAAGGAAAAAGCGTCACAAAGGGAGAAAGCAGAAAGCTGCAATAGTGAGCTGAAGCGGCAGGGAGCGGCTGTAGACAGATTAAAAAGGCCCAAGATGTTTTTAGGATTAGGCTGCCTCAGCATTCTGTGCAGATACATTTAAATGCAGCAGCCACGAGTTTCAAATGAGAGCTTTGGGCACCGGCACATTTTTATTTACAAATTAGGCATTGATTAAATCAATATATTTAGCACTGGGATCCATTTTGTATTAATATGCATGAAAAAAGTCAAGGCACATAGATAATAATGCCACAGACTTTATTGCATAACACATTAAAAGAATAAACAGCTGAATGTGCGTCGGAACAATGAATGCTGGAACAACGCATGCCTGAACAACGCGGTCGGAACAACGACCGCGTTGTTACCACTAATGCCGTTACCACGAATGACTTAACAAGGATTTTTCATTGTAAAGGCATTCCTGGTAGAGGCATTAGTGAATGGTATGCATGGTTCCAGCATGCGTCCCCTTTGGCCCCACCACCGCTGCCCCTAAAAATTTCCGCGACCCCACCAACCCACCCCTAAAACCTAAAACCACCCCAACCCCCACCCCTGCCCCTAAACCTACCCAAACCCCCACCCGCCCCTAAAATTACCATGACCCCCACCCTGCCCATAAAACCTAAAACCACCCCAACCCCCCCACCCCGCCCCAAAACCTAAAACAACCCCAACCCCCACCCCGTCCCTAAAACCTAAACTAACCCAAACCCCTACCCCGCCCCAAAAACCTAAAACCACCCCAACCCTCCACCCCACCCCTAAAATTATTGCGGCCCCCCTCCCCGGCCCTAAAACCACCCCAACCCCCACCCCTAAAAACTAACAAAACCCCGACCCCACCCCAACCCCTAAAACTAAAAATGCCCTGACCCCCCTCACCCGCCCCTAAACCTAAACCACCTGGACCCCCCACCCCTACAACTAAAAATACCCCGACCCCTCCTCCCCGCCCCTAAAACAAAAAATACCAGAAAGACTTGTTCCGCATTCGTTGTAGATGACTTCGTTGTTAGGGAGTCGTGGTTAAGGCCGCTTCCCTAAACATCTTAATATTCCTTCCTAATGTAGTGAACAATAGCATATAATTTAGTTCACCATTACTGCATAATTCTAGAGGCCCTACTAATGGGGATATTTTTGTAATTGTGTAATGTGCAGGGTTGTGTAAAGTCTTTCCCTGCCGTTTGGAATACAATGCATCTGGTGCTTAGCACATGGCTAAGGTTTATGAGTGGTGCCTGGCTTGTGGGTAAATAGGCCTTCAGCAGTTGTTGTTAGGAGAGGGTGTATTTGTTTTTTGGATTAAGGAATGATCCAATAGAGCATTTGCATCATCCGATATGCAACTTTTGTGGTCTGTGCCTAGGCCGCTGTTTTTGTCTGCAAACATGTGGATGAATACCTTGTCTATTTTTCAATGCTGCCCTGTGTGTGTGGCGGGGGGGGGTCTGTTCCTGACTCACCTGGCACCTTGAGAGAAGAATAGTGTTACCGGTGTTATTATTCATGGTCTATTATTGAAGAATTTTAATAGAGTTGCATGTAAGTGTATTGTGAGATCTCTTAGGGATGTTGTTTAATGATGTTGTGTGCGAACCTACAGTGAGTGTATGCCCTGGCAATAGGCAGCAGCATATGCAGGAGGGGGGTAAGGGTGGTAATGTGCCTGCTTGTGGGCTGGAGATGGCTTGCTGCAACCATAAAAAATGGAAACATCAAAATATACGAACCAGTAAAATAGATACATCCCATATCTTTAAATGACAGCTTGACTTCCAAATTTAACATCTTGGAAGGATTGTATGTTACAATAACGTGGACAGAAATATTGTGGTATAAAAATCTTATGTCATGAATATCGAAACTAAAGTATGCTAGCGCGCCTGGTCCTTAGTAAGTAAACTTACAAGGGGACGCGTACAGGTCGATTAACCTTTTGGATCGCATGGAGTATCCTAGTTAAGCGGTAGACCAATGAACCATCAATATCACTATAATCAATATCAATCATTAGTGAAAAACCCTATCTAATAAGAAATACCATCACTCTAAAAGAAGGTTCATTGTTTTTATTCCCTATTCGTTACAATTCTAATCAAAACCTTTATTCGACTTTATTGTTAATCAAGCTTTATTAATCATCACAAAGCAATTGTTCATCAAGAAATCTCGAACAATCAAAGCAACAACATAAGTCAGCAAGTTCTTTAACATTTATGGAATGATTCAGCAATGCAATTTAGTCAGTCAGTTGTCACCGTTGAAATCACCCATTAATTTGGAAAAATCTATCTAAAAGAGAAAAAAATATTTTAAACAGCGCAGTTGGTACCTAGAAGAAAAAGCACGCATTAGTCAATCACATTGTAAGAGCTACCTATCCAAGATAGATCAGCAACGAGTCAGTCTTCGTCTCCAGGTCATCAGTCATCAGCAAAGTATCAGGCTCACAGAGAGTAAGCCCAATTATCAGCACTTTGGACAGCATCTCCTGACATCATCAACTTTCGCCTCTCCGCTCTAAATTTCCTTCTCTTGTCCTGACTTTTTATTAGGGTCTCTCAGTCCGTTCCACTAATTGCTAATTGGTCAACCTTATCAGAAGTTATGACTCTAACCTATAGTTTTTGTTTGCCACATGTACACGTCTATTCAGGCTTCAAGTTCCATTAGTTTGATTGGTTCTTCTGTCGATAAGAACATCATCTGGCTCTTCAGGTAACAAAATTGTTGCTCACAATCTTTCAGTCAGTGCTTCAATTGTTCAAGTGCTGGGAAAGTACGTTTAGCCTACACTACACATAATTGTATCAATTTGTCCTCATCATCTCCTGTCCACTGGTACATATGCAGAATTTTCTAGCAGAGCTCTCTCTGAACTCTGTACAGTTCAAGGTCCTTTTCTCTAGTTCCAGTCCTCGGCAGCTTTGTCACGTCTCCACGTTAAAGCAAGCAAGGCCCAGCAAAGACCAGTCCTCCAGTTTGGCTAAGTTAAGAACCCAAATTATCATAAAACATAGGTTATACATTAAAATATGACATATTAGTACATTTTAATATACATTTTTCATTATTTAGCATATACATGGTGACCACTCCCCGTGGGCACATTTTACTCAAACACGTTATTTTCAAATATTAGTTTCTTTATCGATATTTCTCTTTAGTATTTATGCACAAATCATTATAAATTTCTCATTTTAGCATATCTGCTCCAACAAGTACCATGAAGATACGTATACATAGGTAAGTGCAGGTTTACTCTTCTTCTTTATATATATATATATATATATATATATATATATGGAGAGAGAGAGAGAGAGAGAGAGAGAGAGTTAATTATAGCATCCCTACACATATCTACATCTATTCCCATCCAAATAGTTTGGTAGTAGATATTTTGGCCAAAATTGTTTTGCTTCTCAATATTTTGGCCTTGTTACCTGGTAATTTACCCATGGAAGTATTCTGAAAGTTGTAGACATTCAGATTGTTTCACTTTTTTAATTCCAAGTTCGCCTTTCACTCCACTTGCACAGATTGAAACTCCAGAAAATCATTTTTATTGTGCTACTTTTGGTTTAGCTTCCAGAATTGAAAAATATAATTCAGGAGGATTCTGCCTGGTGCATCATCCAGGTACTGACTTCTGTTTTTGTGGTCTTGCTGCGGCAGCTTGTCTGTCTTTCTCAGATGACATTGCAACCAATATTTTAACATTCATTGAGAGTAGGTGTTAGGTCTACACGTTGCTCATGAGTGTTTGGCTTTCTTTTCTATTCAAATCCCTGTTCTTGATTCAGTTGCTTTCTCCCGATTCTTGGCCCCGATTCCCAAACAGCTTCCGCACACGTGGCGGAGGCTCCACAGTAGTGGTGGGATCTCTGCATTCTTGGTGTGATCTCTGCAGTGAGAAACTGCAGTGTGGAGATCCCGTCACACGTGCAGCGACCCACAAGTGTGGAGGCTCTTTGTGAATTGGGCACCTTATCTTTGTCCTGTCCCTTGATAATTTAGATTTTCACATGATTTTTAAATGGTTAAGTGTAGCCTTTCACTACTGATGATAGTAAACTATTTTTACTTCTTTTTCTGTGTGCCATTTTTTATTTAACACTTAATGGGGGTGTATGTCCTCTCTATGTCTCCCCTGTGTGCTTGCTCTTTGCACTCATCTTTCCAAATCCGACCCCAGTTTCTTTCTCCCAATCCCTCACCCCCTGGCCTCCAGTCATTCCCTTTTCCTCTGAATTCTCTGCCTAATTTTTTCTCCCCCTCTCTACTTCTGACACCAAGCACTGCTGCTGCTCGGTGTGTCTCTGTTTCTGGTCCCTTGCCACTCCCTCGGCCGACACTAGCAGCTTTTGCCTTTTCCAGTGTCCCTAAATTTGCACCTGCATTGGCAAAATGGTGGCCCTAAGCAATCCTGGAATGTTAGTTTTTATACTTCCATGAAAAGCATCACATTGCATGTAGATGCAACGGCGCCATTTTGGAAGTATAGAAAATAATGTTCTGAAATCTTGACATTCATATTGTCTTAACAGTGCTTGCAATAGGCGTTTTGAAAGCAGTGGCAAAGCCAATGGTTGCAGCTGGGCAGGATATTTTCTATGCTTCCTAGCAGGCCACCCCCAGTGGCCTAACAAAGACCACCCTATAGTATCAAGCTGCGTGGGGGTCATTTGGTAATATAGAAAATAATGTTTCAAAGTTGCCAAATATTATTTTCAGTTGTCCCAAGTGGCTACTGTTATTACGTTTCCATGCAAAATAATAACTATTTTAGAAATATATAAAATTACTTTCCAAGATAGCTTGTATCACTATTGACTTTGCAAATGCTCGCAATACTTTGGCCAAACCAGTACCAACAAACAATAAACATTAGCAAAGTGAGAATGACTGGTTTTGCCAATGTTTGTTTTTGTGTTGCAGGTATTTAGTTCCAAAACGTTAGGTAGAAAATGTTACGCTTTCTTTTCTCAGTTAACAGAAGATCCCGCTGCCACACACTATTGTAATTTATCTCTATTGCTATCTAATGAACACATGAATGTGGTACTTGCTCCAGACTTGTGCTGGTGTTCAGTGAATGGGGGTAGAGTCTTTTGCGTTTTTTTTTTCAGTGCTTTGTGTATTACTTCTTGTCCCACCTGGTAGCATTAGCATAAGACCCAGAGAGGTGAAGTATAGGAACATAGCTTGACAGACTTTATTTATTACTTTTCTTCTGTAATGGCACTCTGCATGGACCTCTGCTATATTTTAATGGTGAAGGGCATGGTTTAATTGTGTCTCCTGCCTGTTGCCTTTCACAAAGTTACACAGAGTTGGAAATTATCTTAGGGTTGCTTCTGCTGTGCATGTGATGCCATAAAAAGAAAGGAACTAAAAGTAAAAAAATGCACTTATAACAATCCTTAAATGAAATGTTGAAATGGAAAAAAGTGGCATTGGAAATTGGTACATTTTCCTTAAATTGATGTTTAGGATTACATGTAGGATTAGGGTTCTGGTTAGCTTTGGAGATGTTACTCCGCATTTTTGCCACTATGGATTTCTTCATATTACTTGTGTCATTATATTCAGATGAATGATCAAGTAAACCTTCTCATGATATATTCTGCATCTTCTATTCGTCATTAGTGTATTTCATCTTTATGAACTCTTTTGTAAAGTTGCCCTTTCAACAGGATCACCCTGGATTTTGTTTTGCTGAACTCTGTGTTTACTGGTTGTTAAAATCTGTGCACTTTACTCCTGCTAACCAGGGATAAAATGCTTGTGCTCCTTATTTCAACCTAATGAAATTGATATACACCCGAGTGGCACATTTAACTTACCTATATGTCTCTAGTACATTGTACCAAGGTGCACCTTAGGGCTGTAAGATAAATGTCACATATTTATTGCAAGCCCAATTTACTTGTGAATTCAGATTTGTAATAAATATTTTGGTAAGATTACTTTTAAAAAGTTATCTTTGCCCTGCCTGAAGTCCCTTGAAGCTAAATCTGCAATTTGTTCTCCCATTTTAGTGAGCCAGTTAGTGTGAATGAGGTGTGAACCTGCTCCCAAGGCAGGGAAAAAGGCCTGGCGTGTGAGGAGACGGTGTTGTGCCTTTGACAGGATGGCCTGTGGGCTGAGCCCAAGGACTAGATTAACTTCAGAGACAAACCTTGCCAAAAGCAGATGTAGCCAAAACCTAGGCCTGCACCATTTCTGTTTTCCTCCCAGCCAGACTGGCATCCATGACAGTGGGCCTCTTGTTGACATCACAGTGTGACATCCCACTTGAGTGCCAAGACCGGATTGACAGGTCTTTTGGGTTTTTCGTATGGCATTTGGGGTACATTTCAAAGGAGGAAAACAGAGTGCCAGAGTAATTTGTGTATGCCCACTGTCTGGTTGCTGAAAGCTCAGCTTTTGTTTTACCAGACTTCTGTATCTGAGATTTTTGAGGCTACAGAGACTGCATAAAGTAGGGTTTTAGTGCTAGATATGGGAGGACACAAGGATTATCATAGTCCACTCCTCACACACGCCACCAGCCTTCAGAGCCCAAGTTTAATGTGGCCGAAGACTTTCGACCATCATGAAAATGCCCAAAGTGGGTATAATCATTATGAAAATGCCCAAAGTGGTTAGGGTTAGCCCCAGGAACCCCACTGCTTAAGGTGCCCACAGGGGTGTTATTCCCACCTAGCTTGTACCAGGTATAGATGTGGCATCTCCAGTCATCCACTTCAGAACATTCCTGGACCTGTGGAAGTTTAGAAGAGAATTAAACATGGTGTCTGAGAAATGATAAGAGCCTAGAGGACTGCATCTCATCTCTTTCTTGTATTCAGGGCAAAGATGTGGAATCCAAGGGTCATGAGGCTGACCTTCTGAAAAAGCTATAACGACACAACAAGCTACAAGAAGCTTTTTCTTGGATCTGCTCAGCTGGCCAGCGGCAACTAGGCACAGACTGGACCCTCTTGTTGATCTCTACCTGCCAACCTATGAGTCTCAAAGTGCTTCACATCGTGGAGTACTCCTGTGGTGGATTGGGACTTAAAAATCTGAAGTCAGAAGGTCAAATCATTCAGCAGGAGAAACTTGGTTAGTTTATATGACTCCCACTCCATCACAATCAGCATCAATTGCACCTAGGACTTGTTCTACTGCAACCATTGGCTATCATTGGCACTCTGTGCTTCTTGGCACTGTCCCTACTTAAAAACTTAATAAATCACATCTCTGGTTCCTCTTATTGGATTTTTGTCATTTTAGTATTATTTTAGTTTTTACTTTATTTTTGTAATGCATTCTGTGTTTTTTATTGTTTGCATTTGAACTTTATTACTGATGTAGCAATGCTTAAATACTTTGAACTTTGCCTCTAAGTTAGGCATGTCTGCTCTGTGTCATAGTTACCAGAGAGTTGAGCTCAGGTTTATTTAATTACTTTAGTGGTTCACACAGACAAGGACTAGTTGAGGTGGGTACTTATCCCTCTCAACTAATAACCCATTTTGTTACAGTACTCTTCATAATCATAGATCCATTTGACATGCTGCGAAAAATGTATATGCACCGTTTTTTTTAGGAGGCTAATGTTGGTTTGAACAAGGCTCCCACCTTCTTTGCTTGATGCCCAAAGATAAAAGTATGCATCCATCCCTTCCTATGAGTCTGGGAGTGGTCATAAGTAAGGGAGTCTGATATTAAACTGGAAGGTGTGGAGATAAGCGAAAAGGGGTCACAATAAGAGGTTGTAGTTGGAGTGAGCAGGCGTAAGAGATGGCCATATAATACTAGTGGTAGAGTGACTCAGATCACAAACATTGGAAAATCAATAGATCTGGCCTGCATTTTGAATCTTGACTGAAAGATTTAGAAAAAAATTATTGCAGAGAAAACGAATACACAAATTATTGCTTTCTGGGTGAAATCATTTAATGTATAATTATTCAGTGTACTTTGAAATATAAAATAGCTCCTCAGGCTTTGGTATGCAAGCCCTCTACAGTAGGTGTCATAATGCACCAAACAGTCAACAGAATGATACAAGAGAGAAAACCTCTCTTGACAGGATCTAAAGCCCACTTAGTGTATTCTTTAAAGTATTGATAACACTAAGCCATGGAGAAAAATGTGCTGTTCAGCCAGAGCTAAAACACCCTGGCTGGTGATATCTACTCCGGGCTATGACACTACTCAAGATATATTAAGAGCAGTTTACTAAAATGTGAGACAATTTGAACATTAGGCCAAAATAACACCAGCCAACATACTTATTAATCAAACACCTGCAGGAAATATTACCTATTGAGAAAATGTCAGTGTTTCCAAGACTCCTCATAATAAAAAGTATGGCACTATGTAAAGTATCTTGGTCGTGGTATAAACAAGTTTGTAAGGTGTGATCGCTTCGGACTGTACAAGGCCCTGCAAATACTTTGTTTAATTTAGAATGCGCATTGCTGCAACTACTTCCTAGAGCATGAATCATCAACCATTTTAATACTGCACAAGTGTGAAAAATAAAACCATATAACCCCAGAATGGCATGATTAGCAACACTCTTTGTGGAGCCTCGTTTCCCTAAATTGTACAAGTATCTAGTAAGGAAGTAAGGAAGTAAGTGTTTCTTTATCTAAAATAGAAAGGGGCTTTCACGATTATTTGGAGCCTCTTGACCTTTTGACATCTACTCCCAGCCAAGACAAAAATCACAAACAATGTGACAATTGCCCATTACAGAGCGGCTCACTGCTACTTCTCACAAAAAAACAGCACTGTTTTCAGCATGATGCTCCTCTTGGCTAGTGCCTGGGCCCCCTCTTAACGGGGTATCCACCTCCCAGTTTGAAGACCTCTTCCTAGTGAGTGAAACATAAGGTATGTAATGCTATTTATTAAAGTACACTCTGTAGCCGTCCTAAGCATAGTAGTTAAATGTTAGTATGTGAGGAAGACATCTGTGAATTTATTAAAACGATCTCTAATTTCTTACCTTCTGAACCACCAGACATAATTTCCATGAAAAATATTTCTCCTTCAGTTGTTCATCAGATCCCACCAGAGGGTCACTATTTTCAAAGGAGATGACAACACTTTACAACTCACAATTCATAAAATAAACATGATACTACCCATTATGATTTATATTGTGACTAAAATCGGTTATCACCATTTCTATATGCTTCTTTTTGTCACCCTTTAAGTCCAGACATTTATTAAATGTAATTCATTATGGCAAACATGGCAGAGCCTTATCACCCAAAGGAAGTCTAGTGGTATGTTTCGTGTAACCATCCCCCTTAATACTAACCTAAACACACTCTTCCAAAAGGTTTGTGAAGTTCATTCCAACTTTCAAGTGTTTATTTTCAAACCGCATTATTTTCTGGGGGTGGGGAAGGAAGCAGAAGATCCTGGATTCTTATTGACTAGGGTGGAGTATGGTATTTGGTTTCAACCCAGATTCTCTGACACCATGCCAGTCAGGAACAAGCTGGCAGTGCCCTCCACCCTGAAAAATCTTGCTTATTCATGACCTAAGACTGCTCCCGAAAATAGGCTCCCCTCCATCAGAGCTTACATAGAGGTCGTAACAGTTCTTGATAATTGCTGTTAAACCAGAGTAGTACAGCGGTATATTTTGAAGAATCACCAACATAACAAAAATTAGTATATGTATTAATCAGGTAGTTAGTATGCATGGTTAGCAGATACATTTGTTTTATAAAAAAAAGTTTTCTCTTTGAAAGACCTTCGATGAAAAGCTTTGGTTGAAAGGCTTATGAATTTCTAGTTGCAGGAACCATGTAAGAGTATCTTATACATTACAGAAGGACACATGTTGGTTTTCTTGGAAGTCATGTGCTCTAGGTTGGCCAACGGTGAGCACAATGAAGGAGTGGCTCATTGAAGACTGTTCTGGACAGTGTGCCTCTCGATGAACACTTCCAGACAATCTTTTCTCTCATTGCCTAGGGGCTAGAGTCACCAGTTGACAGCAGCGACAGTGAACAAATGTGTAGTGAGCGAGCAGCTTAGCCAGGCCGCAGTGATGCAGAGTGAAGCAGTAGAATGGCAGAAGGGAAGACCAATGGGGGAAAAGATTAAGAGGGCTGACGCTGCTGTTTCTGACTGCTCCCCTGGCCTAGCCAGGGCCTCTTATACTTGTTCTCTGGCAGGATTTGTTAGCTTACCAGTACTGCCAGTGACACTGCCTCAGAGCCTGACCCTGTCTTTACTACGTTATGCTACTGTAGTTATCTATGCTGTGATCGCTTAAGATCATAGGAGATGTATTTCCAAAGCAGGCCTGAGTTGCAGCAGGCAGCAAAAAACAGTAGAAACCAGTTACTGCACCTATACCCTCCGATCACCGCTTGCTGTTTGCCATTTGATGGTGGTGGTACTCTGCAGTGCTTCATGGTGATGTATGGTGAGTGGTGATTCCCACATTGACTTTCAGTTCATGCAAGCTGCCTCCAAATCTGTGGTTGGGAGCCACTACATGGTAAGGAGAAGGTTGGTGGATTGCTAGTGAGCACACAGTGTGCCCTAGGGATAGACCACTGTTGAACAGGGAGTGAAAGGAGCAGAACATAACCTGTAACTGTATTGGTAGCAGTAGTAGAGCAAAGGAGTGACTAGTGTCTTGGACAGACTGGAGTGAATGGAACCATACCTATTACATCTACCCTCCAAGGAGTTTTAGTGTAAGTATATTTTTTCTGTTGGTGGAAATCTGTATGCTGAGTCACCTTCATCCAATTTCCCTGTTTGTAAGTGGCATGCTCCTACCAGCTCACAGGGCTTAGGTTTCATCCAATTCAATCTAATCTGAAGTAAGCCCGTGCGTGGTGGTGGTGGCTATCAATCTGTCAAAGGAAGGAGTCAATGATTGAATATATTGAATATATAACAGAGTGCTGGGAAGAACCACTGCAGAGTTACTGGTTGAACGGTACTGATTTTTATTGGAAGCATCAGCAGCTGTATTTAATTCTCCTATACTTGTACCTTGCACCATTTATAAGTTTGTAATACCACTTCTGTTGATTTATCTTGCTCTGATTTTGGTATATTACTAGATATGCTAATTACTTCAAGCCATGACAGCAAGAAAACTTTGCCCGGTGAAGTTGGTAACTCAACGAGTGTATAAAAACAAAATCATATCCGCTAAGGAACAATTAGAACCAAATTCTTTGTTTAAAGGGCATTGCACCTGTGACTTCATTTGTTTGGTGAAAAAGCAGAAATGTATATATAGAAGATATTTACTCAACCTGTAGAAAATGTCCCTGGTTTATTTTTTGTAAACAATTCTGCCTTAAAATGTTGAGATAACACCTCCCTCCAAGAAAATGTGGAGGTGTTTGACAAAATGTGAAGTGATGCTCTCCAAAATATTGATGTGGACAGTCCACCCTGGCTGGGATAGAAATAAGTGTTTATGTGATTTCACCTTACCAGAAATTAATGTTGCTCTCCCTGAGGTGAGCTTGTGGAAGGAATCTAGTTTGAGTCCGAAGAGGCATACATCTTTTGTGAAAAATACAAATCCTGTTTTACAACTTTTTATTAGCACCCCAAGTCTGAAATATGCACCGCTATTTGGGCACTCCTCCATTCCAGATTTTAGCTACACTCTTCTTGTCACCAACAAGGTGACTATGTGTAAGTTTCTGGGTTTGCAATGTTTTGAGAGAATTCTCTATTTTAGTGCTACTAGAGAAATCAGTGGCTAATTCTGATTTTGGATTCCCTTTCTTCAATTCTGAACTGTCTGATTTATAAAATGGAAGGGATCTCTGACGAAGGAAGGCAAGAATACCCTCTACATTTGGAGCCGATTGGGAAGAAAAGAGTCCACCAAAAGGCTGGTTTAAGCTGCCCAAGTAAGAGAGAAAGTCCGCTAATATATCTAGTAGGATGGTTGTTAATAATTCTGAGGTGCTCCGTCTGCCACAGTGGGTACTCAAACAGAGGGCTGTCAGGACAAAGGAGGGGTAAAAGAAAGATGAGGCAAAAAATGGAGAACGCACAACAACTATGTTGATTGAAGAATCTATTTAAGGGCTGAGAGGAGGAAAATATAGAGTATTCATACTACCTAATTTCCTATCTTTCAACCCTGCCCCTCCAGAATTGAACAACAAAGAGGAGATTAGAATCCAAACAAAAAAGTAGAAAGGAAAATTCAATGACTTATATATACCAAACCTCCCCCGGCACCTCATGTATGGAGGAGCCTTTTAGCATACCTATAAATAGAACAACAAAAGTATGGATGAGAAAAATAGTATAAAAAAGGACAATTGTAGGATAACAAGAACAGACATAAGAAAAATTCCTTTAGATTATGTTGAGTGGACTGAGCCAAATACTCCTCTTGTGACTGGAAACATCCCTCCCTCAATCTCTACTTAAGTTCTATCACCATTGTCTTTTTCTCTCACCTCTGAGATTAGGAGTGATTCTTTGGTAATGATATTTTCAGGCTACCTAATTTCCTATCTTTCAACCCTGCCCCTCCAGAATTGAACAACAAAGAGGAGATCAGAATCCAAACAAAAAAGGAGAAAAGAAAAACAAAAGAAAGGAAAAGGAAAATTCAATTACTTATATATACAAAACCTCCCCCAGCTCCTCATGTATGGAGGAGCATTTTAACATACCTATAAATAGAACAACAAAAGTATGGATCAGAAAAATAGTATAAAAAAGGAGAATTGTAGGATAACAAGAACAGACATAAGAAAACTCCTTATAGATTCTGTTATGTGGACTGAGCCAAATACTCCTCTTGTGACTGGAAACATCCCTCCCTCAATCTCTACTTCAATTCTATCACCACTGTCTTTTTCTCTCACCTCTGAGATTAGGAGTGATTCTTTGGTATTGAACCAGCAAGTAGTGAAAGCATCTATCTCTAAAGAACACAAACTGTAAGAGATGAGTAGCAGGGTTACATCCACCCTAAATCCTGCTGCAACCCCTTTCATATTAATTGGCTGAGATAATACTCAAGTAAACTAGGACAATATTAGAAACCATAATTTTTCAATGGTGACATTAAATATAGAGTCTAGGAGCACCAATGGAAAGGACGTAAAACAGAATATTAAATAGTCAATAGGTTTAGCATTCTATATTTTCTCACTATGTTTGAAGATCATATTAAACCGATTTATTGATCATTTTTACTGAACTGTGTGTTGAAAAGGAAACTCTTAATTTGTTTGAAAGTAATTATATTTTATTGATTGAGGTTTTAAATGAGGATGGGGGTAGGTGTTCTAGAGTATTTTTCCAATCTTTAATTGTTGCAAATATTGTTTTAGGAAATTGTGAGTTTAACCTCCACAGAGGCATCAATGTAATTGCTTTTAATCCATATAAACAAGGGGCTAATAAAACAAAAGGGGCAAGTTGGGATGTGATAACTACCACTAGGGCCTCCGAGTTACATCTGAACCATGAGACATTATTTCACAAGGCTCAGACCACTATAGTAATAATTGGTTTATCTGGCAGACCTGTTTCTGTGTTACCACAGGAAAATTGGTCTCCTGCACCATTAAAGGATGAGGACCAGAGCAAGTGGCGCTGGTTGGTGAGCACACTAAAATGTAGTCACTCTTCTACCTATAAAATGTGGCACCACCTTTAACAAATCCTTAAAGCTTATTTCCTGCAATATGGTGAAAGGTTTGAGGGATAATAAAAATCAGTTTTTTCTATAATGATTGGGTGCTCATATAAACTGTATAAGATAACCTGGAGTTTAACTAATATTTCTCTTAATAGTTTCCATGCATTAAATTGCCCTGCGACTGTCATCAAAAGAGGTCAACCTAGTGGTGGGATTTCTATACTATTAAAGTCAAATTGAACATGGTCATTTCATTTCTCTAAGCATCCCTCTAATCTGGCACAATGTATCAAATAATTTTGGAATGGATCAGCAAATCAAGCCTTTGGTTTTCTTTAGATATTTAATTTATACATTTCCAAAGATGAAAAGACAAACATTTTAACAAAATATCTAGTTAGTTTTGTAGGCCAGAGTACTGAAGTTGAGTATTGTGCCTCAGTTATTATATTAGGGAATCTAAATGTAAAGTTTTTAAACTACATAGCTAGCATATGCGTAGACCCAGTAAAATAAGAGACAGACAGTAGTTCAGGATCTACTTTTCTGGTCATATCTAATGTTGCCTCCTGTTGGAAACGTCTGAGAGAATTTCTAAGAAAAATAGACTTCATAATAGTAAAGGGAAGAATAAGCAAGGATATTCATGTACAATTCACACATACTTCCTTCTTGCCAAGTCCACCCTCGACTATCTAATTTCTTCCTATTATATGTTTGGCCTGCTCGTGATTTTAGAGGGTATTACTGCTCCAGTGAATGAGCATAAAATTGTATCATTTTCTATGGAGGCATCTTTAATTAATTGTTTATGAAGGACTTCTTTCCATGAATAAAATTAATGGTCACACCTCTTGGTATGAGAGGAAAATAGCTGACTTAAGGATAACTTTAGAACAGGCAATAGTTGAAAAACCTGCCCCAAATATTAATACCTTAGATATATTTTAATCTCTAATGAATAAGTTAGTAGAAAAGAAAACTACAGAGATAGGTTTATACAAAACTAGTATTAAGGAAAAATGTGTTCTCAATAGAGATTCTACTCTGCTGAAGAAAACAAATGGTCATATTAGGTGACAATAACATGTTTTTATAAGGAAAGATGAAGAGTAATTTATTACTTGAAGAAAAAAAGTAGTAGACAAAGGCTAATAATAGGAAATTAATTGCAGATCATATGTGGATGGCCCTAAGAGAATCTTCACCTCAAACAATAGCAGAAGTTTTTAGAAATTAATTGCATCAAGGAATTGATGAGATGGTTCTTTAGTTACTATATGTGAAGGCATGTGGATAGAATATATTTTGAGTTGTATACTCCTAATGGAAATAATGGCTCTGTTGCACACGATGGGATAACTACCACCTTAGTATCAACAGAGTAGTATATCCCTCCAACAGCAATAAAGATAAAAAGTTACATTTTAAAAGCAAGATCTTCCACTGCTATTAACCCAGATGAAATTCCATTTACTGTAATAAAGAGAGAGGCCCAGCGTTGTTCTGTCTCTTTGGTCCCAAATTTATAATTTTGTTATTCTAGTCGGGCATGTCCATTGCAGTATAATAATACTTCTTTACATAAAGGGAGACAAGTCTACTCCAGTGAATCATAGAAGAATAGCATTGCTTGAAGCAGTAGGGACTAGGGACTATACTAGAAAACATTCAGGGATGGGTAACTGAGTGGGAAATCCTGCCTTTAAATCAAGCCGGCTTTAGAAAAAACTATTCAACAATAGATGCTATTACAGTAATGGAAGTAATATGTGGTAACGAGAGGCCAGTTTGTGAATGCAGCTTTTATTGATTTTTTCACTGCCTTAGATCATGCTGATTGTCCACATTTATGGAAGAAACTTGGTGCTTTAGGAATTCAATTAGTCCATTTACATTTAATAATTGCCTTACATTCTTCCTCTTGGTGTCAAGTACTTATGGGATGTCTCAAGGAGTTACACCGAAAATAAGAACAAATAATGGTTTAAAAAAGTGCTGTCTCCTGGCCCAATTTTTGTTTTCATTGTACATTCATGTTTTGCTGATAGTATTATCAAAGCCTGCAGGAGACCCCCCCTCGCAGTCAGCGATCAAAAGATATCTTGTTTGCTAAATGCCAACTATGTTGTAACACTTGATTTGACACACATAGGCTTACAAAGAAGATTGTGTAATTTAAAAATGTTTGCATTTTTCCCAAACTTATATGGCAACAGCAAAATGTTTGTCTTCAAGGGCAGAAATAATCAGAAAAATATACATTTTAATTTGGAATGTGGGGATGAAACCTCTGGAAGTAGTAAAAGAGTATACATACTTGGGGAAGATCTTTAGTTCTTTGCTAAATGATAAGGCACAAATAGCCAACATTTCTCAGAGAACAACTGGCCATGCAAATGAGCTGTGGAGATTTTATAATGTAGATGGTCGTAAACATTCTTTGCATCTTTTAATGTTATATCGAATAATAGTTCCCCATTGTTTATTATATGCAATTAAGACAATTGTCTACACAAACTGGGCTTATATGGATCTGGAAGAGGGGAAAATCTTCCAAAAGCTATGGTCCTTAACTACATTAGCACCAGTGTGTGTCATATGGCTAAAACGTAGTCATACCTTATGTGCTGTCTATTGCTGCAGTATTACATTGAGGACTTTGATGTATTACGAACGGAATACTTTGTGGAAATTTTAAGCCATTGAAATTGCAAAGATAAATGGCTTTAATTTCACGTTTGGTAAAAATCTTCACTTTCCCTGAATTTGTTAAAGCTGGGGAAAGGAGCAGTTATTAACACAGATAGGGCTGAGTTAAAGTTATTCCTTACTAATTCTTGTCTGACTCTCAGTATACAAATGGATAGAGAGATGCTTGTCATAGTAAAAGTAAGTTTTTCTGTTTTAGCTTCTCTTATAAGGAAAACACTGAACAATCATATCTAAAGTGGAAATTAGATTATGGGTTCTGTGGAGTAATTTTTTTAATGAGATTGAATCTGCTCCCCCTAACAGTCATAATGGATGCCTGGAAGAAAACCACATTTTGGCAAAGCAATAGGTTTCGAATGTGCAGATAGCTTGTGGCTTTGTCATTTTGCACCAGTGAGGCACAAGCAGCAGAAAACGTAGGTGAGTCAAACTCATACAAGAAACCACCCTTGAAGCAACTCATAAGGTGTATCCAAGGGACTGTGTGGGCAAACGTCACCTGTAACATTTTAAAGAAGTGCTGTGTACAATAAATAACTGATAAGGGCTTTAAAGTCTTTTAAATGGTGCATATATGAAGTTGGTAAAGTTCTCGCTTGTGTTGCATGCTGTGTAAATCCATCCAACTGTTGTGTAACTTAGCTAAAGAATACATTGTAATTGATCATAGTCACTCTCAGCACACAGAGAAGAGATGCTGTAGTGCTTAGACACTAAACAAAGAGGAACCCCTGCACTGTGTAAGATAGACAATCAGTGATCACATTTCAGTCTCTGATAGTCACTTAGTGCCCCCCTTCATTACAGCAGCCTCACTCCACTTTGCCCGATTACTCAACAAATGAGTGTGAACACTGACAGGAACAAGGCTTTGTTACATGCAAAGTAAAAAATAGATTATGATGATTGGGACATGGAGCACAGGAAATGGAATCAAGGCAGTTGTATTTCAAACTAACATTCATATATACAAAACCAAGGAAATGGAAACAGGGAAGGCCATCTCAAGATGCCGAAGAGAAAGGTGAGACACATTCAATTCATAGCTGTCAAGTAGCATGGTCCTGTGTTTGTAGCCAACAAAGTGGTGTGTGCAGGGAATTTCAAGTTACCATTTAAAATGAGAAACAATACTGTGAATTCCAGTGTTAGTTAACTTGATGACCGAGTCCTTTTGAGAACTTTAAGGTAACAACGAGTTTCAAATCCTATTTAACAAAACATTTTAAACAAAAGTGATCTCTGGTCTTCATCAACTTTAAAAAAAACAACAACAGAGTCATGTTTTGGGGTTGTGATCTGACTGTACCCCTCAGCTTTCATTACATCAGTTAAATGATGGACCAAATTTCTCATCATTTAGGTTTTGAGGGGGTACAGGTGCACGATTTACAATCTCTCATCCAATGGATCTTTTTAAGTTGACTGAGATGCCCAGGGAGTTAGCCCATTTGGTTACACAATAAGGACCAGGAATCGGTGATGGAAGTTAAGTCATTTTATTACCAATTCCACTGTGTATGCATGTCAGGAGAATATTAAAATGATACAAGATTATAGTTAGAAATCTGAAATATCGCAAAGGGTTCAATAGGATGTTATCTGTAGGATAACATGCAAAATAATCACAGTCACCGCAATAAACAAACTGAGAATTAGAACTATGTATTCCTTAAACTCTGATTCGGTCTCCTAAACATAAATAAGTTCAAAAGTCATCAAATCAAGGTTCTAAGTTCAGAATAATGATGGTTTATAGAGTGGGGTCTCAATGGAATTCAGAAATGCAAGGAGGTGTCAGCATTGGGAAAAATCCAGTAGAGGTCTTCCAGAATTGGAATAAGTACTTAGCATGAAGCTTCACACTTGCAATAACAAAGGGAGCAAATAGATCTGTACCCCTCAAGGTCTAAGGGAATCTGCTCTAACTTCTGACAGAGTGAAGATTAGCTAAAACCAATAAAACTTCAACAACAATCTTATCTCTTCCCACCCCATGAGGAACCAATCATTAAATTTCCTGTGGTGTGCATTTGCAAAACCACCTGATTTTCCCTCACACAGAACTTGGACAGGGACTGCAATCTTGAGCATTCCCAGCTCCTGATATACAATGCCAATATTTCTCGCCTCAGTCTTTAGTCGTAATAAAATAATACACACAACAATATTCCTTTCTCTAGCTAATGAAATCATGCGAATGCACCTGCAAAAAGAAAGAACACGCTAACCAAAAAAATACATTTCAAATTTAGGGCCTTTAGTCGGGCTAACTTTAACTAAACATTTAGGCCCAGATTTAAACTTTTTTTGCGCTGCATTTGCGCCGCTTTTTGACGCAAAAAACAGCACAAACTTACAAAATACTACTGTATTTTGTAAGTATGCGCCGCTTTTGCGTCAAAAAATGACGCAAATGCAGCGCTAAAAAAGTATAAATAAGGGCCTTAATGTGCATTTCAAATATATGATACATACAGAAACCTTTCAAAAGAAATGCAGAACATGTACAAAAGAAACACAGTACGTCTGCAAATACACTTTAAAGTGTAAATGAATGATTAATACAATCAAGTAATTTGAAAATTACAGTAGTGACACTGTTATAAATATTCATCTCATCAATAGTTACATTTAAGCAATGCTTTTAAATGTTCACACACGTTAACATTATTTAAGGCACGCAGTAAATATAATGTCAAAAGGCAAGATCCAGTCACAGCCTTGACATTCACAACACCTTTCATCTAGTGTTTTCCAGATGTTTCATGTCATCATAAAATTGACACTTATTGTTCTCCATTTCCATATCCCTTCCCATGTTTTCCTTCCTTCTTTGGTTTTATGCTCTTGTATTCTTCAAAAATAATGAACAGACATATCACACAGATGACGATAACAATAAGAGGTCTCAAGATAGAACCCACTATTCCACTTCCTAAGTTTCCAAACCATTTGCCAATCCTAGAAAACTCATATCCAGTTGCTTCTCAAACACCTGTAGCTTCTAAGTCCTTCACATTTCCTTTCAGATTAGTAATGTTCTTAATGTATTTCTTTAAGCCCTCAGTCTTGTCAGGGATATAGGTACAGCATTGCTGGATGTGTAACATTTTGCAGCCACATCGACTGGTGGGAACAATTTGCAGAAAGAAAATGATGGGAGTGGAATCACATGACTTGAAAGAACTGCAAGCAAGTATCTACCATAGTTATCTCTTAATCTGTTTTAAGGAAGAGACAGCTTTAAATTGACGACTGGCACAGTCTTTCATAGATACAGCGGTCAAAAGGTATCCTCAACAGAACCAATGTGCTTGGAATTTCTGTAGTGCAAACCTAGCCAAAAGCCAGCCAATACAATCAGAAAGTCAGTAAGTGTTAGAAGAGGAGGCTGGTTTGTGGACTGTTTATTTTCAATGCTTTCAGCATTGTGGAATCCTGTTGCTGCTACTCACATGCCACATCACCTGCAACCCATGGGAAACCCTGCAGGTCACTGTCAGGGCAGAAGTGATGGATTGGCTCCAGCTGTAAGGGAGTACTGCCAGTGACTGGCCATGGTGTTCTGCAAATTAATGGGCTTATTCCTCTTCTGAATCTACTCAATACTATCTGAGTCCCTGTTATTATCTCCCTTACAAATGAAAGAGGTTGACTCATTACGGGCAAGGCTGTTGGTACAAGAATGGTACACAGCCAGGTTGGAGAAACTGCACAGAATCCAGGGCTGTGTCTGAGCGGCAGCACGAGCCACTCAGACCAAGACTGGCCCTGCTTTCATGCTATGCTTAGCATGAAAGCAGCACCAGGATTACTGGGGAGCTTGTGCTGGTATCCCAGCAAATGCTGGACACCAACCACCACGAGCAGAGAAGCGAGGCGGCAGGAGGTGGTGGGAAAGGTAAGTTTTTTATTTATTTTTTATTGTTTCCCCCCGTATATGTCTCCCCCACCCCTTGACATTTGCAGCGGCCGCCGCTTACCACCACTAGACTTCCTGCCCGGCCTCTTCTGTTAGATTTATTGCCCATATTAGGATGTGTTTTGCATAAGTGAAAAGACTTTAGTGCCTTAAAATCATGTAATGTAGAATCCATTAAAGATTGCTTAAATCGTAAATAGTCCAACTACTATGGCCTACAGGCTCAGAGAAGCTTGTTTTAGTCACATACATTTTGTACTTCTTTCTTCTTAAACATAATTTGGACTGAAGTACCTGAAGGTGATTTTTTGGGGTTTGAGTACTGAAACCCCAAAATTCCATATATATTTTGGGTAAAAAGTCTTGCTTGAGTCACTGTAAATTAAACCTGGATTCTAAAGAAGGTAATCGGCTCAGGACTAGTGGTCTCAATGAATCTGTGGCTCTTGTGATATGAGAATCACATTGTCTAATAAGATGATCATCCTTATGTTTTTTTCTTATGGTGTTTCCATAGATGATTCAATCATGGCGATGAAATACCATAGGGCTGTTTGCAGGCAGATGAGAAAGGCAACAAACTCAAAAATCTAACCACCACAATTACTGTTGAAGTCTTTAATGAGAGAAAATAAGGATAAGCTGGTACACATCTGTTAATATAAAAAATCTAACAACCACATTTACTGTTGAGGTCTTTAATGAGAGAAAATAAGGATGAGCAGGTACACATCTGTCAGTATCACAGAGACCTATCTAATTTGCTTAAAAGAGAATGTCACTCAACAGAAAGATAATCTTTGTCTTGAATGTGATTACATTGGACAAGAACAAAGTAACATAAGATGAACCTATTGTTTCACTTATTCACTAGAAGGAGGTTGCTGAAAAATTCATATATATGAGGTGTCGCAGTTTAAGGTCACCTTTGTGTAAACAAAATCAATGTCACCTTGTTCCAGCTGTTTGTGTGTAAAAAGGCCAAGATGACATTTTTTCTTTAGGTAACTGGGAGGCCTGAAAAATCGTTTTGTGCCATGGTAATTTCCCCTAAGGCACTCACTACCACCTGTGACCATTGGTTTGGAAAACATAGTGAAATGCTTTTGCTCTGTCCAGTTCACCCTCCTGTGCACAGTCTGTAATCCTGAGGATCTTGTTATTGAAAACAGATAGCGGAGCAAATCCTGCCATGGCCATATATTAAAAAAAAGTGATATATGAGCCTTATTAAAGGCCATGAAGGTTAACAATTGTTCACAGTTCTTTCTAAATCCTTACAAAGGGCCATCCAAATGTGATCTAGTGCCAATCTGCCAGTTGACCACCCTCTCAAATAGCTAGGTTTTCCAGCTGAGGATCCATCCTGATAAAGATTCAGCATCACCTCTCTGCCAATATTGCATAATTACATCACCAAAGAGACATACAGCTCACTATGCCCATCCTGAAATAATATTTATATTAACTGTTATTCTATCATCTTGGGCCATATTCAAATCTTTTCAATTTGTCTAGAAACTAATCTTGACTGGCCATCAAGTTCTGTCCATAACCATTCAAATTGTTAGGTACAAAGTCCGGAGTCCTTATTGTGTTGTGAAAAGTTGGCCATGAAGAGTGACATCTTGGCATCAACATCTAGGGCAGTCAACACGTTATTGTCCAGACACAGAAAATTGACACAATAGAGGCCATTGGTCAATGATGGGGAACACAACTTAGAGATCTGATATAACAAGTGCTGCAACACCACTGCTATCTAACATCCTCCTTATGCCATCAGGTGTTGATAGAGTTAAGCTCTAATGCAACACCATGGCTTGCTCTATGTATTGTGAACTTTTAAATCTGTTTAGAGGGAATTTGCAAAAATAAACTGAAATGTGGGCAATGTGAATGTGCATTAGATGCAGATTGATGGTGACCTGTCTTGAAAATCCAGAAAATATTTGTGGCATTGTAGTGTAACTCAAAAACATCCTCACAGTTGCATTGGGTGAGGAAAAACAGAATAGCCCTTCCTAAAATGGCTCATCACAGATATGAAGCCTTTAAATCTCTAAATTATTTCTTCATTAAGGAAACAGGAGTTTATTGGTTGTAGCATACTCCATCGGTCCTGAAATATGGCCTGGTTTGGAGTGTCTGACAACCATTAACTATCATCTTAACTGTATTCGATTTTTTTAAATGTAAAATCATGAAAGTATACATGTTAAAACATTTCTTCATACATATCCAGTAAGCGAAAGATCAGGGAACAGTACTATATATATATATATATATATATATATAAAACACCAACGTTGCTAGACATCCGAGGCTGCTATTTCAGTAGCAGTCCAGGCGTGGACCTAGCCATCCACATATTATTACCAACAATACTCCTGTTACATGCAGAGAGTTCCCGGACACCAAGACCATAAGGTCTTTTGGACCTCCACTTGGTGTCCGGGAACTCTCTGCATGTAACAGGAGGATTGTTGGTAATATATACAGATATATATATATATATATATATATATATATATATATATATATATATTTAGATATATTTAGATATATATATATATTTTTTATATATATATATATATATATATATATATATATATATATAAATATATATATATATATATATATATATATATATATATTACCTACTTGCAGTTGCCACTAGGTTGTTATGGTTAGGACCATGTTCCACAAATGTTTTCAAAAACATGTTGCTGGTGATTCTTGTTGCGCATGGAAAGTTTTGGGGTCATCCGTCAAGCGGAGGCTGAGAAAAAAGGGAGGTCTGAAAAGTTGCATTGTCCATGTTAATTCCCATAGGACCTTTAGACACGCCTGCAGCCTGAACCACTAGACAGAATTACACCAAATTTGGCAGAAAGCTAGTTTTCAGTACGCAGATTGTGCTTTCGCTTATTTGGTGTAAATCTGTCCAGTAGTTTTGGGGGAGAAATACATTTGTGTATCTCTGGCCACAACACATTCACGAATAATGACAAGCTCTTGCAGGGAAATGCACAGCTCTGACTGGCTGCCAACACTTCAAACTGGGAAGTGTTTGCAGCCACCTTGGGACTCAGCCGAGTCCCACAAAAAGAGTTAAAATAAAATAAAATATTGGGGCAGTATAGAGTCACCCTGACCCCTTAGCTCTGGTACTGGGGTCCCAGAGGGCCCCTCCCCCAAGATAATAATCATGCCGTGGGGACCACCACCTCTCCATGGCTATGAAAAAAGAATGAAGAGGGTGTGAAACTTTGAAGGGGGGGCTGCATAGCCCACCAAGAGGAGCCAATGATGGCCTTTTGTAAGTTTGCGCTGATTTTGCATCAAAAAATGACGCAAAGGCAGCACTAACTTTCAATAAATCCGGCCCTTAGTTTCTATATAAAAAACGTTTTTTTACTTGCCTATATCTTAGGTGCCGCTTGACGTATCTTCATGAAACTTTCTAAACCAATTTGCCAGTCATGGAAGCTTCTGTTTGGAAAGTTTCGGTGTGATCTGTCCAGTGGGTCTGAGAGAAAGGGGAGGTCCTAAATCACATTTTCCCCATTCAACTTTACATAGGGATTTTGAACAGAGATAATGCTGAAACTACTGGGCGTAATTACACCAAATGTGGCAGAAAGGTAGATCCTGGTCCAGAAGGAAATCCTTGTTTCTTTTAGTGTAAATCTACTCAGTAGTTTTTGAGAAATTAAGGAGAAAACAAATTTGCATATCTAGGGACTTGAATGATTCCTGACTCCTCACAATCTCGTGCTGAGATCTGATTGGCTGACAACTCTTCAACAAGGAAGCCAACAACACTTCAACAAGGAAGCCAAAACCCCACAAAAAAAATAATTATTAAAAAAAGGGGCCAGGATACTAACACTCTGACTTCTGGTGTTTGGGTCCCAAAGGGGCCCCCCGGGGCTAAAACGCATTTTTTGGTTGATTTTACAGCCGCAGTTGTGGTGGATCCGCGGATCTGCCCTAAAATGTAAATGATTTATAACTCACGCCCCCTCCAAGCACAAAAATTGTACTGCAAACATTACATTGATGTAATGAGTGACATAATTTGTGGGGTCATTAGCAGTGTATGGCGAGGGCGCGAGTTATAGTTACCTTAGGGCATGAGTTATAGTTACTTGCGGTAACTAACTGGTGAGTTATATGATTTTGTATGTTTAAAATGTGAGCCTAACTATAATGTCTCTGTAACCTTTGTTTTTTAGGTGAATTTATATATATATATATATATAAATATATATATATATATATACATGTATATATATAAATAAAAAGTTCATCAACAAGTAAGAAGAAAAAAGAAAAAGACAACACTTGCAAATAATCTGTCCACATGTGTAACTCTGTGGTGATAATCCTTAAAAGCAAACGTGATGATGATAACAACATTATACAAGGATACATGTTAAAAATAGACTATGGCCCTCATCATGGTGAAATCACCTTGAAAAGGCTGGTGGAGAAGAAGGTTGTAATCCACAGAGCAGCGTAGCATGCAGTGCTGCCCTAGCAGATTACGACCTCCACCACTGCCAGACCAATGGGATCATGGATCCCAGTGGTGCTGACAGAACCCTGGTGTTCTGACCGCCAGGGTCTTTATGTGGTGGTAAGACTGCCACAGCAGCGGCTGCCCTGACCTCTACCATGTGGCTGGCAGTCTGAAGACCGCCAGCTTCGTAATGAGGCCTTAAATATCTAGAGCTAAAAGCCCTAGCCAGAAACCCCAGCAAGATACACAAAAACAAGTTTTTGGTGTTTATACAAGATGTAAGTGTAAAAAGGCAGGGCTGGCCTGTCTCAAATCCATAGGCAAAAAAAGGAGCCTAATAAATTTATGACGGAGAGTATTAAATCTGGGATATATCAAAACAATGCGCATGGAATCCATAGAAGAAACCTCTTCACGGACACAGCCCAATATTTCAGTCGGTTTAAACCAAACCCCCTTTGCAGATGCCGATGGTGTGCTGACATCTCTAACAGAAAATAGGGTTCTATGCCATAGACTGATTTTACAATTCACTACTGTCACATTGACTGCTTGGCTAAAGCCAAGGCCCCTCTCTTGACTGCCATCGAAAGAGAGGAGGCCTGCTTCAGCCAAACAATGTCAGATTTAGTAATTCCCTCAGGGTTGGTAAATAACACTGGCCTTCCAAGAGCTTTAAATTGTGGCTTCATGTATTGTAGCCAGGGTATACAGGACCTATTGTCTAGGGTTAAGCAATCAATCTATTTAAATGTAACTCTTTCTTAACCAAGACTGAATACCACAATATGAGAGGGCGAAGGCAGATAAAGTCCTCAATTTTACCCATACCCAATTCCTCATGGATGATCTCTGAGGGAGTACCTTGCCCCACACCTAAAAGGCCCCTTATGAATTTGTTTTCCCCCACCTGCACTGGTGCAATATTTGCTTAATCCCAGCTCTCACAGCCAAAGCTTGCCATGGGGGATATATTTTCATTTCTAGGCACATGGTCTGTTTTGGCTTGTGCCCTAGGCGACAGGAAAAATCAGTTAGACCAGCAGAGTCCTCTTAGGAGAACCTGTATTATTTTTAATCAGGAGCTGCCAACTCAATCATGAATCTAGTAAAATCCCTACATAGATAAAACATGTCCATCTTGCTTAGTGCCTGCCCTTGCGCTAAAAAAGTAGAGACTTTGGTATTCTTTGGACCCACCATCATACAATAACATTTTTTTAAGTTTGTTACCAGATCCAAACTTCTTGACAGCCACGAACTAACTCTTGTCAAAATGTTTAATTCAAGAAAGATATGATTGTTTTAGTTGATATGATCTGTTTTATTTGTTCGTACTGGTATTTAGTTTTAACTTATAAGCACTTCATGACTGGTGACTTGTTAAAATCCGAGTTGTAAAGAAAAATAGCTGCTCAGTTAACCAAATTCTAAAGTAAAACACCCTCACTCAGTTATTTTCTTTTGTCCTTGGCTTAATCAGTCTTTGTTCCTGTTTATCGAAAGTAGGGTTACATGTGACACTACTGCCTAAGCAACGGAGACCACCGCCTGATAAACTGGTGCTAATCGCATGACCTCTCGTCAAAAGGCCCTTTCAGACTTCTGATGATGACGTGAGAGCAACAATGCGATATATTAGTGCCACTAAAATGTCTCCAGGATCAGAAAAAATGAAGAAACAGCCATGTAAACAATATCAGTATACAATCAATTAATGGACTGTGAGCAAGTGTTCCTATTATAAACTCAGATGTGTCATACTTATCTGAGACAAATTTTAGAGGGACTGTAACTGAACAGCATCTATAAAGTAACAGTGCGGAAAAAAATATTTAATAGATACGTTAGTTAGTGGATCTAAAGTTAGGGAGTGGAAGAGGACCACAAAATCATTCTGCTGTGATTCTCACACTTCGCACTAAAGAGTACATCAGGATAAACAGTCTATGACAATGTCATTTGGATGTCAATGATAGTCATTTTGCTCACACATGAATTCAGTCATCCTGATCTCGTCAGGCTGCAAGACAAATCCGACAGAGTAAAATCAGAGAGAATATTTGTGGATAGTAAGTGACCTAAAGAGAGAGTATTGTGTGGTAACAGAGGCATAGTGGCTTTTAGCCCTGATCTTTAATGTCAAGTACTATTAGTCACTGAAAATCTTTTAAGTTGTTAGGACCATCAACACTGAACACGGTGAGATATGTTTTAGAAATGTGAGGTAATTCAATACATTAAAGTAAAGTAACATTAATGCTAAAACCCTGTCATCCTATTTTAACGCAAATTAAACATGGTATTTCAAGCTGTGTTTTTTAATATCAGAATGTTTTTCATGGCTGTAAATGTCAATCGTTCTGCCTTATACATGGAGTGGTTTTTGATAGATAATTTTGAAGCTGGCTGGTGGTACATTACACTCCAGGTTATAGCAGGTAGGGAGAGCCACCCTGCCCTCTGTTTATTGCGCTGTTAAATTGTAAAAGAGGTAAACACGAAGGTACTTTTCCATCATTAACTTCCTTTCTAAAGTGTTAAATTAATAGGCAACCAATTTCTCTTTCAAATGGACTTCAACGAGGGACCATTGTCCTTTATGAAACATTTGCTGTGGTGGTGTTGATAGTGTTAGCAGTGTTGGCCATTGAAGAATTGATAGGAAAAGCAGGATAAAGGGACTGTTAGCGAAAAAATGATTGGTGCCCATTTTGGTGGCAGAGGAAGCTCCCGTAAAAACAATCCTGATTCCCAACCCAACACAACACCATGAAATCAATGATGGCGCAGATCAAAAACCACATGAGCTGCAGTGTCAAGGAGGAGGGTAGAACAAGAACAGAAACACCATCAACAGCAGTGAAGAACAGGGCAGAGTATAGTAGGTGTTGGGACTGCAGGGAGTTGAGGAGTGGAGATGTTCAGGATAGAGTCGATGATGAGAGGGCCATGGGCTGTGCTGAAATGGCAAACAGGAGGGTGGAAATAGACTGGGTGGAGGATTAGCCTTTGTTAGTGCACCAAAGGTCCCACTCCTCACAATACGAACCAAAGGCAGGTGTGTTGCAAATTTCACTTTCACCTAAGTGGAAACATTCACCTGTCTGAGTATTTTTTCACCTAATCTGGATGCTGACTGTATGCTAGTAAAATACCATCCTACAGTCAATAAAGTGCTGTGCTTGTGGCCTAATTAAACATGAGCAGACACTTCCAAATAGCCAATAATGGAAAAGACTGGCGCTCTTCCACTACTCTATATATACTGCCCTGTGGGTTCAACCAAAATATGAATGAAAAACCAACATAGCAATGCTCTAGCATGCTGGCCCAAAGCTTCTCTATGCAAATATGTATTTCATGTAGTATTTTAATGATGATAAAAGTCTGGCAGACACCTGTCTCAGGCCAGACCTAAAAAGGAGCATTTTTAAGAATCGGATCTGAGGCCAATATCTTTAAACTCATAATGTTAAAAAGTATTTTATTTCAGAATTTCATTAAGTCCACTTCAAAGATCAGATTCGAGCCCTACTTGTGATGTACAGCCATAAAGAGCACTGAAAAGAAGTTCTGATTTCCAGGCAAGCATTTCTTTGGGAAAACATGTTATTCTCACTGCAGAAGTACCATGCTTGCAGTATCATGTCTTCTTGACCAATGTTCTAAGCAAATCGTACTAAGTTATGTAAGAATTAAACATAGAAATACCATGCAAATCAGTGTCACTTTTGTTTGTTTAAATGTGCATACTGATAAACACTAGAAACTACATTACTTTGGTCTTCATATTTGCTTCAGAATATGTACTGGAATTAATGACTAAGAAATATTACATTCTGGCAAGACCCTCCACTCCACTGACACCAGCCTTTAACAATATCTTCTCAGCATTATAAATTATACTTATAGGCAACCAGGAGCAGTGGGATGATGTTTACCCTTTTTTTGTTCACTGGTACAAAGAGTCAGTTTTTCTCAGATGTCACTGAGGATGACTTCCAAAAGCCTTCGAAGCCTCAGCCAAGGCTTTTATGAAAGTGGCGCTATCACAGAAGATGTGAGCAGTGGCCATTAATTCAACAACTATCCCACTAGATTTCAGGGTCATGAATCAGTGGAATTTCCAAGTTGGTCGGAACAGCTGTACTCAAACATCTACCCGTGTTTAGCTCATCTCCCTATTGGACAGTCTAAAATTCATGCTTTTTTTCTTAGAGGACTGTTCTGAAAATGAAATAGGATGATCTGCATGACTTTTTAGGAATGGTTTGGTGTCTTGCAATACGACTATCATTTTTGGATTGAGTCCTCCAGATTAGTTATTCTGATTTAATTACTCTTTGGAACAAGCATTGGGGAATTCAATCTGTCTGGCCTTTAGTGCAATGAGGCAGTGCCCGAATGACTGGTCTGAAAGGTCACTGTGTGGCCTTCTTTTTTGGTTATTTGTGGGCCTGTTTTGTGATCTGCTGGACCAGTTTTCATAGTTGATTTCCCTTATATTAAAACAAAAGTTGTACAATCTTATGTCACTGCAGTTTTTTTCCAGAACTTGAAAACACTTGTACAGCGTGTCTTTACAAGTTCATAACTGCCCCAATTTGCAGGCATGGGGCAATTTGTTTAGCTAGCTAGTTCACTAATGGGCGCCAATTTCATTCTGGTTATTGGCCCTATTTTCTGCCCCAGTCCGAACCTGTCAGTACTGCAAGCCAGTTTGTGAATGATATAAGACTTCTTGCAGTATTGTGTGCCTGTCTTTTGTGATGGATGTGGGAAGGCTGTTTGTATTCTGAAACTATTCCGTTACTTTCCTCAGTGCTCTGCTAACCATATAGCTATAGGACATTCATAAGCAAAACTAGGAGAAAGGATTTTATGAAAATATGTGGCATTCAATATGTGTCAATATTGACTCACTTCTTTCAATTTATTGGTACCAAGTGAAACTCTTGGTACTAGCAGGGGATAAATGAATGAAGATTTGCGATCCATGCATGCTGATACCACGACAAAGGCGTGGGCATAACACCCTTTATTTGCATAGTAAACATCTCTGGAATGCAATGGGTACAATGATGGGGCATACACTAGCTCACTGCATGGCCACAGTGCATTCAAAATAATGTAAGTTAATAAAAATAGGGATGTGGAGCCACATGCCTGGTGCTGACTCATCTCAAGGTACTCTTGGACCCCCAACCCAAAGAAGCTGAGCTTTCAAAGAAAGGCACAGCAGGAACCTTTAAACTAAAACCAGTGAAAGAAAGAGGCACATCTAATGGGTGAACTGGACATTGTGAAACCAGAAAACCTGGGATCAGTCGTAGGTTCTCCGCTTCACCAATAGTGTGATCCTCTGCAAATAATTTCCTTCTTTTTTCCTTCATTATGTATGCGAACACCAAATATGTGAGTTCAGGATATGCGTTGTACAAAAGCCCTTGTGATTAATTTAAGAGATTATAACGTTGCTCTAAATATTAGAATCTAGGCCACATACTGTGCACATGACAGCTGACTTGCCTCTTATTTTGCTATCAGGACAGGAGGTGGGCAAGAATGATTCTTAATTCATATATTAAAACTATATTTCTTAATAAAAGTCTCTCACTACAGTGCTATAATCTGATGTAGTATAGTGAAATAATTCTGCTTTAAAGGAATACACTATTTTGAATTTTGAAGCAAATTTGTCATATTGTAACATGGTTGTTGTATGATTTACATGCCAAATATTTTCATAGCACGGCTCCTGCAAGACCCACTGCGCAACTCCGAGGCAGCTCTGTGTTTATTTCTTAGCCCATCCACCTCGAGAAACGAGGCAAATGAAAAATGAGGCAAAGGGCCCTCCGGTTCTTTCACGAATGGTGCGCGTGTTCTCACATTCTCTCCAAAACTCCATTGTTCTCAGAAAAAAAATCGAAATTTGGTGTATTACCTGCACAAAATGGTTTCAAAAATAAAACGAGGATGATGAAGCGGACACTTTTCTGCTCAATGCTTCCTGTCTACATAATTTCTCGAGATGATACATGGTCTTTAGAAGTTTGCACAAGTGAAACAAAAAAGGACTCTGCTGTGTTTTTGCCAAGAAAAATACATTCCTCTCTTCTAATGAAGTCAAGGTCCCACAGGCACAATTGTGAGGCTGCACAGTGAGCAGTATAGGGTCGCAGAAAGCAGCACTGCAAAAAGTTTTTTTTTTTTTTTTAAACGTATTACTTATTAGCACATTGATTGTGACATAAAGAGGGGGACAGCTAAATGCATTTTTCTAAAGCTGGTGTTAGAAATGTGGTTTCTGGTTGGCAAAGGTATGCACCCAGTCCAAGCCGGAACTACAACACACCCTAAATTAACCTGTGCTCATCCCCCAGTAGCTTGGCACAGAGCAGTCAAGCTTAATGTAAGAGTTAGGGGGTCATTCTAACCCTGGCGGTCCAAGACCACCAGGGCTAAAATGACGGGGGCACCGCCAACAGGCTGGCGGTGCCCCGCTGGGCATTCTGACCGTGGCGGTTCGGCCGCGGTCAGAAGTGGAAAACCGGCGGTCTCCCGCCGGTTTTCCGCTGCCCAAATGAATCCTCCATGGCGGCGCAGCAAGCTGCGCCGCCATGGAGGATTCTGACACCCCATACCGCCATCCTGTTCCTGGCGGTTCTCCCACCAGGAACAGGATGGCGGTATGGGGTGTTGCGGGGCCCCTGGGGGCCCCTGCAGTGCCCATGCCAATGGCATGGGCACTGCAGGGGCCCCCGTAAGAGGGCCCCAAAAAGAATTTTTGCAGACACTGAAATTCGCAACGGGTGCAACTGCACCCGTCGCACCTTCCCACTCCGCCGGCTCAATTCTGAGCCGGCGTCCTCGTGAGAAGGGTGTTTTGCACTGGGCTGGCGGGCGGCCTTTTGGCGGTCGCCCGCCAGCCTAGTGCAAAACCCAAAATACCCTCAGCGGTCTTTCGACCGCAGAGCGGTATTTTGGAGGGGGAAGTCTGGCGGGCGGCCTCCGCCGCCCGCCAGACTTAGAATCACCCCCTTTATGTGTTAAGTATTTGTGCTACACTTCAAACAGTAAAACAGTCAAAACACCACACAAAAGATTCCACACCTTCTTGGTACAACAGAGCTTAATTTAACCAAAACGGCAAAAATCCAATAAGAAGAAGTCGAGATACGTGTTTTTAAAGAATAAACTTAGGGCCTTATTACAACTTTGGAGGACGGTGTTAATCCGTCCCAAATGTGACGGATATACCACCTACCGTATTACGAGTTCCATAGGATATAATGGACTCATAATACGGTAGGTGGTATATCCGTCACATTTGGGATGGATTAACACCGTCCTCCAAAGTTGTAATCAGGCCCTTAGTTGTTGTGCTTAGAAGCATAATGTGCAAGGGACCACTACCTGCCCTGAAAAAATTCCGAAACAAAAGGTTTCGTTTTTTTTTTTAAGTGCAGCTCGTTTTCCTTTAAGGAAAATGGGCTACACTTGAAAAAAAAAAACTGCTTTATTTAAAAGCAGTCACAGACATGGAGGTCTGCTGACTACAGCAGGCCTCCATATCCGTGAGTGCCCATAGTCGCTATGGGGCCGCAATTTGCGACCCACCTCATTAATATTAATGAGGTGGGTCTTTGCGACCCCATAGCGTCTCGCAGACGGTGTCTGAGACACCGTTCTGCATTGCAAATTGCGAGTTGCAATTTGCGAGTCGCTCGAAGTCGCAAATTGCAAGTCGCAATTTGCCGTCTTCCTACATCTGGCCCATAATGTGGAAGAGTGCACTAAATAACAAAGGAAGCCAAATCTCATAAAGAACAGGCACTCTACAGACAACTCAAATTGGAGTCTGCAAGATATAGAAATAATAATAATGCTAAAGAATATTGCGATAAGCACTTGTGAACTCACTAAGGTAAGACTGACGTCTAGCAAGTATATCACCCACAATTGGTGTTATAGGTACTGTCTGCAAAATATATACATAGAGAACATTCATGCTTGGCAGGGTCTATGGAGCTGAGAACTTAAGTGATGTTATCAAAAGTGCAGGACATAAAGTGGACAAGAAACATCACCAAGATTGTAATCTGTACCCATAAATCCTGGTGATTACATGAGCATGCAAAGGAGTAACAGGAAGAATACATAGCCATGACAGACAAGAAATTAGACAAGGACAAATGCTTAAGAGGAAAAAAGCAAAAAAGCAAGACTTAGCAGAAAATAAGCAAACAAACACATCACACTTGGAAACTAGGAACAAAGACTGCAGGGATAAAAACAGCACATTGGCAATTGGGAAACAAGGAGGAAAGTGAAAGAAATCCAGTGAACTGACAAATAAGCAAAGAGGAAAAGGATGGCAAGTAGTGGATTTTCAAGATATGGTTGCACTGAAATAGTGCTGTCTCAGGACAATGCTGCTAAATATTGCTAGCTCTGGAAACAAGGGTACCTTGATAAAAGTACAGGTTGAAACAATGCTTCCCTGCAAGACATAGCTAGTTAAAAAACAAAGATACACTGCTAAATTGTACCAGATGAGGAACACTGGAATTGTTATAGCACAGGAATCTGTAATACTTGAAAACAGAGAGTCAGCCAAACAGCAATAGAGAATCAATGTTGTACTTAAGCAGAGGCTTTAAATGATCTCACTAATGAGTAAGGGCCTCATTGTGAGGCTGGCAATCCCAGGGCCACCAGCCTCATGGTGACAGTCCGTCCACCACATTACAACTCTGGCAGGCAGACCTACCAGGGGACCGCTGTCCGCGCCAGGAAAATGGTTCCCAGTGGGTCAGCGGCGGCCAGAGTTGTAACCAGCCACACCGGGCTGAACTCAGCACTGCCTGATGATTCAACCCCACTTTCTGCCAGCCTTTTCATGGTGGGGCGGCCAGAAAGCCAGTGCAGGAGCCCCACTGCCCAGTACTATCGGAATGCGCACTGTCTGCTTTGCAGACAGTACATATTCCGAGGGTGCTGGAGTTCTACAATATTGGCCTCAGCTCCCTTAAAGGGGCAGAGACCAATATCATAGCACTGCCCCCGCCGGTTGGCCCACAGGGAACGCGTAATACAATGTTCCCACCAGTCAGTCTGACGGGAACATTGTAATACGCTCGGGGGGTCACTGCAATGGCAATGGAATCCTCCCCACAGCTTTGGCAGTCCCATGGTGGGAACACCAAAGACTTACTCAGGTCCTTAATGTGTCAGATCAAACTAAAATTTGCCACCCAAAGGTGTACCAAAGGAGAGAGAAGAGGATTCTTATCTTTGGTAGGAAAAGCACATGGGCTACTACAAAACCAGACATGGATCTGAAATAAAAGCCACTCTCAGAATAGTGTACAATAGCCTGGAAGTCAGTAAGGGAGTTTAGTCCATCACTGGAAAGTACCTCAGACACACCCCAGACAGCACACACAAGACAGTAGGGAGCAAATTGCGACACTAACCGCAATGCAACTCAAGCTGTTTACATGCATTCTTTGCGGCTTTCTTCATACAGGCAGACCTTCATGCAACACCAAGGGATGAGTGCATGTTACATGCTTGTGGGTATTCACAAACTCCCTTCTAACCCTTAATCTGCCTGGAAAAGCATTCCTAAAAAAAGCACAGAGATTTCCCCCCACCAAGGACAGGGACAATTGCCTCCCCAATGTGAAAATGTGAAGGAAAACAACCCCTACAATTGGTGGGGGGCTTTGAGATAGAATTTCTCCAAGAAAAAAACATATTTTCCCTGTGAAAAAATGTTAGCAAGTGCCTTAGCACATGAACTGTCAATTCTATCATGCAAAGACATGCAGGTTTACATATTTACACCCAAACAATGTCAGAAACCTACACTTTTATTGTGAATCAAGTCTTTTATATAAGCCCAACATTGCCCAGCAGATGTCCTCATACCCACAATCTGTGACAATTGGCCCTGTCTCAAATTAGCAAATGTTAGTAATGGCCTTGCCTCTAACCAGCCAAATACCACTAATACAACTTTTAAATTTATATTGAAATGATCAGCTAAGACTCATGTGAAAAATGGATTATTCATGGATACTGTGTACCTTATTGCAGAGATATATAAAATGTTTTACCAATGAACCTTGAATGTCTTCAAAATGCTAGTGTGCCTATTAACAATCCTCATACTAAAAAAACAATATATTTCCTCTATAGATTCCACATTTCTTTACTGGGTCGTTCTATGTATGGTAACATTGTCAATTTTTGAAGTGAATTCTTGTTTCCTCACGATTTGGCTTTATCTTGTGCACAAACATGTGGGTTTCTTCTCGGAAAGCAAAACTCATACGGGGTAGTCGAAATGACAGATCAACCAGTCAAACTCTTACGGTTGCCATCACGTCCTACTGCATTTTTTGTTTCCTAGTAGGGTACATCACTTTCCAATAAGAACTGTAACAAGAATATTTTATGATAGGCCTTTAAGAATCTTAGGTTAGATGTTTCCTACATTCCTAGTAGAAACCCAATTCAGATTAACTATAACAAGGAAAGAACATACAGGTTAAAAAAGCATCTGCATGTGACAATGTCAATCATCTTTTTTTTTTTTACAAATTGAAATATGTTTCCAATTATTATATTTGTAACCCAAACATGCTTTTCAAATATTCAGATTACTAATACTTTGTGTGTTAGAGTATGCAGTGGCATTTGACAAAAGTATCAGTTATGTAATTTATATTAGCAGTACCACTGAATTTGTTTTAGTACGAACCAGTTGTGCCTCTGTTTCCTTGAGTTTTCTGAAAACATTTTGGAATATTGATAATTAAATTGCAATATTATCACAGTTGTACATGTTGGTAACTTTTCAATTTCTCTAAATATTAACTTTTATGGACCGACTGTCAATGACTGATTGGCAATGCAATGCAAAGTTCGTCTGTTAATTTCCTGTGAAGTCTCGGATGGTCAGCAGTACTGACCATTTTACAGTTGAGTTTGAAAATACTTATAAGAACATAACTATTATAGAAAATGTTTTAACACACAGGTGATCACAACAAGTTCTATTCTGACCACCTCAGCTAAAACTATCGTGCATATATAAATTCATGTGAATTGAGTAAGTAGCAATTTGGTGTAATTGACAGATATTCAGCTTAGATGATGTGGCTGGTGATAGTTCCTAGGAAGTTTTAGAAGCACTGCAAGGTACTGAATAAAAAAAGTTATCTTCAGATTTTCAGTGGGAAAATGATAAGTAACAGAATTATTTATACCAACTCAGAGAAATATGGAGATACTCGTCTCTACTATGGAGTGTGATCTTCGTTCAGTCATGATTTGAAATCCCCAATGGCTGTACATGTCTTGAACTAGGGGATTTTAAACCTCGTTACGAGTTTGGTGGAGGGATTTACTCCGTCACAAATGTAATGGATATCCCACCTGCTATATTACAAGCTCCATTATATTCTACGTAACTTGTAATTCGGTGGAAGGGATATCTGTCACGTTTGTGATGGAGTAATCCCCTCCGCCAAACTCGTAATGAGGCCCATAATGTTTACTAGATAGTCCTATGGGGTTTAATTATGTTTGGTCATATTCATGTGTGCTTTTTCAATAAATGTGTAACTCAATTCATGACCATCCTTTTACAGTTTGTGTGCAGAGACATTTTTATATAATGACTGAGATTGGGGATAAATGTTAGTTTGATTAGTGGTTAGAAAAATGTTGTACTCTGAAATTATGTATGCATATGATTTATCTGTAGGATAGTACACTTTGGGCAAGATTTCTGAAGTTCAGCCTGGAATTTCCTAAAGACCGATGAGATGGAGGAAAGCCACCAAATTTGGTAAAGATGTTTGGTGTTTAAAGGTTGAATTTTAAGTGACATTAAATTAAGTTCCTTTCCCCATCTATTTGTAAATCCTTCTCTAGCTCTCGAATCAACTAAAAAAGATGGATGACCTTTTGCTATATATTTCATCCAAAAATTTCTTGAGGATGGGATGTGCATCATCTGTTAGTCCTCTTTATGCAACTGTGCCTACGTAGCATTTTCTAGAACTTAATCATCAAAACTGAAATTATTTGGTGAAGTAATGCTGTTTTTGACGTATCCAAACCACAAAAGGAAATGAGAGACAAATGAGTATGAAAAAGCATTTACATTACATACCATTTATATTTTCAAATATTATCAAACTACAGCTCTGGTGATTTTTAGTTTTTTTTTTTTCATTTGGGGATCCATTCAGATATTGCTAAACCTTTGCAGGGAAAAGTCTGCTAACATCCTCCATAGTGAAAAAACGTGGAGCCCGATTTAAGTTTTAGCACATGGAGTAGTCACCATTGGCTTCGGGGATGACTTTATGATTTTCTTTTTGTAAATAAAACAATAATGCTCTCCTCACCGTGAGAGGCTTCTCCCACGATAGGGGAGCATTGAAATATTTTTACTCAGAAACAATAAAAAATGACTATGTGTCTGCCCATCGATATTGGATGAGCGGACATGTAGTCATTTCTCCGATAGTCCTTTTTTCCCAAGGCCATTGGAGGGTGTAATTCATGGTGGAGACAGAGTAGTTCGTCTGCATCTAAATGTGGCGGACAGACCGCATTCTTGGGGGTGAGGATACTCTGTTGCCATTGTGACAGAGTATCCTTAACACCTAGAATTTAATCTGGCCCTAAGTCTTGTTCAAGGACTGCCATTTAAAATTGTGTTTGATGCAAGAAAGTCAGCCTTTAGTAAAGCTGAACAATGGGACAAGCAAACTGTCAAGATATGTGAATTGAAAAAAAGATCAAATACAAATTCGCACACACATATATATATATAAAAGTCTGGTAATAATAACAATATACTTCATAGAGGTAAAATTAAGTGTTCACACTACAATCAGTGCAACATTAGGGAAAGCGTTGGACTCCGAAGGCTAAAAGTAACTGTTCTCACTCCAGTCTGTGCAACAGTAGGTAAAGCACTTGACTCCTGATAGGTAAAATTTACTATTTCATCTCCAGTCTATGCAACAGTAGGGAAAGTGCTGGACTCCAGGCAGGTGAAATGTATTATTCCCACTCCAGTCTATGCAACAGTAGGGAAAACGCTGGACTCCGGAGGGGTACATTGTACTATTCCCACTCCAGTCTGTGTAATAGTCGAAAAAGCAATTCACTCAAAACACATAACATTATTTACTAACTCAATTAATTCACCAAAAATATTAAAATGGTAATATCAAAATTAAATATATATATGTATATGTATATTTGAACAACATTTTTTTAATATAATTATTACATTTTAATATCAACTAAATTAGAATTATTAATTGATTATTTCATTACATTTCCACACTATACTCCCACAAACGTAGCAGCCCAGATTAAAATATAGTTAAAATAAAGAAAACTAACACAATAAACAGATTTAGTAGTACATAATAATTACTGATAAATGAATATCTAATAACTAATAGTTAGGTATTATTGAAATAACTTTCTATTACACTACAAACACAAAAACCAACAACCAAAATCTAGCATTAAAATATAATTATTAGACAATTAACAATTATATTTCAATTAAATATTTTGACAAGCATCAATAATTAATTGCTAATTCATTATTATTCGCCTTCTCGCCATGTGGCCCTACAAACACAACAACCTGCACCTAAAATATACATGACAAATTATAATAATTACACAATTTACATATTTGATTATCAAACAAATAATTAATAAATAATTATAAATTAAATAGTAATCAATGACTTCTTAACTTCCCACATTATAACCCTACAACCCTACAAATCCACCAAATTGTAAATAATATATAACCTTAAAAAGTAATTATTAAACAATGTACACAATTAAAATTAAATTAAATATTTTAATAAAAATGTATAATTATTTGAAAATTATTTATTACTTAATTAACTTACCAATCTATGTCCCTACAAACCCGACAAGCTGCACCTAAAATATAACCTAAATAATAAAATTACACAATTTTCATAATTATCACTTAAATAAATAGTAGTAATTTAAATGCAATTATTAATTAATTATACTTAATTAACTTCAGACCCTGTACGCCTGCAATCCTCAACCCACTACAACACCATTCATTACAATTAAATATTAAATTGAAAATTATAAATAACTTAAAATTACCAACTATAACTATAAATATTAACAATTATACAAACAATATAAAACTTATACAATTAAAATATGACTAAACACATAAAGATAATAAAAAAAAAATGTTTTTACAACTATATTTTTGAAAAATTATTTTAACAACACAGATATTATTGAAAACGATATTAACAACACACATATTATTAGAATCAATATTACTTACCTAAAAATCTATATTTATGTCACTGATATTTCTGCATCACGATATTAATGAGTCATAACATTAAAAACTTGGTATTTCTGTAGCTTGATATTCTTGACTCGATAATTTTTATACCATTCCAGCAGGGCTTGGCAGAATGGAGCTGTGAGGTCACATGTGAAAAGCTGATAAAAGGGGAAAATAGTTTCCTCAGTAATTTGGTAGTGGTCTTGTTGGTACTAATAACAGTACATATTAGTTTGTATCTCAATCACATCTATAGAGGCACACTGTTGCAGGGCCACCCACACACATTTTGCCTTCACCCCTCCTGGTTTCTGAATTTCATTTTTGTTAGCATGAGGACTCTGTGCACTTTACCGCTGCTAACCATTGCTAAAGTGCTTGTGCTCACTCCTTAAAACATGGTACAATTGGCCTACAACTGATAGTCACATTTACTTTATTTATAAGTCCCTAGAAAAGTGGTACAACATATCTAGGGTCTGCAAATTAAACACTATTATTGGGCATGCAGCTCTTACTATTGTGCCACTGACATAAGTAGAGTTAAAAACATCTCAGGCTCCCCATTGCAGTTTGTGTGCAGTTTTGAACTGCCAATTTGACCTGGCAAAATAATACTTTTAGCAGGCGCAAAGCTCCCTTTTTAATACATATAAGCCATCCCTAAGGAAGGCCCCAGACAGCCCAGTGGGAAGGGTGTATTGTCTGATAAACATTGTACATGCACTTTTACATTTTACATGTCCTGGTAGTGGAAAACCCCTACATTATTTTTTTCACTAATATGAGGCCTATCTCTCTCATAGGATAACATTGGGTCTCCTTGTTATATTTAATAAGTGCAAAGTTTTGACTGGGAGCAGGTATAACTATCATGTTTGGTCGCAAAATAAACCTTAATTTAAAATCCTATTTAATGGTAAAGTTTGGTTTATGATTACAATTTTAAAAATGCCACTTTTAGAAAGTTTGCATTTTCCTACCTTAAACCTTCTGAGGCCTTCAAAGAGTTTCCAGCTGCCTGGGTCTGTAATTGCTCCCCCATCAGTAATGCATATTGGGCCCAGACAGAGAACAATAGGACCTACGTGTAGCTGGGAAAGGACCATCCAGTTAGAATGGGAGGGCAGAGCTGTTTCATGCCCAACTACATTAGAAAGGTGCTGCCTCTGCATGCTCACAAATAACCTTATAGCAGGCTTTTGTCACCTAAGACATCCTGGGACCTGGAAAGGGAGGAAGAAAATTCTAGAATAATTTTTGGGGGGAGAGGGCAACTCGAGGTTTCTTCCACTTTAAAATTGGCACCATGTATATATCATGGACCCTCAAACCCATTCTTCAGTTCACTCCTGGACCTGCGGAAGACTACACAAGGAGTACTTTGTGCTCCAGAGGACTGCCTAATGCATGAGGCCTGCCTTGTTTCTCAGAGGACTGCCCTGCTGCTTGAGGCCTGCTGTGTTCTTCAGAGAAATGCTCAGGTGCTTGAGGCCTGCCTTGCTGCTTGAAGAAGAGAGGACCATCTCATTGAACCCAGGACTACAAGAGTGACTCCAAAGGTCAGTTGGCTGACCTCCTCTTATGTGCTTCAGGGACACAACAAGCTCCAGAGGGCACCCTGGACCTACCCAGCTGACTGGGTGCACCTGGCCTTACCTGAACCTGCAATTGGACCTGTAACTGGACCTGCCTAAACCTTGCCGGCCTCTGCCAGTTCCTGATTTGAGGTGGGCGTAACTGGCGTAATTCTCTCTAGCAGAATTACTTGTGATTACCACAAAATTACTTGTAATTAAGGGTAACTGTTTGAGAAGTGTAGTCTAGAATTTTGTGCTATTTTCTTCCCCACACCTAAAGTGGGCCTGAGAATGCATTTTGAGCTATGAAAATAGCACTGAATGCTACAGGACATAAGCAGCAGTAGCCAGCAGTTGCTCCCTCTCTCTCTGTGTGTTGTTTCTGTGCTACTGCGGTGCGATGTTTGCCCCAAATTCCTCTTAATTACTCGGCATAATTTAGTTAATTTTGCATCACAAGAGTAATGCATAATTACTGAAATTACTCTGAATACTATGGTGTATTTAAAAGTAAATCCAGGCCTCTTCCTTATCCCAAGAGGTGCATCCCCAGGTCCTGGACCCTTGGCTGGCAACAGTTGGGCTCCTTCTGTAAAATCTAGAAGTTTGGAAATCTGGTGAATAATAATCTTGCTCTAGGTTGATACTTTTCGAAAATAGGACATCTGCCCCAAAGCAGACTGGGATACATGTGAGACGTTTTCCTAAGACAACTGCACCTTGTAATTTGGATGACAGAACTAGTTATAATGAGGCAGTTGAAAGTAATCACTCTTTGAATCATAACCTGGAACATTTCAGATAATGTAATTGTATCACCCTAGTAAATGCAAATGACCAATGCTTGGAGGAGCCAACAGAGAACATTATTTACCAATGATCAAGCAGGCTCACAAATAGGGAATCATATAAGGATATTTCAGTCACTTTCAAAAAGGCATTTACTTTGTTAGCACAAAATAAGGTGGAATCAAGATGAACTTGGGAAATTAGTCAAAAAAGCTTCATGACAATGTAGCAGCAGTAGACTGACTACATCACACGAATAGTCAAAAATGTGATTTAGCAGAAATAGAGACATGAGATTTTAAAGTGGGATCATAGTTGGACTAGAATTTAAATTACAGGACAAATATTGGAATAATTTTCTTGAAAAAAGGGATGTTTTATACTTCCAGGAAACACGGAGCTTGTTACCAAAACAATGGTTCTCTACAATACATTTTCCAGGGGTGAAAGACCATGGGGCTGTCCTTCAGTTGTCTAGTAAGGTATTAACAATTGATGTAATATTTTGTTGTAAGTAGTACATGTGAGGTAATTTGGATCTACAAAAAATAAATTTTTGTAGATAAATGGGACAGTAAATATATATTGTTTGATGTTTACAGCAGACCCTTTGAGTGGAAAACTCTCCCACTCACTTTATTCTCAAAATTCTATTGTTAGGGTTGTTACTGCATAGAATCAAGGTAAAATGGTTAATTTTAATTGTCCCTTAGATAATTCAGTATCATTGGAAAGAGACATTCAACTGGGTAATAGCCTTTTAGTATAACTGTTACAAAATACGATTGAAGGGTTAATATATCAGTAGTTTTGAAACAGCGGATATATATTATGTTTTTTTTCGCTTGGAGTGCTAAATGGTAGGTTCCATCCAAACCTAGCTTTTGTTAATAATGATAAACATAGGGCCTTATTACGAGTCTGGTGGTCTTAAGACCATCAGACTCACTGTGGCGGTCAGACTGCCAAACTCCTGCTGGTCCGACTGCCAAATTATGACCCTGGCGGTTGGACCACCAGGGGACCACTTTCACTGTCAGGAACATAGTTCCTGATGGGGTGGCATTGGTCAGGGTCATGGTCAGTCAAGGCGGCGCTGAGTTCAGTGCCGCCGTGCCGATCACGAGGCCAGTTTCCGCCAGCCTTTTCATGGCAGCCCAGCACACTCTGATTGCACACTGTATGCTATGGCAGACAGTGTGTATTTGGGGGTGCTCGGAGCACCCTCTGTGCGATGGCAGTGTCGAGGCCAATGCTACCACACATGTTTCCGCTGGGCTGACCGGCAGAGACCTTCGATTGGTCAGCCCAGTGGAAACCTTGTAATCGACCTACAGGGGAGACTGGCAGCTCTGCAGCGGTCTTCTCTCCACGGGGCTGGTGGGCCGACGGTCAGCCCACCAATTTCATAATCAGCCCATAGACTGTTACTGTAATATGAAATATGGATATTAATAAAAACATTTTACATTGATACCACGTTTAGAAAGCAAGGAAATCACTTAGAGGTAGGCTTTACTTCTTCGACATGGAAGGCAAGTAGGCCTCTTTCTGACCCTGAAAGGTAAATGACTGCTTTGTCAGTCAATCACAACAGAATCTGCATAGCTATCTATCTATCTATCTATCTATCTATCTATCTATCTATCTATCTATCTATCTATCTATCTATCTATCTATCTATCTATCTATCTATCTATCTATGGCTACCCCAGTGGGGTTTCCCAGTAATGCTGTAAAGTAGTTTGAAAACAAACACCTTAAAATAGCCATGTTTTAGCAGCATACAAAACTCCATATTAGGAGTGCAGGCACAGATTTTTAAAGGAAGAGCATTCCACAATATAGGGCCCAGGCAACCAAAAGACCGGACACCTTGCCTTGATAATTTAAAATGAGGTATTCTGGCAAGATGCTTGCTCTTAGAGTGAAGGTTGTTCTTTGGAGAATAAGGGCCTCATTATGAGCCTGTCGGTCCATGGACCGGCAGACTCGCTGTGGCGATCGGACCGTTGCCAACAGGGGCGGCCCAACTGCCACATTAAGACCCTTGCAGAGCTGCCACGGTCTGACCACTGGTACCGCCAGTTTGCTGCCAGCCGACAGGCTGGCAGTGCTGGCAATCTTAATCCGCCAGGGCAGTGCTGCTTGATTCCGACCCACTTTTCCACCAGCCTTTGTATGGCGGTCTGACCGCTGGTGGAAACGGAATGTCGGGGGCATGGGCAGTGCAGCGGCCCCCATGGACAGCCCCGTTGCGCTTTTCACTTTTACGGGCAGTGAAAAGCATGACGGGTGCTGTGGCACCCGACGCACCGCAGCATTGCCACCGGCTCAAAGTTGTGGCCTGTTTCCCGCTGGCCCAGCGGGAAACTCTTAATAGGGCCAGGGGGCAGAAAACCGGCATGGAGGTTTTCCAGCCCAAAGATTTTGGTGGGTGGCCTCCGCCGTCCACCAAACTCGTAATTAGGGCCTAAATGTGTACAAAAACACTAAGATAAGCAGGGCCCCATACGTTCAAGGCCTTATGTATACAGCACAGGTTTTAAACCAAACACGCTTCTCAGTTGGTAACCAATGAAGAGTACATAGACGTGAGAGACTGATGAAGACCTTGGCACATGACACAAAGCTGCATTTTGTACAGTCTGAGGCCTCTTCAATATTTTTTTGAGACGCCTTTATAAACCACATTTCTGTAGTCTAGTGTAGAAATGATCAGACTGTACAACAGTTCTTTGTTCATGAAGCCGAAGGAATCAGAGGATTTTCCTAAGGTATTTAAGTTGCACAAAGCAGCAGGCTGCCATTCTGCAGACCCCCAAGTTAATAATCGTCTTGCTGGGAGTGGGGAGTGACCCAAGATCATAGGGCCACCGCAGAGGGCCTCAGAGCTGTGGTTTATTGCCCACCTCTAGCACTTCCCTCTTGTTACCATTTAGTTTAAGGTAGTTCTTCCTCATCCATCCTGCCACCTCAGTGAGGCACAGCCTAAAGTTAGATGCTCTTGTATCATCTTGAATACTCTAAGACACAATAATTTGAGTGTCATTGGTGTACATAATTAGGGACAGGCCATAAGTTTCTACTAGGTTGGCCAAAGTCTGAACATAAATGTTGAACAATGTAGGGCTCAGGGAGGACTCCTCAGGCATGCCACAAGGAAAATGTAAATCTGAACACCTTTGGTTTGAAAACACGTGGGACATCCAATATTTCAAAAAGGAAGTGAACCATCATAAGGCTAAGTCCTGAAATCAGCTAATATTTGACACAGAGTGGAATGGGGCACTGTGTCAAATGCTGCTCTGAAGTCTAATAAAATAAGTGAACCAGTACTACTACTAACCTGTTGCATTCAAAGTTGTTCCACGTGTCAAGCAATAGCAAAAACGTGACTGAGAAGAGTGAAATAAATCATGAGCCTCCAAGTATGCAGAGAGGTGACAATTTACATATTTTCCAGGATATAAGCACAGAAAGGCAGAAGAGAGACAGGTTTGTAATTGGCCCATACAGTAGCATTATGAGTAGATTTCTTGTGCAATCAGACCACAGTAGCATATTTTCAAACCGTGGGAACTCAACCTTCCAACAATTAGAAGTTTAAAAGACAAAGCAGTCTGGGAAACAACACCGACTTTATCTTACTGATCATATCAGGAGGTAGAGGATCTCATTTGAGAGCCGAACTTAATAGATTCAAGTAGAGTCTCTAAAATAGTAACATCTAATGGGAAAAGCTCCCCTTAAGTATGTATAAACGAGTTTCATGGGAGCGTCCTGCTGCTCCCGGGCACAATGTGTGGCCAAAAAGATGTGAATATTGGCAATCTCCTTATAAAATAAATGAGTTAGGTCATTACAGTTTTGATGTGAAAGAGATAGAGGTGGAGATGCTTGCTTCTAAAAGGGACTTCACAATCATAAGGAAGTCCTTGGGTTATTATAATGAAGTACAGATTGAGGGGAGGAGTTATATCCATTTCCAATTGTGGAAATGAGAGGGACTCTGGGATATGTTTAATAATTATATCGAATCTCAGTTCAAAGATTTAAGGGAGTCCCCTTCTAGTAGGTCAGCTAGTGTTTATATATCACATGACGCCCGTTGTTGCCACGTGAATGTACGTTCTTTGATCAACCCCCTTTTGTTCCACAAAGGCGCCCCAATGTGTATATGCACGTGTATGTGGTTGTGAAATATATTGTTTTGCATTCGTGTTTTTTAGGAGGGATATTGTGGTGGGGTTAAAATGATTTAGGACACAAATAGCATTTTTTTTTATAAAGAAAAAGTTAACTGAAAGTGGATCACATAAAATAAAAATACATTGGAATATATCCATTGCACTCTGTCGCTATTTTGGCTTTCTTTGTTTTTGTTCCCTTGTCATTGCCTTCTTTTCCTAAGGTATTTGGACTTAACCCATTGCTAAATGATGTAATGTCTAGGGGCTTTCATTGATGTTTTGCTGAGACCGGTTACTCCAGATCCATGTGACACAAGCAAACAAGGTACACCCCTTCTTTGTTGATTCATAGATTGCCACGGAGTAAGACAGATATCAATGTATCCATTTCCTCTGTTGTAATATATCCCTGTAGTAATAATCTGCCTCCATTAGATAACACAATCATCTGCACAATTTCGAGGAATTCTCTTCTGGTCAAACATGTTTCTCTTTGGTCCGAGTTATATAAGTGGTGAAAGTATGTGTTATTTTGTTGATCCTCAGTTGAGGAACCAGGCTTTGGGCAGATGGATAAAGGAATAGGCACAGTGCTTTCAGAATCATTTTGCAGGGCAGTTTCACCTTACACCAGTTAGCAATGTGAATATTTAATTGTGTAGATTAAAATTAAACCATTAGGGAAATTCCACAAGTTGAATAAGAAGTCATTTGTTTTGTCTTCTTTTGTGGGCGTTCATGTGCGGGTTTAGAAATAACTGTGCAGTAGTTCGTGTCTCTGCTAGTGTTTCTTTCGAATGAAAGGTGTCTCGGCAATCTCTGGCTGGCAGTTGTCAGCAGTAAGTCCGAGCCTTGGGCCTCCTCGTGCAATCGAATTTAAGTGTGGCGGTGCTAGAACTGTTCAAAGACTGGTCATGTGTTTCTGGTTAATTAAGTAATGCTTCCATTACTTAACGGTAATTGCATTACTCCGTGTCCTCCTCTCGCTTATCTCCATGAAATAATGAGGCCACTGTGCCTCGTAGACCACCCCCCCCCCATGATATAAAAAACGCGCAACCCCTGCGCACATCCTTTATGTACCAAGGCTCCGTAGACACAGTTGGCCTGACAACCGGGAGGGAGGGCCGCAATAGAGATAAGCAAGAGGAGGGCACGGAATAATGCAACTACCAGTAAGTAATAGGAGCATTACCTTCAAGTCCCTCTCGCGTATCTCCATTACATACCAAGCCACAAAAGAACTCTACAAGTATCTGCCAGGAAATACCCAACTAAAGAGGCACATTAATGAGCAAACAAACAGTAAAGACTACAGAACTTTTTCATATTTGTGTTTTTACTGCGTGCATGTGGTATGATCGCCACAGTAAAATGGGTTGGCTTTTTCAGATAATTATGGGCTGCTGATTTGCTCCAATCCCTGCACGGCAATAGATACCAACTTGGCAGCAGTACCATCTTCACAATCTATTAGGTGACTCTACTTGCTGCCTATCTCATTAGTCACTCAACCATTGTTTGGTGTACTTCAGCCTACATAAAACCAACAAGGGAGAGATTGAGAAGAAATGAACGCCTGCCCACCATCCCAAGGTTAACTCATAACCACAATGAGAGCAGGCATATTGCTACCTCTTGATCCTATCCACCGCCTGTCTCTATGTGTAAAGGAATCTTTCAGATCTTAAAAAAGACCCCTCACCCACCAACCTAGCCTGTAGCATGCTTCATCATAGGGGTCCCACCCCAGGTGCCTAGCGCCTTAGGGGTGTGCTTCATCGCTTGATTACAGCGAAGCGGAATGTTGATATTTTGTGCATATAAGAAGCGATTTGTGCATGAACAGAAACAATGTTATTTAAAAGTGTCTACAGGACACCCACTTATTGGTGTACCTTTATTAGCACTGTCCTTTGAAAAGGATAAAAACAATGCAGAATGTACATGGAAACCTAGGGCCAGATGTAGCAAAGGGTTTGCGCCTCGCAAACGGTGAAAATAGCAGTTTGCGAGGCGCAAAAGCCTCTTTGCTATTCAGAAATGCATATTGCGAGTCGGTACCGACTCGCAATATGCATTTCAGAATCGCAAATAGGAAGGGGTGTTCCCTTCCTATTTGCGAGTCTGAGTGGTATGCAAAACCATTTGCGACCGCGTACGCGGTCGCAAATGGTATCGCAGTTACCATCCACTTCAAGTGGATGGTAACCCACTCGCAAATTGGAAGGGGTCCCCATGGGACCCCTTCCACTTTGTGAATGGACCCAAAAATATTTTTTCAGGGCAGGGAGTGGTCCCATGGACCACTCCCTGCCCTGAAAAAATACCGAAATGAAAGGTTTCGTTTTTTTTTTAAAGTGCAGCTCGTTTTCCTTTAAGGAAAACGGGCTACACTTTAAAAAAAAAACTGCTTTATTGAAAGCAGTCACGAACATGGAGGTCTGCTGACGACAGCAGGCCTCCATGTTTGCGAGTGCCTATACTCGCTATGGGGCCGCAATTTGCGACCCACCTCATGAATATTCATGAGGTGGGTCATTGCGACCCCATAGCGAGTTGCAGTCGGTGTCTGAGACACCGTACTGCATACCAATTTGCGAGGTGCAAATTGCGAGTCGCATGGACTCGCACTTTGCACCTCGCAAATTGTTACGTTGCTACATCTGGCCCCTAATGTACTCCTGCATCTAAATTTAAGGTCTACATGTCTTAGCTAGTCTTCAGGACCTATTTTCTGGCACCAGCTCACTAAGACAGGAGCCTCTACCGTATGCCCTTAATGCACTTTTTTTTCAGCAATGGCATGACTCCACTTGAGTACTTATGCTCAATTCAAACATCGCTTCATGGCATTCCCAGGGGCCAAGTCCTGCAGTCACACATTTGTAAAGGGTTGTCACCTGTCTCTCCACCTACATCAGTCCACCCTGCTAAGGCACACATTAAACTGGCTGAAACATGTTGACCTTAAATTAGATATAGGAGTACATTAGGTCTCCATGTACATCATGCACTGTTAATAATCTTGTCAAGGGGTACCGCTAATAAAGGTACGCTAATAAGTGGGTGCCCTGTACACAGTTTTCAACTGACCACAGTCCTCTGCAAAGCCCGACAACAGTGCATCACATTAATTTTCGTGGCGCCTGCCACCAGCGCAGTGCCCCGAGTGTGGCAGAAATATTGACGAATTGGGCCCTTCCCGATGATGCTTGGCTTCTCCAAAGGTAGTGTTTCAGTGAACCCTGTGTGGGCTGTGTAGCCGGCCTACCCTCCATTGTGGTAGGCCTGGATTTTGACTTTGCACCGGTCCCTTATGACCTCCCATAACCTTTTGACCGCTAGTGACTTCTAATCACTATTTACACATTTAGCCAGTCATTACGACCCTGGCAGTCTTCAGACTGCCACCAATGTGATGGTCTGGCAGCCACATTAAGACCGTGGCGGTTGCGCCATGGTCGGACCTCCAACACCGCTACTTTTCAGCCATTCGACAGCCTGGAGGTGCTCACGGTCCCAAGCAGCACCCCCCTGGGGATTACGACCCCCCTCTCCAATGGCATTTACATGGCAGTTGCCCTGCCATGTAAAGGCTGGTGGAAACGGGGTGCAGGGGGCCCTACAGCCAGCCCTGTTGCGAAACCGCAGTGTGTGCTGGTGCACTCTAAGCACTGCGACATTGCTGCTGGCTCAATTATGAAACAGCATCAATGTTGTGGGCTGTTTCCCGCTGGGCCAGGGGGAAACTCGTAATGGGGCCTGTGGGAAGGGGACTGTACTGGCAGTAACCTGACCTCGAAAGTTTGGCAGACGGCCTTTTCCATGCGCCAAACTTTTAATGACCCCCTTAATATTTAAAAATTCAGATCTTGACTTCTACTGGTTGGATTTTTGTTGCTCTGGTTTTGTTTTACTCAGAAAAATATTGTCTATTTGTATAAACCTGTGTGGAGACGTTTTGTGGTATTTTCATTGAGTTGCTATATTTTAAGTGTGTTGTACAATTACTTTACACATTGCCTCTAATGTTAAGCCTAACTGCTTTGTGCCAAGCTACCAGGGGGTGAGCACAGGCTAATTTATGGAGTGTATCTGACTTACCCTTAATAGGACTGTGGTCTCTACTTGGACAGGGTGTATACCTCTGCCAATTTCTAACAGTTCTCTAAGAGACAGCTGAGCCAGAGCACAAAAACATCAGTTTCTCACCTGGCAAAAAAACAGGTCAGTTTTCAGTGGAAAAATGTGATGTATCCATGTGGTGCTTTTGGCTCTTTTCTGTTGTGGTCACTAGCCCAACACACACCCACACAAGATAGGTACCATTTTTATCGGGAGACTTGTGGAAATGCTGTGTTGATGGAAGTTTGTGGCAACCCGCAGATACCAGAACTTTCCATCCAGAACTCAAAAGAAAATGTGTTTTCTAGTCAAAGTTTGAGGTTCACAATGGATTCTGTGGAAAATAAAACCTGGTGAGAGCCACGCAAGTCAATCCACACTGAATCCCCCATGGTGTATAGTTTTAAAAAATGTGCATGTTACTAGATTTCCCTAGGTTACAGCTAAGGTGGGGGTCAAAATCCACAGCTACGCACTTTGCAAAAAACAGTCTGCTCTGAGTGGAAAAATGTAATGCACCCATGTTGTATTTGGGCCCTTTCCTACAGTGGGGCACTAGGCCTACCTACACAAGTTTTTTATAGGGAGGCAGAGAAATGCGAGGTGGAGGTACGTTTGTGGCACCCCAAAGATTCCAGACCTTTCCACCACAGAAACGTGAGGAAAATGTGTTTTTTAGTTAGTGTGATGTGCGCAAGGGTGAAAAACCTGCTGAGAGGCATGCCAGTCACCCCACCCTGGATTCCCTCAGGAGTCTAGTTTTAAAAAATGTGCAGGTTTGCTAGGCCTTCCTAGGTGCTGGCAGAGCTAAGGCTTAAACACCACAGCTACCCACTTTGCAAAATCAAAAGGGTCTGTTTTTAGTGTCCATGCTGTGTTTTGAGCCATTGCTGTTTCGGGCACTAGTCTTACCCACATAAGTGAGGTACCATTCACATCAGGAGTCAGGGGGAAATGCTAGATGGAAAGAAATTTGTAGCTCTTTGCAGATTCCATAACTTTCCATCAAACAAATATGAAGAACATGCGTTTTTTAGTCAAAGTCTTAATTTTGCTGAGGTGTCAATTTTTTTTAAATGTGTAGGTTTGCATGGTTTCCCTATGTGCCTACTGAGGTAGGGCCCAAAATTCACAACTCCTCACTTTGCAAAAAAAAGGTCAGTTCTGAGTGCAAACGTGTGTTACATCCATGTTGTGTTTTGGGCCCTTTCCTGTTGTGGGCACTAGGCCTACCCACACAAGTGAGGTACCATTTTAATCGGGAAACGTGGGATGATGCTCGGAAGAAGGAAGCTTGTGGCTTCCCGCAGATTCCAGAACTTTCTATGGCAGAAATGTGTTATTTTAGTTAAAGTCTGAGGTGTGCAGAGGATTCTGGGTAAGAAAAAGAACCTGGTGAGAGCCATGAAAATCACCCCACCCTGGTTTTCCCTAGGTGTTTAGTTTCACAAAATGTAAAAATGTGCGAGGATTTCCTAGGTGCTAACTAAGCTAGGTCCCAAAGTCCAATGCTACCCACATTGGGAAAAAACAGTCAATTTTCATTGCAAAAATGTGATGCGCCCATATTGAATTTTGGCCTGTTTCCTGTCATAGGCACTAAGCCTACCCACAAAAGTAAGGTGCCATTTGTATCATAATACATGTGGAAATATATAATAGAAGAACATTGGTTACTACTAATTGGATTTTGCTGTATTTGTGCATTCCAAATATAAGGCAGTGTGTAAAAAAGAATACACTTTGAAAAATGCCCTCTGACTCACATGCTACTCTTGGTAGCTACAAATCCAGAGATAAACACATACCCACTGCTTCTAAACTCCACATCTTGTGCCCATTTCAGAAATACAACATTTTCCTTCATGCCCATTTTCCACGCTACATAGTTCACCATATGAATTGTTTTTTTGCTCAGTACACAATGAAAAAAACATTGTACAGTGCAGTTCAGCTGTTGGCTCTGTGTACTTCAGGGAACCTATAAACCCTATATATTCCCACAATCAGAAAGGTCTGAGGAATCCAAGATGGCGGCCGGATTTCCCGGCTGATCGCCACCACCGCTCTAGCCCATCCCCTGTCTACACGCGGCTCTCATTCACCCGCCACGAAAGCCGCGGATGCCGCGGACGCCATGCGCCTGCAGCACGGACCGCTGCAGGCGCTTTACGGTTTTCTGGCGGCTCCCCCAAGGATCGTGGCCGCGAGGGCAAGCACCGGAGGGCGCCGCAAGAAGAATTGAGCGCGGCGCTCGCCCTAGAGCTGTGCTCTTTCTCCTCCTGACCGAGCGCAACCCCTGCCGTTTTTTGGGGGTAGCAGTTGGCGTGTGGGACGTCCGGATGGCGCCGAAGCCGAGCAGGACCCCTCGATCCTTACGGGCACGGCAGAGTCAAGACCCTGGAGGAACCAGAAAGGATAAAAAGCTACCGGTCCCCGGATTGAAGGAACACAGCAATCTTTACGCGAAGGGGGCCCTGCAGAAGACAACCGATATGGAAAAGGACACAAGGAACTCGGTTCCAACAATGTTTACCAGCATGATGAGGATTAAGCAAATGCCCACGGAAAAGGCAGTACGTGACTCGCAATCCAGTGTGCCAGGAGTCTATGGTGGGCAGGAATCTGTTGCAGCTATATCTCTTGAAGTACTTACTCCTATATGTGATGCAGGGGTGATGGAGCCAGCCAGCCTAGAGACTACTAGTACAAGCCCAGGAAATAGCGGGGAGGTGGAGGTGGGGGGTGAGAAATCATCTGAGCAGGAACCCAAAGAGCTAAAGCAAGGGCTTCAGGAGTCTAATCCAGAGAAATGCAATGTACAATCTTGCGCCTTAAGCAGCAAGGCGAATGCGCAACAGGCTGAGGGTATGGCCAAGCACTTAACGACACATGAGACTATTACACCAGCCTCGGCCCAGAGGGGGAAAGAGGCGAAACCAGCAAACAGCGATCAGGGGCCATTCGATGCAGCAGAAAGCTTTTTTTCCCTCTCCGATCAGTCTAGAGATTCAGACTTAGACGAGGAAATCCCTTTAACAGACTCAGATATTGAAGGCAGCTCCGCAGCTAGTATCTGGGTGTCTAACTACTCAACATGTAGAAGAAAATAATTTGAGCAGACTGGTGCTAGATGCAATTCGGGGGCTAAGCTTAGGAGGGACCCGCTTAATCCTCAAGAAGAGGATGGTGAAATGCAGTGGGATTATACTGCTACCCAACAGGCTTTTTGTAAAAGAGACTTGGCCTGCAACACTCTAGTGCCCCCTCCTACAGATGGCCCTGCAGAGACTCCCTCGTTGGATCTTATTTACCGGACAATGGTTCAGAATCATGAGCAGGCTCAGAGGGAGAGCAGGAAAGCGAAATGAGCAAATAGACAGCTACAACTATCCATCAAAAAAGTGGTTAAATCCTGCCAGGACATTGGTGCACGCATCGCCTCCATGGAGACTCGTACTGAGGAGTTGGAGACTGAAGTTAGAGCGGCAACAGCGCAGACGACGACACAAGGGCAACAGATCTCGGATATTCAATGGAAACTGGAAGACGCAGAAAACCACCAGCAGCGGAATAATTTGAGGGACCTCGAGGGGCAGGATACCAGGGCCGACATAGTTTCACTTTTCAAGAAAGCATTCCCAGATCTTACTGGGTGGGATTGGGAAAAGGAGATTCAGAGAGCACATAGTTTTCTGTTAATGAAGAAAAAACAGTCATCGACTGCTACTGGTAGAGACCAGAGCTATCCACGGGCTATCATAGTGTATTTTGGTAATTTTTTATTGAGACAGGCGGTGTTTGAAAAGGCTCGCCCCAATTCAAAGGTGATGGTGGAAGGCGTATCATTCTTTACCAGGCCAGACTTTGCGCATGCCAATGTAGAGAGAGACGGTGGCGACTCAGGCAGATGATTGCTCAATTCCAAGAGTTGGGGGCTGAAGCCTACTTGTTAAGCTCTGCACGTCTAAAAGTTATCTATAAAACAACTACAAGATTTTTTCTCTCAGAAATCAAGGCAGGGGAATATGTACAGCAATTGAAAACCGGCCAAGCGCAGGGGGTACGGGCGAAGGGGGGAGATGGTTTGTCTTAAATGGCCATTTATATGTAAGTGTATGTGATAGTGATTGGGGGCAGGCAACTCCCCCTTTTCTCTATTCTCTATTCCCCTATTTTTTTCTTTGTATCTATTTCATTTTCTTTCCATTAGTTTTTTTCCTTTTTTTTCTTTTTCGATTGTTCCTGGTAGAGGGCATTGATTGGGAGGGTGAAGAAGAGGGGCCGGGTGCAAGGATTTGTAAGGCATGAATGTGTGTAGGTGTTTATATATGGGTGGGCTAACGGGACTGGCAAACACCATCTTACAGGCTCAGGAGCCTGGCGATTCCATTTGTAGGGGTAAGGGTCGGGGTGGGTTAGAGGAGGGCGAAATCTTTTTTTAAGGGTGGGGGTGGGTTAGAGGGGGGGCACAGGGACAAAAGGGATAATGGGACACACAGCAGGGGGAGTGGGGATGGTGCTCATCAGTGGAAAAGGGGTCAGGTCGTGAAAGCAGCAAAGTTGAATGGGCCATACAGGGGAACCAGAAGGATCAACATCCATAAAAATGGGGCAGGAAAGTGAATTACGTATTGCCACAGTAATTGTCTGTGGGCTCAATAATAATAAAAAGCGACAGTTTGTAGGAGAGGTTTTCAATTCACGGAACGTTGATATTACAGGGAGTGCAGAATTATTAGGCAAATGAGTATTTTGACCACATCATCCTCTTTATGCATGTTGTCTTACTCCAAGCTGTATAGGCTCGAAAGCCTACTACCAATTAAGCATATTAGGTGATGTGCATCTCTGTAATGAGAAGGGGTGTGGTCTAATGACATCAACACCCTATATCAGGTGTGCATAATTATTAGGCAACTTCCTTTCCTTTGGCAAAATGGGTCAAAAGAAGGACTTGACAGGCTCAGAAAAGTCAAAAATAGTGAGATATCTTGCAGAGGGATGCAGCACTCTTAAAATTGCAAAGCTTCTGAAGCGTGATCATCGAACAATCAAGCGTTTCATTCAAAATAGTCAACAGGGTCGCAAGAAGCGTGTGGAAAAACCAAGGCGCAAAATAACTGCCCATGAACTGAGAAAAGTCAAGCGTGCAGCTGCCACGATGCCACTTGCCACCAGTTTGGCCATATTTCAGAGCTGCAACATCACTGGAGTGCCCAAAAGCACAAGGTGTGCAATACTCAGAGACATGGCCAAGGTAAGAAAGACTGAAAGACGACCACCACTGAACAAGACACACAAGCTGAAACGTCAAGACTGGGCCAAGAAATATCTCAAGACTGATTTTTATAAGGTTTTATGGACTGATGAAATGAGAGTGAGTCTTGATGGGCCAGATGGATGGGCCCATGGCTGGATTGGTAAAGGGCAGAGAGCTCCAGTCCGACTCAGACGCCAGCAAGGTGGAGGTGGAGTACTGGTTTGGGCTGGTATCATCAAAGATGAGCTTGTGGGGCCTTTTCGGGTTGAGGATGGAGTCAAGCTCAACTCCCAGTCCTACTGCCAGTTCCTGGAAGACACCTTCTTCAAGCAGTGGTACAGGAAGAAGTCTGCATCCTTCAAGAAAAACATGATTTTCATGCAGGACAATGCTCCATCACACGCGTCCAAGTACTCCACAGCGTGGCTGGCAAGAAAGGGTATAAAAGAAGGAAATCTAATGACATGGCCTCCTTGTTCACCTGATCTGAACCCCATTGAGAACCTGTGGTCCATCATCAAATGTGAGATTTACAAGGAGGGAAAACAGTACACCTCTCTGAACAGTGTCTGGGAGGCTGTGGTTGCTGCTGCACGCAATGTTGATGGTGAACAGATCAAAACACTGACAGAATCCATGGATGGCAGGCTTTTGAGTGTCCTTGCAAAGAAAGGTGGCTATATTGGTCACTGATTTGTTTTTGTTTTGTTTTTGAATGTCAGAAATGTATATTTGTGAATGTTGAGATGTTATATTGGTTTCACTGGTAATAATAAATAATTGAAATGGGTATATATTTTTTTTTGTTAAGTTGCCTAATAATTATGCACAGTAATAGTCACCTGCACACACAGATATCCCCCTAACATAGCTAAAGCTAAAAACAAACTAAAAACTACTTCCAAAAATATTCAGCTTTGATATTAATGAGTTTTTTGGGTTCATTGAGAACATGGTTGTTGTTCAATAATAAAATTAATCCTCAAAAATACAACTTGCCTAATAATTCTGCACTCCCTGTATTTGTATGCAGGAGACACATATTCTAGGCACACAAAAGCAGCTAATGGAGTTTTATGGGTGGAATCTAGTGTCTTTTACACATCAACACACAACCACCAGATGGGTTGCGATATTAACTCGGATCAGAACTTTGGTTATACATAAACAAGTTGCTGATAAATTAGGCAGGCTGGCTCTGTTGGAATGTTCGGTTAAGGGGCTATGGTTCACTATATGTTCCATTTAAGGATCCAACATAGATGATCCAGAGATACTGGAATCGCTTAACTTAGAACTTACGACTTGCCTGTTATAATGTGTGGAGATTTCAATATACATCTAGATAATAAAGAACCCATTCAGGAACAAACGCTCTACCAGGGTAGAAAGAATAAAGTCTTTAGGGCGCTTCAGTCATTGGCCATTAATCATGGCTTTATCGACGCCTGGCAGCTGTGTTGCCCGCAGGATCCAGGGTTCACTTTTTTCTCTGCCCCACATAAGAAGCTAGTCAGGTTAGACCACTTTTTTGTGACAGCATCTCTACAAAACCAAATAATGGTCAATAGATTCCCTAGAATCATATCAGATCATAACCCACTGGTATTGGCTATGGAGATTGGGAGAAAGGGCCCGCAGCCTAGATCCTGGACATTTGATAGGGCACTATTAGCTGATCCAGGGTATATCCAAAAAATGAAGGAATGGATCCCGGAATTCTTCAAGATAAATCAGGGCTCTGCTTCTTGCCAGACAGCATGGGATGCATTTAAAGCTTCTGTCAAAGGAGAAACCTTGAGCTATGGGCTAAGAAAGGAGAAAATATGCATGGATCAGTTAAAACTAATTCAGACAAAGCTGGCGATAGCGGAGCAGCGACTAGGGGAAGCGATCCGTAGTAGAGCAGAGATTTCTGATATTTTGTGTGAGGTAAATATCATTAAGGCAGAAGCCACTAAGATTTTTATGGATAAGGTTGCTGCTAAATTTTTGGTATATCGCCAGAAATGTTATGAGTATAGTGGGAAAGTCGGCCAACAGCTGGCCTTAAGAATAAGACAAAAGCAGATATTTGGGAACATTAAAAGCTTAATGAATGAAGAGGGGCGGTTGGTACACAACGGCCCAGAGATCATGGAAGCCTTTAGACGATTCTATCAAAAATTATATACTCAGGAAGAACAGCCCCAAGAAGAGGAGGGGGTTGGTGCTACGGGTAATGAGATACTAGGCCAATTGAGTGAGGAAGATAAGGCAACTTTAGAAGTGCCGATGACATTGGAGGAATTGGATAGAGCAACCCGCACTCTGGCAAGCGGGAAGGCGGCAGGGGGGGATCTAATTCCACTAGAATTTTATAACGTTTTTTTTGTGGAGATATGTAAACAGCTGCTTAGCCTATTTATTGAAGTACATGCAGGGGCCCCTCAACCGGCCTCCTGCGGGGAGGCCAAGATAGTAGTTTTCCTGAAAAAGGACAAGGAACCCTGCCTTCCTGGTTCATATCGCCCAATTTCGTTAATTAACAGCGATGCCAAAATCTATGCTAAAATACTTGCTAGCTGACTGAGTTTGGTAATCTCAGGTTTAGTATCTCCATGGCAGCATGGCTTTTTCCCGCTGAAGAGTACGGCAGATCATATAAGACGGGTTATCGCGTTACTTGACGCTAGTGCAACGGCCAAGCTTACCATGGCAGTAATTTTGCTAGATGCAGAAAAAGCCTTCGATCGGGTTCACTGGCCCTTTTTATGGGCTGTCCTGCGCAAAAACAACATCGGTCCTGGGTTTGTTAAAGCAATTCAACAGCTCTACCACAAACCAACGGCCACGATACAAGTTGCCGGGCTAAAGTCAGCTTCAATCAGTATTCAGAGAGGTACGCGACAAGGTTGTCCGTGTTCACCATTGCTTTTCGGCTATATATCGACCCCTTGATCAGGAGAATGATCAGTAATGATCAGATCATTCCAGTCCCATTGAAAGGGGGGTGCACCAAGATCTTAGCATATGCAGACGATATTGCGGTGGTTACCACGGATCACAGGAATGCTATATTGGAAATAGAGCAGGAAGCCCTACAGTTTGGGAAAAGGTCTGGCTATTTGTTGAACAAAAGCAAATGCCAAATGTTGGTGAATAAATCGGTAGACTTCAAGGATGAGCGGGTACAGACACAGGTTCAATATGTAGGTGTTAAACTAACAGAAAACCTCGACGAAGTGGTGAAAATAAACATGACCCCCATTTTAACGAAGACTAGGAAAGATCTTGCTCGCATTAATAACCTACACTTGTCACTCATGGGACGTTGCAATGTGATTAAAATTGTGTTTTTGCCTAAAGTACTCTATCTTTTTAGAACAATCCCACTAGAGATTGGGCAGGACTGGTTCAAACTAATAGAGGGATTGGTTAATAGCTTTATTTGGTCCTATACGAAGCCGCGCCGGGCCTTCCACTATATGACTCTTCCAAGAGAGAAAGGGGGGTGGGCACACTCCAATTTTAAACTTTATTATCTGGCAGCAGTGCTGCAGTATGCACAGACACTTTATGTCACGGATAGATCCGGGCAAAATGCCCTCCCTTCGATATATACCCTGATTCTGGGCAAAGAAGCAAGATGCAGTTTTTTGCGGATTTTGGAACCCAGCTATTACAAAAAGGTTAAATTCAAGGTAATTTATTCTGCATTTAAGGCATGGACTCAGGTTAAGCGCAAGATAGGTATAGGAAGAATTTGCTACTATACTCCTCTGTGGAATACTCCAACGTTTCCAGCGATATTTAAAGACCACTATTGTTTGAGGTGGAGTAGTCATAGCATTCATAAAGTTGGGGACCTTTTCCATTCTGGTAGCCACTTCAAATCATTTGAAGATCTAAGCGTGGAATTTGCGCTGGAAAAAAGAGATTTTTAATTTTTTTTACAGATCAGAGCTTTTCTACTAACCAGTATGACTCAAGGCTAGCGCATAGACAAAATTAAGCTAATGGAGGTTTCGAGACACTCCACTAGCTGCGGCATTAAAAACTTGTATCCACTGCTTTTAAGTGCTATAAAGGATGACCTGGTTTTACTTGTCAAAAAATGGGAAGGACGGCTTGGAGCCAAAGAGGCAGAGGTTTGTGAGTCTATGGAAATGGCAAGGACGGTCTTATTGTCTGCGGGCCCGCAAGCTCAACATTTTATGCTATTGCATCTATATTATACACCCGCTAAGATTGCGAGCTGGGGTAAAACGGTGGGAATTATTTGTCCACGATGTGGTTGCCCAAAAGCAGATCTCTGCCGTATGTTCTTTGAGTGTGCAAAATTGGAAAGTTTGATTACCGGTATATCCGATATATTGAAGAAAATCTTGAAACCGGCAATCTATCTAACACCTCAAATGGTTTTGTTGGGAGTTGATCACTCAGTCTGTAATAATCAAGATAGATACTTCCTGTTCATAGCAATGTCGGTATTTCGTAGCTGCATAGCATCTTTTTGGCGGGATGTATATCCCCCACAGTTTAATCAATGGCTTTCACGATCTTTATCTATGTATCATCTGGAAAATAGCCTGTATGAATTAAAAGGAGCCGCGGACGGCAAAAGGGTCACTAGAGTTTGGGCACCCTTTGCTGCATGGCTCCTGGGCCCCGAGAATATGTCAGCTAAAAAATGAACTCTATATGAGACCTCAAAGATTACAAAGTATGATAATTGATTAGAATGCTTCTCTCTTCTGTATGACAACATTGATGTACTCATGTTTTCGTGCTGTAAACATGTACCCCGCTGTGTGTTCTAATAAAAAAACATACTGTTATATTGCTTTTATAAATCAGCCATCATTACAGAAAGTTACAGATAAAAAGTATAATCACAAATGGTAGAAATAGTTCAGACAATTTGCAAATACAGAACTCAATAGAAGCTTGTGTAGTTTGGTTTTTGTACTGTTGGGATAGTCACTGCATTCAATCTCCTTGAACAAACAGCAATATGCATATATACATTTTCATACTGCTATTATCATAGTTCTTAAGTGATTTTGGCTCATCACTCCAGGGCTCAGTAGAAGGTTATGTCACAGATCGCCTGGTTCACTTGTTCTTTCTTCTAGTTCATTGATTATTCACCTGAAAAGCTGTATTTTCTATGGTGTAGTTCTGAATGCTGCTGAATTCTGACTGATTCTACATTCAAGCAAATATTCATTATTTCAGAATTTAGAAACTCAGTAAAATCTTCATCTCATTAGTTCAGTAAACCCATACCAATGAATCAAAAACAAAAAATAGTTAAAGCCAATGTTACAAAGTATGAATCAAAACGTAAAACAGGAAATACGTAAAACAATAAAAATTCATAAAACTAAACATAAATGTCACAAAGTACTTATTTACTTAAGGCAGAATCCCATACTGTCTCTTCTTAACTACATTCAGAACTTTTACAGTTTTACATAAAAAACATGCGTATCTATTCAGTCTAATATGAATGTTGGCTCAAACATCTAAGACCATCATAGACCTGTAATTGCTTAATCTTGTGTGACTGAATGTAACTAGTGCCTCAAAGAAGCTCAATGCTGACTGTTGGAGAGCATGTGACTACTTGGAGAAGTCTCAGCCTTTTTTTAAAATAACTTTTTATTGCTTTTCGTCAAACACATAACAAACAACACCACAAGGTTATAGCATAGGGTCACCGTGTAGTAAGCATCACAATAAGACATTCAGTTTGTGAACTCGTTGGACATATTTGAACCTGGACAGCGATAGTTGAGCTAACTTCACAGGTCTGACTGTCCTACCCATACATCCCAGATATGATGGTACTCGTGTTGGACCTCCCTTGCCTTGTATACCAGTTTCTCCAGTGTTGCACAAATATCCATTCCATGTATCCATTTCTGTGTAATCGGGCCTGGCCCTCCATCGGTGCCCAGAGAGATCCTTCTTGGCCACCATACAAGCTGAAGCTAAAAGTGTGAGTGCCACCCCTCTGTATCCCACAACATCCATTAACCCCAATAGACTGATTTTGGAGACTAATTCTAGAGGGAAACCCAGCACCTGGCCCCATTACCTACTGATCGAGGTCCAGCACATCTGTGCCTCTGAGCATGACCATATTGCATGAAAGAATGTGCCTATGGAGAATCCGCAGTGCAAGCACAGCGGATCTCCGGCTCTACCCATTCTCCATAGACGCTCTGGGGAATAGTAAACTCTGTGGAGATTTTTTAATTGTATCAGGCGCAAATCTCATGGAGACAGTGAATGCCCTCGGAGCCATCTGTGCTTCGACCAAGACTCCATTGTCTAACACGCTAACATCTTTCTCCCATCCCAAGGTTTTGTATAGATGGGATATACCCCGCCCACTCATGGCTTCAGTCACCACCTTGCATTCCAGAAGTTGAAAGTTGGGGAAGGCGGACAGTCGGTCGCTACGGCTTTCTAGTGCATGCTGCAGCTGTAGATAACAGTAGAACTGGGAGGGGTGAAGGCCAAAGTTGTCTGACATTTCCTGAAAGGAACGCATGTGGTCATCTCTTCAGATTTTGTCCAGAGTGGAAATGCTGATTAAGTCCCAAGGTCGAAACCAGGACAACTGCACCATCTCCTACATCCATGATCCATGCCATTGTGGTGTAGCCATCAATAGAGCACCAAGGCATTTCATATGGCTGAGAGCCGCATACCAGCAGCTGATCGGGAGTTGAGTCACCAGCGGGAGAGAATGTGAGGGGCCCCTGCCGTAAAGCAGGGGAAGCAGGTCATGGGGCTGGAGAAGCGTCTATTGTGATTAGCTGTGAGACCCAGTAGTGTCCTTCAGAGGGAGAGCACAGCACTTTGCAAATGAGACCCAGTGGGTCTTCCCTGCCCATAGAAAGGTGGTAATGTGTGACTGGAGTTCGCTGAAAATTATTGGTGGAATCTCATACTGGTAGTGCTGGAGCACATATGGGAAGTGGGGGAGAGCAACCATTTTGAACAGGGCTCCCTGGCCCGCAATCGAAAAGTGGAGCCTGGACCATTCATTCATGTCCCATTGCGTCTGCATCACCAATGGAACGATATTAAGGTCCCACTATCTCTGCTGGGTCAGAGAGACAGACATGCCCAAGTATTTAAAGCAAACCCCCACTATCCTTAACCTGGAATCCACCCAGGATCTCGAAGGCTGACCACCGATGAGTACAAGGGTGGATTTGGTCCAAGCCAGAGGCCGACTCTTACGAATACAGAATCTCAATTAGTCTTAGGAGAGTTTGGGGAGGGCCGTGGATGAAGAGAAGCATATTATCTGTGTACATCGAGACTCTATCCTCTTCTCCATCCCCCAGCAGAAGTCACAAACCCTAGCATCAATACTAACTAACTCCACAAGAGGCACCATAACTAGCACAAATAGTAGGGGTGAGAGGGGACACCCCTGCCGGGTAGCCCTCTCTATCGGGAAGATGGCAGAGAGGGCTCCATTAATGAGCACTTGGGGCCAGAGTATAAAATTGACACTCATCTACAGAAGCTGGGGCTGCACCCTGTCATACGGAGGACCACGAAGAGATAGAGCCAATGGACTGCGTTCAAGGCAAACTCTATATCACCAACAAGCAACATTGCGTCCCTGCCTTAGTTCTTCTGCTTGGGCCAGGGCCATGTGCAACCTTCGAAGACAGTGGTGGGTTTCCCGAAAGGACATAAAACCATTTTGGTCAACTTGTACTAACAAGCGGATCACTGCCGCCAATCGGCTAACTAAGATATTTGCCATTATTTTAACCTCTAAGTTAATAAAAGATATTGGCCGATATGATCCGCAGTCCTCTAGCAGCTTGTCCAGCTTCAGTATGACTCCACTGTGGTCCCCCCTCAGGTCTAGAGGTAAAGAACAGTTCCAAAATGGCCCCTCCTAAAGGCCAGGAGGTGCGGTATCAGCAGAGTTCATAATGCTTGTACAGCTCTGAAGGGAGCCCATTGGGGCCAGGGTCCTTCCCAGATGGCATGGCTGAGATTGCAGTCTGGGTTTCCTCCACCGTCAATAGCTCATCTGAGTCTGAGTACTCTGAACACAAAAGGTATCTGACAGGGAAGTCTAGGATAAGGGGGCATTCCTTCTTGATCTCTGGGGGCCTTCTGGCCACGTACAGCACTTGAAAGTGAGATGCAAAGCATCTCACCATCGCTGCTGCTCCCGTGATCGCCTCCCTCCGATGCTGAGCACAATCCTGTAACAATAGTGCAAGGGCGGTCCGCTGTTGGCAGCCAATACAGCAGCTTGCCGGCCTTGTCACCCTGTTCATGTATTCTGCCAGTGGAGTGGAGCCTGTTCGGTCTGGCTGTATCCAACAATATATGTGGGAGTTCTAAGCGCAGCTGTGCCAAGTCCTGATGCCTCCGTAGCGGCCCCAGCGGTCCCGGCTGCAGCTTATAGGTTCTTTATCGCACCGTTCAAGCGCACTATGTCAGCCTGGCAGCAGCTCATTCTGGCTTCTATTGCACTGAAAGCTCAGCCTCTGATGACGGTCTTAAACGCTCCTCAGAGTAGGACCGAGGAGTCCACTGAGCCTTTGTTAAGGTCGAAATATATTGTGATGACAGTGCGCATCTTGTATGCGAAACATTCTTCCGATAGGCATTCATTCACCCCGGTCCTCTCCCCGCCTGGTCTCCCCCGCCCAATGACAGTAGCACCGGCACATCATCCGAAAGGACTCTGGGAAGAATGCAAGAAACAGTGGTTTGACCCAGATCTGTGGTAGGAAGTAAGAAACAGTCAATACGGGATGAAGTGCTGTGTGGGAAAGAGTGAGAAGTGTACTGCCTTTCGAGGCAGTGGTAAAATCGCCAGACGTCCATGAGTCTTAACGCCTCAGCCCAGGACATAAGTCTGGACATAAGGGACTCTCCAGATCCCAAACTTGTGTCCACTTCAGAATCCATTAGGGCATTAAAATCCCCTCCCAAGTATGTGAACCCAGAAGTGGCTGCTGTCCTATCACGACTTCTAGGATTGGGCCCAACAGCTGCAGAGGTGCATACACTCTGCGTATTGTCCATGCCTGCCCATCCATAATGCAGTGTATTATAATGTATCTCCCTGTCTGGTCATGGTGCAATTAAGTAACCTCAAGAGAAAAGGGGCGATGTAGTAGGATAGCTATGCCACTGGATCCCTTTGTGTATCTAGAGAGAAGGGCACATGAGTAACCATGATGGCCCAGGAAAGGGCAGCGCATACCTAGCAGGTGAGTCTCCTGGAGGAGGACCACCACAGGGGTGTACCTCTACACATATGACAGTGCTACCCCTCATTTAATTTTTTCATTAAGACCATTAACGTTTTAAGTCAGAATCCTACTATCCCTTTATGGACCAGTCTGGTTGGGTAGCATCAAATGAGTTGTGGAGTGCGTAGTTGCCCATGCCAAAAGTGTGACGAGGTGAAATCTACCCATGTGTTTGTGTACCTAGAACTAAACATGCAAACATCCCATTGGGGTTCTGAAGGTGGTGCAACAGGCAACCAACAAATTGCGCACCCTCCCCACACTTCCCCCCTGAAGCATCTATCCCCCTAGGAACAAACCCATACAACAACCCTTACAAACCCACACAACTGAGAATATAGCCCTGCATCCCTGATAATATGCCATACAGTTCTGGTCCTATAGACAGGAGACCGGGACAAAACTGGGTGCATAGTCACTTGTTGCCTCTGCTGTTTCCCCTTTGGCCCAGGGAACCCTCCTCGGTGGTATGGCATAGCGCCCTCGGATCTGTGACTTCGACTATCCCTTTTGTATCTCCTGGGCAGAGGTTTCCTTTCTGATGATGGTCTGTTTTTGCCAGAGTCGAGAGCGCCCCCCCACCTGAGACCAAAGGTGGTGTCTCTACGACCCAGGCCCAAGCACTTTCAGGAGTGTCAAAGAATAAGGTTTTTATTATTAAAGATAACATTGAGATGAGCTGGAAACTGGCACAGACCTTCTCCTTAACTACCTGAAAAGTGTGCCGCTGCTGAGAAGTCTAATTCTTTATCAGAAATAACAACATAAATTGCTCTGCCAACTGCGAACAGAAATGAATCACTACCCACAGAATTGTGAACAAATATCAATCAGTCAATCCTTTCCATGTCTATGGTGGGTGAGGATGCTGTGTTAAATTAAGCTTCAGACTCCAGTCCTGGTTGTGCTCTAATGTCATTTCTGTTTAATTTCAGGTTTGCAATCATTTTCACATTAAAAATCAAACAGTTCCACCACTGGATCACTAGTTGGCTTAATTTATGGTTGAATTATGACTATATCTGATTGGCCTCAAACTTCTGATTTTCTTTCTTGAATAATGACAACATTCTTGGAAAATGCTTTCACTTTGGTTCATCTGCTACCCGTGTACAAATTTCACCTCTACTGGAACTTTACAAATGCCTCTGGGTATTCTACTTAAACATCGCCCCAGTCCTGAAAAAAAAAAAACTTGGCTGAAGTATTCAGACAACTGGCCTGCTTTGAGCACTCTAATGTTTTCTCAGACTCCCTAAGTCATTTAAGGGGGACTGAGAGGCAGGAGTTGAAACAGGGAAAACTCACCTTGAGCTGGATCCCTAGACAAGTATTTATTTGCAGCAACTTTAATATGTGCTATTAGAATTACAGCAGCCTCCTGGCAACATATTTTCCTCCAATAGATCCCTGATCAAAGTGTTTAAAGTGTACTGATCACAAGTACAGGGTCTTGAAGGTGTTCTCTATTGTTATCCTTCACCTCTACCTCCCCAAGTCAAGATTGGTTAAATTGCGTGCCTACTGCCTGCCCTGGATGTGGTCATCTCAGGATTCCTCTCCTGACACAACCCCCTGTTCTGTTACTCATGGTCACCATGAAAGGTACTTATATTTAGATCCCAATTTACCAAGCCCGGGTGTGGAATTTTCTGCTGCCGTTCAGGAGCAGGCAGAGCATGATTCTTTTATTCCTGTTAATCAGTAATAGAGGACATTTTATTCTTAATTTAGATTCAGCAAACATAGTCAAGGTGACATCTTTATTTAGAGGAAAGTCACTAGAGAGGTATCAGTACATCCTTCTCTCAAAATGATCAAGCTATGCTCGGGTGTGCCAATCATCAGAAGCATCAATCTGCAGCTACATCTTAGGGACTTGAAAACATCCTTCAGAGGATTACTTATGTGTGAAGCCAGCACTCAGGGGCCCTTAGGTGCCCCTATTAATTTCAATGATTTGCATGCTGCGCCACTTGATGTAAAATCTTGCTGATGAAAAGTCTTAATATCATGTTCAGTAGTCTTCACAGAATGCCACTCGAGGAGCCAATTTAGTAGAATGGCCATAACATGATGGTACTTGTGACAAGCAAAACGTATTCCACAATTTTCCTTTTTAGCAAACGCAGTTTATTGTCTCAACCCTAAGAATTGCCATTCTTCAGAATATTTGAATGCTGCTTATTGAGAATGTACTTATCGTAATGGCTCATTCATAAATGTGGACCACATGTGTCACATTCTACACCAGCCTTCTTGTGAAAAGATTCAAGAAAGGATTAATTCTGTGAATTGGTCTTTGAGACTTCTATAGTCGTCTCCTGTTTGCACCACTTTGATAGACTGTAAACAAGGATCCCAAACTATTTAATGCCCGCCACCCAAATACAGAGCAATTATTACACTCACCTAAAGGTTATCAAGTTCTCTGTTGAGGTTACTATTGTCTCTGTTTCAAAATGAGAGAACCTCCACTTTTACAGCATTTTCTTGGTCCTGGCCTCTTCTCGCCATCGCACCTATGGTGTTCCCTCTATGATCTTCTACATGAAGACTTGCTTATTCTAGGACTTTGTCAGTATCTCTATGCTTATCTAGTGACACATGCAAAAGGAGCCATTAATATTCAGGGACAGCTGCCTCATTGCCATTTGATCATTCTTACTGAAACTGCTCTTCTCTTCCCAAGTATTAGGTGCCTCATCAAAAGTATGATATTATTAGCATTTTTTATATTCATGATGGACAAGACTCCATGTAGCCTGCCAACTGTGCATTTGTTCATTAATTTGTTCATGCACGTCACATCACACCATCTTTTTTGAAAACCACAAGAACAGATTTGTCTGAGGCAAGCTGTTACTGTCAAAAATAGCTTCATAAAAGCCCGTCATTTCTGTAACTACATGATAAAAGAGAACATCTGATCCGTTTATTTAAGAATAAGATTGTGAATGTTTCTATGTACAGCAGATAAAGTCTCAAACATACTATACAATGGGTTTTTTTTGTGAAAATGAACAACACCAACGCCTTCTTTAAGAGGTTTAGAGTTGGAATGGTTAGATATAAAACTTAACTAACCAATAAGTCCATTGATCTCCTGTAAGGACACCTAACTAATCCAGTAAATTAATTAAACTGCTACTAATGCCGGAAAGGATGTAGAGGAGAAGATATCTGGGACACAGCTAATACACTCACTTTAAAAGATGATATTAGAATAGCACTTAGACACATTTGGGGATGCAGGTTTACCTGAATTTCAAAAGCTGTAGTCATAAAAGGGGTGGGAAGATGTAGGAGTGATGCTGACAGCATGAGCTTGGTACCAGTCCTTGTCAACTTTCTCTAGATTTTCTCACTTTGTAATATTTACTCTGAGAATATTCACTGTGTACTTGGCTTTAGATATTTAAAATGTTACATTTGAATTACAAATGTTATCAAAGATATGTATTCTCCAAATAACTGTTTTTTTAAAGATTTTGTCTCAAACCTAGTCCCACTGTTCATATTTCTCTACTTTTAAATATGCAAAACAAATATTAAAGTAGAGGAAATCGGTTTGCTCCCTGGTTGAAACAATAGGTCTGATCGCATATAGTTTGCTCCATACCAGCTTAGTATCCTAGGTGAAATAAGAGAAAGAAAACAGTACGCATTCAGTTTTTCTTCAGTGAAAAAGCAAAGAATACCCTTGCCTATCTTCAAGAAGAATGACTTCATCTGACTAAAGTTTGAGAAAAAAAAATATCCCATACTTCTTCTGGGCCCCAGCAGAGAAATTGAGTTAAGTTTCCATTTTTTGCCTCAACTGTGTGCTTTTAAATTTGGGCTGCTGATGAAGCTTTGAACCAGCTACGTAGACGACTACAAGGTGCATTGATGGGTTAGACTCCCCTTTTGTAGCAGCGTGTAGCCCAAGACATTTGGATTTCAATGTGACCGCCTGACTGATGGAAATTTTAGAAGCCCTCCCCACAACAAATTTTGCAGGGTGCCCATCATCTTACGTCCTGGCACAGTAAACCACTAGGACATAAAAAAGTCCAAGTATCCTAGGTGCTTACGCCACATATATAATATATGTGGCTCCTTCACTTATGTCTACAGGTTATCCATTGGTTCTCTTGCATCTATATACTGAGCACTCACGTCTCTCCCAGAATTTAAGGAACTAAACATTAGATATTATCCTAAAACTGCTTTTTTACATCTTAACAATAATCAATAATACTAGGAGGCAAAATCAATTTCTAGGGGATATTTTCAGTTTGACTTAAATAGTGCTAATAGAAGTCTTACAACAATGGGACATTTTAATTACTCATAATGAACACGAGTACAAGTTGTACACAAATATTAAACTACAACAGGTAAACTACGCACAGTCACTCACTGTTTAAATTGACAAATGATGCTGCATAGCACAGTTTTGAATTTAATGCTAACATTAAACTATTTTCTTTGCTGGAACATAGTTGCTTTTTATACCTGGAATTTGAAATCCAGCATTTAAAATGATTACATTATCAACTGGCATGACCATATGTGATGCCCATTTTCAAACTGTACTTGGTTATGAAGTGTCCTCAGTGGCGACAGCGCCCAGACTCAGAGTTGTGACTGATTCCTCCTAGCACATTAAGTCCAGAAGCAGCATGACAAAATCAGACGAACTCTTCTCGCTCTCGGCAGGACAGGATACAAAAATTGCCCAATTTCTCTGATGTCTCATTATTCATTTTTAGATTTGACTTTGTTAAAAGCAATTTCCATTTTTAGCACGACGGTATAACTTTGGAACAAAACTGTGAGCCGAAAATGTAAATGACGGCCACTCAAGCTTCTAACACGAACTGCCATCAAAACGCTTTTAATATGGCTCATTTCATGAACTCAGGCATGAGGGAGAGAGGGTGACACATTTCCCACAAATTTGTGCAATGGATAATTACTTGGTTAAGACTGTTTAAATTGCCATGACTAGTAGCTCACACTGTAGCATAGCATTGTACATGAGTAGATTTTAACATGGACATTTTAATTATATCACCCAGGTTCTCCTGTTGTACCACTGTTTCTCCATAGCAAAAAATCAGATATGCGTTAACAAGAAAATTGTGTGCAAAAAACTGGATGCCCTGGGGGCAAATGTATGTCTCTCATTAAAGGCAGTACTTATCGAATCCGCTGTTCCCTAATAGAAAATATGTTACTTGAAGATCCTGTTCCTGACGAAATAACATAATGTTTATGTTCTGTACCTGAATAAACATGCCAGTCGTTGTTTTTGAGACAATTAATACTACATAAAACGTTCGTTGCTGATAATATACTGTTCAAAATGTTCAGCTGTTCAGCTGTGCCACAGTCCTGCTGCTATACCAGTTTATTAGTGGAATTCAGTGATGCTTAGATACCCTGGGGCATATTTATTCTTGTTTTGCGCTGAATCTGTGTCATTTTTTTATGCAAATTCGGTGCAAAACTACCTCCATATTTATACTTTGGCACTGGTCCCGCCTAACGCCAAAATTATGGTGTTAAAGTCATTTTTTTGGACGTGAAAACCTACTTTGCATCAGTGAGATGCAAAGTAGGCATTCCCGTGCAAAAAATGACTCTATGGCCTGAGGGCCATATTTATCCATGGTGCTAAAATCATGCACGGGGGAAGGGGTCAAATAATGGTGCAAAGCATTATTTAACGCCTGGGTCAGGAGAGGCTTTAGGGGACCTGTGGGCTTATTCCATGGCCCCAGGGACACCCCCACCCACACCAGAAGGACAGCAGAGGATGGGGGACCCCATCCCAGGTAAGTATATGTAAGTATATATATATATTTTTTAAGTGCCATTGGGGGGCCCTGAAGTGGGCCCCCCTACATGGCACTGGGTGCAATGGCCATGCCCAGGGAACCCTGGTCCCCTGTGCTGGCCATTGGGGTGGTGGGCATGACTCCTGCCTTTTCCAAGACAGGAGTCAAGTGGTATGGATGGTTTTGTGTCAGAAAATGATGCTAGGCTGGTTAGAGTCATTTTTTTTTTTACTCTAACCTGCCTAACATCATTTTTTGGTGCAAAACCTCCATCTTCCATACTGCCAGCCCCACCCGGCTAACGCTTTTTTTTTTTTACGCTAGCCTACCCTTTGCACCGGCATGCACCATTCCATAAATATGGTGCCCAGCTGGTGCTCAGAAATGGTGCAAGCCGATGCTAAACATTTTGGTACAAAACTCCGTTAGTGCAGTTTTACACCAAAAAGTATAAATCAGGGCCCAAGATTCAATGTGCCAGATAGCTGCAGACTGCACCTGCCAGATATTGACTGTTCTATGGTTATTGTTTCAGGTGCTAGCACTAGATCGTGGATGGATTTAAAGATCACTTTATTAGGGAGAGAGGGTGACATATTTCCCACAAATTTGAGGAACAGACTTATTACAGCATTTGATAATAGCAAACCTTATGTTAAAAGTGTTGTACAAACAGAAGTGATTAGCATATTGTGACCTATTTTGATCAGTAACATTCCTCAAAGCATGGGAAAATGTTAAGTCTTAACTGAGGTCTGCTAAGCTTGCCATAGCTATTGGTGTGCGTGTATACTCATGGGGAAAGTCATAGAATTTGGTAGGCTTTATAGTCTACTTTAAAGGGTAAGGTTTCCCACCAAAATCTTGAATTTATATTGGTGGCAATACGGTGCACTTGTAGGCACATCAGCCTGTTGCTTTATTCAAAACTTGACAGCATCAAAAGATAGATATTTAATCACATTAAGAACATTGTTCAATACTTAGGAGAATATATGATGGCTCAAATCCAACGAGGTTTGAGAAACTGTATCTACAATTACTGCCATGTTCAGGAAATTTGGGTGTTAATCAATGGCGTAGCAAAGGCACTATGGGTCCTAATGCAAGCAAATAAATCGCTCCAACCCGTCCCCTTGTATCATATTAATAAAAAAGCCACTGAATTGGGGTGAAGTTTCCACAACTGGTCCTATTTTTTATGACGCAAAGACTATTTTATAGCGGTTGGGATTTCTCACCTAGGAAGTTCATGGTTAACGCTTCATAACACCATTTGGCAATTTTGTTTGGCCATTGCCAACTCCAAATCTAGTATTTTGTAAATAATTGCAAAATAATAATCACATGAACCATTTATACTGTGCATTTAAAGTACAAAATTGTTATTGTCTCAAGGGCTGTTGCCAACTCATAAGAAAACACCACAAACTGGTAGTTTAAGGTAAGAGCCCCTATTTCGAAAGTGAACCAGTACAAAACCAAAGTGATTATATGCCAATATGATAATCTATGTGTGTGGAAAAATTGGTACCAGAGTAAAAAGTATTTTTGGAAATGTTGTTGAGTTCAAGGAGAGTTGGAGGGGGGAGATGTGAATGTGCACGTCTTCAGGTATGAAACGTGATCATAGCTAAACAATAAAGCCTGAAAGTGTCACACATGGTTTTACGTGGCAGGTATGCAGGTCAGGCCAGAAGCACTGTCAGATTATGTTTTCTTGTAGTGGTACAGTAGTGACCTCTCCTGATTACCGGAGGTGCCACATCTGTAATGATGAGGAACATTCTGTAGCCTGTTCCTCTTTTGTAGGCCTAGGCGTAATCTTAATTATGTCAGCATACTTGCCATAATTTGGGTAAATTACACCATTATGCCACGTTGCATGACTCCTGTTCGGTGCGGGGGGTGGGGGGGTATTGTAGCGGAAGATGTACCACTAGGGAAATTTTTTAGAGCTAGCAGCAGTTTATTTAATATGAGAGAACAACAAACATTTCAGGTAGATTTTTTTTTTACTCGAGTGGACCTTTACAGGAATTTTGGGTGCAAAACTACAAATACGAAAGCTGCAGTGTTTTGAACGTGAGCAACTAGACATGAACGCGTAGTTACATTTTCAAAATGAATTTTCCCCTCGAACCGACCATTCCGGTAATTATGTAGCAATCAATTGTTTCTTTGGTGTGGAGGGAGGGGGCCCCTACAAGTACATTTGTGGGTGAAAAATAGATTATTGTGCATTGCTGAAAAGAGGTTCTCTGCCTTTCTGAAGGGATGTTTCCCCCAAACTGGAGGGTCTCTGCTACAGACAAGTATATTGGGCTGCTGCCCTAAAGTCAGCTGGATAAACCACCACTTGCTATCAGAAAGCGGGGACTACTCGGCAAAGAAAGCACTAGTTAAAATGGTATTTTTTGCAGTTCAAGGCCAGCGCAGTTGGCACAGCATGATGCTGAGGTACATTGCTGTCAGTACATTAACTGAGGAAGGCCCCTTCAGACTGCTTTTAAGAGAGAAATAAAACACTACTACCCAACCGTATAATTGCACATGTAAATAATCTCCTCACTGCCTTTTATTCAATTTACTAACATTCAAATTTTAAGATTCCATTTATCTACATTCTTCTATACTTACTACCTGTGAACTGAGCAGCTCAACCGTGCCAGCTCCCACCTCCCCCTAGGAATGAATGCCTTGTGACCGAAATCACGATATACTTCCCTTGAACTGCATTTCTACCACATACTGCTTTGTTACACACACACACTCCCACTCACCTACCCCGACATGGAAAAATAGAAGTGCAGGTACTCTGTACATGAGTACCTGCTTGTTTCTGAGAAGTTACGGTACTCCCCAATTAAAAGCATTACGTTTTTCTTGAGGAGTGCAGGTACTCTCCCTCTCAAAATAAAAAAGCGCCCATTTAAAGTGCTGTATATTTATATATATATATATATATATATATATATATAGGTTTGATGGTGAGCCCTTTTTAAAGCCTGTCTTCCTTAATAGTTTTTTTCACTGAATCGACACTACCAAATGAATGTTGCAATCTGTATATGTAATTATGTATGCATATTTGAGTTTTTTAAATAAATCTCATTCTTTATACCAATGTAGAGTGCCCTGACATCGACTGTTCGAGGACTGTGCTATACAAAACGTAAAAAATTAGATGCCCAAATGATTCACAAACTGTCCTCCAATTTGAATTGCCTGTCCCTAGTCTCAGGCATAGCCCATGCAGTGCTTAATTTGAGGCAGTAGTTTCCGGTGCTCGGCATTGGCACTTTATAGTCAACACTGGCTCTTATAACAGCCTGCCACATAGATGTGCTGTTTGTATAATTTTGTGAGGACACAGCAACAGTTGTTTATTAATTAAATATATGTGAAAATCACTAATACCTGCCACCCAAAGCTAAAACTAGCTTTGGTGGCATGTATTAGTCATTTTTAATCTATATTTAAAGTCTGAATTGAATTGCAGTGTGATGGTTAGGTGTTATGGCATGGCAATGGGTGGTGCAAGCTGCAGTGGCCTCCTGACAAGGGCCCTGGCACTTATTTGTTTGCAAATTAAGTACTGAGCCCATGGAAGGTGGAGGCAAGGTCCTGGGCATCCTTTATAGAGGGCAGTATGGTGGAGGAAGGGATGAGGGAATTTGTGGGGGAGGGGTGCTTCCTAAATTGGGGCCGTCAGAATCAACACTTGTTGTAGCAAGACAAAAATAAGTGTACAGCAGTTCTTGCCAGTGGTGCTGCCATGCATTTTAACGCCTCTGCCTGGAAGCATTTCACCACATCCTATTAGTCCAAAGCAGCCACTGATAGTGAAACTGTTACCCTGCTCCCACTCTTAGGCCTTAACATTGACTTCCAGGGGCCACACAAGCATACGATTTCACATGGGGTAGCATTGACAAAGTTGTTTTCCAACGAGCGACTCTGAGTGATGTTATTGCCAATGAGACTGGAACGAGACGTGTTCATGACGTCACTCTGAAGCTCTTGGAGGAAAACATCCAGTTTTGGATATTTTACAATTTGCACAAGTCAACCCAACGTCCTGCCTACAATGTCCATAATTTGATCTCATAGACACAAAAAGTAAGGGGCGGGGAGAAGTATACTGTGGCATCCATACACTGATGCCACGAGTATTTATCAGCACTCGCACCAACCCCTCTACCTCCTTCTGAATGCCTCCACCGTGTGCTCTCACCTCACCGGGAGTAGACATTAGTCCTACCTTGCTGTACTCCCGTCGCACCCCTGAGCGTCAGCTGCTCACATCCTTTCACCTCATAATGTCACCTACCACATTGTCAGAGGGACAGAGGTGTTGTCAATCACAACTCACCTGGTAACAGAGGAAGTGGCAGAGAAAGGCACACCACCACCCGATTCACTTCGTGCCTCCCCTTTTCTGTGCTGGTGAGGGAGGCAGGTAAAGGTGGAAGAGGCAGCACGGAAGGGGCATCTATCCCTTGCCAGGGGGGTTATGACACTGCACCACGTACCTCAACATGGCTTCCCCCCACAGTCTGGGGGGAAGGTGGAGGGCGCGCTGGCAGCAGCAGGAATCTTCACCACTTTACTAGGTTCTGTGGAGACCAGAGGACTATGAATGACGCCACTTACAGTCACGATAAAGTCAATGGGTTGGCCAAAATGTGTTTATGAACTTCAGCAACTACCAGAAATGCAAACTATTGATTGCTTTGGAAACCCTATCCAGCTGTTCTGCTACATATGGCTGATGCGGACATTGCATTTCACTGTAAAAGACCGGGCAAGAGTAGGAAGCAGGAACTGAGGAGTGTGCACACGGAATTCAAAAGTGATGGTAGCGATTTGCATTCTTGACACTGGCAGACAAATTAGGATGAATTGATTTTAAACTGCAATACTGCATTCCAACCGGGTGATTAAATCCGAAAGCTGATTTATAAGTATGTTTGCACACAAACCCCTTTATCAGAAACCTACCGCAATACCAAACACCGTTCTCACAAGCAAACAGCCATGAGATCTATTATTCAAAGACGTCTCAAAATGTTAAAATATGGGTTAGTGTTACCCAAAGTGATGAAGTGCCACAGGCATTTGCTTCAGCCCTTGGGCAAAACACAAGTAAAATAAAATATTCTCTATAAAAAAAGATTTCTACATATTTATTGTGATCGAACGAAAATTGTCATATTTCGATTACAATGTCGGTTATAACATATTTGTTAGTTTTATTCTTCAAAAGATTATTTTTTCATTGTTTATTTTGTAACTCAGTTGGACTTTTTATGTCATATGTTAAAATAATCCAGATATTTACCAGCGAATGTACAAATGGGCTGATTTATTGTGACATCTAGATAGCAAGGCAGCGACGACTAAATGTAAGTTGCAGAGGGACATGTCTGCTTTCTCTGCATTAATTCGTTTTAGCCTGTGCCTTCTATAATGTTTAAATGTCACGAATTCACATTTGACTTTACAATGAACAAACTGGAGTCTTTTGTTTTAGAAACTACAATTTTAACATGATTAGCTGCTGGAGAAACTTGTCTAATTTGTGCTGTCACTTGACACACTATCATTTGAGAGGGGTAATTTACGAGCTGGAGTCACCAAACAGTAAATTGATCTTTTTACCCTATACCTTTGGGAGAAAGGAAACTGAAAGATGTGCCTTCAAGCAATTTTCTGCAGAGACACTCCACCGATCACCGCATAATGAGTGACAGTTCAAGTGCTTCAGTAAAAAAATTGCAGCTCCAACTGCAACCATATTGCAACACACAGCAGAAATTGAAAAATGGACTTCTGTTAATATGCCCCGTTGCATGTATTTATGTTTACATTACGAGGCTTGATACTTTTACATTCCTGGCAGTTGTTAATTTCTGCATATTTAAATAAAATAATTTCAACAAAGCCACACCATGAACAGTTCACCTTTCAAAGTACCTTGGTATTTCACCAGCGAAGTGGTTCCTTTCAATTACTTTTTGATTTATTTATTGGTTTTGTAAAGTGCACACCATGCACTGGAGCCAGGGCACTGCACAAAAGTAGTTATCAAAGTATCGTAAATAATTGGAGCAAGTACAAGAATAAACATGTGAGTGTAATATTGTATGAAAAATGGGTTGGCGAATAGGAATTTAACGTTCTGTTTAACGAAAGAGATAGTATCATCTTGTGATAGCAGAGAGAAACCAAATTTCCATATGGGATATCTTTAGGCGATCACGTTACAGGAGGTGTGAGGCACGCTGAGCAAGGATGGCAAATTTGCACTGTTTTTTCTATTAAAGAAAACCTATTTCAATATGGCTGCCAATTCATGTTTATGACGCCCAGACACGTGCATTGTCATGCATGTGTTGGAGTGTAGCTTTCATAATCAAAATTAACATGAAATGTTTGTGAATTTGCATAATGATGCCGCATAGAAAAGTATTAATGTGTTTTACTAAACGTGTGTTTGAAATGTGCCCACGGGGAGTGGCCACCAATGTATACAATGACTAATGAAATTGAATGATAATGAAATATTAATGTACTAATGTATGATTTTGTGCTAGTATTAGGAGTTATATGTGAAGGTTTTGCTAATTAATCACTAGGCCTTAGTTAGCATGAGTCGGGCCTAGCTGCCCGGTTTCATATTAGATGTGTTTTTCTAACGTGCAATGTGCTGACTTGCTGAATGACATGTAGCCGTACTTTTCCAGAAGCTAGAAGATGAGTGTAACTGTAGTAGATCCTTTCTCATGAGACTCGACTTGCTCAAGGAGACATTCTTGCCGAATGCAACAGTGTAAACTTGCAACAGGTACAAGGTCGCCTAAACTGGTATAGACAATGGAACTACTGACTGGGTCTGTGAGAAGACCACGAGACTACAAAATTGTACCTGACATTCTACCCGTCAGAGACGTCAATTACAGAAGCCAATCAACTACGTGAGAACTGTTATGAGGTGACAATTTTAATTAGGCGACAAGTAAACTATTGGATGGAGATAGTGGTGCACCAAAACTTGCCCAATTGGAAATTAGGGGACTGTACAACAAGTTTAATATAATGTCATGGCACAAGGAGAAATCAGATATTCTGAGCCAATTTATGCCGCCCTTTTGCCCTAGCCATTGCGTGCCTTTTTGCTATGACCCAGTCACGCTGTTACTCTGCTTAAAGACTTTGCTGTTTGACTCTTCAAACCATCCTCAACCCTGTCTTACCCGTTCTATACTTTTCCTCCATATGAGGGAAGTATTCCTTATTGCTTGTCCTGCTGAACTTTGCTGTGTTTCCTGTCTGATGGTGAATCAACTGATGTCCTGAGGACGAAGACTGACTCTGTATGCTGACCCATTATGGAGGGTAACTATATGATGATGAAATTGTAATTGTCTGTTTGCCTTTCCTTTCTCGGTACCAACTGCTTCTTTTGATAGAGACCATAGTTAGATGTTTTCTAAATTTGTGTTGCTAAATTGTTTTGCATGAAGCCCAACATGCCAATGCTGATTCGAGGATAGTTAAGAGGTTCACTAAACGGATGCAAATAGACAAATGACTGAATCTATGCTTTGTTGAATAATGCGCTACTGATACTCTGCTAAAGTTAACCCATGTTGATGTCGTGCTATGTTCTTATGATTTTTGCTTTGATGAAATCTTATTCGAGATGCCATATTATAACAGTGTTGATGTGTTTTATGGTTATGAGACTAATAAACTTGCTAGTAGAGTGTAATCAATAGGGAATAAACATCACAAAATTGGCTAAATCTGGCATGGGTATTCATGACTGAAAGGTCATGGTGTGTCTCGATTCTTGTTAATGTCATTATTTTGATTGGATCAATTTGTTATGGTGAATATTGATGAAGTTATTGATTTATTGATTGGCATGTTGATTAGTTATCTCGTCCTAAGGTGTCTTCAATCAGGGTCAAAAGATTCATTGGCCTAAAACGAGTCCCAGACTAATTAAATTATCTACGACGGGACGCGTTATCAGTTCTGGTAGCAGAGGACTGTTTAGTCCCTTTGGGGCCCTAGGACGAGGGACCATTGTTTTATAATTGTTTTTGAGATAGTGCGAATTGGAGGTAGGATGTGCCCCTAAGTCCCAAATGACTTTCCCGGAATCTTGGAGCTTGCCGAAGTAAGTTGGGTATGTTCCCGGCGTTCTGGTGATAGTATGAGTGAAGTAGAATTTGCGCTTGCTCAGCTTATGCATATCGCAGGTGAATTGTGAAGGTTTGTGAGAATTTAGGCCAGGTAATGTTTTAGTAGGAGTGGGCGTACTCCGTAGTATGAGAGTAGAGAAGTTGGCGAACTTCATGTGAGTGTGGCGCTTTGTGCTCAAAAATTGTCCACGTGGTTGTTGGTGATGTACGGACCCGGAGTGGTCTAAGACTCCGGAGCATATTGATAAGTGTATGAGACACTTGGTTTATGTTGTAATTTGTGCAGCTTAATAGGTCAATCGGGCGTGGTTGACAAGTCGAGTTTGAGTCAGATTGTGTGTATGAAACCTTCAATGGAGATTTGGTAAGTTCTAAAGTGCACTAGGACGAACCATTGACAAGTCGAGAGTAGAATTTGCGGGTCAAATTCTGCTTGCGAGTGCGGGATCTGAGAAGGAGAGAGTAGAGGCCGAGGCTTCAAGTGAAATCTCTGTAAAGGTCTGAAGCGATTGTGTTACCCTTCCTGTAGTAAACCGGCAAATTTGGGTTTTGTTGTTAAGGTGCTTGCAATATATTGCTTTAGTTTTGTGTGAATAGAGAGTGAGGAAGGCAAGCCACAAGACTTTGTCAGCCGCAGTGTGTGTGAGTGTGATGTCATTGGAGCCGCGCTGGGATAGGTCAGTTGCCGAGAAGGGTCGCACATGGATTGGCAGCCGTCCGTTAGAGGCAATTGGGTGAGAAGGTAGGCGAAGAGTGTTCTGGGAATTAAAGTCACTTCCTGATTAGATTCTAAACAAAATAAGAGACGCAAAAATGATGTTTTTCAAGGCTTTAAAGAGTGCTTTGAGGGGAGATACATACATTACTGTGAGTGTGGGGGAGCCTACACCGCCAGAGGATACTCAAGCTTATGCCGTAATGGAGGAGAAGGGAGTAGCGCCATGCCTTTGGCTAAAGCAATGGTGCAAAATGACAGAAAAGGAAGGATGTTTGGTGTTTCCGGATCACGGAACGTTCAATATAAGGATTCTGGAAAATTTGAAGAGGGTGTTAAATGAGCAGAAGCCACCTCCGAGACCAGCTCAGTTTGAGGCGTTAGCAATTTGGGAACTGGTGGCAATTCAGAAACAGCGGCAGAAATTCGAGAGGAGAAAGAGGAAAGCAGAAAAGACTCTAGCAGAAGCTAGATGGGATAGTGAGACCAGGATGTGGAGAAGGGAAATAGATTTTTCCGGCGATAACTCAAGAAGCCGAAACACAGGGAAGAAAGGCAACTTGTAAAACAGACAAGGGGTCTAGTAAGCAGAAGGAGACTCAGAAGTCTTGGATAGATGCAGATGATTCAGATGATGATGAGTTTCTTAAACAGTTGTTACATGATCGGCCACCACCATATGCCATGAATGACAATAGACCAAGTACTAGTGCAGGTCCTGTAAATCTGACACAGAATCAGGGAACCACAAGCGCAGCACAGGCAAATAATGTTATCACATCAGCTCCGATACAGAATGGTGCTAGTGTATCCACCGCACCAGGGACGCAGATACAGATGCAGCCACCACCAATTCAGAGGCTCTACCCTGATGCCCCAGTATTAGAGATGACTATGAGTTTGATGGTACCGCCTGATCCAGTATACACAAGATAAAAATTAGTGCAGATTGAGCCACCTCCACAATTGCTGCCCCAGCCGCAGCAGCAGGTGGTCCCAAATTACACTTCGGTCGCAGGACCGCAGTCAGTAATGCACCTGTAATGAATCAAGCTGTGGGAGTTAATGCTCCACTGGGATTAGGAAACGGACAGGCATCATCTGCTATATCATTGCCGATTACCATTGGCCCGCCAGTACCGCTATATGCGCAGGCGAAACCTAGTGTATGCGATCAAGAAGTAATGACCCAAGAGGCGATAAGAGGAGGGTACACAGGAAGCCCTCAAGGGATGACACCAGGAGAACAGACAGTCGAGGGATCTAGGTGCCTGTTGGACTTCAGTCTGATTGGGGTTCCTTTGGAGACAATGAGACAAGCAGGTTTGGGTATGCTGACTCCACAGGTAATGAGCGCAAACACGTCACAGGCATCAACGATGCAGGCTGGAAATATCTTGTTACAAGGCTTAACGGCGCAATAGTTGAATGAGTGGTTAGACAAGCTTAACACTCTGCAGACTTCTCCTGTGACAGCAGAGCGATCACAGAGAGAAGAATACCTGAATTTTGTGAGGTTGGGGGTGGAAGCAGCAGAGCTAGTTGAAGGAACTATGGGAGTGAGCAGATTAGAATCATACACTGAAGCGGAATTGAGGTTTCTGTGCCTGAAAATAACCAAAGAAGTGAGTAAGATGCACCAGAGGTTAGTGAACGTGGCAGACAAATACGGCATAGACTTAGACAATACTAAGCATATGAAGAGGAGTTATAGGTTAGACTTCGAATCTAAAGATTTTGATCATATGAGATCTACTGGGATGAAGGCACACCTTAAAGAGATACTACAGAGTGCTCAGGTTTAGGGAGCACTAGAAAAGTTGGAAGGCAGATGGGCAAAGAAAAGAGATAAGAGAAAAAGTGACTGCCTGGAACCGCAGCAGGCGAAAGCTGCACCAGACACGGGAACAATAAAGATGTTACCGATGAGGGAGACAGCTGGAGGGGTTCTAGTTCATGTACCGTAGAGATTAAATTTTGTCATTCACAAATGATTATTCCAGGTTAACGGAAAAGCCAATAGAGTGGTATCAGCAGACGGACAGGTTTGTGAAGCTTGCGAAGTGTCTTTGGGAAGACTTGAACACACTGTTTGAGATTGTAGTTCCAGCTCCTTTGTGGCTTGAATGCAAGAGGGGTGTGGATTGGCCGACAGAGGAACTGGCAAAGGACAAGATAACTGGAGCACTGTCTCCTGAATTAATGAGGTACTACTATAAGGTGATTGAGTTTTTGAAGCAGAAGGTGTCGCCGAAAGTCACTGATTGGCAGAAAATTGATTGAACGGCACAGGAAGGCAAAGAGTCGATACATGCCTATTATGAGAGGTTGTTAAAGGCATTCAAACACTACAGTGGCACAGACGTCATAGAACCGAAAGACATGAATCACCTCATGTTCAGGTTTGTTGAGGGACTGAGGCCAGAGATTAGCCAGATGATTAAGAATCATTTGATCTGTTGGCAAGCGAAACCGATTGATGAGGTATTGCAGTATGCGAAATACTGTAGTGATAAGATTGGATTGAAACAGAGAAAGCTGAAAGAGAAGGTGACGGTGATGCAAATTAAGGCAGCTCAAGTAGGAATGCAGGGAAATGGAGTACAGCAGATGGTACAACAGCAACCTCAAGGGAACGGAATGTTTCAGGCGCAACCAAGAGGTAAAGGTTGGGGAGGTTTTGTGAACCGTGGTCCAGACTTGAATACTGTGGTGGTTTAAAACGATGTGCAAGGGATGAAAAAGATGTTACCATGCCGTGTGTGCGGGGGCGTTGGACACTGGAAGCGGGAATGCACGATGATGGTGCAGGATGGTGTTGTTCAACAAAGCAATGATGTCTGTACATTTCAAAATGTGAGGGGTCCAAGAATGAGGGGTCCAAATCCGAACTTCCAGAATAATATGGTTCAGATGCAGGGTCTCCAGCCTATGCAACAAATGCAAATGCCAAGTGTTCAGCCAGCGCAGATGCAGCAAGTGCAACAGCAGATTTCCATGGTATCTAGACAGCAAACGCAGTTGCCTTTAGCTTCGATGGGACAGCAACAGGTGATGCCTCCTCAACAGGTCACAGGCCAAACAATGAGTCGAAATAATACAGTACAACAGTTCCCAATATGTGGTGAGAATGGAATAAACGATGAATGGTCGGATGATTGTTCAGATAGTGAGGAGTGCAGGCTTGCAGCGTCCCTAGAAGTAGATCAGAGGGGACCTTATATTCAAGGGAAGGTGATGGGTCACAAGGTTTCATTCCTGGTTGACACAAGAGCTACACGCTCTACATTCAGAAGTGCAGAGGTTCCGAAATTGCCGCTTTTGGGGCGTACCATAAAGGTGGTAGGAGTAGCAAATCAGCTCTTGACAAATCAGATTACGGATCCGGTCCAAGTTGAGATTGGAACCTTTCAGGGATTGCACAGGTTTGTAGTCTGTGATTCAAGTCCCGTATCTCTACAGGGAAGAGACTTACTGCGTAAAACGAGGTGTTCGATCACCTGTTCCAATGAAGGGATTGAGGTGCAGACAAACAGTGATGATGAACGGGACAATGGTCAGATCTCAGAAACAGAGATGGAGACCACAGATGAGGAATACCCTTTGATAAGCTTCTTCCCGATGTTCACAATGACCGATTTGCCAACCGAATTACAGGGAACATTAACAGAGAAGGTGTGGGACTTGACAGGGAAGGAAGTGGGCCTGGTAAAAGGAGTAGAACCTGTCAAAGTAAATGTGAAGCCAAATGCAGTGTTTCCCCAGGTAGCGCAGTACCACATGGCACAAGATGTCCTCATACAAGTGACGCAGATAATTGCAGACTTTGTTAAGCAAGGGGTCCTAAAAGAGGTGATGAGCAGCCCATGTAACTCCCCCATAATGGGTCTGAGAAAGCATTGTAGGAAAGTTCGAATTGTCCAAGACCTGAGGAAAATTAATGAGATAGTGGTAAAATGTTGCACCATAGTGGCAAATCCAGCCGAGATCATGTTCCAAGTTCCATGTGATGCAGAGTGGTTCACAGTTGTGGACTTGTCTCAAGCGTTCTTTTCGGTGCCTCTTCATGAGGATAGTCAATTTCTCTTCAGTTTTAAATTCTTGGACAAGGTTTACAGTTGGTGTCGAATTCCTCAAGGGTTTTCAGAATCGCCTTCCATTTTCAATCAAATATTGAAGAAGGATCTGGAATCATTGGAACTGCATTTTAATTCGACTCTAGTACAGTACATTGATGATTTGTTGATTGCGTGCAAAACGATAGATGACTGCGGATATGATACTATTGCCCTACTGAATCATCTGGGAAAGAACGGACATAAAGTGTCCCCAAAGAAGCTACAGTACCGTCAGAAAGAGATGAAGTACTTAGGCCACCTGATTGAGAAGGGGTCAAGGAGAATATCCAAAGAAAGAGTGACAGCCATACTACAGATGAATCCCCCGACATCCAAGAGAGAAGTGAGGATGTTCTTGGGAATGGTGGGCTACTGTCGCCAGTGGATTCCCAAGATCTCAATTATCTCTAAGCCTTTGATGAGGTTGACTGTCAAGGAGATTAAGGATGGCCCAGGTACCCTGACTATGTCCGAGAAAGAAATAAGGGCATTCATTGAACTGAGAGAGTGCATGTGCAGGGCTCCAGCTTTAGGTATGCCTGACTACACAAAGCCTTTTGTACTGTTTTGTCATGAACGTGATGCTTGTTCTTTGTCTGTCCTGACACAGGTCCATAGAGGTGCAAACCGCCCAGTAGCATATTTTTCAGCTACTTTGGACCCAGTCGCAGCAGAACTAAGACCCAGCATATGACAAATGCCCGCCTGACCAAATATGAGACGATTATATTGGGGTCACCTAATGTGTCTTTGAAACAATGTACTGTGTTGAACCCGGCAACTTTGCTTCCTAATGAAAATAGAGATGTTGATGATGCTGATGAAGTAGAACATGATTGTCTGGAGGTAACAGAACTGTGCACCAAACCAAGACCTGATATTAAAGGTACCCAATTGGAGGAAAATGATTACATTATCTTTGTTGATGGTTCATGCCTGAGGGACTCAGTAGGAGTACTAAGAGTGGATACTCCGTGTGTACAATCACCGGTATCCTGGAAGCATCTTTGCTCGAGAGAGTGTATTCTGCTCAAGTGGCTGAATTAATTGCTCTTACTAGGGCATGCCATGCCGCTGACAAATTGAAAGTGACTATCTATAATGATAGCAGATATGGATTTGGAATTGTCCATGATTTTGCCCAGCTATGGTCACAGAGGGGTTTCAGGACCTCTTCTGGTTCTCCAGTGAAAAATTGTGAAAGAATTAAGGAGTTGTTGCACGCAATTCAGTTACCTCTTGAAATTGCTGTGGTGAAATGCAGCGCTCATGTGAAATCACAAGACTTTGTGTCAATGGGAAACGGATATGCAGATCAAGTCGCAAGGTTTTGTTCACTGAACTGTATATTGTTCAAAGATCAGTGGGAATTGTTACCTGACACTGAAAATGAGACATGCACAGGTTATGCATTGAGGGTGGTTGACACAATGGAAGAGTTAAAATTGTTGCAGGGACGTGCCAGCAAAGATGAGAAACACTCCTGGCTCAAAATGCAATGTGTACAAAGACCTGATGATTTGTGGATTTCAGATGAGGGGAAAATGGTTTTGCCAAACAGTCTTTTGTCACAGTTTGCAAGGTTTTACCATGGTCAGGCACATATTGGGAGAGATGCCATGATCAGGTTGTTTAAAATCGATTGGTTCAATCCAAAATTCAGACAAGCAGCAGAATTAATCTGTCACAGGTGCATCATCTGTCAGCAGATGAATGCAGGGAAATGGACCGTGGTGAATTTGAGCCACATTAGGAGAGCAGGAGGTCCATTTAGCAGGATGCAGATGGATTTTATTGAGATGCCTGTGTGTGGGGGTCTGAGGTACGTGTTGGTGATTTTGTGCATTTTCAGTCACTGGATTGAAGCTTACCCTACATGTAGGAATGACAGTGTCACAGTAGCGAAGTTGCTGCTCCGGGAGTTGATACCACGTTTCGGGTTTCCGATCTCTTTAGAATCAGATAGGGGAAGTCACTTCAACAACGAGGTGGTTAAGCTCTTGTGTGCCACACTGAACATTGAACAGAAGCTACATTGTAGCTACCGTCCCAAAGCCTCAGGACTAGTGGAACAGATGAATGGTACCTTGAAGTCGAGAATGGCAAAAAAGTGTGCAGCTACCAATTTGACATGGCCAGATGCGTTGCCCTTAGTGCTAATGTCAATGAGAAATACGCCCAACAAGAAAACAGGACTGTCTCCGCATTAAATTCTAATGGCCCGAGCCATGAGATTGCCCGCAGTGCCTGCAAATGCTCTTGTGAATATCACGGATGATATGGTGTTAGACTACTGCAAGGGTCTGGCTGACGTGGTCCGCTCTTTCTCTCACCAGGTGGAAGGAACCACACTGGCACCGATAAATGATCCAGGTCACAAACTGAAAGCCGGTGACTGGGTTGTGTCAAGAAACAGGTAAGGAAGTCGGGTTTGGAGCCACGTTGGAAGGGGCCGTATCAAGTGATACTGACAACTACTACCGCTGTGAAATGTGCAGGAGTTCCAAACTGGATCCACACCAATCACACAAAGAAGATGACGTGTCCAACTGATGAGGGACTTGAGTTGTTGAAAATAACAGCTAAAGAAAAGGAAGTCTAAGGGCCGGAGAGTAATCAAAGGGGAACTGAGACTGAAGGAGAGCCCGTGGAGGACGGCTTGGTCACTCAACCAGCAAAAAAGATCCGGAAGGGTGGCGGTGAGCCTGTCCCAACTGAGGCACCAGGAGGACCGACCCAAAGAGAGGTTCTCCCTGAAGCAGATGGATACGGATTTGAAGTTGAACCCCTGACAGACCCAGAAGGAGAAGGAGGTGAAGCAGAGGGAAGTCAAAGTGTTCAGACTCCTCCTGAGTCGCTTGCAGATCCATCAAGAGAGAATGCCATAGCACAAGAGGAGAGCATTGATCAGCGTCCTGAAAAGGCGAGCAGAAGGAAACCACTTAAAGGAGATAAATGGCCAGAGCCACAAGCTGCGAAAGAGAAAGTGGTCCTATATGAAACAATAGAGGAAGAAGTTGATACTATGAGGAAAGAAGATCTCTGTGAGGGAGAGGTGCAGGGTGATCGCAAACTGAAAAGAAAGAGAATTGCAAACAGAAGATACGCAGGTTCTGAATGGGCTTATGCAACAACAGCCGAGTGGCAACAAGAGTTCTTGGCGTTCTGTTTTGATCAAGAAGTTCCAGGGCAATATTATGGTACCTGAAGCTGGCAACAAATAAGAGAGATTGTGTTAAGCTGAGATTGAATAAAGGGAAACCTGAGAAAAGAGATTGATAAATTACCGGATGTGACATTGTTAACCTGAATTGACTTTTGAAAAAAACGATTTTGACAAGCTGCTAACCTCATTTGACTAGGATCCTGGGAGTGAGTGAAACGCTGTAAATACTTGCTAAAGAAAGACTTGAAGAAAAAAGAAAAAAAGGGGAGCTTTAGACCTTCATCGGTTGTCTGTTTGCCTCTATATTGTTCTGCTTTCTGATTCTTTACAGATCATAACTAACACTAGAGAGAATAATAAGGGGAGTAGGATTTGTAGATGGTTGGGTATCATTTTGGGAGTTGTGTGTGTAATAGTAATCATAGCTGTGATTGTGGGAATGCCATTGGTGGATAAGAGTGAGACTAACAATGCTACAATTCCTGAAACTGCTACACTAACCCCATGGGAGAGATTTGAGCAGGATACGAAATATTTGCATGAGGGAACTAACACAAAAGGGGAACTATCTACTAATGTTTTCTATCGCTTGTTGAATGAGTATGTTGAAACAATGGATGCGAAGAACTGTTATGTGTGAACAAAAATTCCTTCATCAGTACAAGAAGGGGTTACCTATCAAAGGGCCAGATGTAGGTAAGTTACAAATTGCGACTTGCAATTTGCGAGTCATAGCGACTCGCAAATTGCAACTCGCAATCCGAGATGCAGAAAGGTGTCTCAGACACCTTCTGCGACTCACTATGGGGTAGCAAAGACCCACCTCATTAATATTTATGAGGTGGGTCGCAGTTTGCGACCCCTTAGCGAGTCTAGGCACTCACAGGGATGGTGGCCTGCTGTAGTTAGCAGGCCACCATGTCTGTGACTGCTTTTAAATAAAGCAGTTTTTTTTTCTTTTTGCAGCCCATTTTCCTTAAAGGAAAACGAGCTGCAAAAAGAAAAAATACCGAAACCATTTAGATTCGTTTTTTTCAGAGCAGGCAGTGGTCCATAGGACCACTGCCTGCTCTGAAAAAATATTTTTGTGGGCATTCACAAAGGGGAAGGGGTCCCATGGGGACCCCTTCCATTTTGCGAATGAGTTACCATCCACTTCAAGTGGATGGTAACTGCGAGTTGGTTTGCGACCGCTTTCGCGGTCACAAAGCAACGCTACATCGCGATTCGGTTGCAAATAGGAAGGGAACACCCCTTCCTATTTGCGAGTCGGATTCACATTTTGCGAGTCGGTACCGACTCGCAAAATGTGATTCTGCATCGCGTTCAGCCTTTTGCGCCTCGCAAACTGCGTTTTTCGCCGTTTGTCAGGCGCAAAAGGCTTCCTTCATCTGGCCCATAGTTTGTCGTTAACATACGGCATAAGTTGTAGTTTGTTGTTAACAAGGTTTTATGATCAAGAATATATTCAGTACTTCAATTCTAATCTAGATGTAGTGTTTTCTTTTGTGCCTATAAATGAATATTTGAGTAAGATAGCTAGAGATCATAGTATAAAAATAGTTAGGGGTTTCTTTGAGCCCACACTGACATTTGGTACAGCTTATGCGCATCGCAGTAATTTAACCTGCTTAATAACGCCTGTAGAGAAGAGCTTTTTAGATCACACTCATGATAGAAGAAAAGCGTTAAAAGAAAAGCTAGAAAAGGGATTAGAGAAACTAACGTTTGCAAATGATTATGCTTATAGTGCAATAAAGACACAAGGCAAATTAGCTTTAAAAGCATTACACGTAGGAAAGCTTTGTATATTTAGGTCAAAATCTAACCATGACACTTTATTTGTGGGAACGAGTGAGTGCAGACGTGTTTTTATTTCAGAGTAAGTGGACGTTCATGTTAAATGGACAGGATCCAGCGATCCCAGGGATCTATTACATATGTGGACTCAATGCTTATTACAGTCTTCCAAAGGGATGGCATGGGAAATGTTATTTGGTAATAGTTTTTCCAAAGATTTACCAATTTGATGACTTAAGGAAGTTTCCTAAAATGTCTGAATTACATCATACTAGACAGAAAAGAGAGAGCTGCTGCTGTCGTGGGTGATATATTTGGAGCAATAATTCCTTCAGTGGGAGTTATCTTAAACTCCATAAAGAGTCGAAAGTTATCTATTATTGTGGATAACATGCTGACAAACTTCAAAGGTGCTATACTCCTGATGGATACTGAATTTGCTGCGGAGAGGGCTATGACTCTTCAGAACCGGCTTGCTTTAGACATTCTTTTAGCAAAAAGTGGCAGAGTCTGTAAGATGCTTAATGAGTGCCACTGTTGTGCTTTTATTCCGGATAATAATAATAAGATTAAAAGTATGCTTACTAACCTAACAAAAGATAGTACAGATTTGAAGGAGTTGAAAGAACCTGGAGTTTGGGAGAAGGTTGGAATGGAACTTGCTAAAGTGGGAAGTTGGTTTAGTAGTATTTGGCATGGGATATTGGGAAAATTAGTACAGGAAATATAGATTGTTTTAGCTTGTTTATTCGGACTATGGTTATCATGTAAAATTAGTAAAAGAATAAGAGAAAAAGTGGCAAAACGCAATATGAGTAGAGAAGAAAAAAAAGGGAGAAAATATTCAAAGCACAATACGAAAAGTCAAAATAGGGGAAGATATTGAAATGAACGAACTAAGAAAGTGAAATGTTGTGAAGGGAAAGGATTTGTGTGATGACAAGTGTCATCAGAGGAGGGATTGTTGGAGTGTAGCTTTCATAATCAAAATTAACATGAAATGTTTGCGAATTAATGCATAATAATGATGCCGCATTGAAAATGTATTAATGTGTTTTACTAAACGTGTGTTTGAAATGTGCCCACGGGGAGTGGCCACCAATGTATACGATGACTAATGAAATTGATTAATAATGAAATATTAATGTACTAATGTATGATTTTGTGCTAGTATTAGGAGTTATATGTTAAGGTTTTGCTAATTAATCACTAGGCCTTAGTTAGCATGAGTCGGGGCCTAGCTGCCCGGTTTCATATTAAATGTGTTTTTCTAACGTGCAATGTGCTGACTTGCTGAAGGACATGTAGCCGTATTTTTCCAGAAGCTAGAAGATGAGTGTAACTGTAGTAGATCCTTTCTCATGAGACTCGACTTGCTCAAGGAGACATTCTTGCTGAATGCAACAGTGTAAAATTGCAACAGGTACAAGGTCGCCTAAACTGGTATAGACAATGGAACTACTGACTGGGTCTGTGAGAAGACCACAAGACTACAAAATTGTACCTGACATTCTACCAGTCGGAGACGTCAATTACAGAAGCCAATCAACTACGTGAGAACTGTTATGAGGTGACAATTTTAATTAGGCAACAAGTAAACTATTGGATGGAGATAGTGGTGCACCAAAAACTTTCCTAATTGGAAATTAGGGGACTGTACAACAAGTTTTATATAATGTCATGGCACAAGGAGAAATCTGATATTCTGAGCCAATTTATGCCGCCCTTTTGCCATAGCCATTGCGTGCCTTTTTGCTATGACCCAGTCACTCTGTTACTCTGCTTAAAGACTTTGCTGTTTGACTCTTCAAACCATCCCCAACCCTGTCTTACCCGTTCTATACTTTTCCTCCTTATGAGGGAGGTATTACTTATTGCTCGTCCTGCTGAACTTTGCTGTGTTTCCTGTCTGATGGCGAATCAACTGATGTCCTGAGGACGAAGACTGACTGTATGCTGACCCATTACGGAGTGTAACTATATGATGATGAAATTCTAATTGTCTGTTTGCCTTTCCTTTCTAGGTACCAACTGCTTCTTTTGATAGAGACCATAGTTAGATGTTTTCTAAATTTGTGTTGCTAAATTGTTTTGCATGAAGCCCAACATGCCAATGCTGATTCGAGGATAGATAAGGGGTTCACTAAACGGACGCAAATAGACAAATGATTGAATCTATGCTTTGTTGAATAATGCGCTACTGATACTCTGCTAAAGTTAACCCATGTTGGCGTTGTGCTATGTTCTAAAGTTTATGATTTTTGCTTTGATGAAAGCTTATTCGAGTTGCCATATTATAACAGTGTTGATGTGTTTTATGGTTATGAGACTAATAAACTTGCTAGTAGAGTGTAATCAATAGGGAATAAACATCACAAACTTTGCTAAATCTGGCGTGGTTATTAATGACTGAAAGGTCATGGTGTGTCTCGATTCTTGTTAATGTCATTATTTTGATTGGATCAATTTGTTATGGTGAATATTGATAATGTTATTGATTGGCATGTTGATTAGTTATCTCGTCCTAAGGTGTCTTCAATCAGGGTCAAAAGATTCATTGGCCTAAAACGAGTCCCAGACTAATTAAATTATCTAAGACGGGACGTGTTATCACATGCATGAAGGTGCATTATGACAGAGGTGCACATGCAGTGATACAAGGCAGCCATTTTTAAAATTTAAATTTAACCAAGGCAGAGGGCCATGTTACATCAGAAAATGAAAAGTGTGCCTGGGCGCAAAAATGAAGCTAGTGGTTTGGCAGAACATTGCAGCTGTTGACCCCTTGTAAATGAATAAATGAATAAATAAAATTAGGGGAGAGGATTAAACTACGATGTGCTGGGGGAGGGCACAGAAAGACAGGAAGAGAGCAGCTCAGAAGCACTTTACAGAAGCAGGTCCCCATTAAAAAAAAAATCACCAGAGAGAAAGGAGTGTAGAGCAAAGCAGGAGAGTAAAAACAGAACTCAGAGGAGGCAGAGAAAAAGCAGAGGGAGAGAGGAAGGGAATGCATACACGCCTATGGAGTGCCAACAGCAAAATAAAAATAACCAAGTGTTGTCAACACTAGAAGCATAGAGCTCATGCGGGGAAAGCACTGTACGATGGAAATTATCCTGGGTGCAACAAACAATAAATAGGAAGGAAAACTATGAGGAACTGGGTTGTTGTTTGAGGGGGGTGTGAGCCTTTCTCTGCTTAAGCCTCTGGTAGCTTGGTCCAAAAGGAGTCAGGTTTAACTTAGAGGCAATGTGTAAAGTATTTAGGCAGCAAACAAACAGCACTAAAGTGAAAACACAACACAAGAAAAAACACACCCCAATTTAGAAACATAGAGTAGTTCTGTGGGCATGTGACCCCCTAAATTAGGACTAGGTGACACTTAATAGGGCAGTGACATCTACTACTCTCAGAGGTCAACTTGAATCTTTTGACTCAGGCAGGAGTAATAAGATCATCAAATCCAACAATAAGAACCAATAGCCATAAACATCAGCAAAATGCAAATGGGAGACAGTAATTTACACATGATGTATGTGGCTATGAATCACCATACCAATTTAGTAAAGTTCAAACCTTTGTTGCCCTTATATTAACAATGCTAAAGTAACTTAAATAACACGCAAGACCAAATTATAGCAATACAGAAACAAAACAGGTTGTCCCAACCGTCTGAAAAACCTTAGTCTAATAAGAGCAATCACCATTAAACACCCCAAAAGAATTATACAGAATAACAACAGAATTATTTGCAAAACAGCAACAGATTTAATTAGTTGTGCAGTTGAATCAATCATAATCTATTCAATTTTTGGGTCAAACATCCTTACTACCAAATTCTAATTGAAAGGCATGTGTGGGGCTTGGCTTTGTCACACGCTAAAATCAAAATAAGACAAAAATTAATTTGGAAAACATCTGAACTATGCCACTAGCAAAATTATGCAGTTGGATTTCTAAGGGAATACCTGCAAAAGGAAAACAAAACTAATTCACATTGAATGTACCTCTCCTAAATGAGACAGCAGTTAGCAGAGTCTTCATTAGCAGAGCACAGGAACATCAGGTCTTGAGCGATCAGCATCATGAACATGGAAAGGAGCAACAGTTCAGTAATATTGGGCCTAAGGTATCTGAACTGTTAGAATCATAGGTAACTGAACGGAAGAAAACCAGGAAGAACTGCTCTCTCATCACCTAGAACTTTGCCTAATTAAAGTCCCAAAATTCACTAGCCAGAACCATATAGGACAAGAATATGCGGTGTGACAGTAAGCAACCAGTTGAATTTAACTTCTTCTCCAGTTTGTATCTTTTCTTCATTCTTCTTCAAGGTAGACCCATGTTGACACTCCTCTCCGGTCAGCAGTTTCCACAGAGTAGTAACATTGTAGAAAACAGCACAGACCATGGCATTTTAGCTTAACGTTACTTCCTACCAGAAACTAAGACCCATTGTTAAAACGTTCAATTATTATCACAAGAAAGAAAAGAATGAACAGGGTGGAACAAGACAGTAGATTTCCACTGTGAGTTTTCAATGAAATAGATAATAAACAATGTTTATAAAAGGTTTTCATTGAAGTCAGCATAACATGTCAAACACTGTGCTGTAGAAAAATACTAAAGCTTAGGCCTTTTGATTAATGCTAATATGTGGATAATAAAACAGTTTTAATATTCAAACCATATTTAGTACATTATTTAATCAATAAAAATTTGGTATCATTAGTTTGACACATCAACAATAATTATCTTTGTCAGTACAAATAGTTATGATTCATCAAACTATTTTTTCAACGTTATTTATTACTTCACATATAACAAGATATGGCGGACACCATGTCAGCCACACTTCAAACATGAACGCTTTATGTTTCTGACATACGTTTCTCCAATTAAGCTCTTTTAGTGCACATTAATTTTAAGATTTGTCTACTCATATTTTTGTGTGAAATATTTGTTCTCTAACAATCCTTCCTCTGACAGCAATACATGCTGTCACAAAAGGACACTTTATTAATGAGACAATTCCAAGCTTAATTTGTTTAGTATATCTACAGTTAGATTTTCTCTTTTCTTCAAAATTATTCAAGTCACTTAAGTATCTGCTTCTCATCTTTTCCATTTCTATTTCTTCCCTCCTCTGTTTATTTTTCATCCCTTGTAATTGTATGCATGTGTACAGTTTGTAAAATCCGATTGTACAAATGAGACATAAAACCAGCATTATTAATGGTTTCAGTATTGGTCCCACAAAACCCTGACCAAGATTTCCCAACCAATTTTCAATTTTTGTAAATCTTTTACCTGTAGTTTCCCACACACTTGGTCGTTTCAGGTCCTTTAAGTCAGAATTCAGATTTCTAATCTAGCTCTTAGTTTATTTAATGTTGTCTGGAATGAAACTGCAACAATGTTGCACCTTTAGCATCTGACAGATTCTGCTCCCTTTTGCAAAATTAATATCTTAAGCAAGACGGTTCTGAAGAACGATCGAACGGACTGCAAACATTTCTGTAGCCATGAGAAGTACTGCCCTAGAAAAATCTCTAAACATTTTGTCCATGATGGTTGACAATTTCCTAATTTTCATGTTATTCAGAACAACTCCTACAAAAGGAATAATTGCTCAAAATATATTCTCTATTATTTCTGAATAGATTTCCCTTTTTGATCTTGGTCTGAGTATCATTTATGTTGTCAATCTGATACATTTTAGGGAAAACCACTCCTAGTTAAAAAGTCCCATACCATCCCCTAGGAAGATGATAATAAACATTTTTACCACAAATATAATATACACCTGGAATTGCAGGATATTTTCAATTCAACATCAAGTCTCAAATATTCCTAAATAGAAATACATGTATGCATTCACTCATTCCCACAAACTTAGTATCAGTTCTGGATAGAGGCCTGTATATACAAAGCTTCCCTGGGTGTTTATAATCTAAAGCAAGCTTTCCTTGTGTGTTAGTTAGACCATATGCATGATCATTCTCATAACTGCGCGTCTCTAAACACTTTTCTATCTTCTCTTTAATTGCCTTTCTTCTATCATCAGCCTGATTCAGGAACGTTTTCTCAACTGTTGAAAGCATGCATATAAAATTATTCCTGGGAGCATAAGCCATACCAAATGTCAGTGTAGGCTCAAAGAAACCTCTTAAAAAGTTTCTAGCTTTAGCAATACTACTCAAGTGTTGGTTAACTGGAACAAAAGAAAGTACTAAATCGAAATTTGAATACAATTTTTTTTTTATTCCCCATTATAGAGCCTTGTTAGTAAAAGACTACAACTGATCCCATATGTTAGTGGTAAGCTATGATATGTAATTCCTTCTTTTACTGAGAAAGGAAATTGTGTACACACATAACATCCTCTCACATCCATAGTCTCAACATATTCAATCAATCAATCAATCAATAAGGAATTTGTGAAGCACACTATTAACCCGTGAGGGTCTCAAGGTGCTGAGTTGGGGGAGGGGGGAGAAGAGGAGGGAGGTGCTGCTACTGCTCGAACAGCTAGGTCTTGAGAAGTTTCCTGAAGGTAAGGAGGTCTTTGGTCTGGCGCATACAATAAACAATAGTAAACAGTAGAAGAAAGATCTCTTTCAAAGTTGTCTAAGTGTAAGTAATTCTCATCTTTATAGAACTTATCTAAATCAGAAAATGTAGTAGCTTTTAATATTGAAGAAGGTATGTAAGTAGTGTCAGTTTTGTCAGAAATACTCATGTTTATAATCAAAACAAACGTTACACACATACAACTGCCAATTCAACACACACATACTTGCATCCACTGTTTCTATTGCTTCTTTTGCGATTCATATTCATAGCCTGTAAAGAATCAAAAAAGGGAAGGAAGAAAAATATTAACTTAACTATGCAGCCTTAACAAAATCAAAAATAATCTTCAGTCTTCTTTGCGATTATATACTGCAAATTTCAAGCTCTCCAGAACTCATCAAAAATCAGTTTAGTAGCTTTGTCAAAATCGGTTTTAAATGTCTCTTTTAGTAAATCACAATCTGTTGTTCACTGACTATCACTTCCAGTGTATAATGTTTCCCTCGGCAGTTGACAATGTAATTTTAAAACTCAGTTAAATTGTGATTTCAAGTTCCAAAATGCTGAACTGGATTCCCACAGCCAAAACAAAAGAACATTAATTTGTGTTCCCACTAATCAGCTGCAAGGTATGCCCATTCAGGACCTGAGTATCTTCGACTTACAACTTTCTTCCTTTTTGATTTTCGACTTGCTCTTGTTACTCCTTCACTCAGATCTGCTTCTCCTGCTGTTTCTGCTTCCTCATTTATGCTCAACAACACATCAGGAACTTTTTCAACTGCAGTCAAGGAAGGCCAGTTATCTCCTTTCACAGTTTTTCCAGACAGTGATGATACAACTGGACTTGAGATTTTTCTTGGTATAGCAGGAATCCGACAAGTTGTTCTCTGACTTTGACTTGTTTCACATGCACCATTGGCTACTTCAGGAGGAGTCAAATCGGAATGGCTTTGATTCAAATCAACTCCACTCTCGGGTACTTCAGGAAACAATATTTTCTTTATCTCTTTTTCCCAATCGACTGCTTCTGGGAGAGTTCTCCTGCTCAGACTCAGTTCTCCTGCTACATTCACCTCTGTTTCTGCTGATTGAAGAGTATCTGAATTTTTCTCATTTTCAGCTGTCAGAGGAGTACTGGAATCTGGATCTTCAGCAGTTAGCACTAGCTTCATTTCTGCAGTCTCTTGCTCTGGTTTTGTCACTTCCTTCTCTTGAGACTGTACAGTTTCTGTTGGTGCTCTGGGGAATACTGAATCTTCATCATTTAAAGGATATTGCACTTAACAAGCATGGCTCACATGAATCCAGTTTGGAATTCTGGCACACTTCACAGCAGTCATCGTCACCAGTATGACCTGTAAAGACCCCCTCCACCTAGGCTTCAAGCAAGTCTTCTGCACGTGCTTCTTGATTACCACCCAAACACCAGCTCATAGACTGTGACACTTGTCTTGGGATGGTGGCACCGCTGTTGCTTCCACTTGGTGAGAGAAAGAGCAAACCAAATCAGCTAAGACCCTTGCAGTAATACAGCACCAAGTCATCTGTTATGCTTACAAGCGCATTTGCATGAACAACTGGCAATCTCATGGCTCTGCCCATGAATATTTCATGCGACAAGAGACCAGTCTTTCTGTCAGGTGTACTTCACATGCTCATCAGCACCAAAGGTAAAGCATCAGGCCATTTCAAATTACTAGATGCACACATTTTTGCCAATCGAGCTTCAGAGTACCCTTCATTTGTTTTACTAATCCAGAAGCTTCAGGACGGTAACTACAGTGCAGCTTCTGTTCAATGTTTAAGGCAGAACCTTGCATTTCTATCACTTCATTATTCAAATGACTTCCTCTATCTGATTCTAAAGAGGCCGGGAACCCGAATCTTGGGAAAAGCTCCCTAAGTAACAGCTTTGCTACTGTGAGGCTATAATTTCTACGTGTAGGGTAGGCTTCAATCCAATGACTAAATATACAGATAATCACCAAGACTTATCTCAAACCACTACACACAGGCATCTCAATGAAATCCATCTGCATTCTGTTAAATGGACCAACTGATCTTTCAATGTGACTCAAACTGACATACGTTATTTATTACTTCACATAGAACTCAAGATGGCGGACACCATGTTAGCCACTTTTGAAACATGCACATATATATATATATATATATATATATATATATATATATATATATATATATATATATATATATATATATATATGAATATATATATATATAAAAAACTCATATTTTTATGAATAATATTTATGCCCCAACAATATTTAGTAAATTATTTGAGACAAAAACAATGAAAATCCAACTAGTAGAACTGCAGTTATGCAATTCTGAAGATTTAGATAAAAGCAGCACCAAAAGGCACAAAGCTCAAACTGAGTGTATCTGGTTGTGCTGGACTGGGACAAAGTTAATTGTTTTCAGCTTTAACCACTGCTGCACAATGCTGTGTTTTTCCAGCCTTGAAAAAGCCCCAGGCTTTCGTGCCAGGAGGGGGTGAAAAATGTTGTATGCCGTTTTTTGAACATTGAACCCCTTAATGCGAATCTTAGAGGACTCCTTAATATTGTAATACATTTGACACATGCTTTTGCACCAATTTGGTGCGCTGGAGTCTTTGTAATCAGTAGGATAACCTAATGATCTACTTCCTACCCATATGAGCCCAGCCCTGCAACTCACAGTGAACTATGTCCAAATGGTTTAGGGATATTTCATTTTAAAGAACATCTGAACACCCGATCTTATTCATTATCCAGGGGAGGGCAATGCCTGGGACTTTCACCCCTGCTCTCCAGCGACAATAACAAAGTCGCCTGAACATAGCAGAGTCATCAAGGGCACATGCAAAAGTTTGGGATATGTCACTTCCTGAAGAGGGGAATACTCTTATATTATTTTTACCCAACGTATACCAATTAGACATCCTAAGGTAACCTAAAAGCAGTGCAGCAAAAACAGTTATGTCTCGAACAATGGTGAAAAATATTACACGTCTCACTGGTACTCCCCCATTTCGACCTACCAAGGATAAACATCTGAGTATACCATGTACAAGAAATTGATTCTGGGACACAGAAGCTACACACAGGTCTATGTGGGAGTAAAAAAGACACTACTGTAGTAGCTGTTGTGTGGGGTATGCACACTTCCCTTGTAGGGTCTGATGAGGGTGGTGGCCTCCTCAGCCTCAGAAATTCACAGTCAGTAAACATCAGGGATCAGAAACTGTAAGTAGACCAGAACTGTGCTGTGATTTAAACAGAGGTTTTTTTTGTTGGGGGGGGGGGGTTATATGTGATCAGTAGTGCCAGACACAAGTGGTTGGACTATCAGAGGCAAATAACATTTTGTACATTGCAGCACCATCACATTGCATTCCATGATTGCATCTATACAGCAGGTGCCCAACCTGCATTAGATGCCTTATGAAGTACTGCAGCATGTGTTAAACTCACAAAAAAGAAGTCAGCAACCTGTTGAAGGTTAGAGATAGATTGCCTCATTAGTGAATCAGGAATTGTCCAGTAGCCCATGATCTAGCCAGTATAGCTGGGGTAGAATCATCCATCTAACTCAATAATAACCCACAGAATATGAAAGTGCTTTCCCAAATATGTGTATAATAGCTGTGTTGTACTTGAGTTCTTTGATTCTAGATGTATTTAAAAACCACGCCCTTATCTATCCCTTCATTTTACTTTGATTTTTTGAGTAAGGGTGGGATGAGGGGGTAGTGTGTGTTGAAGCCAGTTTGCTAGTTTGAGACCCAGTACCAAAGCTTTGAAGACCTACCTGTGATCATAATTCAAACCTACTCCCCCAATTCTGTACTTTGGTGTGACCCCTGGTAAAAAAAAACTGGGTTATTGGTTGAGGAGGGTTGAAAACATTCTCAATCAACAACCACAATTCTTCACAGAGTGAAGTCATAAGCAAACCTTAAATGAACTTGTGCTCAACCCTCAAGTAGCTTGACATAGAGCAGTCAGGCTTAACTCAGAGGCAATGTGTAAAATATTTGGGCAGCACTACTAACAGTAATACAGCAGAAACACGCCACAAAGGGAAGGATCCCACAACAAATTAAAAAAATATATAGTAATTTGTAACAAACCAAGACCAAAATGACAAAACTCCAATCAGTAGAACCGAAAGATATTTAATTTAAAATATTTTAGTAAAAGGCATAAAGCACCCACTGGGGATATCCGGTCACACTAGATAGGGACAAATTCACAAGTTCAGGCAGACCATGAGGGAGCATGGACCAGCTGCAGGGACCCATTCCGGCCAGCTGAACACAGTACCTTAAATTCTGGTTTGCGTAGCTTTGCAAGGATCTTGGCCAAAGATGCTTTCTGCAGCCGTAGCGATGCACTGGTTCCCAGATGCGGTGAGGCTGCAGTGCGAGGTCCAACAGCATTGTCCAGGATCCTCTTGATGAGTCCAGTATCACAGATGCGTCACGCAGTCGGGGTGATGCGTCAGTTCCGAGGAGCGTTGAGGCTGTAATGCGGAATCCTGTGTCGTCATTGGGGCTGCAGCAACGAAAGATGTGAGGGCCTGCACCAAGATTGTGTTGCACAGTGGCGGTTCTGATGTGGCAACAGGCTGTGTTGGGATGTGGATCTTTGCAACAGTTCCGATCCACGCAGCTGCAGAGATGTCTCGGTTCTGCTCAGGGTTCCACCACGCAGCATAGGAGATGTGTCGGTTCCACTGGATCCACAGAGGCTGACAGAGCACACTAGGCCCACTTTCAAGGATCCAGGACTGTGGTGGCACCACTTGACAAGGTAGACATATAGACAGCAGAGCTCAACTACAAGGTTGTGGGAAGCCTGTTGTGTCCCTGAGGGTTCAGATCAGGCAGCCAGCCAACTAGCCTTTGAAGTCATTCTGGGTTCAAGTGATGCAGTTCCAGTCCTTCTCACCCTGGAAAGAGGGCAGCAGGCAGCAGTCCTTTAGAGCAGCAGTCCAGCAGAGTGGCAGTCCTTTTAGCAGCATAGTGGTACTTCTCCCTTGCATAGTATCCACAGGTCATAAAGTGTACTGAAGAGTTGGTGTCTGAAGCCTGGTATTTATACCCAGTTGTTTCTCTGAAGTGGGGGAGAAGCTGCAAGAGATTTCCCTTTGAAGTCCCCAGGCATCCTGCCTTCCCTGGCCTTGCTCCAGACTATGAAAGGGGGTATGCAGGCCTTTGTGTGGAGACAGGAGAAAACCTTTTCAAGAGTTAGTAGGGCTGGGTCCATCGGGCCTCACATCCTGCCAGTGATGGTCCATCCAGACACTCCCAAGCTCTCCATTGTCTGTGGCTGTCTCGGAGGAATACACAAACCCCAATTGTCAGCTACACCCAGTCATGTGACTGAGAGCAGGCTACAGACACTGAACAGCTAAGGAAGGAAAATGCCAACTTTTCTAAAAGTGGCATTTTCAAAATTTTAATTTCAAATCTGACTTTACGATCAGTTAGGATTTTTCATTACAATTCTAAAGACACCAACTATGAAGAGGTCACCTGTTCCCATTTAGAAATTAGAGATTATTAAATTTAATAAGGTAACTCCAATGTTATACTAAGGGAGAGGTAGGCTTTGTAGTGGTGAAAAACGAACTTCGGAGATTTTCACTACCAGGACTTATAACACTAAAAGGTACATGTTCAACTTTTTAAATACACTTTACCCTGCCCTCTGGGATGTCCAGGACCTACCCTAGGGGTGACATATGTATTAAAAAGGAAGGTGTAGGCCTGGTAAAAGGATTATTTCTCACGTTGTAATGGCAGTTTGAAACTGCACACACAAGCTGCAAAAACTAACCCAAGAAATGTTTAAAGAGCTACTTAATTGGGTGGCACAATCATTGCTGCAGGCCATGTTATATTGTGTAGCTTGGTTATAATTGAATGTTTGTAGGTTGTTATAGGAACAGTGTCTTAGGAACTGGACATTCCGCCTGGGGACGGTTATTGGAAGCTGGCCGAGGTGGAGGTCACACTTGTATTGTGTTACTTAATAAACATTTAATGAAGACATCTTCCGTGTTGGAGTTCTCCATTACAACATAAATTTGGCGGCAAGTGTTCTGCAAGACTGGCTCGACTAGCAGCAACGTTCCAGGAACATATGTACATCCTAGAATACATACCAGGGTGGAAGAACCTGCAGGCAGTCTGTTTATCACGCTTACCTTTAGATTGGGAGGTAGTTGATGAAGAAGGTGTGTTGAAGCATGATAGTGAAGGTGCAGTTGCGAGTGCCTGTGATGTAGTTCATTGGACCCTGGGGGTGGTGAGTGAGGAAGAGTGGGAGGAAGCTTTAACACAGGATGAGGTTCTGAAGGGAGTTGTCAAAATGATAGTGGAAGGAGGAAGGAGAGAAAGTACGTTACCCCCAGCTCTTAGGCCATATGGTAAAGTCTTGGACGAGTTGTCTATTTTGGGCAATGGAGTTTTGGTACGGGGAGAAAGGTTGATACCTCCGGTAGGTGTCAGGAAAAGGTTATTTGATATAGCCCATGAAGGTCATTTAGGACGAACGATGTCAAAAAAACGCCTCAGGGCTGAGTTTTGGTGGCCAGGTATGGACGATGATGTGGTAAACTGGGTGGAAAGGTGTTCTGAATGCATAGAGAGTGAGAAAAGGTTGAAGGTGGGCAAACAAACTGTGTGTGGGACCATGCGGGATCCAGGCATAGCTTGGCATACGGTTTGTGGTGATGTTATTGGTCCAATGGCAGGTGTGAGTCACAGTCAGAGGTTTGCGTTTGTCTTGGTTGATTTGAATACCAAATGGTTAGTTGTTAAGTTTATGGTGGAGGTGACAATGGTCTCTACAATAAAGATTTTATCAGAAATTTTCAGTGAGGAAGGTTTTCCTGATTGTCTCGTCACTTATAATGGCACTCAACTTACATCAGATCGTATGAAGCAGTTCTTAAATGAGTGTGGTGTAAAGCATGCACGCAAGTCTCTCTATAATCCTCAAGGAAATGGCACTGTAGAAAGAGCTAATAGGCTGGTTAAGGGTGCCATTCAACTAGCTTTGGCAAATAGACTGAGTGTAGGAAAAGTTGTGAGTGATTTGGTGTGGGCTTATCGGACTACAGCTAACAACACATTAGTATCTTCGCCTTTCGAGTTGATGCGGGGTAGAAAGCCTAGTACCAAGCTAACTCCGTTTTGGATTAAAGCTCTTTTGGAAGGAAATGGAGTGGAGCGGGAATGTCAGGAGAGTGAAAGGAAACACAGTAAAAAAATAGTTCCTGGTGATTGGGTGAAAATAAAATCGGGACGGTGTGTCGGAGGTTTAAACAAATTTCGAGGGCCATTTCAAGTTAAGCATATTGGCAGATGGCATGTCGTGTTAGAAAATGGTGAAAAGTGGAATTTTAGGAGGGTAGCTAGGTTTGGTGCGCAAGACTCAAGGTTTGGTACACAGAGGAGTGAATGTGAGGGGTCAGTGTTGGGTGAGAGTGAAGGGGTAACAGAATGCCTGAGGTCTACTAAAGAGGTTGGGTCAAACCCTCTAACATTTAATGTTGAGGTGGCTGGATCCAGGGGCGAAACTTCAAAGGATATAGAGAAGGGTGCTACATTTTCCTCTAGGTTTGTTGTAGAGGACAGTGTATCTTCTTCCCAAACATCAGGGATTGAGTCTCCTGGCATTGTTCCAGGTGGTGAACAATGTCCTGGATCTTCCAGTGTGGTCCCAAGGTGTGTACAAAGTTCTGGGGAGGAAGGTTTGCCTACAAGAGAGCATAGACAGAGACGCCCTCCATCGTATTTGCAAGATTATGTAAAATAGCCATATTTAAAGTGGTACATATCAAAAGTGATATTATTTCAAACTATTTTTTGGTTATGTGTAGTATGTGTATTTACTATTGTTATAAATCAAAAGGGAGTAGTATGTTATTATGTAAAGGGGGAGGATATGTTATAATGTGTAGCTTGGTTATAATAGAATGTTTGTAGGTTGTTATAGGAAAGGTGTCTTAGGAACTGGACATTCTGCCTGGGGACGGTTATATGAAGCTGGCCGAGGTGGAGGTCACACTTGTATTGTGTTACTTAATAAACATTTAATGAAGACATCTTCCGTGTTGGAGTTCTCCATTACAACAGGCCCCTTTGTAGCATTTAATTTACAGGTCATGGGCACATGTAATGCTACTTTACTACAGACTTACAAGTAAAATAAAAATGCCAATTGGGGAAAAGCCAATGTTACCAAGTTTGTAAGGAATGTGCACATGCATTTTAGCCCTGGTTAGCAGTGATAAAGTGTGCAGAGTCTTAAGGCCAGCAAAAATGGAGGAGGAAGGGAAAAGGTTTGTCAGAAGACCACCCTAAGGCTAACAGGTCTAATTCAAAAGACATTGTCAACATTGATGTTTTTATGCCGACTGCCCAAAATATAGCATTTAAAGTTAGCACTACTATCTGCAATGCAGTGTGTGGTGCGATGTGGTGCGGGGACACCAATTTTAGTGTCTCCGTCTCCATTAGGTTTTATTTTGAAAAATGAGTAGGCTCTGGGGAGGACAAAGGTTGAGCCTTCACCTATGCAGTTATGAAGCTGGGATTACATTTGTTTATTGGTTCCCACCTCTATTCTGTGGACAGTTGCTGACCATAAAATGCCACAGGAGCCCTGCCAAAATATAGCCCAGCGTAGCAAGTTTAGGTGCTGAAGTAAATCCAATCTTTTGACATGTGACCTCAATCTAGATTCACATGCTGTTCTTTATTCTGCCACCTAGTGGTTGGGCCTTAGAGCTACATAAAAACATCACTATGGTCATAGCATGGCAAAGTATGATTTTGAAAAGTGTAAATTAATAAAAAATAATCCAGGAGAGCCTATGCATTTTTCACTGAGACTATTTTACCCGTCATCCTTTGTTCATTTATTTTGTGCAGTTTGAAGATCAACTCTTTTTGTAGCCTCTTGGGGTTTGAGATGGGAAAGAAGCTACCATCTTACAACAAAACACACGAGGTAGCTGACTCTCTCAAGCATGCCTGAGTTTCTCTTTCAAATCATAGAAAAATAATTAGGTTTATAAAAAAGAATTAAAACATCTTACAGCTCATTATTAGAAATATTAATTCATTAACCATTACCTAAAACTGTAACTCCATTTTTCAAACGCAATTTAAAAAAATGTTCTTAAAGCTTATAAAATCAGATTTATTTAAGTTCAATGTAGAGAGTCCAGGGAGCTCCTTTTGAATTTAGGTATTGCCTGAGACAGTGCACGCGCTGTTGCTTTTGAGACATTCTGTTTTCGTACAAGTGGCTTAGAGCCCTCCCCTGGAGAATGGCCCACATACATCTTCCTTGCCAAGTGATCTTTGAGTGCTCATGCTTTCTGGGTTATTTTTTTATTTGCAGCACTCCATAGGTGTGCATGTTTGCAGGCCATCTCTCTGCCACCTGTTAGGTGTCGTCCGAGACAATGTGTGTCATTTTGTTTACTTACAGGGGGATAAGAGCCCGCTCATTGCTTACCATTGAGTGGCTTTCTCGTCATTCTTGTTTCCTTGCTTCTCTTTGGTCAGTGCGTGCAAGTTTCACTTCCTCTTCATGTGTTTGTCCCACCCCTGGAGCATGACCCACCTGCCTTCCCCTTGTCCATTGTTTCTTCCACTGCATGCGCTTTCTGGTTAATCCTCTATTTTAGGTGAAGTACTCTATAAGAGTGCATGTGATTGCAGGTCATCTCCCCCTCAATTGCCCTCCTCCAGCCTTGTTGCTGTTGCCCTGTCACTGTTGATTTCCCCATTTTTGCTTAGCCCATCCCTGTTGTTTGCCCCATTCACCCTGTCACTGGTGAATGTTTTTGCTTGCCCTGTCTCACCTGCCCACTCTTGCACTGTTGCTTGCCCTGCCCCTGCACTCCTGCTGCATTGTGTTGCTTTCATTGTCCCGCCTGAGATCCTCCTGCATCCTTGTTAGCCCTGTCCTCCTCTCTCATTATTATTATTATTATTATAGTTTTGTAGAGCGTACAGCAACCTAGATAGGCTTCTTGTGGCTTAGCCATAGAAACAGTGGAAGCCTCATGGTATTACTTGATCCACTCCTCCTGCATTGTGTTGTGTTTCCCCCATCTCCTGTCCCCAGCCTGGATTGTTTTGCTTGGCCCATACTAACAGCCCACCTCCCTCGTTGTGTTGCTAGGTCCATCCCTCTCATCATAAAAAAGCTCTATGACGTGGCCACCTATGGCCACATTATATCATAGCACTTTTTTTGCAACTTTCAGCCACGCTGTACCACAGCCACACTGCTGTAAAATACAGCTTTTAGACATTGACAAAGCCAATAGACCTCCCATAGGTAAGACCTATTGGCTTTGCCAATGCCTGTTCTTTTTATATTAGATGGTTTACCTTTATTACACATCAAATGGCAGTGACATACATTCCCAATAAATCACAAAAACAATGTTTACAGAGCCCAATTATTTGGTGCTATATAATACTATTTTCGCTTTTGAGTCAATTGGCTTCTGTTAATTAGTTCACTTTGTCAGGCTTCCTCCTCATCATTTAAAAATTCCAATCGATTAGGTCTCCTTTGTTTTCACAGCATTTGGTTCCTCCTGAACTATGACCCACTAAGACGAACCATGCTTGTTCTAATTATCAGAGGTATGAAACATCATACTGTGCATTGACACAAAAGGGATGGATTGCAACGTAAAAACACAAAGTCAGTATTAACAAACAACCACACTTTTGACTACATAAAATAACTTTTATTTACTATTTGTTCTCCTACATACTAGCAAACTTCAGAGCAGTTTATTTATACGTCACACACCGTCATGATTAAACTACCTTTGTATGCTATACTAAACCATGTAACATAAAATAAATTTTCGTATACATTCAACACCAATCATCCCTTTCTGATGCACCATTATTAAACTACTTTGGCGAGTCAAGCATTTTATCAGATTACCTCAATTGCACAATTGAATAAAGTATGCGACACTGCAATTATACATACCTCTGTTCTTCCACAACAGAGCCGCTAATCATAGGAAAAGTAATGAAAAAGCTAAACAAAGTTCAGGGAAGATAAGCTAGAATGAGTGAAAGGCATAGCAAGCAGCAAACCATATTCCTAATTTGGAATGTCAATTGCGAGGCATCAATGTATTAGAAACCCACATTAAAAATGAAAAAGGCAAACAAGAACGAAAGTTGATTAAATGCATCAATAAAATGCTAGAACAAAATAATCAAAGCACTGCAGAGCAGCATCTGAGAATATCAATAACGGTGAGACACTGAAGTGGTAAAAAAACACAGTGAAACGTAAAAGTGTGTAAACAAAAGATACAACTTAGTAAGGCACATGAAGGGTGCGAACAATTATATTCGGCTGAAATAATGCTCTGAAGCCATCATAACAAATATTTTGAACTAAAGGGTTGAAATAATTCAATAATTGAAAGGACAAAAAAATTGAAGTACAGATTTCCCAGTCAGTGAGAGCTGTGGGGGAGGGTTAAAGAGAGAGGAAAGGAGTAAAGGAGGTGCAAAGTCATCATCGAAAATGTAGGAACAGGTGAAGAACGCCTCGGTAACTGAATGGTAATTTCCATTACTCTGAATCCATCTTCCTCGTACCGTTCCTTCCGTAGCATATTTGGATTGCCTACCTGGCTGATATCTCACCATCCCAGGTGGCTGACAGTACAACACCCCAGCCAGGACAGCATCAGACTGAAATCAAAGAAGTGTGAAAAAAAGACGTCAACAGACTTTCTCCATCTATACACCCATCATCTGCTCTGGATATCCTTCAGAACTGCTCCAACCACGCTCCAATTCAGGAGCGAGTTGAAGACGCACCTCTTTAAAAAAAACAATGCGTCAAAATACACGGTATTAATAAAATAAAAATTGGGGGCATTTTATTGTGTATAGTTAACTCGCATAAAGGAACTTGGCACCGAGTCAGCAGTGGTGTTTAAACCACACCGACTAGGGAGTATTTTCCGCCTGCCATTTTTAGGTCAACGGTCTAACTGTTATGCACTACAGGAACAAAAACGAGGGCGCTGACACCTGACAGGATATAAAATGTTATAGCTATTGTGTCAAGAATTTTCAATTCTTTTAAGGACCCGGAGGCGAGCATTATGCTTTTCTTTCTATGCTTTTATTTTTTTCTCAGCAGCCAATAAAAAGAGATAGTTTATTAAAATCACATTTCCCAGTAAATACTTATTACTGATCACATGACCTACCATAGAGGATCCCCCTTATAAAACCTGATGACATCAAAACTCGTCCTCTTTCTTTGTGAACTATATATGTAACAATGCCTCTGAACATGAAACAACCATAGTACGAACACCGTCCCAGAGTCCTTAGAACACTCTCAACTGACGGAGGCCGGAACCAGGCACTCCAAGGCAACCGCGAAAAACCCATAGAATAATCCAACTCCGACCCAGATGAAGGTGAGATGATGAACTCCCAGAGAGGAATAATTCAACAGCACATCAAGTTTGCTTCAGCTGGTTGCCTAGAGATGAAGAAAAGCCATAAAACCTTTACCATACCCTCATGTAATAATGTCATAATGGGAGGGAACTTAAAACTTAGTATTACATTTTGAAATAATATACTTATACCTTACGATGTACAACAACATCTCATCAGGGTGGGATAATCCTCGCCTCCGTGTCCTTAATAGAATTGAAAATTCTTGATGCGATAGCTAGATAGCTAGAATGTTTTTTATTCTATGTCAGGACAGGAGGCTCTGATTATGCTGGTTCAAAGCTGTGCAGCCACCACTGACGCTACATCCACAATTGGTTTGTAATAAAATGACCTAAAAGTGGGTTCAGAGGACCAATCCGCTGCTTTCATGATTTCATCCAAACGAGAATCTAGAGAAAAGGATTTTGACGCCGATGCGACCTGACCACCACGAAAAGCCTGGAGGAAACAGAAAGTATAAAAGTAGACACTCACCTCCAGGTACACAGACGCGTCTGAGGCTGCCATGGCAAACAAACTGCAAGTCTTCCTACGGTCGTACACCTTCAGGGCCAGCGATGAAGACGACAACCGTAAGTACACCACCTAGCAGACACTGGCGGGAAGGGCAGTTATACACACATACCACACAAACACACAAATAAAAAGCTGTATGGAGCAACAACAGCCAATCAATATTACCAATCAGATATCCAAACATGACAGGTGAGATGCCATTTACAAGCAACATATAAAGGAATACACAGACGCAGCACCATACACATGGACGCACACACTACAGCATAAATCCCACAAACTCAGCATTCAGACACATCACAACATGCACATGGCACAAGTCATCTACCCAGCGTATGCAACAACTTAGACACAACCTATACTTAAACATCACACACTGTTGCACACAGATGTCACACCACCATGTAGAAGGAAACCAGGACAAGTTTATCATCTTGCCAACCACAGCAATGTGGGCATATGTATTCATAAACATCTATATAAATAAAGTAACTATATACAAAAAGTGCCTAATGGCAAGTCCAATGTGCAGAAGTGCACAAAGGACAAAGTCCACATGTAAGCGCTCCAACTTGACTCCTGACGGCCAATAGGTCTCCACGTCATAGGGGCATCAATGGGGCAGGCACCTCAGGGGTGTGGGGGCTGCGGGGTGGGGGGGCTTGGGTTTGGAAGGGGGATGTTTCTGTTTGGACTTGGGAGGGGGACTTTGGCTCTGGGAGAGGTGGACTTCTTACTGGGTGGGGGAGCAGGTGCAACACCGGGGGGCAGTGGAGGAATGGGAGGTGGAAGGGCCAGGTAGGGGCAGGGGGGCATGATGTTTAGGGGCAACATGGGGTGGAACAGGAGTAGGGAATAGGTCACGAGAGGCAAGGAAGACTTTTTTAGGAAGACGTGGGCAGTCACATATAAAGGGATGGGAGTGGAGGTAGAGGGAGTGCTTGTGTGACGTGTTGGTGTGCTGTACCTGGATGCTTGTTTGTGCAGTGTGTGCATGTGTGTGGTGGGTGTATGTTGGGTGGGTGAGTGGGTGCATTTGTGTCTCTTGGGAGGCAGGGGAAGAGATGCAGGGAGAGGGAATGGAAAATGTGTGAGTGAATGTTGGGGTGGTGTGTGCAAGTGAGGATGTGCTTCAGGTGGAAGTGAAGGTGGTCGTGGTGAGTGCAAATGTGGTGTGTGGGATGGGTGTCTGTGAGTCTGCTGTTTGGTGACTGAGGGTATGACAGGACCAGTGGCAGGATCAGGGTGTGATGATGCAGTGACAGCAGGCGTGACTGGTGATGAGACTGTAAGGGAGGAGGTGGTGGGGGAAGCAGTGTGGGATGTGTCTCTTGTTGTGTATGCAGATGTGTTGTGTGTGTGCATGCTTGTAGGTTTTTATGTGGTGCTTGTGTATGTCTTTGCTCACTTCGTCTGTTGTAGTGGTGTATGCTGGTCTGTAGGTATGCTCTCGATAGGTGAAGGGAGAGGGGTTGTGGATTGGGAACAGGTAGCTGGAGGGGAGGCCAGAGCCTGAAATGATCTCAGTAGGCCAGACAAGGCACAGTGAATGCCTTCCAGGTAGGCATTACTTTGTTGCATTTGGGATGCCAGTCCCTGGATGGCATTCACGATGGTTGATTGCCCCACAGAGATGGACGTCAGGAGGTCAATAGCCTCCTCATTGAGGGCAGCAGGGCTGACTGGAGCAGGGGCAGAGCTGCCTGTGGCGAAAGAGGTGCCCACCATCCTGGGTGAGCGGGCACGGGCAACTGGGTGGGGAGCTACATGGAGGGCGGTACTGGAAAGGGGGGTGGTAGACAAGGAGTTTGCCAGGGTGGTGCCAGATGGGTCCGCCAACACTAGGAAGCCACCATCAGAGGAGGAATTGGAAGAAGTTGTTGTGGTAGATCCACTTTCCCCCGTGGTGCTCCCCTCACCCTCCGTCCTACTGATCCCTTGGCTCTGCTGGTGGCAGCCTCCTTGGTCCTGTGGGCTACAGCTTCCCTATTCGCCGGTGCCCTTCCTCCTTCGCCAGATGATGCTGATGCACACATAGACAGAGGTGGAAAGAGAAGGAAGGTGGGAGAGAAAGAAAGGGAGGAAAGGTTAAATGCCTACCCATCTAGTACACATGTCAACAAGAACCCTAATTGCCCCTGTAGGGACAACTAGAACCCATAATACAGTTATGAACAACTGAGTCCTGGAAGCTATTTCCAAACTTATCATCTATTACCTCAACTCTTCAGCCTAGACACATGATTGAACATCCTACATGCCTGTCAACTGACCAACTCACTTACCTATATATTTCATTCATGAACATTCGCACTTACATGACAATCATGACAGGATGGAAGAAGTTTGACTACAGAAGTACTGTGTACACAAACATTATGACAGGTATGTGTGGAGTACTTTCTGTAAAGATGTCCAGTCATATTGAATTGCCACAACTTTCAATGTACACCTCACATACTTGTCCTTACCCAAATACAGTGCCAACAAGATCACGTTGGGTGAGTACAGTGGAATCAGGGATAGAGTATAAAGGCAGTAGTATGCTTCAACATTGGAGTGACTCACATTTACAGTAGCAAATGTGGTACAGTACCACCACATCATTTCCTGCATGGCTTTACATAGCTAACGTACTACAGAGCAACATATGTGGAGTGATAACCAGGACTGTATACTCCCCAAATACCATCAGACCTCGTCAATACCTAAGTCCAGTAAGGGGCACAGAAGACAACCATACAGTAGTCACCTAACAGTCTGAACTTACCTGCTTATGGCTGCTGTGCTGCCTTCAAGCGTCCATCTAACTCTGGGCAGGCCATCGCCAGTATGGGGGCCATTAGTGGGGTCCGGGTCTGACAGGCACTTCTTCCACATTGGGAGACCGTCCCCAGCTGGGCCTCTGCGGTCTTCAGGGCCCAGTGTCTCAGGTCCTCCCACCGCTTCCTGCAGTGGGTGCTCTGGCGGCTATGGGCCACCAGGGTCTTCACTTGTTTGGCAATGGCTCTCCATAACCCTTTCTTTTGGTGGGCACTGATCTGCATGGGAAGCATTGAGAAAATGGAGAACATAATGTAGATTATATCTATACAGCTGCAACAATTTGCGACAATCAACATACATGGCCCATGCACATAGCCAATACTCCAAACACCACATACATCATGTGCATGCAATTCCCCATTTCTGATATCCCATGTCAATGTGCACACACTTTCTCCGTCACACCCGACCTGAAATGCAAGTTCACAAACGTACTTTTGCTCTGGAGCCCCATACAACCGTCCATACAGGGGTAGGACCCCTTCCACCAGTTTATCCAGCTCCTCAGCAGTGAAGACTGGGGCCTTATTCCCTGCAGTGCAGGCCATCGTGGCTCCAAGGTACAAGACACAGGAGCACACAAAGTGGAGTTCATTCTTGCCCGTGTGCCAGGAGTCTAATGAGCTGGGCTAAACAAAATGGCGGTCACTGCTGGCGGTTATCGTCATTGGCCTCAGTTTCCCATAGACGTCAATGTTGACCACTGAGGAGTTGCACGGCAGTTCTGACCGCCTTCCACCATGACGAGTTCAGCCGGTGGAATGAGGTAAATTCCATCTGTCTTCTGCATGCAGGACAGGGTGCTGCCATTTTACACATAAACATAGTTTACCCCGGTTCCCACACAGGGTCCTGTGTCATTACATGCATATCAAAATGATTTGCTCATTTATAGGTCAACACTCACAAATGTAGTGGGTGTCAGCTGAAATTGCTACAGTTTTTTGTACACATGTCTGTACTGACATTACGTATAGTGAAACATATGGAGAGGCTATGTTTGTTCATCACTACAAGTCCTGTTCACGTCCCTTGTCACATCTATGGCAATATGGTATTGCCATCATGTCTGGGTAGGAATGGTGTGTGGTGAAATGTGTCTTTCTACAACATGACAGACAGCTTACATGACCAATACTTCCTGACTGTCATATGTCATAATTAGAACACTACATTATGAGATATGTCCTGAATGGTGTTTGTATCCCTGCCTAGATACAATGGAGTGATGAGGAATGCACCAGTTTACCAGCCCCTAGTAGATCTTGAAACCATGGAGTAGAGGCACATCATGATGACCTATTGACTGAAACGTCAGACCATCAGGGAACTGGTTGGCCAGTTGGAGCCAGAACTCCTGCCAGCTTTCAGTAATCCCCATGCCATCCCTCTAACAGTCCAGGTCTTGTCCGTCCTGCATATTTTAGCCAGTGTCTCGTTTTAGTGGACTGTGGGACTGGCTGCAGGCATGTCACAGCCGATGTTCAGTATGGAGTTACAGGATGTGCTGGATGCCCTACTGAAGCATTTAGACAGATACCCAAGGTTCCCACACCGTTCAGATTTGAACACTGTTGAGGCAGCCTTTTACAACATTGCATATGTCCCACATGTAATAGGGGCCATAGTTGGGACTCACATCGCCTTGGTATCTCTGAAGGTCAATGAACAGGTGTACAGGAACTGGAAGAGTACATATTCGATCAATGTGCAAATTTTGTGTTTTGCAGACCAGTACATGTGACAGTGAAATTCCCTGCTTCGGTACATGATTCCTACGTCCTGAGGAATAGTCCCTGCATTGATGTTACAGCTACAGCAAGAAAGGGCCTGCCTCATAGTTATGTATACTGCTGTCCATGTCAGACGTTTGATCTACCTCCCTACACAGTCTACACTACGCCTATCACTATTTCCTATTGTAATGTTCCTATCACCATACAACACAGGTGACTCTGGATACCCCAACCTGCCCTGGCCCATGACACCTGTTAGACACCCACATACAGATGAGGAGGACAGGTAAAATGAGGCACACGGCTGGATGAGGCGGGTGATAGAGAGGACTTTAAGCCTCCTGAAAGCTAGATTTTGTTGCCTTCATGAGTCCGGTGGAGCCCTACAGTACCGACCAGGGACAGTCTGCAAGATCATTGTTGCATGCTGCATGCCGCATAATGTGGCCCTCAAAAGGCACATCCCACTGTTGAAGGAAGGGACATAGCTGCAAGAGCTGTGGCTGAGGCTGGTGACCCTGATACGGACGAGGAGGCAGACAAGGAGGAGGCACATGACAACAGGACTGACCTGATTCACCAGTTCTTTCAATGAATCTCAGGTAAGTGTGATTTGAATGTAATGTGCACTTGGACCATGTACTGGAGATGCTAGTTGGTACACTAATGTTGCATGCATCAAGGTGTGTGTGTAGACTGCTGCCTTCCATCTTGATTTCCAAATCAGACATGTTTCTGACTTAACATGAGGGGAAGTGGAAATGCATTGCTGCCAATAAATTGCGAATAATGGTGGTGTCATCACAATTCATCCCTATATATGTACCCAAGTTTGATGGTCCTAAGTCTGCATGGTTGGGTAAATCTAAGGTACACTTATCAGACATGTCATGTTCCATAGGCCTATCATGTCGTATTGTGAACTTCTGTTTGGCATCTCCCTGTTTCTGACTACACAAGGTGGTGTTCTGTAGAGGATGTCATCTAGGAAGTATACCATCACTACATGTGTGACTGAAAATCCTGCCCTATACATATGTGGTATCATACTCGCTGCAGAAATTCTCCTGTGTACGTGAATACTACTGCTGATGTATTGTAATGGCCTACATGTATTACTACATTGAACCTTTCCCCATGTTTTTTCCTCTGCAGGTCACATGTCTGTTTGCAATCTGCTTTCTGCAAAAACCTGTTGGCACCCTTGCCATTTGATGTTACTACCAGATGGATGTCCTTATACACCTGCTGGAGATTCCTGCAACATCTGTCACTCTGACATTCTTGTTGTCCAGATATGTGTATTTAATTGTTGCTTGTTCACAGAGATGCCACATAAAAAAATGACCACACATACCTCATTATGTGTGCTCATTGGTGATTATTGAGTGTTTCACATCACAGTTCTGAGTGAGGACATGGTTTCTGTGATCATCAAAGTAGGCGGTCCAGCTGTTTGTTCCACAGGTCCTGTATCCATTTGCCTTGGGATGATGGGAATTATGCATTGGATAATCAACAGGGTGTATCAGTGGCACACAAGGGTGTCAGGTCAGGAGGGGGATCACTTCCTGGCGGTGTGTTTGGTCTTGGCCTCAGGTCCAGCACAATGTCTGGATGGTCGATGTATTTTACGGGGGGTTTCTCAGCTGCAGGGGCAGGGGTGCTGGTGGCCTGTGGGTCCTCCTGCTGGGCCTCCATTCCAGTAGCAGGTACAGATGTAGAGGGCACAGGTGATGTGTGACTATTGGACGGGGCCTGCTGTCAGATGGAGGACAGCCGCAGGATGATGGTCTGTACTTTGAGCACCCCTAATATGGAGACCATGGTGGCATTGTGTGCCTGCCACTGCTGCATGGCCTCCTTGTGATATTATCTGCAGCCTTTGGTTGTCCGCAAGGTGGGGAGTATCTGGCCCATCGTGTCCTGGGATTGCTGCCAGACTCCCAGAACTCTGGAGATGGCCTCTGGCCAGTCACTCCCTGTTGTTGCCTCATCCCTTGACCCACGATTGCCCTCCCACTGGCCCTTACCCCCTGTAGCTGTGCCTCTGGTGCGGTGTGACCACTGACACCAGGACCTTCATTATCTTGGGTTTGGACTGATGACTCATGGCCCTGTACTGTGGGGCACACTGATGTTTGATCTTTCCTTGGGACACAGGTTGCTAAAGGTGGGCTCAGCTGTGCAATTGATGCAACAGGGGAGGGGCATTCAGTCATGGGCAGGGTGAGGCTGGTGGTGGTGGACTGACCAGTCATGCCTGATGGGCCAGGTAAGTCATCTCTATCCAGACATACAGGATATTCCATTTCTATTGGACCTACTTCCAGGGCTGGGCTTTCTGTCTCTGGCATCCTCTGCTGGGTGGCAGTCCTTGGGACACCTGAGTAATGAGATGTATTGTGTTGCATGATGGTATTGTACTGGTGGTACACATGGTTGTTTGCCATTCTTGTCTGGAATTGCAGAGCAGTAATGGCATTGACAGTTTCTTGATAACTGCTAGTTTTTGCATCAGTTCAAAGTTGCTAATATACAATTTGGCTCTATATTTGGTTTGGGTCTTGCCTACTGTCATTGCCATTTTCTGATGTGCACTCCAATTTCTTGTTGGTGAAGCGGGGGTGACATGGTTAAACGTGCAGGTGCTCAATCAAGGGTAGGGAGTGTTGCATTGTGGTAGTTGTAGTACTTGCTGCAGTGTGGAAAATACATGCACTAGGTGGGCCTATGAGGGAATGGTGTTAGTAGGGAGATGTGGCATGCATGGGAAGGTATTGGGTCCATGGCGATTTAGTGCACATGAGGGTAGTGTGAGGGGGTTACAGGGTGGTGTGGGTACATGCTGTGCAGGGGTAAACGGTGACAGGGAAGTATGGTTGGCTTACCAGAGTCAAGTCATCCTGGTATTCCCGTCAGCCCCTCTGGATGTAGGATGGCCAAGACCTTCTCATCCTATGATGTGAACTGTGGAGGAGGTGGTGGGGGCCAACTGCCAGACTTAATGACAGCGATTTGATGTTGTGATGCCATGGCCCGTACCTTCCCTAGTAGGTCATTTCACCTCTTCCTGATGTCATCCCTTGTGTGTGGATTTTTACCCACTGTGTTCACTCGGACGACGATCCTCTGCCATAACTCTGTTTTACGGGCTATGGGTGTCTGCTGGATCTGTGCTCCAAACAGTTGTGGCTCCATTCTGTCGACCATGACCCTCAACTCCTCGTTGGTTAATCGTGGGTGTTTTTGTGGTGCCATGGTGGTTGTGTTGTGGGTGGTGGGGTATGCGATGTGCAGGGATGCTGGGTGTGCTGTTTGTTGGTGTGAGGTTGAGTGCTAGGGTGTTCGTGTGGTTTGTGTTGTGTGAAGTGGTGATGTGCGTGTTGTGATGCTCTTGCTTTTGTGTGTTATGTGATGCGTATTCAGTGTGATGGTGGCTGTGATTTCTAGGTGCAGTGCCTTCTGTCAGTGTGGTCTTGCCTCGCTATGTCAGACTTTCTGGGTGCAAAGGAATGTCTGTATGTGTGTGGGTGTGTTATATAGTATTATGATCAGGTATGTGTTGTGTATGTGTATCAGGTGTGGGATATTGTTATTGTTCAATGTGGTGCTGTGTTCTGGTGGAGGTGCGTTTTTGACTGCAGCAGTTCAGACTGCCAATGGGTTATCGCTGTGCAAAGACTGCAGTGCTGATTTATGAGTCATAATTTGTAGGGTGGGCTGTTGTTGGCATGGCGATGCTATTGGTGGAAACGCCTCTCTCCTGCCGTCGATCAGGCTGACGGTGTCCGATTTTTGTCTCTTTTCTGGTGGTGTTTTGTTGGTGACTCATAATACGGTGGTCTTCAGACTGTAATTACTGACAGTCTTTCGGCACCCGCTTACTCGGCGGTCTTCAAAAAAGACCTCCAAATTCGTAATGAGCAACTTAGTCCTTAACTGACCAAAATCTTTAATCTCTCACTGACTAACACAGACTACCCCGATATCTGGAATCAAGCCCCTATACTTCCAGGGACAACCTTACAGGGATAGATGTCTCGGTCTTATCCACTATTGCCCTATATCCCTGCTCCCTTTCTTGTCCAAAGATTTGGAAAGATTAATCAATAGCCAGCTTAATTCATTTCTTGAAGACAATAACCTGCTAGACGTATCACAGACTGTCTTTAGAGCCAAACACAGCACAGAATGCATTCTTCCTGCTGTCTTGGATAATATCAGATTAGAAGTAGATTAGGGCGAGGCTGCAGTCCTGATTCTACTTGACCTCTCCCCGGCCTTTGATACCATCTCTCACAGCTTACTGACAAAAATTCTCATGGAAGGGAACAACAGTGAAAAGCCCTACAATGGTTTGGCTGCTCCTTAAGGAAAATAACCCAGTCAGTTTAGCTAGATACTTTCAGATTTTACCCCCATTGTATCCAAATGTGGTGTGCCACAGGGCTCTTCACTGAGTCTGACACTTTTTAATGTGTACGTCTCTTCCCTGTCTAATATTATTAGAAACTGGGGCTTTGAGATATGTTCTTATGCTGATGATAGCCAGCTGGTTATCTCCATTGGTGAGAGACACCACAAAACTAGGAAAAATCTCACTGGCTGTCTATCAGATGTGGCAAATTGGATGATGACACATTGCTTAAAACAATGCTGATAAAACAGAGATCCTACTCTTGGGTGGTGCCCATCAGAGCTAGGACTCATCCTGGTGGCCATCTTCACTGGGCTCCACACCAGGACCTAATAAAGTGGCAAGGAACCTTGGCATCTTGCTAGATGACTCTCTCTCCATGCAGGAGCAAGTCAACGCCACATGTGGCAAATACTTTGGCCTGCACAAGCTCATACAAAGACTTTTATGCTTTATAGCCCTTGACTGGCATCGAACCATAGTTCAAGCACTAATTACAAGAAGACTGGACTATGGAAATCCCCTTTATGTGGGCTGGGCAGACATTTTCTTTATGCAACTTCAGGTGATACAAAACGTGGCAGTCAAACTCATTTTTAACAAAGACAGGTACAGCTCAGCATCGACCTGTTTGAAGATTCTCCACCGGCTGCCAATACATAGGAGAGCAAAATTTTAAATCCCACGTTATGCCTACAAGGGACTTTATGACATTGGTGCTGTCATACTCGGTACCCAGGTGCAATTTTATAAACCTGTGCAAAATGTGCACTCATCAAACTTAGCACTTGCTAAAGCCCAAACAGATTAAAAAATTTTGAATGGGCAGTAGCTCATTCATCCATCTGGCAGCTGCCCACTGGATCTTCGTCTAACCTTTGATCATGTTAGGTTCAGAAATACCTTAAAAACCTGCCTCTTTCTGGATTAGGGACCTGATTTGGAGTTTGGCAGAGGGGGTTACTCCATTACAAACATAATGGATATCCTGTCCGCCATATTACGATTCTATCATAGCCTATGGAGATCGTAATACAGCAGATGGGATATCTGTCATGTTTGTGATGGAGTAACCCATCCGTCAAACTCTATATCAGGCCCTAAGACTAGTGCCATAGTTCTTTGGGCCTGCAACAATATAGCACTGTGCTATCCCTCTGGGGATGAGTGTTTGCGCTCTGCAAGTAACAATGTACTAACAGGAGTGCTTAAGTTGAGCGGGTTATTGCATGTGGGGCATACCAGCACTTGTTTTGGGGACCGGCATTTATTTTTCCTCAACAAACTTTGAGCAAGAGAGAAAAACACAAAAAGGGGGAAAGAAGGAAGAACAGAAATACGGAAAAACAATGACAAAGGGAGAACACAGGTAGAAAAATTGCAAAAGTGAGGTAAAGGAATAAGGAATGTCTTGCGGTGATGTAGGAGGGAGTGTCTGTTGGTGGATGCAGGAGGTATAAGAGATCTGAGGAGGAATCAAGACAACACAGCCTTGGTATTCTGCAGCCATGTGATTCGGTAGCACAGACCTATGGCTATGAGCACAACGCTGGTCCCCAGTAATTATTATTTGACAAATTTAGCCCAGAATAACAGTACACATCTGCTCCCAAAACTAAGTTACCTCTCCATTCATTTGTTGATTGTTCTGTTGCAGCTGACCATGGGAAGAACTCCAGTGCGGTTTGGCTTGGTTTATAGTATACAAATACCACATAAACTCACTGAAGTCTTCAGGCCCAGATACAAAAGTTGAAGCTAGAAACATTTTCTCCAGGTAGACGAGAATTCTCTCATCAATCAGTCTCTTCTCAGGTGTCATCATCTCTCCCCGTCAAGTGCTTTGCAGCAGTTTTTAAAGGGTGAAACAGGCTCTATTTAGCAATAATACATATGCAAACAAAGTTTTTATGTTACTTCTTAATAAGTGATACTCTTCCAGTCATTCAAAGGTGCCTTAGTCTAAAGGTAATCCTGCAGTGGTTTGCATTTCAATACTAAAAGATGCAGGTTACACATCTCCAATAGATTTCTCTCACTGTCTACCCAAAGTTTGCCCAAAGCTGGCTTACTTGTGCCTCACAGATGAAAGGAAATCCCACTCAACATAGAAGTATCTTCTGTTCACCACAAACATTGAAGAGCTCTTCCAAGTCTACACGACTGATTGCACCACTGAATGCGACCCCAGCAATATCAAACACAGAATACCAAGGAACAAAAAAATCAAAATATAAGTGCATATAGAAAAGTATATGTTAGATCTATCAGCTCTTGTGTATTTAAAAAGTAGGCCATGTACTAGTGTGTTTTACATGTCCTGATAGTAAACTACTGCTAAAATCACCTTTTCAATATTATAAGGTCTATCTCTCCCAAAGGGTAACATGAGGATTGCCTTGAAATATCTTTTAAGTGCAGTTTCCCATGGGGAGCAGATAGAGATGTGGAGTTTGGGGTCTCTGAACTCACGATTTAAAAATACATCTTTTTGTGAAGCTGGTTTTTAGATTGTAAGTTTGAAAATGGCACTTTTAGAAAATGGGCATTTTCTTGCTTAACTATTCTGTACCTCTGCCTGGCTGTGGAATATACATCTGGGTCAGGATGATAGTCGGGCTGTTTGTGAATTCACTCTAGACAGTCACACAATGGGAGCTGAGGTGTGTCCCACATATCCTGATGGGACTTCCTGGGCTAGAGTGAAGGGAGAAGCTGGCACTTGCACCTGAATAGGGCTATGCCTGTCCTTACACAAAGCAGTCTCCAACCCCCTGGAGTGTGTCTGAGGCCTGGACAGGGACAGGCAGGGTCTTGTGCACTACAAAGACTTTCCTTTGAAGTTTGCCCACTTCAAAGGCAGAAATGATTATAAGTATTGGGCTGCTGACCTCTCAACTTCAGAACACTTCTGGACTGAGGACATTCTGCCAGAAGAAGAGCTGGATGCTTGAAGAGGACCTACTACTCTGATTGTTGCTCTGCTGTGCTGGCCTGCTGCTGCTACTTCTACCCTGGAGTGAAAGGACTGGGCTTTGCTTTCTACACCCCGCTTTCCAAGGTTCCCCAAGGGCTTGAAGTGAGTTTGCCTTCCATTGTGAAGTCTCCAGGACATCAAAGACTTCATCTGTCAGAGCCTGGGCTCTTCTGCTAAGAGTCCTGACTTGCTAAATGGTGCCAAATTCAGTCCCTGGGCACTTAGAAGTGGAAGCAGGTAACCAGCGGGGTTAAATCTATGCACCGCTGTGTGCACATCAGAAAAATCTACGAAGTGACTGCCCGCGGCTGAAAGTTTGATGCAGTGCCTGTTCCACAGGAGGAAATTCGACACAATGCCTGTTCTCAACACAGATCCTTCGCACAGCACGTCAGAAATTTCCCATGCATCGACCGTGGGCATCAAATCTTCAACAACACAGGAAGGACCTGAGGCTGCGTGTCTGGAAATCAACACACCGTTCTCCTGTAGGGGAAAGAACTGATGCATCGCCTACCCGGCAGGGAAAGAATCAACGCACGGCCTCAGTTGCGAGTACAGAATTGATGCATTGCTTGCAGCCTCTCTTGGGGCTTTATTTTTGACGCATTTCAGGTACTTTGTGCGAAAACAACGCATCCATTGATTCCTATGGATTAAGACTTTTAACTTTAAAATTTATATCTTTTGTTGTGTATCTTGGATTTTTGTCATTTTGGTCTTGTTTTATTCAGATAAATATTAGCTATGTTTCTAAACTGGTGTGGAGTACTTTTGTGGTGGTGTTTTCACTGTGTTAGTGTGTGTGTGTTCAAATACTTTGAACATTGCCTCTGAGATAATCCTGACTGCTTGTGCCAAGCTACCAAGGGGGTGAGTAGGGGTGATCTTAGGTGTGTGACTCCCTTATCCTGACTAGAGTGCAGGTCCCTACTTGGATAGGGTGTAAACTGACTGGCGACTAGAGACCCCATTTTGAACAGTATAGATTTACTATTCCTATGTACCTTGAAAATACATATGCTGGGGAGGTAAATGTATGTGAAGTTACATATAGAAATTCTAGACTCACTTCCCTCTCTGCATTTTTATTTTCATTATCCTTTACTCCGTATCGTGCCCCATCCATGTTTTAGTTTCGGCTTTCAGGAGGCACAACCTGCAAAACCTGTTCCTCATAAAGGCATCCATTTAGGTAGGTAGTCTGACAATCTTAAAAAAGTAATGTATTTCAGGTGGAATTCCCACAGCCCTTTTTTATAGTCATCTAGTATGGATTCTCAATCTCCTTCTTGAAATTGTGTATGAGTGGCTCTTCTCACCATATGACTAGTGCAGATGAGGTGTCTTGCGAGAAACAACTGTCAATCAATTGGACATATACTCTACTGATATTGTCCCTCCATATTCTTTCCATGTGTGTAAGTATTGCACAGTGGGAATATTGTAGAATGGGAGGCCTGTCAAAGGGTTATTAATCGGTTGCCCTAAACTGTCATTAAGCACCTGGGAGAGTTGGAATTATCTCCATCTCTGCATGCATGGGATTCCATAATCTATAATCTTGTCTGAGCTTGAAAAAAGTTTTCAGGAATCCATTTTTAAAGACATCATCTATGTACATTAGTATTTACATATATAATCAACACAAGAGTGTGGCACGAATCACCTTGACTCCCATTTTGTGTCTAAAGTATGTACATTAGTTTGTTTACACAGGGAGCAACTTCTTTCTTCCCTCCTATTGTTATGTCAGTGTTACACCATAAGGTTGCTTTCAAGTACATATGACCTCGAACCTTCAATTACTTGTGACTCAGAGGTGAATATAATAGGGTTAGTAGATTGGATAATTCAAAGTTGACCTGTGCAGTAAATCACCAGCTCCCTCCCTGTATATAAGGTGTATTTTTCATTAGCAACCCAAAGTGGATTTCCATAATTTCATTTCATCATATATATTGAGTTTTTTCAAGTAAGAGGTAGATATTGCCATGTATCATGTCTTGAGGTTCTTGATTTAGGTAAACCTCAAAGTATTTCAGTCTGTTGTGTATACACATAAAAGGTAGGTCCGACATACATGTTTGTGTGGTGGTTGGTGCTAGTGGTACAACCTCATTTTTAGACCAATTTATCTTGAACCCTGCAAACTTCGAGAAATAGTACAATTGCTTTTCCAGGGCTGCTGCTGATACTTATGGATAGTATAGAAACAATAGACTGTTGTCTGTGTAATATAATGCCTTATGTAGCCCTGCTTTTATTTGTTTTTGTGTATTACGCTTGCTAAGGGTTCTAGGACAAAAAGGAATATTAGGATAACAAGGAGCAATCCTGTCTGGTTCCCCAGTGTATCTGGAAGTAGGGTGAGCCTCCACAATTAAACAATGTGGTTGGCTTATGGCAGTTAATGTAATAAAGTTCTGGAACTTTGCATTCTTTCCATTGTCCAAAACAGATACTCCCATTCTATCCAGTCAAACTTATTTTTGGCTTCCAGGGATAGGAGGACTTTCTCATCTGAGTCATCTTTCACCCGCCATAGGATGTGAGATAATGTATGTAAGTGAATGGTTGAGGAGCGACCAGGTAGAAAACCCACTTATGCTAGGGTGAATCAACTGGATAAGAGCTTCTTTAATCTATTTGAAGGGCCTATATTTGGAATATTCCAACAGGGCCTTGCCTGGTTTAGTGATTACAGATACTCTACCTGTAAAAAATGTGTTTCTTAAGTGTCCTTCCTCCAGGGGCTCTTGGAAGAAAGAGGCTAATCCCGGGACAAACAATGGTTTCATTATCTTGAAAATCCTATTAGGATGCTATCTTCCGCAGGGGCTTTACTACTGGCCATACTGTTAATCACCCAAGTAATCTCTTCTTTTCAGATTTTTTCTTCCGTAGTGTCAGACTGAACCTTTGTCACTTTAGGTACCTGAAACACTCTAAAGAAGTCTGTCCCCTCTCCTGACCCTGAAAGTTTATCAGAAGTATACATAATCTCAAAGGACTTTATCACCTGTCAGAGAATGGCACTGCACTATACTGCCCCCTGGGTACCATGCATCTCAATCATCACATTTCAGGGCCTCCCAACAGCTTTGGGTGCTCTCACAGTGGGAAGGTTATGTCCCTGGGAACGGGGAGGGGTCACGACAGTGAGGGCACTTTTCACAGATGTTGTGATTCTGACTCCACTACAAGAGTAGCAGTGCGCTTCGCGGACCTAGCACTCTTGATGGCTAAACAACTTTTGACACTGTGCTTTAAGTCTTCTGCAGCACCCCAGTCTTCCAATGGTGGGCAGAGGTGGAGTGCTGGAGACTGGCGAAGAGCAATGCTTTACAATGGGAAGAGTATAGAGGGCGTAGAAGCGATCAATAGCATTGAAATGGGATGCACTGTTAGAATCCTTCAAAGCTCAAGAATCTGACAAGGACTAATCATTGTCGCCGCAGCACCCTATCTGCGTAGTGACCCAACCCTCTTAGTTTATTGCCACTGATACACCAGGGGATGTGCGACCCCCTGTACTCACCTACACCACCCAGATATGCTTATCTATGACACCTCATGCCACAGACTAGTTCTTATGATTCACCCTACTGCGGGCCACAATGCACGTACCATCCCCAATGGCCACGCTTTCAATTCACGATCCATATGCATGACACGGACATACAAGTTAATCTTGTGGCGATGCCAGGTTGGGTGGTGGGAGGTTTGAGATTGTTTTTCTCAGTTTAAGGATTATATTGCCTGCTTTTTAAATATCAAAGGTAAATCTCAATCGATTTTCTTCACTCATTCCTCTGACCATGTTCATAACACCTTAAAGGGTAGTGATTTGTGTAAAAAGTATTGCTTCTCCTTTTTATCTAGAAGTCACTGAGGTATCACAGGGATGTCTTCCTTGCTGGTTGAGCAGCCCCACCCAATCCTTACAAACCTTGTCACCCTCCTCTGGTGTGAGGTGCGTCTCTTGTAATAGTGCTATGCCCGGTCATCTCTGGCCTAAAGACTTAAGTACTATCTTTCATTCATTAAAATTGAGCCTATGGTATTCCCCCTACTTGGAACTTGCTAGACTTAGGCTGACCTAGGATTCCCAAATGGTTAGTGATTCTTAACTCATCAATACATGGCACTCAGTCTGTTTAGTGTACTTACATGTTTGCATTGGGCTCCTGTTACTTGTGGTAATGTAATTTCTTGCTTATGTATGTGCTCCTACCTGTATCTTTGCTTTCACCAACACATGCCTATCATATTTAGGAGTCCTAGCAATGCTGCATTTTCTTCTCTTCAACTACTGATAAAATTGCAAGACTGTTTGTGCAAGTAAGTTTTGTGGATGGATGTTATACCAGATCCTTGGTCCATAGAAGAAACATTAATGCCTGCACTTCTTCTTTTTACACCTTTTGTGTTTACTTCAGGCATTAAGTTGCTCATGGGTAGTGGTTAGTTTTTTCAGCCCGGTATGCTGATGTGTTGCTTTGTAGGTGATGCAATACATGTTGTAGATGATACAGTTTTGAAGGGGCAGCTAGCACAGGTCATTTAAGGTGAGAATTATATTGTTGTGTTTGTTTAGTGCCACAGCATGTAGAATGCTTTTCAAAGAGATCAGCATGAATACAAGGACAATGACATGCAGGTATTTACTTCATCCTGGTGAGAGAGGAAGAGGGCTTGAAATTAGACAGTCATCTGCAGTCTATCTTTTGATGCAAGACTTTATATTCCTCCACAAGTAAAGCTGGTACCCTACTGTCTATCTATTCATGGCAATTTGGATCTTGAATGTGAGGTTGGTGTCAAGGGTAAATTTGAGGGGTGTATTATTTGTGGACAGCCGAATTGTGAATAAGTTCAGCTCATATCAGAAAGATATTTAGGGATAGGAGTCTGTCCATTGCCATTTGCTTGATGCGGGAATTTGGATCTGATTGAAGTCAGGTTTTGATAGATACTGATCTGTATGAGGACCAAGAAGGTTGGGTTGTCTCCTGTCAACAGAGGAAACTTTCAGATAGAGTCATACCTCATCTGCACATATATTGGATCTTGATATCAATATCAAAATGTAGAACTTCAAGAACGAGGTTCTAAGTAGAGAGGATGCCTCCCTGGGGCATGCTGTACTTTCTGGCATCCCCAAGACCCACAAGGTTATGTTGGATGAAGAGACACATAGTAAAGCAATCATCTACAGTGCCCAGTAATATCTATATTTCCAGAAAGTAAGAGTATGATGGTTGATTGTCTTGAATGCTGCATAGAGGTAAAACAGAAACAAAAGTCGGAGATTAGTGTTTTTTTGATAAGCAAGGTGTTATCTTTTATTTGGATGTTTGCTTTTTCAGTGTTATATTATTGGCTGAAGCCAAAAAAGATAGCCATGAAGGATGCGGCTTTTAATAAATTGCTTAAGAAGCTGAATGTAGAGAGCTTCCTCCATTATCTTGCAAAGTGACAGCAACTACATTAGAACGTTTCTGATGATTCAGGGATGCTTTCCTCTTGAGCACTATGATCGGTCTAATTTTGATTGTTTTACAAAAGATGCCTTAGCTAAGAGAGCTGTTTACTATGTCAAGGAAGGGTGCGAGAGCTTCTCCATAAAGGATGTTCACAGTGGCTGATGGCAGGACGTCATCTTGAAAGCTGATGGGCTTTGAGAAACGTCAGGGTATTGGAAAAGCCAGATAACAGATGCAAGAGGGGACATATTGGGCACTTTCTGAAATGTTTGCAAACCAATGTTTTATTAAAGCTGGGGGTTTACCATTAGCCACTGGTATGTAAAGTAAGACTTCTTTAAAAAGTATACTCCAACATTTTGTTCTTTATACAAAGGTCTATTTTGCCTAAACTCTAATCTTATGTCAATGAAGCCAACCCGCCAAGCGCTTCACCTCTTCTGCTGACATTTTGCAATTAATTAATATATCTAGATTTACTTTATAATTTTACTCTGTTTGTGCTTTCCTTTGCAAAACATTGGAGAATAATAAACTCTCCAAACATTTTTTGTTCCTTTTTTGAGACAGATACCCCACTTTTCATTCCATTTGTGCCTCTAAGATATAACGTATTTGACCAATAACAGACAGAGCAGAGGATCCATTTTCTACAGTGGTGGTAGCCAGACAGTACTACAAACAAAAAGTGTCATAGCAGTAAATATTTACATGCAGGTCGAATGACTCTGTGCCCTCCCAACCTCCTTAGAAAATATCTGCCTGTGACATGCGTCCCTAATGCCCCTCCACCAATCTACTTATTGTGAACGTCTCACACTACCTAAACATAATATGTGAGGAGAATTTGCAAATTAGAGTTACATCTATAGTGTTCAAGTGGAGCCATCGAAATGGAGTAATAAAACTGCCAGTACCTATTTTCTAAAATTGTGTACCATTACGTTCGACAGAACCGTTATTATTAAGAGAAGTTGCTAAGATCGGTATCCAAATAATTTGTTGTAAAAATTTATTTCAGAAGAAAATATTTTCATGTTTTAACATAGGATTTTTTTACCACATAGGTTCGAGCCAGCGCCATTGCGCAGGACGCTGATCAGAATTACGATTATGCCAGCAACAGCGTGGTTCTACATTTGGAGCCAGGGGACGAAGTCTATATCAAGTTAGATGGAGGAAAAGCACATGGAGGAAACAACAACAAATACAGCACATTTTCTGGATTCATCATCTATGCGGACTAACTCATGATGATTAGAAAAATGACAATACTTGAGAGCCTGTAAATGGATTTGTTTGGCTACAGTCAGTGAATCGAGCATCTTTAGTGACAGCATTATCGTCAATGCTCTGCAGCAGTGAAACAAAATCCAGTGCTACCTGATTCACATCTGCACAACTCAGAAAACATTAAAGTTAAAAAAACATATATCTATACAGACCTTTAACAGATGTGTGACCCTCTACTGCCAAAGCAAATACTCTTTATTGTTAATTGTCCATGTGAATGAAGTTCTATATAGAAAACTTTTTTTACAAAACAATCTAAGACACTGAATTATTCAGTCAACCTACGAGGCTTTGATGTCCAATATTTTTGAAGCTTTCTTTATGTCTTAGCTTTGATTCTTGTGCGTTGTCTGCTAATTGTGATGCTTGGACTCAGCTCAGTGTGGGGAGGAGTGATTTCAGAAGAACTGGGAGAGGTATTATGTTCACAATATGTTGCTTTCCTCTACAGAAAAGGTTTGCCTTTGGCTGTGTGTTGATGCTTCTCTTACCCTTGGAGCTAGATCTTATAATGGACGAGATAAAGATGGAATGAACGGATGAAGTACCCTTGCTGCACTATATGTATTATCTTACCAAATGTGGATTAGGGGATTCACACACAATAACAAGGGCCATGCTCATCATGTATTCCCTGACGAGGTAGGAAGGTAACATTACACATCAAACTTCAAGCTCTACCTAGGAGAACAAGAATTTGAACAAGCATATTTGAAAAGGTGAAATGCCTCATAAATACAGTACAAGACAATTTTAGTTCTCATCAGTGTAGCACTTTAAGTCCTTAAATGCAATGGGGTAACAATTCATGAATAAATAATTATTTAAGATAAATACTGTTCCAAATAATGTTCTTCATACTTAGAACATACCAGCTTATAAGTGCAGCATATTTTTTAAAATGGTGCAGATTCTATGTTTTTATTTAGAAAAGGTTTATGAAAATATATGTTTATCCATAGCTTGATAATATTTTTGTAGCAAGAGGTAGTTCAACAATGATTAATTCATGTATTAACAACATGGTCACTGTTACTTTGAAATACATTTGAAGTCATTCTATCATTAAAGCACAACAGATGAAGCTAATGTTTGTTATCTTAATTTAAACTTACTCCTGGGAACTGCTGGTTCTTTAGTGCAGCCTGAGAAAATCATGAACGCTCTTCGGCTACCATGAGAAGTAGGTAAGAGCACTGCCCTGCACAAATTATGCATACCGAGAGAGCAACAGAGAAAGTCATGTAAAAAACACACCAAGAAAGAACATTGTAGCGAATATATGGCACACTACAAAAAGAATGTCCTACCATCTAGTTCATGTAAAATATTCAGACACCATAATCTATTCTGAGATTTAACATTATGTCAAATTTATGTGGTAGTCACTTCTCCAGCAGGGATTGCGATGGCTTTGTTACCAGTTTAATTTGGGGAAACATATGATTTATGTCTTACTACTATGGGCAAGGTCTTTTTTCATCTAAGTCACAATAACAACAAGCTGGGCTATAAGTAAATGAAGCGAGTTATCCTCTGCTAGTCTAGTTAAAGCAAGTGGTAGCAACTGAAAACCATCACAAATTGACAGAGCATCACAGTGGAGAGATTCCAGAAAAAATGGGGCTGGTATAGCATGTTGTCCTCTCAAGCTTAATGGATGTATGCTGTGACAAACCATGTGGAAATCCTTACTACTGTTATCCATTAACATCTAGACACTGCTGTATACCAGAAACCTTCCATGGACCCAGAGCCATTCATTCACAATTTGGTTCACTCACTTCCTCATTCTACTATTGAGAAGAAATCGTATGGAAGGCTGATTTTCTAATACTTGCCACTTCTTTTGGTTTAAATTAAGGTACGAAACAATCCAAAATGAGTGGTTGTTATAATCAAAGAAAATATCTTAACCAGCAATTACAAATATTTGTTCCATGGTTATGCTCTCTAAAAAATGATTTGCAACTGGATAAAATCTGACTTTTTATCAAAATGATTAGGGTTCCTTCAGCATTACATCATTCTCTTCCGAAACCTACTATGTATAGGCAGTGATGAAAATATGAACCATTTCCAAATACAAACAACTCAACAAAGTGTGGCCCTACTGTATTACAATAAAACAAGCAGCAAATAGTTAATTTTTAATTAGTTGTGCTTCTTGCATACAATGAAATCAATGAAAGAGGATTTGCTCCAAAAATTGGCTGGGGCCATCCTAGATACAATTTTGCACCTGAAGAATATTGCAAGGTGTATTTTCACCGATTTTTACTTTCATTGGAATCAAAAGAAAATTAACTTGCTAATCTTTTCAATTGCAAAAAAAAGGCTGAGTTGAAGGCAACATCACAAGGGTCCCTTCATCAGGAAAAACAGAAACGCCATTTTTATTCGATGTACAACTTTATGTGATATCTTTCCCATAATAATAAACAGGACCGTCTCGTCGGATTTATATTTTAAACAATGACTTGCCTAACCAAATGGAACCTCACTGGTGACAGTTGCTAACATTTCTGTCCGCCAAAGACATAATAGCGTTTACGTTTCAGACAAAATAGTGGCCTTCAGCATTCTATACCTATATCGCATTTATTTTTTACTCACATTTATATTTACTTGTTTAACTTTTCAACAGTTTTCTGTACACATTAGTGCAAGATTATGTTACAAAAGAAAAATGACATCAAACGGCATTTGGCATTAGTTATCTGATCTCGGTCCAAGTCCAGGTGGATGCGGAACAGATGGGCTATTAAGTCTTCCTATAAGGCTAGAAACGGATCACATTTTGGTCGTGAGTAAGCACTAAAAGGTTAGGGGCATTCTCACTAAACTTCCACGCAACGCAGGGCAGCAAGCAACGTTGCTGCGCTGCATTGCGTGAAAGCGAGAGCGCACAAATGCTCTGTGTCAAAAAATATAAGGAGCATTTCTTCTCCCTCCTTGCACTGGGGCACTTCAGGCAGCATCGTGCAAGGGTGCCTGTGCTGCAAGGAGAATTGTTTTTGTTCAGGAAGGGACACCTTCCTCCACAAAGACAAGCTATCAAGACATGTTCCTCTTTCTATGTGTGCTGCAGAAAGAGGAAATAACGAGGAGAAATAAAGATTTTACTCCGCGTTACGCCACCTCCCGGGAGGCGTAGTGATTTCACACAATCTCACGTTTACAACCCTTTGTAAATCTGGGATTGCATGAAATTCGTGGGTGGATTCATAGGAACTCCAATGCTCCACCCCTGGAACACCTCCCAGAATGAGATGTAACGCAATGCAGCGCAAGCGTTACATTTTCCTTACAAAGCCAGGCGAGGTGGAGCAAATGCATGTAAATATCTACTAGCATTTTGCATCATGGACGTGCCACAAAAGTGGTGCAACCATGACACAAAATGTTAGTGAATATGGCCCAAACTTGCTGACCGTCACAATGACTTATTCTGCACTTGCGCAGTTTCTTTTTCAATCTGGTCTCATTCTGAAGCAGCGTTCTTCCCTGAAATATTCAGAGGTTTGGAGAGGTAGGACCGTTTATTTAAGAGGATTGCTTTGAAGGTATTGAAAATATTGAAATTAATTCTTGCATTAAAGGAGAGCCAATGTAACTGACTGAACACTGGGTGGAAGGGAGCAAACTTCTTAAGAGTTTATTCTTGGCACTGAATGGAGAACAGCTTTTAAACAATCAAGACACGACTGTGGCACTCTCACAAGGATGCCAAATGCTGTGGCACATGTGAGAAATGATCATGGCATATGCTGCTGAATTCAGGTGGATGAGAGTTAACAAATACTTGATTTACTTTAGTGAGTGAAGGTGGATATTACAAGATTGGGCAAATATCCCCATGTGGGGCACAATGGGAAATAATAGTGTCAAGCCCACTGATTTAGATAATGCAGCAACTGGAGGGAAAATACATGAGCTGAGTTCATTCTGAATCATTGAGTTCAAACATAATTGTACTCTACAAGTGATTAGAAGGCCTTTGATTTTTATAGGTTTAACACCAATGTTATTCTGCACCCGTTGTTGGAGTTTCATGAGGCAAGCTTGAAGGAGTAGGTTTCATGTAAAGACTTTTTCATGTATGATTGTAGATCATCAACATTCTGATGGCTGGCAACCCCTATTCCCTTCAATATCAACCTCAGTGATTTGTGGTATAAGTTGAAATAATTTGGCGCAAGTCTTGAATCTTGATGAATACCACATTGCTCTTTTAGAGCTGTGCTCCCCTTTCTTTACTAATTGAAATAAATTGAATAAACATGACAAGGACCACTGCAGGACTGGATCCTGAAACCCCAAGTACTTAACTAAAGTTCCCAACAATGAACTACAATGAAGGTCATTGATAAATTAAGCATTATGAAAAAGGGGACTCACCCACATCCACATGCACTGAAAATCATCTCCAATTCATATAGTGTTGGTCTGGTGTACAAACGGTGCAAAAGTCAGATTATACCCAACCTGAAGGAGACTGTCATTGATATAGGAGGTCAGTTGGCTGAAGTTACATTTCCCAATTGCTTTCCTTAGCCAGGGCAGAGAGAACACTGGTCTGAAATTGGCTCAAATATTCAGGTATAGGTTCACCATTTTAGGATGGAAGCCTTCATTCCAGAGGGTAGGAAACCCAGGAAATTGTCTTGCGTAAGTGAGGCACACTTAGTGATGAGCACTAAGTGTGTTCAAAAAGTGGAGATTTTATTTTATCATGCAAGGCAGGAAAGAGTCTGCGTAGTCAGTAGGTTATAATTGCTTTACCAAGTCGGGAAGGATTTGTTTGGGGACATAGTGGTGAACTGGAGTGAACAAGTACTTGGAGGAGAAACCTTTGCTGGCGAAGAACAATAGAATTGTGTTGTATTTGTGTCCTGATATACCTTGGAGTGAGTGAGAAGAAAGAGCAGAGTTGACAAGTAAGAATTTGATGGAGTGTGCATGATTATTGAAAGTGGGGATTTGTTCTTGAAAGGAGCTGGCCTTTGTTCACACATCATTTGACATATTTCTTCAAAGCTTTTAGGTAAGTGTAAAGCTTCAGTAATTTCTATGGTAAAAACAAATGGTAAGTATATTGAATTAGTTAGTCTTTTTTGCAAGGAGATCACTCAACCAAGGTTCTTTTGGTTTAGGCTTTGAAGCTTTCAGCTGACGAAATGCAATGGTGTCCGCCACATTCTATATGATGGCATTATACACTTTTAGAGTAATATTTATATCTGTAAAATGATCAAGATAACTTAATACGGGAGAGATTTCATATTAGCCTGTCGTATTTCAAGGGGTGCTTCCAGAATTCCAGTGAGTGAGTTTAGAAAGCAGAAGGTGAATGGAAAGTGACTGAACTAGTCGAAGGCTATTGCTGGTAAGCGTTTAATTGTTGGAGAACTGGTAATGATATACTTGTGAACTCTATCTTTCTTACGTATCAATTGAGTGACTAGAGTACATAGTTGAAGGTGGTGTATGGCTTGGACTTGATATTGCCCAATTCAGTGTTAAAGTCTCCCAAGTATGTTTTGTTTGAGAAGAATACGTGATTCATTATAAGATATTCTGTATGGTGCTCAAAGGAGAAATGTTGATTACTTTTAGGCATTCACATTTTGTGACAGACATTTATTGAAGAATCTTACACTTCAGTGAATCTTTACAGATGATACCAATGTCACCCTCTAATTTTTACTGCCTACCACCTCTCAGAATGTTGTATCCCCATGTGACCAGTGAATCCGAGATAGATTGGCAGTGAGCGTTCAGTCAGGTTTGGATGATGCAGTAAAAATCAAGCATCTGTTCATTTATGACATTGGCCATGTACGTACGGTGAGCACTCATGGATCTCACATTGCGGAGTAAGTAGAGGAGATAGTGAATTCAAGAATGGGAGCTGCAAATGTGACTCAGTTCATTATAGTTCAAGGTTCCTTACATTCACATGCTTGAGAGCAGAGTTGATAGGAGTGCTTGTGATACAAAATGTGATTTATGGAAAAATGTGGTGCAGTTGTTTGTATGCGATTATTGGGGACTTTAAAAACATTAAGTGTATGGAGCTGTAGATTCTGTGGAAGATAAAGGAGGATAAATACAGCACTAAGGGATCAAATGGCATAGAGAAGATCAGAAGTTACTGGACACCTTAGCGTTTCAGATATCTGGTGTGCAGAGTAGTTTTATGCAAGAAATTACAGACTAGATGCTCAAGACTGGGAGAGAGGACAATGGAGGGATACTATTGCAATACAGCAGAATCAGTGGCAAAGACCTGAGGTGATGCATCTTAGAGCCATTACAACCAATAGTTGATAGGCAAACTCTATGAGCACTAACATATGAAGGGAGAATTTAATACATTAGATAGATGCTCAAGCACGAGATTGTGTGATGAAGTTCAATACTGCTGCTGGATTTCCAGCAGATTTCCAGCTGCTTGTGCCTTAAGGTCAAATGATTTAGCTTCTTGCAGAGCACTGAACTGTAGGAGGGTGTGAGGGAGAGATTGTTAATAGGATTAAAGAAACCTACATTTTTACATGTTTCATATGTGTTTCAGTGCCTGGAGTTAAGAGGACCCTTGCCAAATATTTAACTTAAATGTCAAGGCTTGGTTTGGACCCTGTGTGTTCTGGCTTAGTCTGCCGCATAGATACGGTCAGAAGGGCGCAGGAGACGACTGCCTCAGAGTCAGACAATTTTCAAACCATCTTGAAAGAGAGAGGCAACTATGCCTAGGAGGCAGAGCTACTGCAGGGGTCAGTAAAAAGGTAGCAGTTACCCACAGGATCCTGGTGCCACAGTTGGGCTGCATCCTGTTGGAGATTCTTCCTTTTAGGGAAGCCAGCCAGCCCAGACACCCACACACATTCACCAGGTGGAGGGCAGCAAAGAGACTGGAGACTGGCTTGGATGAACAGTATGGAGTAATATTACAGTAAACAAAGGTTCTCTACCTGGAGGATTACACCTATAGCAGCAGAGTCAATAGACTGAGTTTCCCCCATGTGAGCAGATGCAGGTTGGAGTTGAGGGTTCACATTGGTCTGGTGCAAAGTCACTTGCTCCTCACTGATAGCTTAAAATGGGCGCTGGTGGCACCTTTAGGTCAAGCCTAAACAGGAAGAAGCCTCAATCATGATCCTAGTATTTCAGTATGGCCAACCTCTCTGATTACGTAAATATGCAACTACTGTCCAGGAATGTTAACTGCACCTCTTTCTTTCCCAAAAGCTGCACCAAACAGCAAGGCACCCCACTGACACTGGCATTAAAAATCATTATCAACACAACGTGAATATGTAACAACTGGTGCACTTGTTTGTATTAAAAGGCTTTAATCAGGACCACTGGAATAATTGACATGAGAGACCAAATTACACAGCAGAGTGTAGTACTAAATTATGCAAAATGAAAGGGCAAATGATGCTGCATAATGCGGCACATTTTGTAATAGTATTATCTCATGATTTTGTTATTTTTACCCTTAAGCGAATAGGAGAAAGAAGGGTAGGAGACAGTTCAGTGTTGTGCCCTGACCATTCCCACACACTATCAGGCCAGGTGGTGATGGGCGCAGTGAAAGTTACAGAAGGTTGTGATATAATGACACCACAAACAAGACGACACTTGCTCACTTGTAACTTTAAAGACATCTGCTATGAGCAGAATGGAAATCTAAGCAGATGCTCGCAGCAAGACTGCATGGAGTCGCACGACCATCGAAAGACCGACTCTTTAATAGGCCAAAATGAATTTGTTACATTTTTCCTGAGGGGATGGAGGAGGTCATCATTTTATAAAATGTAACCAGCAGTTTAACAGCGGCAACACAGTAGTTGTAGGTTTTGTTCTCAAGCACAATACACAATTAAATTATCAGCTGTACATTGGAATGCTCAATTTGCGCGGTGTGCAGGTTTTCATGGAGTAAAGATGAGAAATGATTGCAAATATTGCGGAAAATTACTCACAACATTTTTCAGGAAAACGCTTGAATGTTTATAAATTAGGATGAACTCATGTTGTAAACGAACCAATGCTGTGCTAGTTGTAGTCTAAAATTCAGGAACAGACATTCAAGAAAGTAGTAGGCCCGGTTTTGTGCCAACAAAGAAATTTCACAACACACAAAAGACCATGATTTCTAATCCAAAATCTCCTTTTATATGTGTATAATTTTTACCAGAGCCCTACTAAGGCCTACTTAAATCGAAAAGTGTTACTTTACAGATTATGCACTCAACCAGCAGCACATATGTTGTATAAGAAGCACGATAGAAGAGCAATGCATTATAGCACTTTATTCAAACAAAAGCCTATTTCTTGCAATGGTATCCAGGATGTCAGATGTTCTGTTCCTGCTGCACAAGTCCGTAACATCTGTTTCAAATGTACATAAATGATGATTTGTAAATAATTTATAATTCTACAGAACTTGTTATGAACGAAAAGTGAAGCATAGCAATGATCTGTGTACAATTCATGCATTCATTCAATGTTGCAATTCATTATTTTCTAATCATGATCATATTTAAAGCACTTTTTAATTTGAAGATAAAACAGGCATCTTTCAACAGGGAATCTAGATATAAAATGGCCTCTGAAAACCAAGAATATTTGTATTCTCTTTCAAATTTTGATGGCAACGGCTATTGTCCGACAGCACTCACTAGTCACGATTTTAGTATGAGAGGTCAGTTGATTCCTAATTTATTTTCAGACATTGGCCCAAAAAGCTCTGGAAACAAGGTCCTTGCTAAAATATGTATGACTAAACCGTTCTTAACCTAGCTGATAATGCAGGAAACCGCATAAGACACAACTTAAATAAAGTACTTGTAAATAAAGTGGTGTTGTTTTTTTTAATTATGTTTGTAAATTAGAAAAAAAAAAATCAGCATTGTGATTTCAATGTGATAAAAGGTATGTCATGGTGATGGCATTATTTTAACAATTTTACAATAATCGTCTTTGCAAAGTAAAACTTGGAACGTCTTAAAACAACAATTTCCACCTAAAGTTCAGAGAAGTTAATACTTGTTAGAACTGTTTCTTTAAAACAACAAATTGGCTCGTAATTAAAATTAATATTTTCGTAGTAGACAGTTTGCAATTGGATCACTGATTTTCATTAAACAAAATGAAAACGTACGACTGAAAGTCATCTCCAGTTCATAAACAGGATCATTTTTATTCAGCATTAATTAAAGAGCAGCAGGATAATTACAACCATCATCAATATTATAGAAAACATCAAATTGTTCTAGCGGTGGGCATTCAACTGTATGAGCTATTTTACCTTGAGTAGTGCAAAATGCTGTCCGCGTGTAGGTGAAGTGTCTTTGATCGAGGTACTGGAAATGGCAATAACTAACTTTACAACATTTCCTACTGTGTTAGGTTTTAATACACTGAGGCCCTGCTTTAGGTATTGGTGGACTGGTTACTCTGTCGCAACGGTGACGGATATCCTGTCCGCCGAAATATAAATCCCATTACTCCCTATGGGATTTATATTTCAGCAGACGGAATATCCGTCACCGCTGTGACGGAGTAACCCTGATGGCTATCCCATTTGCCAATATCTAAATCGGCCCTGACTCTTCCTGCTATTGTCAGAAGTGTAATTAAAAGACAGAAGACTCACAACAGCACTAACCTCTGAACATAGAGTAAAATGCATGTTGATGCGACCTCTCCAAGAGTAGGCCAAAAATATGTGACTATAAATTTATTGAGATTTGCTCTCACCTAGGTGAATGGATCTCTCTGTGCGTAATAACTATGTTAAATTCTTTATGTTTCTATTTTCTTTCGGTCCTGCTATAAGTCTGTACCTTTTTTGTGCATAAATGTATGCATGTCTTGGTCTGCATTCATAAATATATCAATTTTTCATGCATGTATGAGAAACATACATCATGTAATATAGTTTTGTATTGCGTGCAATTACCGCCAAGGTGTCCTGGCAATAAAGGGAATAGAGAATGCCACTGACCAGTCAAGGAAGAAAATTGAAAAAGTCAGGTTTTGAGTTTCTTGAGGAAGCCTGACTAGTTAAAGGTGGTTTTAATCACCAGGGTCAGGAGTTACTAAATTTGGCATGAGATGGGAGAAAGTTTGGCCTCCTAATCTGGTTTTCCTTATAAAGGGAAATTATGACAGCCTTGAAAGGAGATGAGTAGAGGTTGTGAAATGGAAAGTAAGGCTATAGTGTATTACAAACATCCATCATGTGAAAGCTATAACCACTGGATATGAAGCTCCATTATTTAAATGTCAGCCATTTTCTTGGATTCTCCACCAGTATCTTATCAACTGCAGAGTGGGATATGCCGCGAATTAACATTTTAGGCCTTATATTAGTGAGGATATGAGAATACCCGTGCCCTCCATATTTCATCAGACGATTCTTAGTGTGGATGTCATGTGCAATAACAATCCGGTCCTCATAGCCTTCATCGATCAGACGTCGGAGTCTGCAAAACATACAAATGTGAAATGAGTCTTACTGGAACGAGGCGTCACAGACTACAATACCCCATACGGTCTTGGCTTTTGTGCACATTTAACAAACAGGCCTTACTATTACAGTAAAATAGTAGATTTTAAAATACAAATCTGAGAATATATTATAATTCACAAATAGTGCTTCTAGTTTAAAAAGTGTACTTATTCCAGCAAAATAAGGGCTGAAAATGTCTAGGTGCAACAAAGATTTGAATAATGATCAAGCAGGAAAGCAAACAATTAAGGAGCAATGTAATCGGAATTTACATTTGCATGCATTGAACAACTTTCTGTGGAAGAATAAATGTATGTGTTGAGTAATAGAAAGCCCCTAAATTCCCACTACAGAATATGAGCAACTTCTAAAGTGCTGCTTTGGAATCAAGACCCAGGGCCTCATTATGACCCTGGGCGGTTTTAAGACTGACAGGGCCGCAGTGGCGGTCGAACAGCCGCCTATGTGTTGCGGTGTGACTGCCACATTACGACTGTGGTGGCTTCGCCACAGTCGGACCGCCAGCATTACCAGTTTTCCTCCACAGGCGTGGCTGGCGGTGCTGGTGGTCTTAATCCGCCATGGCAGCGCAGCTTGCAGCACCACCTTGGGGATTACGAGTCCCTGCTCCACCGGCGATTATATGGCAGTAGCCCCACCATGTAAAGGCTGGCAGAGACGGGGTGCAGGGCCCCCCTGCCCGGCCCCGTCACAATGTTTACTGTCTTCTGTGGAGACAGTGAACATCGCGACGGATGCTGGTGCACTCTACACACAACAACGCTGCCGCTGGCTCTATTATGAGCCGGGGACAATGCTGTTGTGCGTTTCCTGCTGGGCCAGCGGGCAGAAACATTGTTTCCACTCTTAATGGGGCCCACAGGAAGGCGGCTACACTTGCGGCAACCTGCCTGTCGGGACTTCGGCGGATGGGCTTTTCCGTCCGCCGAAGTCGTAATGATCCCCAAAATGTTACAGATCGTTTTTGGAAATTGTAGCAGGCACTTCTAAAAATTGTGAATATCATCCTGAAATTCCATGTGTGACATCTGCACCTCTTCTTTCCCAAATCTGCATTTAACATCAGACAAACCCCCTCATAATAGCACTAAACATCATTATCAACACAAACCGACCTTATAACAGTGTAACAGTCGGTGTTGTGGTTCATATTAAAAGTCTTTAGTCAGGGCCACTGGAATTATGCAAAGGGGGGAGGGTCAAATTATGCAGCATGATTTACTAAACTATGCAAAACAAAAGGGCTAATTATGCTGCATTATTCATAACACTTTTGTGATAGTATTTCCTCATTATTTTGACATTGTTACACATGTTGGTGCTATCTAGGCAAATAATTCATTCATTAGCACAAGCCTGACCCCCCAAATACAACAATAAGGAACAAAAAGATGCATAGTCAGCATATGTAGCTATGGCACACAGCAGACAGGTTGCATTTAAGAAAATGTGTAAAGCATTTAGAAGTACAAAACCAGTTAAACAGTAGAAAGCACCACAGAATAAAAATTCTGCTGCATTTATAAACTTGTAGAATATTTTAATTAACAAAATTGCATCAAAACAATAAAAATTAAATATGAGGAACTGGAGTTCTAAATCTTAAATAAAAATAGAGCCATGAAGAACAAATCGCCAAATGCAGGCCACTCGTTGTGCAAGATTGGTAAATGGTAGGGTTTGAAGCTGAACCTGAAAGAGTACCAATCGGGAACAAGGACCAGGTTCGACCCAGTGATAAAGTTACCTCCTTGATGTCAACATTGTTCGGAGAAGATGGGCTGTGGGGCTGGCATCGAGAAAAGGGATCCATCATCAATGGACTGCAGCATCATGACCAAGTCTTGACAAAAACATTGTTTAGTGTGGAGAACCTCTGGCAGGAGAAGTTTTCACACATCAGAGGTTTTCGGCGTGGGTCAGATCTTGTCGAATCTGGTGTCCAGGAAGCTGTGGTATGGAGTGCAAGCGGACTTGGCTTTGAGAACTTCCAATGTTGAGTGAGGAAAGTAGCAGTAGCCACAGTGAAGTCGAGCTCATTGATGTAGCACCCTCTGTGAATCAGCAGGCAGGTTGGGGCCAGTCCGTCAATGGTTCTCTATGCAAAATGTTTGTAGAATGTTTCTAAGTCAGGAAGAGTACACTCTGAAACCAGTCAAGGGTTCCAGGACCTAGGAAACTGCACTTGGGGGTCAGTACGCACTCCAAAAGAAGTTATCAGCAGGGTCCAGGGCAGGTTCAGCTGAAACGGTTCAGCTAGGCTCTTACAGAGATGTGTGCGTCTGACAACTTTTATATCCCCATAGTTTAACAGGAAGTCAGCATACTGACTGACCCTGGAAGTCCACTTCCCTGTTTAAAGTACAAGTGGGGGCAGGTCTAAGTCTCAACAGCAGGTGGATTCCTTCTTGTCTCTTCCGCCGGTCCAGTAGCATTCTGAATAGGGTGGCCAGGGGCGGGGGTGGAGTGACACCTGCCTTCTCTCTAACCAAAACTGAACAAGTTCCCAGGTGTAACCCTAGTCACTTTTGCAGCAGCTCCTGTAGGCCCTACTGCAAACAATCCCACAATGTACCTCTCTACCTAAATCCAACATGGCAGACAATTCTTCCACTGTGCAGAGCTCCTGCACCTACCCACATCAACAGTTTGAGGCATACTCTCAAAGTCTGCCTTTGACAGTACTGCTACTCCGTCAAGCTCAGTCTTGGCCATTACCATGGTCCATGGGGAACACTTCTCATCAATGCCACCTGGGATAAAGCAAACCTTTGTCTACCCACAAAGGCAACCCAAGTATGTGAACAGCACCATCATAGCTAATAAGGTTATGTGGCCCATCTTGCATCTCATGTAAGGGTTCTGACCCCCAAGTGACAGCCAGTGCTGCTCCAAATGCAAGCTGTTCAGCAAACATGTGCATGGTCATATTTGTTGCCTGCAGTAGACCTTGCTTCCAGCACTCGGTCTGGCAAGGAGTCACCCACTTGCTCCTGAGAACTTTTTGACCGCTTACATTTCTCGGAGTGTGGGGTTGTAGACAACTTCCTTCCACTATAGCTTCTGCCCTAACAGAGCTTGCACATTGAGAATGAGCAGGTGCCTGGCAGGCCGCACCTTCTAGGGTAGACACTCAGTCCCACTCCACTCTGGTGGTATCCTAAAGGAGTCTGCCTGGCCCAGATGCCGGGTATCCTGATGCTGTTGCAGTACAGAGAGCACCTCTAGGTCAGCAGTGGCCTCACTAGTGCCAATTTGGGGGTCCTCTCCTGTTTGAGCAAGTAACCCATGGCTTTGTGGTCCTCAACTATGGGTGGCTTTCTTCTCCTAACATTTCCTTGTCTATAGGGCCTTCACATTTAGTTTAAGACCATACTTCCAGAAATCTGGGTGTTTGGGGCACCCTGACCAGCTGCGACACCTAGCTCTTTTTTTGCCTTTGCGAGTTCAGTGCTAACGATGCAGTGTTGGGTTGGTCAGCACTGATAACTTCCCTCCTCTCAGCAAGTACCCACCTTTTTCTAGTGAAATCAAGGCTACAGGGATGTCAGATTCCTACCCATGGGCATTCCATAACCTGCAAACCTCTCCTGGCAAATACTGATTTAGAGGAGCCAGTCATTCCAGCACCATGGTGTGGCTAGCACATGTATCCATCAGAGCAGTGAAAGAGACCACATTCACTGTGATGCTCTGGAAGTGATTTCTACCACCATCAGGATCACCAGCCTACATTTGAGGTCCATTTCCCAACTAAAGGCTATAACAACTCCAAAGCTATACTTTGTCACTCCAGCGGAGTGCCCAAAAGTGTTAGCCTTTGGTGCGGAGCATGAGGATTCTTCCTTTCTGTGCCATGGCTGCTCACAGTTTAAAGCACCTACCCGTCTCAAAGGTTTTACTTCCTCCTAGGTTCCCACTTTCCTGTTTGTCAGGGGTGATTGGGGCTCTCTACTTCTCAGATGTTTGGGGCTCTACGTGTTTTTCTTTGTGAAGCTTGTTGCTCTACTCCCTTACCTTGTGTGAGCTTGGTTTCCTCTTCTTGGCATTACTCTCTTGTGATCTTTTGGGAACCCTAGTACGTATTCACACATCTGCTGCCCTCTCAAGCTTTCTGGATTCAGTCATCCTCCACTTTGAGCAGGTGTACATCTGTAGGACAATTACTCAGGATATGCATTGACAACCAAATTGAACAGCCCATCATAAGTGTCAACTGCATTCCTTTTCACCCAACCATCCAGTGCTGTCATTGAGATCGCCACAAAATATGCCTGTGTGTGCTGTGATTCTGTGTGTGTCCACCAGAATTTCTTCCTATAGTCTTCAGGTGTGAGATCAAATTTCTGTACTAGCGCATACTTCATGTGGGTCATCTACCCATTCCTCTAGATTCTGAGTGTATCCTACCCCCGCATAGGTACTAACTTCCCCAATAATGGTCTACTTTGCTCTGGCCCACTCTGTTCTTAATGCTCTTTCATATGAGACAAACCATTGTCAAAGTCTCATCCCTGTCACAAAGCTAGGCACTACCTTTTTAGGCAAGTGTGGGGTGTGCACCCCCTCTATAGACACCTCACCACTGCTGCTACCATCTTCACAGGACATCAGGCCCAGTCTGGCATTCTTCTCTTCTAAGGCCAGTTTCTTCTCCTCCAGGGCTAGGGCAGTCAGTTTGGCTTGAAAGTCCCCTGTAGTGGATCCTATTTTGTTTTAATGGAGTTAGGAGTTTAGCTTAGCCTTTGGCTTGCAGGCCTGTGTCTCCGTCACCTAGTGACTTTTAATCTACTTAGCTTGCTCTGTTTTAGCACATTTATTTAATTATTTCTTCCACGATGGCTGCCATGTTTATAGTTAGGAAGATGTTTTAGTTTCATGTTATCAATGCCACTCTGTAATGGCATTACTATCTGTGTCAAAGATAAATGAGATACGTAGATATTCACATCATGTACTTTCCCACGTTTGTGTGACAGTAACATAATGTACCTCTTCAGGGAATTGTTTATATAATGGCCACCTCAACCATGCCTTCTTGTCTATTGTTTGGGAACATACCTGTGTCAGGGGTCCTACAAATCTGTATAAATACATCTCACACAGACAAGATAATCAGAGGGATTCCTAGCAGATGCCATCGACGCTATCAATGCTACACGTCGCCTCAATGCTGATCCAGTTTTTGTGTCCCCAAGGAGTCTGACCTAGAAACCTCATTCCAAGGTAACGCATGTTGGAGGGCTCTTCTCATGGACCTGGTACCGGCAGATTAGGTTTAACGCACCTAGCTCTCGTTAGGTTAGAGATTAGGTTCTTCATCCTAGGATATTAGGGACTATTTCACATCTATTTCATAATACATGTTAGTGCAAGATGGTGTGGGTCTTTGTATTCATGACTCTTGCTTTTACCATTCTGATTCTTGCATTGTTCATTATCCTAATCATTGCAGCCCATGCAATTTACCGTAGATTGCCGTCTTGCTAACAAAACCTATTGAAACTTTACTGCCTCTCCTTCATTGCCTGTGGGTATGACTGAGACATATTGTTCATGTGAGTAAAGGGTAATCTTTGTTTAACCATGACCTCGCTAAGATGTCGCACTCTTGATTCCATGCATAAAGGATGCCACAAATCACCTTTTGCTGTTTGGGTTTTTGGTGAGGTACTGCCTCTGAGCCAGGAGGGTTGGGCTGACTGTTGTGACTTGCAGTAGGAGATCCTAGTTGCCTACAAATAAAAGTGCACCCTCTCCAACTGCTTGTCCTGAAACTCTATATGTGGACGGCTAGTGGTGAGGTGCTTAAGCAGTAGATGCCTTCATTTCCCACCATGGGAAGTGCACATTAGAAGCTTTTTTTGAGACACAGCATGCTCACCTTCTATCTTTCCTGGGGATTCATGAAACTCTTCATCATTGTCCTCTGAGTTGACCTGTAGACTTCCTCCTAGGCCCTGAGGGCCTTTGTATAGTAATTTCCCCTAGAATTCAGGGGGAATTCATATAAATTGCCTGTCTCTGCATAGGGCTTTCAGATCCTCCACAGGTGCTCCTCTCGCTGACACAGCATCAGAGACAGGAAGTACTTCCATACCCCTTAGCAAGGGATTCACGCCTTAGGTTTGCCTACCCGATTGGAAGAATAAGTGGAAACTTGAATAGTATGCTATACAGAATAAATAAAGATATACCTGAGATACACATCCAGTCCAATAGGTGGTGGTTACATTACTAAGATGGATTGTCCTGATGAGAGCAAAAACACAGATGATGGAAAGAATGCTGAACAATGCAAACATTCACCCCCAGTTACAGATCTGTGTTCAATCCAGCACTTTTTTACTCACCACCCACCCCAGTTTGGACCCCAGTTTGCAGCCACCTGCAAATTAGTCTTGACCCTGTTCCCCTTGGGAACAGTCCAGCTCGAACTGCCAGGCCAGGTCCTCCCTGGACCAGAAACAAGCATTCTGGGACCGGTTTTGGGGTATCACCCCTCATCAGCCAGGCTAGCTTGAATCCAGTGGAACAGTGAGCACGGGAACCAACGTCTAGGCATACCCTTCCCACTTAGGGTAACAAAAGCAAAAAAAAGAAACAGATTATGAATGGAATGCTGAAAATGCAAACTCACCCTCAATCACAGATCTGGGTTTAATCCATAGTTCTTTTTTGTTCACCACGCCACTTCAATTTGAGCCCAGTCATTTGCAAATCAGTCTTGACCCTGCTCCCCATGGAAACAGTTCACTCCTAACTGCCAGGCCCTCCCTGGACTGGAAACAACCATCCTGGGACCATGCTTCGGGGTGCCACCCTTCATCAACCAGGCTAGCTTGAATCCAGTGGCACAGTGAGCACAGGTCAGAGGTCTGGGCATACCCTTCTAACTTAGGGTGACAAAAGCAGAAACAAACAAAAAAAGATGATGGACAGAATATTGAACAATGCAAACATTCATCCTCAGTCACAGATCTGGGTGTAATCCATCGTTTTTTTTTGCTCACTGTGTCACCCCAGTTTGAGCGCAGCCATATGCAAATCAGTCTTGACCCTGCTTCCCATGGAAACAGTCCAGCCTAAACTGCCAGCCCAGGTCCTCCCTGGACCAGAAACAAGCATACTGGGACTGGGTTCAGTGTATCACCCTTTATCAGCCAGGCTAGCTCAAATCTAGTGGCACAGTGAGAATGCGTCCCATGTCTGGGCAAACCCTTCCCACTTAGGGTGACAAAACAAAAAAAGAGATGATGGCTGGAATGCTGAACAATGCAAACATTCACTCCCAGTCGCAGATCTGGATTTAATCCATTGTTTATTTTCTCACCACGCCACCCTAGTTTGGGCCCAGCCATATGCATATCAGTCTTGATTGCCAGGCCAGGACCGTAAATGATGGATGAAACGCAGATCTGTGACTGTGGGTGAATGTTTGCATAGCATAGTTAGCCTGGCAGATGAGGGGTGATACCCCGAAACCAGTTCAGGATGCTTGTTTCCGGTCCAGGGAGGTCGAGGGAGGAACTACACTCCATTGCAGTCAGCCATAACTTTAGACTTTACTCTGATCTTGTGCGACTAGATGTCTGCTAATGATGCTTTAATCTTTTAGATGATAGTTTCTACCTTAAATTTTAAAATATTCATAACTCTAGTTCTACTGATTTGACTTTTGTCAATTTGGTGTCAAATAATTTATTAAAATGTACTCAGTTTTTCTAAATTGGTGTGGGATTTTTCTTGTGTTGTGTTTTCACTTTATTGCTGTTTGTTTGCTGCATAAACACTTTACACATTGCTTGTAAGTTGACCCTTACAGATCTTGGTCTGCAGATGTCTATCTTGGGATTTTCTGTAAATCTAATCAGTATTTTTCGAACGATAAAGGTACAACAATGTATGCATCTCTGGTGGGTCAGAGGGGCTCCTGTGAGGGTCTTGCAGGAGTGGCAGTTAAAAAGTAGAGCATTCTGTCTGGCCCTTGGAGCATTTTTCTCCCTTGGGCCAATTTGCGCCTGTGGGATTCAGGCTGCGCTCGGGGTGAGTGCTCTGAGTAGCTGCCAGAAATACAATAAAAATGTTGCTAGCAGCCATTAAAGCATTCAGGAACTTAGTCCCCTGTCCTAAAGTTTAAACAAATAATATAGGGAGGCAGGGTAGGGATGCCATTTGAGATGGTATTAGTGATGTCATAAATGATGCCACAGAACATATCAAAAGATAACTAACTAACTATAACTAGTGAATTTCTGTGTTCCTTTGAGTTAAAAACAATAATGTTGTCACTCACACATTCACCTAACTGTAATGTTACATTAACCTTTGTTTTTATTCAGTGTGTATATCCACATGTTTATTTTGCTCTCCAAAAGACGACAGGCACGCCATGTGCATGCAGAGATGTTTTAATCCATACAAATCAAATGGGAAACAGAACACATTTCGGCAAAACCTTGCCTTTCTCAATATTGAGGAAGGTTGATATATATTTCATATCTCTCTCTCTCTTTCTCTCCATATATATATATATATATATATATATATATATATATCTATATATAGATATAGATCTCTCTCTCTCTCTCTCTCTCTCTCTCTATATATATATATATATATAGAGAGAGAGAGAGAGAGACCGAGAGATTTGGTGATGCAGTGGTGTGGCGTCATTGGAGGCACCCCTGGCAGTTAGGTGCTGACTAGCAACGCTGTTTGAGAGAAGGGATATTTATATATATTCATATAGAAACAAAGGTTACATGATTTTGTAGTTAGGTGAACATGTCAGGGGCAACATTAACATTTTGGTGTGGTGATAATATCTTACTTTAAATTTAAGAAACAGAAATTGCTTGGAAAACCCAATGGTTAAAGTGATATTATAGTTAGGTGAAAATGTTTGGTACAACGTAACACCTTAATCTCGTAAACCACTGAAATTTACCATTACTAGTTAACTGAAGAAAGTGTAACTTACACCACCACCATGCACAATGTGGGCATCAATGAGATAATTTTTGATGTCATTAGAGGAGCAATGGAGGAGCAGGAAGTGTTGAAGCGAAGGATGAAAAAATGGCAGTAAGCAATTGGGAGTATGCATGGGAGGACAAAATAAAAATAAATCTGGGTGGGTGGAAGAGGGTAAAAGAAGCAAACAAGGCTGAGAACAACACATGGTGCAGGTGGTTTGGTAAGGAGAAGCATAAGAGAGAGTGAGCAGCACATTGAGCACAATGTGAATGCGTGGCTAGGTAGATGCACACAAGGGAGAGAATTGGAAAACACAGACACTCATAGAATGCTTATCCAAACAGAAAAAAAATGTTTCCTAGGAGTGAGCAGTGGACGCCTGCAAGTCAGAAAATCATAAGGATTTAATGCTAAGCTACAGGCATGGGACAAACATAAGAAGAGAAAAGCAAGCCATCACATAAGATGCAAGCAAATGAGAGTGACAGTAGAGCCAAGCAATGGTAAGCAATTGGTTATCTGTAAACCTGCTGTAAGTTTTTGGGAAGCCCACAATAGGGCTTTTGCAATCAAACAGCTTGAGTGGTCATCAGTGTACACTCAGTTGTTCCGTACACTGCAGATTTCAATGATAATATCAACTCTCACAACATACACCTACACACACTCTTCATCCCAGAAACATGCCCCCCACAGCACACATCACGAAAATGCTTATCACCAGTGGATACCCTTCACAGCCAATTGCCTGATCAAAAACGCTTTGCAGCAGTCTAACATTCATCACCAAATTATATCAACAAGCAGCTTTACCCTTTATTTTTTTTTAGTTATCCCCACTGTCACATATGGTCTGAAACTTAAAACGTCCTGGAAATCCCTTCACTCTAAAGATCAAATAAGGCCTCATTGGCCTACTCAACACATCATTCCCTCTTACACAACACAACACATTCACTACTTTCCCCTCCCTTGAATATCATGCAAGTCTCCCTCTCAACTGGACACGGCACTTGGATATTCCACTCTTCAGTTAATAACTTCTACTGAGTCGTTAGTATCACCCCATTCTCAAAAAAAAAAGGTTAGCTAAGTCATCTATTCTCTGTCTGTGCTTTATATCAGCAGTTGACTTGTATTACCTTAATAATCTGCTTCTACCATGCATTAACACAATCCTTGATACAACCCAACAAACCCAAAGCCAAAGAAACAAAGTCTTTCTGCTCTAATACAGACAACAGATAAATGAAATAAAAAGGTGCTGCGTGGCGTAAACATGACAGGGTGCATGACTGGACAGTGTACTCTGCCATTTTCTGAGAGTCAGAAGCCACTAGTAGGGCAACCCCTAAAGGTGAAGCCAGAGAGGATCTCCAAAAAGCTGGATTTTTTAGTCACCGAAGTTCCTTTACTGGTGGGATAGATTTCCCACCCCAACTTGGTCCAAGGTTTTACCTTTGGACTATGTCCCTTTTTATGTGTAGCCCGCATAATGATGGTATGCATGGTATCTACTGCTATAGCAAATACTGAAATTATGAGTTTGGCCACTAACACAAGCTCCAACAGTTTTTCTGGGATAAATTTTGACAGGTTGCATCTATTGAAATTTATAGGGGTATAAATGTCCGATAATTACTGAAACATGTCTATTTTGGGCAGTAACCACCAGAATATACACATCATTCCCCATTATCGGGGACAAACTCACAACTGGGTGGAACCAGATTTTCTTTTGTTTTACAGCCCAATAAATCTCAGCCCAAACAATGGGCCACTCAAAATGAAGGCCTTATTTACTTTTTTGGGTTCTGAAGATCCTTCAGCAGGGCAAGGCGGAAGACTAGCTGGGTAGCATAAAGACAACACACTTCTCTGCAAGGTCCTACTAATCCTGTTTTCAGCACGTCAAAAAATTCAGAGCGAGAAAAATCTGGCTTGCTTGCCATCCTTGCTGGCACCCTCTGGGCAAGCCACAGCACCTTTTCCATGTCCTCTGAAAGTTAAAAGGATTAAGCTCTACCTTTCTCCAACTGCAGCAGCAGGTCTTTCTGGTTACTCTTGCAGCCCCAAGGTCCAAGGCATCAGATCTTTCTCCAGCCTTGGCTTCAGCAGGGTCTATTCCTCAGTGGTCAGTGGACCTAGTTGGAGGTAGAAGTCCTCTTGCTTTTAGGCTTTCTGCAGCAGGCAAACAGGAGATAGGTCACCTCACACTTGAAGAGTAAGTCCATTTCCAGAGTGTAAAAGTCAGGAATCACCGAATCTTCTTTCTTTCTTTCTTTCTTTCTTTCTTTCTTTCTTTCTTTCTTTCTTTCTTTCTTTCTTTCTTTCTTTCTTTCTTTCTTTCTTTCCTTCTTTCTTTCTTTCTTTCTTTCTTTCTTCAGAGCCTTTTTATTCAGGTTTAGTCTTCCCATATTTCAGGAATATTTTGAGGAGTTTGTTGTGATGTGCCAGTCATATCATGTGATCAAGTCAGTGAGTGGCAACATTTCCTACCCAATCCTCTCTACTTTGTTGTCCATCCACCTCCTATTGCACCACTTCCATTTTGCTTTACTGTAAAAGTTCTCAGAAACCTTGAACCAAAAATAGCTAACCACTTCTTTCACAAGAAGGCCGTTTGGCTTCCCACAAACTGCTCCCCTCTTTAACTAGGGTGACCCCCTTGAGTCAAAACTGGTCCTACCTCCTGCTGGGGATGGGGCCAGAGGGCCTCTAGTAGAAAGAATGGAAGCATATCTTGTCAACTCCATTTGGCATTTCCAAACCAAAAGAAGTGCTAAGGCTGTCCAACTGTTCCTGTCCTGTCCAAGATGGTTAATTCCTACTTACTGGCCAGTTAGTGAGAGCAAATCCTCCTTCCTGGACTCAGAAGCCAAGTATTTGTCCTCTGAGAGCAGGTCATTTTATTTCAGCCAGGAATGTGTATTGACCCACTGGACGTGAGATGAGTTTAGAGAGTGGATCTATGCCAGTTTTGTCTCAAGCCGCACAAATTACATTTGTAAAATTAGGTGGAATAGAACTTTGAATCACTTTGTTAACATTTTCCCAGGAAAAGACAGAATACAAGGTTTTTAATTTGACCTAGGGATTTTCCTGGAGAATGTAGAGTAAACTTACACAGTTTTAAACTGCTCTTGGGATTCAATCGTTTTGGAGGCACGCTAGTTCAAATATGTAGTGAACCACTTCTTAAAATTATTATGCACTCTGCCATATACAATGCAAACTTTAGGAGTGATTTATTAATGTATAAAAATGAGTCTTCAAAGACACTTTTCCTTGTAATGTGTCACTTCAGTGCTTTTAAACTGGGAAGACGATGTAGAAAAGTTACATCCCCTAGAACATTTATTACCCCATCTCGGTTGATGCAATCCCCATTAGGAGGGTCTCTCTCTTATTTGCCCTCTATCTCCTTTCTTGCTCTACATATTGAGCCTTTAACTACTAGGATCAAGGATTTCATATGCATTTAAATTCATGCCTTTAATCTTCAGACGTGAGCTCTCAAATGCAATGAAACCTCAGGCATCAAAGAGGTGCCCACGAAATAGCATACCTGTCTTCAGATAAGATGAGTCAAGGGACCGTACAAAGGTGGTAAATTGTTTTGCGAAATGATTCCATGCGCTCCCTCCTTTGGATACTTTTGACTACTTTTACTCTATTATACCACACACAGCCCACTGCACACATATATTCACTTCCTACCTGCACCGCATTCACCATTTACAACTTAGTCATAGTACTTTTCAACAAACTCCAGATTTGCAAATGGAGAAATAGCAGGATCCTGCATCACCACCAAATATTTCCAGTTGATTTGTACACATACAAGCCCACTGGACAATACACAATCCAAATGACTATAATAAAACGCTGAAGATAATTAGAATAACGGTATAATTGCTTACTTGACAAGGGTAAGGGTTTCTTGACAGGAGAGGAAGCGGAAGCACTGACCCGGAAGCAGCACCTTGAGCTGCCGTCGAGCCGCCGAGCGTCGGACACGGGGCAACGCCGGCACCCGCGACTGTGCCCAGCTGGGGATGCCGTGGACGGGGCAAGCACCACGGTAGACGCGACCGGCGACGCGACCGAGACCGAGACGAGTCCATCAGTGAGTCCGTCAGTTCCTTGCAGGAGTGGCAACTGAGGAGACGCTTCGCAGGAACGGCAGGCGAGGAGACGCTCAGCTCCAAGGCAGCCCCGAGGAAGCGATCCTCTTCGCTCACTCCCTCAAGGCAGCAGCACCCCCGCGGACTCCTGCGTAAGTGGCCCGACCGGGTGTGGTTGCAGGGGGCGGGGCGGGGCTCTGCGTTCCAAAACAAAACCGTCTGCCTCCAACTTCTACATCTCTGCCCGGAGTGTGGCTCCAGTATACAGCAGTTTACCAGCCCTCCTTTTTTTTGAGACAGCTGACTGTGCTGTAGGGGGACAGAGAAACGTTTTTGCCCCCGCCGCTAGATACCGCTCCTGCCGGAGGGTTGCCCCCCATCGCGGACCCGCAAGATCGATCTACAGAACTGTGACGTGGGATCGTGGACCACCCTGGGAGCGAAGGTGCGAAGGGCAGTTTTTGGCGGCCCGGCCCACCAGCTTCCATTTTCATCAAAGTTCTGCAGCCTTTGGAAGCAGGACCACGAGATCGCGGATCGCCCCGGTTGCAGGGGGGGTTGGTCCACTAGCGCGGTAAGCCAGTTCAGAGTCCCCTGGGTGAGGGGGCCTCGCTTGCTGCTGAGAAGAGCTGCTGAGAAGAGCCGCCGCCCGGTAGAGGAGGGACCGAGGCCGCCCGAGCCAGCGTCAGCACTGGTACTTACTTGGCCCATCTATACAAGCGAGACACGGTTGACCGAGCGGAATGCTGAGATATTGCAGGTAGCCTACAGCTGCGCCCAGGACGAAGCCCGGATAAAGGGCGGACAGTTTGTGACAGTCTGTGACGAGGTTCTGGTTTATACAGGTTGCTGACCTTTGTGACCTGTATACCTGTAAACTGTGAGAGTTCATTAAGTGTTTTTTTTTTGGGGGGACTGTATGTAGGTTGTGTATATCACATTTTGTTTTCAAGCAGCCCTTATTATCTTATTATTTGTGTGTAATTGTGTGTAATTTGGAAAAGCCTTATTCGATTTTAAAGTGATAATTTGTGACTGTTAAGCATGTCAAAGCAAAAAGTCCCCTCTATACCCCAGACATTGGATAATTATTTAGTGAAGATTGTTAGTAAAATTAATTGCGAGAGGAGACAATCCCTAGGGCTTAGCAGCCCCCCCCCCATTATTTAGTGTGCAAACTTCACATGCTCCATTGGCTCTGGATGACAGTAGTAGTAGTGTCTGCACTAATTCCGGTGTTCCTGATAGGGAAATGATTATGCAGAATACTTCTACCTTAGCCGATCTGGAGGTTTCTACTGATCCCATAGTGCAACATCCACCCACCCCACTACCTAGAGTGGTTAGAGCATGTAGAAAGACCCAGACTAAACGTGGGGGTGCTCGGCCCGCAAAAAAAAAGATTAGTTAGCCCACTCAAGAATCCAGATAAGGATGAGGATAATATGGCAAATATCGACGACGTTAAACTAGACGCAGAAAAAACAAAAAACTTAGTAAGTATTATTGACTTAAAGATTAAGGGTATTGTCAAACCTCTTATGGTAAAAATTGATCAGCTAACCGCGGAGGTTAATAGATTAGGCGATCTCCTCAAAAAAACACTGGTGGAAGCAGTTAGTGTGTCAGCCCCAATAATAATAAGCGATCATGATACTCAGGTTGCTCCTCCCGGTGATGTTACAGGTTTAGATATTAGTAGGAGTGTTGTACAGAACTACCCGACAGCACAGTCCTTAGCCTGTAATGATAGCCAGGTTGTTTTAATACCTGATAGAAAAGAGGATTGGACTGAGGTAAGGCGAAGGCGCGCCATTAATCTCCCTCCTGACTGCGCACCATATGTGGTAGTTTTAGCTAATGTTCCCCCTGTTGCAAAGGGGAATCATCAGGAAACCCACGAGTCTTTAAAAAATAAAAATGTTTTCTGGATGCACAGGCATTGTGGATTCCCAACTGAACTCTCAGATCAAGTTCTGACTACCAGAAGGGTAAATTGGATAGGGAGCTCTAAGAAAAGTTTTAGTGGTGACCGTGTCATTATAAACTTTAAAAACCCTCAACATGCTGCCACTGTATTATTAAAAGCTGCCTCATTACCAATTACTGATAATAATGTGTGTGCCCGCTCGCTTGCTTTCTTTTACAGCCATCATAATAATGCCCCTTATGGGAGTAGAGGAAGTAGATTATGCCCTGCTACACACAGCCTATACCCTGATATTTCAATGCAAAACCGGTTTCAACCCCTAAGTTCTCTGGATGCAAATGATTGACTTAATGAGGGAGGGCAGTTTTTACCCCAGGTGATTATTATTCCCTGTGTGGATATCGGTATAGACAATACCATGGCCCAAGAGATGCCCAACAACACAGAAATTGAATTGGCGGTGGATATAAGGGCACCGCCCGATTGTGGGGACATAGGCAATTCAAACCAGAATGCGAATTGGGGACGAAACAATGGCATGGTGCTTGATAGTAATTGTGTTAGGGGTAAGGATACTATTACTATTGTTTGTTGGAATGTGGCAGGGCTGAAATCGAAGGAGAGGGATCCGGGATGGTTAACGTTTGTTAATGCCCATGACATTTTATGTCTTCAAGAAACATGGTGTAAAGATGAAGTTAACTATGAGGGATTCGTTTCTTACAATTTACCGGCGTTGGGAGGTGGTATAGGTAGAGCGAAAGGCGGTCTCCTGATACTTGTAACGATCTGTCGTCCTATTGTGGTTAAAAAGTATATACCTGTAGGGGACCTTGTGCAGATCCTCTGGCTTGTGGATGACAAAGACCATAATGTTTTATTGATTAACTATTATAATAATATTTTTGATGTTACCCGGGTCAAAGTAGTAACAGACTTAGCCGGCGCTGTCGAAAATCTATGTCTGGAACAGAATGTTGTATTTGACTTCATCTGGGTAGGGGACTTCAATACTACTTTGTGCGATTTGTCTACACAAAGGGTTTGTGGGGTTACTAACAGTGCCGGCTGGGATGTCCCGCATTTTGGACATAACAGTTATGGGGAAGCACTGCATAAGTTCATGGGCTGTTATGACCTGGAAATAGTGGAGTGCTGTAAAGATGTTAATGGTTTACCCATTCCCACTTTAAAAAATTGGCACACCAGCTCGGTCATTGACCATGTGATCACATCTTCTAATATTAGTTCTTACTGTGATCCACCAAGAATTGAAGTAACTACCCTAAGTGACCACAACCGTATTATTCTGGACACTACCCTTTGGGCCGGTAGTTCGGTGGATGTGGGAATTATTATTTCTAATGTAGAACCACATAGGACTAACGGTGTAAGGCTAAGATGGATTGGTGAAAGAGCCGATGATTTAACTAGCTCCATAATTAATGAGAGCCTGCTGGACATTGCTTCTATTTTAAAAAATAGTTCTGACTCTGAGAGGGTTTTATATTGTTTTAACCAAATTAATAAAGCTATTGATGCCAAGTTTACCAGTCGCAATAGTAGGCAAAGTAGGAACGGACCGAGATGGTTTAATCACCTTTGCACTTCCGCACTAACTGGCCTCAAGCAGGCTTTAGCAGCGAGGCCCAGGGACAAAAAACTGGTAAATAAATTAAGAATGGAATATAAATGTGCGCTCAAACAGAGGAAGGGTGAACTGCAGCAACAGGCTTGGGATTCCCTCAACCAAGCTACTGAATTATCAAATTGTACATTATTTTGGGCCACGGTCAACTCGCCTTTTCTAAGGGATGAAAAAACACCACAGTTGACTTCTAATGTTTCTAGCGAGGGTTGGATTGCACATTTCTCCAGCATTTTTGACTCTGATAAAGACAATGATCCTAGTCCCAATAAGTGGCCTACTCTGCCTTTGGATATATCCGTTAGTGAGGTCAAATATGGTATACGGGCTAGCAAAGGAGGGAAATCTCAGGGCCCGGACGGGGTACCTATAGACGTTTATAAAGCTGCGCCAGATGTCTGGGGCCCCCTTTTAACCATTGTTTTTAATGTTGCTGTGTGTGCCGAGGACCCTGTAACTTGGGGTGAATCAATCATTGTGCCAATTCATAAAAAGGGAAGTAGATCTGATGCTAAGAATTATCGCCCGATCTCTCTCCTTGACTCTTCAGTCAAGGTTATGAGTAGAGTGATGTTAGTAAGATTAGAGGAATGGGCTGATCAGGATAGCATACTGGCTGATAGCCAGTATGGTTTTAGGAAGGGACGAGGTACGCTCGACCAGTGCATCAATCTTGATCTACTGATCGGGAAGTATACTGAAGCGAAACCCGGTTCCCTGTATCTTTGTTTTGCTGACCTGAGCAGCGCATTCGATATGGTAGATCATTCCATTTTATGGCCAACTCTGTTAAATTTAGGAGCCCCAGAAGGTATTATCTTTTTCCTCGCTAGGTTATACGAGAAATTGAAAACCAACGTACGTTTTGGAACCAGAGGAGAATGTACTCCAAAAATTTGTGTTACACGAGGAATTAGGCAGGGTTGTGTTTTGGCACCTCTCTTATTTATTTTATTTATTAATGGAATTGATGATATTTTAAAAAAAGTTAATGCTGATGCTCCTCAGATCAAAGGTGTTCCGGTGCCGGTGTTATTATATGCCGACGACGCTGTTTTACTCTCTCGAACACCTGTCGGATTACAACGACTAATGGATAGTTTTTCCTCCTTTATTAAAGATAGAAAACTAGTAATTAATAAGGGAAAAACGTATACCATGACCTGCGGAGCTAAAGCCAAAACGTTAAATGCCTTTTTTATAGACGGCGAAAAGGTGCAACAGGTGGATAAATTTTGTTACCTAGGTATTACCTTCTCTAACGACAGGAAATGGAACAATGAATTTAATAACATCCGGAATAAAATGGCAAAAAATGCTTATGGTATTTATAGATTTGCTGCAAAAGTTGGGGATCGTCGAACCAGGGATATGTTCAAAGATTTACCAAGCTAGATGTGTGACTATTGCTCTGTATGGGCAGGAGTATGGGGTTATAGCTGTACCTACAACTTACAGTTGGAGGAAAATATGTTTTTAAAAAAGCTCCTGTTTTTGCCCATCTCTGCCTCAACCGAATTAAGCCATCGCGAATTAGCCATTAATTATTTAACTGATTTGATATCACTTAAACCATTGATGATCTGGCGGTCTTTTTGGCTTGGCGATGAGAAGCTACTTAACAGGACTATTGTTGAGGATTGCCTATGTTTGGATAAATATCAAGATATTCCCTGGGTTAAATATGTTGTTGTCTGTTTTTCAGACATTTTTAATCTGAATATTTTAAATAATCCTAGTGCAGCAACCACGATCTCCAAATCAGAAATGAAAAGTATATTTCTAACTTATGCAGAAAGGAAACGAGCAACCATAGCCGGATCATTGTCCTCCGTCATTTTTTATAATAGATACAATCTAATGGAGGGTTTTCCATCTTACCTAACTATGGTGACTAGGAATTCACATAAATTTGTGCTAACCAGACTAAGATTTGGGATGGCACATTGTTTAGTAGCCCATCCAAACATTAAGAAACACCCGATTGGGCCATGTAGGTGCGATAATGTATCTACACAGAGCACTGTGCACCTTCTGCTGTTCTGTAAACTGTATACATGTTTTCGTATAGTATTTTTGAAACCTCTGTTTGTTAAATACGGAACACGTACAGTTAAACATGCCATGGCTTTAATTTTTAATCTGCAATCGGCAGATATTTGTTTTTATACTGCCACCTTTTTAAATCAGTGCATCAATTCCAGGAAAAGTATGAGTTTTTAATGTATTTTATTATTCATTTTATATATTTATGAATGACCATATGTATTATTCAATGAGCTATTAACTATAATTAATAACCGTAAGTTTTAATTGCAATGTCTTTATAAATATGTACTGTTGTCTTTTCTTTTTTTTCCTCTTTCTTGTTCATGCTTTTATGGTCATTTATATGTGCCGAATAAAGCTTTATGAATTGAATTGACTATAATAATGTTAGTATTTTGGCTATAACTTGGCCATACCCAACAAACGTATACATCAAATTATCAACAAATTTCATCACTCTGTGTGTTATGTGCCACAAAGAAAAAAACAACACTCTCTGGTCTGCGATGGAATTCTCTTAATGAATGCAAGGAGGTACTACATCCGACAGGTACTGTGAAGACATAATAATGTAAAATATGTGCAGAATAAATATTTTGTAGCATGCTACATTTCTGATGGGTGTTTTTTCAGATAATGTCTTTTCTATATCTGATACTTCCAATACACAACAGATGCTTCTAATATAATGCAAGGTGTTTTAATATTATGTAAAGACAATGTTAGTTACAATGTCAATTCATTAAATATCATTTATCACATGTAAAGAAGTATTACTTATAAAATATATATGCTTTGGTTAAAAACAATGCACAATTGTGGGTGCAAATTGTGCACCTACTGATTATCATTGCGCTACATAACAACACATTTTCTGTGAAAGTAAAAAAATACTTTTAAAGTTCTGTAGGAAAAACTATTTCTGGCCAGCGGGAAGCACCCCCACAGGGCCCACAGGGCCTTGGGGGTAGGTTAGCCTGCCCCCTTATATCATTTTTAAATTTTAAGCTCAAGACAGGGGCCTAAGTCCCCGGGTCCCGTAATGGTTTCCTGCAACATTATTCTTCATGTTGCATGCAGCTAATCAGAAGGCTAGCTCCCACAAGAATGTGTCTCCTGTGCAAGCAAATTGGCCCAAGTGAAACAAATCCCCCTGGGACAATCCGAACACTCTATTTTTTTATACTGTGCTTGAGGGACTCTGACAAGAATCCTTTAAACTACAGCGTCCAGATATACAAATATTTTCGATACCTAATATCACAAAGACTACTGAACAAATTGAAACCAAATCACAAAAAGAGCACTTTTTGGACCAAGACCTGGATTCCTGCTAAATTTGTTGTAATCCCTTTCAGCTTTTTTTGCGATATTGTTCTCCCAAAATATCTATGGAAAATGCATAGGTATTTTGCATTTATGGATACCCTGCTTTTTCTCTGCCCCTGCTTGACGGATCAACCTGAAAATGTCCATGCACAAACTAGGCAAAAAAGAGCACTTTTTTGGAAAGGTTTCTGACAATTCATTAAATGGCCTCAAAGTTATTAGTAAAAACAAAAGGCATTTCCTATGGAGACACTGGCCTAACTATTACTACCCAACAACACCTGCCACTAGGTAAAATGTGTGTGCGTATGTGGGTATGTTTCTAAATGTGGTCTAATATTATGCTATTTAGAGCAACTGTCAATAGACACACATTTATTATTACAGTGCAAAGGTCATATTTGAGTTTATCACCATAGCACTGTCGCTTAGGCTCTCATTATCCTAATGAGGCTGCTGGATTCGGGCGGCAGAACCATCTGAACTGTCAGACTAATCTGCAGCCAAATAGCGGTGCCTCACCTCACCCAAGAGCAGAGGTGATTTATGGCAACCGGGCGCATGACAGGAATGACTTCTCAGGGAAAATGTGGTGTATCAGATCCCATCCTTTTCTCTCAGTTACATTAGTCTCACACTTGCAAAGACAAACAGATGCAGAGTATGGTTCAATAAGGTTTATTGAATCAGCTGCCTCTTAGATGAGATGGCATGAATTGCAATAACTAGGATGATAAAACACACTAGAAGCAAAATGGTGACAGGGAGAGTGAAACACAGGAAAAGTCCCACCATATTGTCACTATGTGTAATATATGTGTTTCCTAACTAAGCTATGTTAGAGTACAGAGTAATAAACCCTAATCTGCCCTTTAGGTTTCCCCTCTGGGAAGACATCATCCCCGGTTGAGCGAGGAAGCCGGTTGTCTAGAAAGACACCATCTCCATGTAGGTCAGGGGTCCAGTAGTCTAGGCAAGCAACTGTAGCGAAGGCAATCAGCATGGAGTCGTGGTCATCTAGCTGGAATCTCACTCTAACAGGGATGGGACAGAGAAGTGTATTTATAGTAAAACAGCTGATGTTCTGAGAAAATGTCCCCACGTAAGAATGTGTATGTTTCTGTGAATGTTGGAGGCACTGCCCACCACTTTGCCGGCAATTCTATCTCGCTGCATCCTTGAGAAAAGCACAAAGTGAAAAGAATGTCTTGCTAGAAACGCAATGCTTTCCAAGGCGAAAGAACAACTAGATGAAGAAAATAAAAGCACCGCAAATGTGGCCTATGCTAAAATAATAAAATGAAGCTGAATAAAATGTAACTGGGCTAAATTACATTTGAAGTACTACAATATGAGGCCATATATCTGCTACTTTTGTCTGATGTGTTGGAAGAAAAAGGACATTCCTGCAACAGGTGACAATTTGGGAGCCTGAAACGACATGAGCTATTCCGGCTCGCATTCCTCAACAACTCTTCACAGTTTAGAAGCAGATAGCTTCCATTCGAGAGGGTTGGAACTCCCTTAAAATAGCAGGCTAAATTAGCTGCTGAAGCGTTACACGCCCCGTGCAAGGACAGGTGCTTACAAACTATCTAATGGCTCACAGAAGTGTCACATTCACTACTGATAAGAAAGACCTCTTTTATACCATTGAAACATTTGTACAAAAAGGGAAGCTTCCACACCTCACGCATGTAACTATCTTCTAGCCTCTCATATCTGCCTACTAGAATGTGTTTCAAGCAGGATGTGAATTGAAGTGTTGAAATAGGCAGATTAATAACCCTGTGTGCTACCCATTCAGCAGATGGTATTTCAGCCACAGTAAAAGGCAACTTTTCTAATTTCTCAATGTTTAGCATAACATAAGTCGCTTCCTTTTTAGCCAATATTTGTGGCTGTTGCGTTAAATTAAATGTTAAAAATATGTCTCTTGCGCTAACGTGTTGCCAGGCAATGCAATCCGCTTTCAGTGTTTGTAGTGTCCAACCTAACTGCATAATGGACCTTATCTGACTGTGTCCATGTTGTAAGGTTGAGATGTCGCTTTGCACTATGTCTATTGCAGAAGAAACAATGTTGTTTAAAGTGTATATACAGTCAGACAAGTTGTTAATTCCATTATCTACATTGGCTAATGCTTTCTGCAAGTTTTCCTGATCTATTTGCCTTAACCGGGCAGCAGCTTCTTGTTAGGAAAGTTTCCAAATTTTATTGTACACTGCATTTAAGAAGTGCTTTTTACATTGCCTTCTGGGGCCTTCCTGCAAATCTGTAACATTAGCCAGGAGACTGAGGTGTTCTGTAATGGCAAACGTAAGATGAGACGAAATCACGTATTACTGCTTCACAGATTGCAAGTAAAATTATTAAAGGCAAAAACAGTTTTATCTTGTGAGTTTGATTTTACCTTGCTGCACAAACTCAGCCCCTAGCATCCTGCTTTTGATGAAATGCATCAGTTAAAACAAATTCACATGAAAAAGTCCACTGCATAAATCATACAAGCAGATGCTCACTGTATAATTCACAATTTGCTACGATTTTTGAGAAACATTGACACACTTTGTTTCCCAACTGGAGCCTTATTTGTGACATTTGATTGCAAGTCCTACCTCTATTTCTAATTTATGTGGTGTTACATCAGGGGGGGCAAGTGATTTCATCACTAATAGACTTGATCAAAATACTTGTAATCAGTATAAACCATATCAAATACATATCGAAACACATATATTTTATCCTTAAAAAATATTCTTATAACTCATTTTCTTCAAGTGACCTAAAATATAATAAATAACTCTATAAACTGAAAATGCCCAAAACGGGAAATAATGCTATACTGAAAAACTTTCAGCCTGCAGCAGAATCCTTCTTCCATGTAGCCGTACATGGCACATCTGCAATACAAGATGTCAGATAAAATAGAGATTACTTAAGAACCATGATAGAGAGTATCTTATTGCCTGGACATCTTGTAGAATTAATTTCAGACAAGCAATAAAAATCTGATGGAGTATTTTGAGGTAAACAGGCAATTGCAATTAATAAGGTTAGAGTAAAAATATATATAACTGAGTTACAGACGAAAGAACCTGAGTGATTAAATTTAGATGAAGGATTGAGTGTACATTTCTAAATCATCATAGGAATGCTGCCTCTTAACTACCTTATGGCAGGTGTACTTTATTTCCCCGATTCATAGATCATTGCATGTTGTTAGGTTTGTCATCAACCTTCTGATACATGCTCTTTCCTCTGCTATAATTGCAGCTTTAACTTTGGCCCAAAAATCCCTCGCACCCAAAGGCTTGAGGGGAGAGAAGGGTGCTGTTGTTGTTTTACAAGGGGAACAGGAAAGACTGGGTGAACTTTCATAGTGAATGGTAATTTTAGATGTATCATGTTATCTCCAAAGGCATGGCCAATTTGATATGGACCAATGCACCGGGCTGGAGTTTCTTTTCCCTGCTGGTCCTAAGTGCGTGGTCGATAGCCACAAAAGTCCCCCTTTGGGAACTATCTTATCTAATTCACATACTGCTTGCCTTACTTTACCTTAGATTTTGTTCCAAAGAGGATATGATTTGTCGCATAGAGGTATGATGTTGTTCTATAGTCAGGACAACAAAGGTCAAGAAATTGAGTGATGGATTGGAGTAGAAAGGAGACTATCCATTTGAGGTACAGGCAGAATTAATGTTCCTAAATTCAGCTAATCACAAAGTTATCTAACTAACCTTCCTGGACCTTACCAAACAACGTAGATAGTTTTCAAGTTCTTCACTAGAAAGCTATGTTTGCCCTCTTATGTCAGGGTGATAAGCGGTGGACAAACACAGTGTGAGACATAACTTCTTACAAAAGGCTTCCTAAAACATGAGACAAACTCTATTATCCAATCTGAGACGACAGGTGGAGGAAGGAAATGTAAACGTACCATGTGTTGTAGACATAAGTCAGCTATTTTGGTTGCTCTAGGGACTCCTTGAACAGGATAGAGTGCCACACTTTAGCGAGCATGTCCATGACCACAAGAATAGAATTAAACCTTTGTCAAGCTCAAAGTATAACAAACTTTATAAAAAGAGATAGAGCCAGTACTACGTCATTTCTTATGGCAGGGAAAAAAGGCCTGCACTAATCTGATGACACAGCAGTTGAACACTGAGGATGGCGGATTGGCCCTCCCACATATTAGATTGTACTGTCAAGCAACCTTTCTTGAATGGCTCATTTGAGCATCAGCTAAATCATTTGGATTGCTTCTATCTCAAATGCTGCGATAGGCTGACATACGGCTTCCGGTTTTTCTGATATTTCCCATATTGCCTAAACATGCCAGATATAAGCTGCTTCATATGCTTGATTTTAGATATAGGAAAATCAGAGAGGAATTTAAGTTCCCCCATTTCCATCCTCACATGCATATTAGAGAGTGTTATCACTTAGGGTTACATTTAGAGATCACAGTTATAAGGAAATGAGAAAGCATGGGATTTTTCAAGCTTATAGATTTTTTTGTCAAATGGGTTTGTGAAGCCTTGGGAGCGACTGAACGCCAGCCATCCTGCCATTCCTCTCGAATTAGCATTCTCTTATTTGCACATTAGTCATTTCTTACAGTGCAATCAAAAATTAGCCAACTCATTTACAGAAGGTATTAGCAAAGCCTACTTTGTGACCTGTCTCACTGGAATAGGCAACTGGTATTGCCTGCTTCATCATATACAATGTGAAAGAGTGGTCCCTTTGAGTAAAATCACAGCCTCGACAGGGTGCTAGATAGATCAGCGCTCCTGGGTTAGGTATAATAGAATGGCTCACGAAGCCATACGCGGGGCAAATTACAAAAGTGTGTCTCTCTATTCTAAATGGAGGTTGTATTACACCCCCTGCGACATCCAGAAAATGTACTCTACTAATTCTGTGTTTGATGCGGACACAAGGGTGATTGGCTTCATGTATGTTTTACATGCTCTGCTCTTTCTCGTTTCTGGATTCAAATATTTTCAGCAGTCAGTGATAAGCTGCAGGTTTGCATCAGCCCAGACTCCTTGGGCACACATTCCACAGATGGCCACAGAATCCATGCAACTGTTAAATAAAGACTTCCATCAAAATGATCTCCTCGCTAGATCACGAGTCTTGATCAAAGCAAGATGCCCTGGTAAATGAGAGTTGTGATTTCATATAATTGCCTGTTTCTGTAAGTCTGGAGTGAGTAACATAAGACTTCTCCATGTAATACAATACCTTAATTCATGCATCTCTTGTGCTAACCATTGCTTGGTACCTAGGCTGGCAGTAGCAGCTTATTAGTCTAGTCCCCATGAATATATGGCGCCTCTGTAACATGTTTATTTTGTGTAAGAGATGGTTTCACAGCCTGGCTCTCTGGGTCGTACTAATGTGTCCGCTTTGCCGCTCTTGTGTTCAAGGTTAAAGGTTATAACAAAATGTAAATCCTCCAAAATAAGGACCGGCTAACTTGTTGGAGTTAGAGCTCATAGGGGGTCATTTTGACCCTGGCGGTCCGAGACCGCCAGGGCTAAAATGACGGAAGCACCGCCAACAGGCTGGCGGTGCTTCCTGGCCTATTACGACCGCGGCGGCAGCGCCGCGGTCGCACCGCCGGGGCCGGCGGTTTCCCGCCGTTTTAGCCCTGGCGGTGATAATCCGCTAGGGCAGGCGGTTTGCACCGCCAGGAAGAGGCTGGCGGTAAGGGGTGTCCTGGGACCCCTGTGGGCCCCTGCACTGCCCATGCCACTGGCATGGGCAGTGCAGGGGCCCCCTAACAGGGCCCCGGCCAGCTTTTCACTGTCTGCATAGCAGACAGTGAAAAGCGCGACAGGTGCAACTGCACCCGTCGCACGGCCGCAACACCGCCGGCTCCTATGTTGTGGCCTCATTCCCGCTGGGCCGGCGGGCGCAAACTTGGTTTGCGCCCGCCGGCCCAGCGGGAATGTCATAATGGGGGCCGCGTGAGTGCGGCCGCACGCCCGCCAAGGTCGTAATGACCCCCATAGTGTTTTCAAGAACTGCAGGTTAAGGTGATCGGTGCATACCATTACTGGGTGATGAGTCCCATTTAATATTGCCATCAGTCTTGAAATGCCTTTACTCCCGGGGGCTCCTTATAAAAAAACTGGCATTTGTTTCCACATCATTTAGTCTCCTGTGCATCTCGTGAAAACCATTATGAGGTGACTATGAGAATGGCCAGTTGGATAGCCACTGCCTTGGGGGTGAATCAAAAGTGGAGCTCCTCCCAAATTACACGAAGATCCCCATTGGAGAATGTCCTAGGAAATAACCAGCCCGCAAGTATTATAAAAATTCTACCCCTTGGGTGGTAATCCTGACACTTGTTGGTTCTCAACACTTGAGATCTCTATTTTGTTTGGATATCCTGCAATACTCCAGTGATGGAGACAGTGCAGTTCCTGATGCCATGTTGTTTAAGAAATCTTTTAAATATTGGCTTTACCGTCTGTGAAGTTAATCTTGAGACTTCTGAGGTCTGATCTCCTCTTTGCTATGATTGCCCAGGCAGCTTGAACACAGCAATACCACACCTACAGAATTGAGTACTCAGTGGTTATTTTTTATCCCAAGGGGAAGGAGCCCAGGAACAAATTACAAATTAAAATAAAAAAAAAAAAAAAAGAAACAAGTTGCATGTATCCCTGTGGGAAGACACAAAGGTTATCATCACAGGAATGTCTCAATACTGTACTCCAATCCCTCTTTGTATGTTTAGACTAAATCTCCTCTCCTACCTCGAGTGCAGTGATGAACCACAGGACTGAGTTTCTGCACAAGCCACCTTTGTGACTGAGATGAGTCCAAAACTACTACTTCGGTTGACTATCTTTAAGTTCCCCTTCAACTGAACTACTAACCCCAGGAAAATCTGTTCTTGCACCTAATATTCTGTGCTCCTATTTTGCTTGCCTTTTCTGCATCTTCTTCATGGTTAGATATTCATCCGAGTAGTGCTCTGATACACAAACTTCACAAATTTCTTTAACAAGATCAATTGTGGAAAATAATGTTACATCATACATTCAAAACATGCTCATAACAAAGGATTCACATGCCAGTAATTCCAAGGATAATGTTATGTATCCAAAAGAGATCACTTTCTAACAATATCAAGGTTCATGTAATAAATCAAATGATTGCTAGATACAACAGGGTCTTTGCATGATTCAAAATCCAGGATACAATGGCCACTTGACTTTGCAACAAAGGACTCCAAGCTCTCCTTTCTTTGCATCCAATACATGCTAGAAATGTTGTACCAATTACGACAGGTGCACTTAGCTGTCGACCGTCACAACAATAGAAAAAACGAGTTACACGTCCTTCTTTCATAGGCATGAGAACGGCTCTCATTTAGATCCTCAATGGGAAGAACTGGGAATCTTAAGGCTGGTGTAATCATAGCATCAGGTTACAAAATGCCAGGTTATCGTATTTTTGCATCGACCATCCAGATCAAAGCTTTAGCTGTTAAAGAAGGGGTTATTTTCTTATATCTTAGGGTAAAACAAAATTATGCCAGGTCGTCAAGAATGAGAATAAAAACGGTAAAGAGAATAATCTAAATACGACCAAAGGTAAAAAAATACAATCATTTTAGCATTTAAAGGTAATATGGTACTCTTTCAAGAATGCTCTCTCTTTCCTAACCAACTCTGTCTGAAAGCCTCCAGCAGAGGGCAATTACTGATCCAATAAATCTTAGATGCTCAGTTCTGGCAAGGTTGAATATTTTCATGCTGCTTTGAATATTTTCATTCAAGGGTATGTTCCATGCAAAAATAGAAAGATTCCACCACTGAGATTCAATGTGATTTTACGAATAATAATTGGCCATGGGCAACTAAATTGGAACTGTTTGAATCTGGCTTTGCTGTTTGAGTACTATGGGTTGGACTGCAAAGGGATCATTTTTTATGGGTACCCTCACATTTCACACTGTATGATACATATGCATGAAATTAATCATTGTTATCTACTGTGAATTAACGAATGATGGTTGCCCATTTGGACTTGACGGGTATAATATTTGATGGACAAAGAAAGGATTAATAACCTATTGTAGCTTTACTTCTTAACTGTGAATCAAAGCACTGGCTGCTTAATTAATTTACAACAATATATTCATTTTCTGATTTAACGAGGTTCTGTCCCTTGATGATATACAGGGAGTGCAGAATTATTAGGCAAATGAGTATTTTGACCACATCATCCTCTTTATGCATGTTGTCTTACTCCAAGCTGTATAGGCTCGAAAGCCTACTACCAATTAAGCATATTAGGTGATGTGCATCTCTGTAATGAGAAGGGGTGTGGTCTAATGACATCAACACCCTATATCAGGTGTGCATAATTATTAGGCAACTTCCTTTCCTTTGGCAAAATGGGTCAAAAGAAGGACTTGACAGGCTCAGAAAAGTAAAAAATAGTGAGATATCTTGCAGAGGGATGCAGCACTCTTAAAATTGCAAAGCTTCTGAAGCGTGATCATCGAACAATCAAGCGTTTCATTCAAAATAGTCAACAGGGTCGCAAGAAGCGTGTGGAAAAACCAAGGCGCAAAATAACTGCCCATGAACTGAGAAAAGTCAAGTGTGCAGCTGCCACGATGCCACTTGCCACCTGTTTGGCCATATTTCAGAGCTGCAACATCACTGGAGTGCCCAAAAGCACAAGGTGTGCAATACTCAGAGACATGGCCAAGGTAAGAAAGGCTGAAAGACGACCACCACTGAACAAGACACACAAGCTGAAACGTCAAGACTGGGCCAAGAAATATCTCAAGACTGATTTTTCTAAGGTTTTATGGACTAATGAAATGAGAGTGAGTCTTGATGGGCCAGATGGATGGGCCCGTGGCTGGATTGGTAAAGGGCAGAGAGCTCCAGTCCGACTCAGACGCCAGCAAGGTGGAGGTGGAGTACTGGTTTGGGCTGGTATCATCAAAGATGAGCTTGTGGGGCCTTTTCGGGTTGAGGATGGAGTCAAGCTCAACTCCCAGTCCTACTGCCAGTTCCTGGAAGACACCTTCTTCAAGCAGTGGTACAGGAAGAAGTCTGCATCCTTCAAGAAAAACATGATTTTCATGCAGGACAATGCTCCATCACACGCGTCCAAGTACTCCACAGCGTGGCTGGCAAGAAAGGGTATAAAAGAAGGAAATCTAATGACATGGCCTCCTTGTTCACCTGATCTGAACCCCATTGAGAACCTGTGGTCCATCATCAAATGTGAGATTTACAAGGAGGGAAAACAGTACACCTCTCTAAACAGTGTCTGGGAGGCTGTGGTTGCTGCTGCACGCAATGTTGATGGTGAACAGATCAAAACACTGACAGAATCCATGGATGGCAGGCTTTTGAGTGTCCTTGCAAAGAAAGGTGGCTATATTGGTCACTGATTTGTTTTTGTTTTGTTTTTGAATGTCAGAAATGTATATTTGTGAATGTTGAGATGTTATATTGGTTTCACTGGTAATAATAAATAATTGAAATGGGTATATATTTTTTTTTGTTAAGTTGCCTAATAATTATGCACAGTAATAGTCACCTGCACACACAGATATCCCCCTAACATAGCTAAAACTAAAAACAAACTGAAAACTACTTCCAAAAATATTCAGCTTTGATATTAATGAGTTTTTTGGGTTCATTGAGAACATGGTTGTTGTTCAATAATAAAATTAATCCTCAAAAATACAACTTGCCTAATAATTCTGCACTCCCTGTATATACCTTCAAGGTACAACAATGTGCAGTTAAGAGTAGTGTATGTATATATATATATATATATATGTATATATACACACTTACCTATACACTTACCTATACATACTTCATGATCATGAGTTTGGTCCTCCATATTAAGGCAACAATATTTCGGCACCTATGTTTTTCTGATTTTATTCTGACACACAACCAAAACAGACTGTAATGCTGATCTAGTGCAACTGCTCTGTAGCTCAAAAGCTGCATGAAGCGTCACAGTTTAATTTCCCTTTTACCCATACATACCCTGTGAAGGACTTCCTTTACAGAATAACATTTTTGTCAAAGCATTCATTTCTCAAACAAAGTGAAATGTTCCTACTTGGATACTTTTGATGTTTAAATGGACACGAGGCAGAGTACATCGTCACATGTTGTTCTATAAAATAAAACACTAACAGTACCTGTTGATTCTTTCATTGTCTGATGGCATATCCACATTAGGGTTGAATTGGTAATTAAGTAGTTCCGTACCAAAGAGGTCATATTCCAGGTAACAACCTAGTTTAGCAAATTCATGTAGTTTCTGCTCATCAAATATAGTTCTAAAAGGATAAACAAAAAGTTAAACATTTAAAATATCAATCTTGAAGATGAATTAACTGTATTGCCCATCAATGTGGCAGAGCTATTACCTGTGGCACAATGATGGAAGAAAAGCTGCCCCATCCTGTGAATTTTGTGAGGATATTTCTAGCAAAGTATTTGTGTCTGGAGGAGCTACCTTGAGGAAGAATCCCAGGCAATGTTTTTTTAACATTCCTGTGGCGGATAATGTAATTCCCATCAACATATGTTGGACTGAGGAATGTGACCTCAAATGTCAATTTAGCAGGAGCATGAAGCCTACACAAATGCAGCAAAAGAAAATAATGTCCTCATTTTAGAGCCCCCTAAACAAGATGAAGTATTTTCCCTTGCATCAAATGACACTCAGTACCCAACTGTGAATGATGCCTCTAATATTCACAGTGGTCTTTCATGCTGGCATTACTACTAACTATGATAACAACAAGTCATAATGAAATAGTTGACCCCATTCATGCCAGCCCACCTCGCTCAGCAAGACTGCCAATTTATTATTAGTCCAGTCCAGGGAGCCTGGTGAATCCCAGATTGGTGTGTATCTACTGAAGTAGGGAAGGTTAGTATCTTTTCTGATACGTAGCTGGATCCTAGAAAATATAAAAGTACAAATTATAAAATTTAATTAGTAACTTTTGACAGGAAACAGCTAAAATGTTAATTCAAGGATAAGGATTATTTTTCATATTTATTATAAGTCCAATTCATTTAAACTAGATTTTTAATAAATATCTTGAAAAGTATTGTTTAGAAAGTTACCTTTTCCATGCCTGAATCTCCTCAAGGTTAATTTGCATTATCTTTCAAGCAGCTGTTCAGCAAATGCTTGACCTTAATGAGGTGAGAAAACTGTTCAGGGTGCAAAGCAGTGGTTTAGGCTTGGTGACAAGATGGACGGAGTTTGGGGCATTTGATCCCTATCAGCCCGGGAAAAACAGCGGAGTAGACCCAGGAACTTCATTAACTTGAATTAATCTGCCTTAATCTGCCCGTAGTTAGAAAGGGCCCAGTGCAGGTCACCAAATCTCCCTTCACTGTCAGCGTCGCTGTCTCTCTTCCCTAAGTCTTGACTCCTGCACTATTGCGAGATCCCCAATTCCCAGGAATTTGGGGCAGTGATTACATTTGCCTGCCTGATGTACACAAAGATAGACTGATCCCCATGCTGCAAGGTGTGGCATGCGTCCGGGTGACGCGTCACATTCAGGAATGGATAATCCAACATTGCCTGTGCAATGTCTGGCACTTACAAAAAGTAAATCCTATTTCACTCTCCTATGTATTCAAAAAGAACAACAAAGTCTTAACAAATCATAATATCTAACACACAATGATCTATTGGTACAAAAACAATTTATACCAATATAATTATATATACAATAAATGTTCTTCAAAAAAATATTCTTCAAAAAAATAGAACAAAAAACCCCATTAAGTGTCAATCCGAAATGAACCAAAACAAAACAGATATGTAAATCAACAAATATAGATGACAAAACCAACACAGAACATACATATATGTACACAAAACACCTAAGATACACACAGGCAGTTATAAACACATCCAATAACACCACAAATATAGAATATGTTCACTAGTACATATATTGTATATCACCTACTGGCACTTACACAACCCTACGACAAGGAAATATTCTTATTACTCACCAGTCCACAATAACCACACTAGGCTGGATTTGTTTCTATGCAGCGAGTCCCTAGGTGGACGGGTCAGAGGGACTGAATACCTGGCACGCACCCTCTTGGATCACTCCCCATTACTGTTCACACTAACATGGAGTAAAGAACGGTCGGTGATACCTACTTTAAGGCTCCAGTCAGTGGCTCTATTAGATCCTCCATTCATAGAAGCCCTCTCTAACTTGCTCTTTACCTATTTTGAACAAAACCACAAGATGGTGACATTCAAGGCACTAGAATGTGAGGCTCATAAGGCAGTGGTGCGGGTCACTGTATGGGGGCATCTTGGGGTGTTTGAAGAGTTCTGACAGCCGAGCTCTCTCGACTGGAGAGGGTGATGAGAGACCTAGAAAAGGAGGGGTATGCTTGCCCACCCATGTGGAGCAACTGCGAACCCTGAGAGGGAAATATAGAGATACAGCAGCACGACTAGGGAGACATGACTATAGCCAACAGTTGGCCACGATAGACACTGAGGGAGACCAATCTGGCAGACTTCTAGCGTGGCTAGTTAAGGAAGACACAAATAGGCAGCAATAGGAGTTATACAACTGCCAGACGGTAGGGTGGTGAATATACAAATGGCCATAAATACTGTTTTCAGGCACTACTACCAGACATTATATAGGGCGGTACCTCCGCCCCTATGGACCACGTGTGAACCTATCTAAGCGGTCTGGCACTACCCACTTTGTTGCCAACACACAGGAAGGACTTAGAGGCCCCCCTACAGCCAGCTGAAATCAAATTAGCCATAAAACAGATTGCCAGAAATAAGACACCAGGCACTGACGGACTTCCTATTGAATATTATGCACAATAAACAGCCACACTAGCACCCAAATAACTGGAGGTCTTCAATGAGGCCCAACAAGTAGGCCATCTGCTCCAAACTCTCAGAGAGGCACTGATAGTAGTGCTACTCAAACCTGATCAGGATCCATTAGATGTCCGGTCATATCACCCATTATCCCTTCTGAACCTAGACTGCAAAGCTCTGGAGAAACTACTGGCCAACAGACTGCTCCCAGTCATGGATAGTCTAGTGCACACAGATCAATCAGGCTTTATTCCTGGTTTTGGGAGTTGGATCAAATTGCTATATGGAGGCCAGATGGTGAGAGTCCGTACAGACAATACCATCTTGGGCGCCTTTGCTAGTCATAAAGGTACCAGGCAGAGATGCCCGTTATCCCCTCTATTATTGGCCCTGGCTATGGAGGCCTTGACCCGAGGGTAGGTCGCTCCCCCTGCCGCTGCAGCTCCACCAGCCCAGGCTCATGAAACCTCCCAGCAAGTCCTGCTAAGAAACAGTAAGTACTCCCCCCGCCCAGCCCCTCGCCCAGCCCCGCGCTACTCATCTCTTCTCCTGTGCCTCTGTCTTCTGCCTTCCGCTCTCCCCTCCTACCTCTCTCCGCACCTCCGCTGTCCTTCTTCCCTTCGCTCTCTGCTCCTCTTCTGCAGCCCTCTTGCTGTGTGTTCTGCTCTTCCTCGGCCCCGCTCCTCTTCCTCACCGCGTTCTCTTCCTGCTTCTTTTTTTCATCTGTGGTCTTCATCTGTATCCTTCTTCTGTGTTCTTCATCTGTGTTCTTCATCTGTGTTCTTCATCTGTGTACTTCATCTGTGTACTTCATCTGTGTACTTCATCTGTGCTTCTTCCTTCTCCTCTGCACCCCGCCCTGCGTGTTCTCTCTTCTTCTGTCCTTCTTCTGTGTTCTTCATCTGTGTTCTTCTTCTGTGTACTTCATCTGTGCACTTCATCTGTGCACTTCATCTGTGCACTTCATCTGTGCACTTCATCTGTGTACTTCATCTGTGTACTTCATCTGTGTACTTCATCTGTGTTTCTTCCTTCTCTTCTGCACCGCAACCTGCGTGTGCTTTCTTCTTTCTTCATCTGTGTTCTTCATCTGTGTTTCTTCTTTCTCCTATGCACCGCAACCTGCGTGTGCTTTCTTCTTTCTTCATCTGTGTTCTTCTTTCTTCCCTGCACCCCGTCCTGCATGTTCTCTCTTCTTCTTTGGCCTTCTTCTGTGTTCTTCATCTGTGTTCTTCGTATCCTCTGCTTCTCAGGTCTCTCCTCTTCTGCCTGACTCCTCTTCCTTGACTCTCCTCTCCTCCTCTTCTTTACCCTTCTTCTTGGCTCTTCTCTCTTCGGTTCTTCTGTTCTTGACTCCTCTCTCCTCTTCTTCTTTACCCTTCTTCTTGGCTCTTCTGTTCTTCTGTTCTTGACTCTTCTCTCCTCTGTTCTTCTGTTCCTGACTCTTCTCTCTGTCCTTCCTTACTCCCCTCCACCTCTGTAACTCCCCCTCCCCTATCTTTCTTCCTTACTCCCCTCCACCTTTAACCCCCCTCCCCTATCTTTTCTCCCCTCCCCTCTACCTGACCCCTCCACCCTCCGCTTTCCCGCCGCCACCTCCTGCTCGGCCCCACCCCCCCTGCTCCCATTCGTCGCCCCCCTCCCGCCCCCTGCCCCCAGCTGACCCCTCCTCCCCCCTCCCTCTTATGGCGGCCGCGCAGCGGACGCACCGAAGGCGCGCCAAAGGCAAGCCCGTCTGCGCCCGTCCGCACCTGGACCGCGTACAGCGCCATGACCCCTGGCCCCCAGCACTCCCAAACCCCGCAGCACCGCTACGACCCCATCACCCTCCACGCCCTCAACCCAGGGCGCTTCAGCACCTGCTTCCAAGCCAACCCGAAACGTACCCACGGACCCTTCGCATGTCACACCTGCAAACTCACCTTCCACCGCGAAACCACCACGCCCGCCAGTCCACGCGCCAACAACCACCTCAAATGCATCCTGATCAACGCACGCTCCGTCCACAAGCACACTGTTGAACTATGGGACCTCCTGGACTCCACCGCACCGGACGTCGCCTTCATCACTGAGACCTGGATGAACGCCTCCTCGGCCCCCGACATCGCCATAGCCATCCCCGACGGATACAAGATCTCCAGGAGAGACCGCACCAACCAAGAAGGGGGAGGAATCGCCATCGTCTTCAAGGACTCCATCAAAAACCCCCCTCGCCGCCGAACACCTGCACTTCCAGATCCACACCGACCCCAGGACCACCCTCAGAGGAACTCTTATCTACAGACCCCCTGGACCACGCGCCCTCTTCAGCGACTCTATCACTCACCTCATCTCCCCGCACGCCCTTGCCTCGCCGGACTACATCCTCCTCAGTGACCTCAACTTCCACCTGGAACAGAACAACGACCCCAACACCACCACCCTGCTCGACAACCTCGCCAACCTCGGTCTCAAGCAACTGGTGAACAACCCCACCCACATCGCCGGACACACGCTCGACCCCATCTTCTCCGCCAGCAACCACATATCCTTCAGCCACTCCTCCGCTATACACTGGACCGACCACAGATGTGTCAACTTCACCTTCCGACGCGAGACTCGCCAACTCCGCACACAACCCATCCCACGCTGACATTGGAACAAAATCCCAGCTTCTCTCCACTCTCAGAGACAACCAACCCACCTTCTCCACCGACCCCAACAACGCAGCCCTCAGCCTCACGCATTGGATCACCAACTGCGCAGACAACCTCGCTCCCCTCAGACGCTTCCCAAGACAGACCAACACCAAAAAACATCTCTGGTTCACTGACACCCTCAAGGAATCTAAAAAAACCTGCTGCACCCTCGAGAAAGCCTGGCGCAAGGACCACACCGAAGATAACATGACTGCCCTCAAGAACGCTACCCGTGAACACCACCAACTGATCTGCACCACCAAAAGAAATTCCTTCACAGACAGACTGGACAAGAACACTCACAACAGCAAAGAACTCTTCAACATTGTCAAAGAGCTCTCCAACCCTAACGCCAACGCCATCACGCCCTCACAAGATCTCTGCAACTCCCTCGCCACCTTCTTCCATCGTACACAACAGCTTTGGACACCTGACCCAGCCAACCACCACAGAACCTACAACCCCAGCCATCACCCTCAACGCCTGGACTCACATCAACACGGAAGAGACCAAAGCCACCATGAACTCCATCCACTCCGGTGCCCCCTCGGACCCCTGCCCACACTTCATCTTCAACAAAGCCGACAACATCATCGCCCCGCATCTCCAGACCATCATCAACAGCTCATTTTCTTCTGCCACCTTCCCCGAGAGCTGGAAACACGCAGAAGTCAACGCCCTACTGAAGAAACCTACGGCGGACCCCAGCGACCTGAAGAACTTCCACCCCCATCTCGCTCCTCCCCTTCCCTGCCAAAGTCATAGAGAAGACCGTCAACAAGCAACTTACCAACTTCCTTGAAGACAACAACCTACTCGACCCCTCTCAGTCCGGATTCCGAGCCAATCACAGCACAGAAACCGCCCTCATCTCAGTCACAGACGACATCAGAACTCTGATGGACAACGGATAAACAGTCGCCCTCATCCTCCTCGACCTCTCGGCTGCCTTCGACACCGTCTGCCACCGAACCCTAATAACCCGCCTCCGCTCCACCGGGATCCAAGGACAGGCCCTGGACTGGATCACCTCCTTCCTCTCCAACTGCTCCCAAAGAGTCTACCTCCCACCTTTCCGCTCAGACCCCACAGAGATCATCTGCGGCGTCCCACAAGGCTCCTCGCTCAGCCCGACTCTCTTCAATGTCAACATGAGCCCCCTCGCCGACATCGTACGCAAACACAGCATCATCATCACCTCCTACGCCGATGACACTCAGCTGATACTTTCCCTCACCAAGGACCCTACCAGCGCCAAGACCAACCTGCAAGATGGAATGAAAGACGTCGCAGAATGGATGAAACTCAGCCGTCTGAAACTGAACTCAGACAAAACGGAAGTCCTCATCCTCGGAAACACCCCGACCGCCTGGGACGACTCCTGGTGGCCCACGGCCCTTGGCACCGCACTAACCCCCTCAGACCATGCACGCAACCTCGGTTTCATCCTGGACCCACTTCTCACCATGACCGCCTCAGTTTCTACACACCCACCCGTCAACTTCGCTCCGCCAACCTCGCTCTCGCCGCCGTCCCTCGCATCCGCCGCACCACGGCAGGTAGGAAATCCTTCTCCTACCTGGCGGCCAAGACATGGAATTCCCTCCCCACCAACCTCAGGACCACCCAGGACCACTCCGCATTCCGGAGGCAACTCAAGACCTGGCTCTTCGAGCAGCAGTAACCCCATCCCCCTAGCGCCTTGAGATCCGCACGGGTCAGTAGCGCGCTTTATAAATGTTTATGATTTGATTTGATTTGATTTGCCATGTGAACTGCAAACTTCAGACTCAACACGGGGCATTCTGGTGCATGGGGGGCAAGTGGTCTCACCGTATGCAGATCTTGTGGTATTCCTGCAAGACGCTCCCTTCACACTCCCAAACTTAATGAGCCTGATGGATAACTGTGGGGAAATATCTAGCTCTCAAGTGAACTGGGATAAATCATGTATATTCCCACTGGCACTGGTGCCTGTGCCGGAAAGGGTCTTTTCCCTGGTTGCTGATTTAAGTGGTGCCATGATACTTTTAAATATTTAGGAGTACAGATTTATCACAATCCAGATGACCTTAGAGATGGCAATCTGAACAGGGCTCTGAGGGGGATCTGCAGGTCTGTCCCTTTTTGACATCCCTCCCGTTGTCGCCAATGGGATGAGTTGTGGTAGCTAAGATGCTGGTGGTGCCTCGGATATTATGCTACTTTGCTGCTCTTTCGTTATACCTTCCCAAGGCTTTCTTTAAAGAAGTACACAACCTGTTGACAGAACGTATCTGGGGCAGGGGTAGATGAGGGTGACCACAAGTGCTACAGAAACCGCAATTGGAGGGAGGGCAGGGTGCACCCAATTACGAATGGTGCTATGCGGCATCCCAACTCCAATGCCAATGTGGTGGCTCAGCAGTGGCGATAGTCCCGAGAGAATGCAGATCCGGACGGAGCTCAATGGGGTCCTATTATACACATGGTTAGCATCACCAAGACTTTGGCATATCTTGGAGAGGAGACAGATGAAGGTGGCCCGCCTATGCTGGGAGAGATATGTGACAGGACATGAGGGAGGATTGCTCTACTCTCCCCTAGCCCCACTATGGCAGACACCGGTTCTGGAAGACATATCCAGACGATGTGATGTGACCACCTGGTAAACCACAGGCATCTTGACTCTGGCTGACCCTTACAGGAAGGGAACTTATATGTCGTTCTGGGAACTCATGGATGGATTCGGATTCCCAGTAGTTAATTTCTTGCCACATCATGTGCTACAACGTCAAAAACTGGCCATATGGTGGCCGAGGGGACAGAGCCTCCCTACTCCCAGATATTACATGCTTAACTTACACATGGGGGCACCCGGCATGCTATTACCAACATATACCTGGCTCTGCAACGCACAACACCCAAAGAGCTCACACAAGCACGGGCGACGTTGGACATGGCATTATTCTCCTCACTGACTGATAGACAATGGACTCAGGCGTTGCGACAGCTCAAAGAAGTATCTTGTAACCCACAATTTAGGTTCACACAGTATAATTAGTTGCACCAGACTTATCTGTCCTCACATAAGATACTACAAATGTTTCCAGAGGCGGCCCTAGTATGTCCCGCTGTAGAACTCCAGGGGCACGTTTTTGCCATATGATGTGGTTCTGTCAGCCAGTCCAGCACACCTGGGAAAGGGTCGTGAAGATCACAAGCGGGATAGCTGATTATACACTGTCACTCACCCTGGAATCCAGTAGGCATGAACATGACGCCAACAGATCGCCAACAGAGAAACACACACACAAATTCATTGACTCAGCCTTTGTCCTCTTCAAGCCTCCAATACCGATGCACTGGAAAGCACTGACTGCTCCTGAAACAGGGGAATGGCTGAGGAAAATAAAGCTGCAAGGTGTACCAGTTAAGTGTTGGGATTGTTGGAACGTGTTTGTGATGAAAGTGGAGGCAAAAAATGACGAGCGTCCCCCATGAACCAAGGTCCTGGAACACAGGGATCTAGTCTTCCAATGCCAGCCACATGCTTAGTGCAAGGTCCATGAGAGTCTTGAGGTATACAGCAGAGCTGTGACAACCTGAAGGTGGGGACAAACATTTAAGTCTTTCCGTGAACTGTACCATGGATACACCCAATTAATGGTACAACTCCACATCCGGCTAGACTAGCATGCGCGCCATTGATGCCTATGACTATTGCTGCTAGTAATTATGCTACAATTTTTACGGCATTGCAGAGAACAGTTTCTCTTTCTTTTTCTTCCCTCTTCTTCTCTCCCTATCTTTTTGTCCTTTTTGCCTTTCTTCTTTACCAGGCCTCATATCCTTGTATTCAATGACAGATAATGTTACATTAATCATGCTATATTATGCTGTAAAGGATGTTCTTACGACCACCAATATGTTATGTTTTTCCAAGAAAAATCTATAAACATATTAAAAAAGGATCAGGGCGAGGCCTACCTAGTCATAGTTCAAAATACAGTGACACCTGACAAAGGGAAATCCTTTGTCCCCAAAACCCACACTAGCCAAGTAGGCTCCAATCCCAGTGGGAGAGAAGATACCCCCAGTACTGGTTTGGAGCAAACACAGGGAATGGGACTACTTTATTCCCTGGACAAATCTCTAGGTGGATAAATAACTGAAGGGATGATGGGTTTCCCCATCTTGGATTTTATGATGAAGGACACTGTGGGATTGCAGTAGGACAAACAGGAACATCTTGAAAATGGGTAGGGTTGCTAATGTGAAATTTACCCCATTGCTTAGGTAAGAGCCAGGAATCATCCCCATCCTCTGGCTTGTGCCAACCCGTAAACGTGGCATCTTAAGACATCCTCCTCGGAACACTTTCTGGACCTAGAGAAGAACGGAAGAGGATCAGACCTACTGTCTTTGACCTGAGAGGAGAATCAAATGACTTAACCTGCTCCCTTCCTGTCTTAAGGGAAGACCAGAAATAGACTAAGGAGCTGAAGTGGAGAGAAACTACTGTAAGCTATAAGCTACAAACTGCTATCAGTCCATCTCAGCTCTAGGGGATAAAGAAAGGCATTTGGCTACAACCTGAGGTTAGGTCCTGATATACAGAGTTGCTGATGGATACTGTGTTGCAGTGGGGGTAAGTGGACATGAATTATTGTGTAAGAAAACATTGTTGACGGGCAGTGAGTCAGTTGTATATCTATACTGTGTAAAGACCCATGTAAGCTTGGCTGACGTTTGATCTAAGAATGATTTAAATCTGTGATGAACAAGTCTCTTTCAGCAACTACTGAAATGTAAAGAACACAGAATCACTTAAACTTTAGATACACATAAAACTGAATATAACAGGGACATTAGGCTTTACAAGTAGGAGCACAGTCATAGAAATATATTTGATCTAGATTGGTCAACAGCACACCAATCAGTGCTAATCAGCATTTGGACAGATCTAACTGGTCATGAATCCTCTCTATTCGTATGTCCAAGTTTTCACTCCACTAGCCATCAAAGAGCTTCAATGATTGGTCGAGGGTGAGTCTCAATACTCGAGTAAGCACTGCCACAAATGGACTTATTAGGAAATGGTTAGAGGGAGGAGGAAAAAAGCCTGTCTCCAAGTGCTTCATTTGCAAGAAGATGGCATCAAGAAGATAGAGGATACTCCTTCAGATAAAGATTGGTGACAAGTAACCTGGGGTACCATGAAGATTTTGACAGAAGGGGAGGCAGCCTCAACTCCTCTCTAATTGCTGGTCTGCAGGCAGTGTGGCAGATAATCACTTAGTGGGGAGGATAAAATAGAGATGGAAAAGAAAGGGAAAGAACAAGTTGATGCTTCATGCTCAGAATATATTGAGAAAGCGGACTTGTGACAGAATGAGACCCATATATTACCTACATTAAAAGAGGCTTCTTATTTAGATCATGGTTTCCCTGTAATCACAGCTGATCAATTTCAATATGAACAACAAAGGGAAGTGTTGTGATGATAAAACAAGAAAAAGCAGTTCTATAGTTAGCTATGCCCGCCTCTCTTATTTTAGTACAGAGAGAAGGCTAAGTCTGCAAAATCTAATCAGCTAACAACCAGTCATTTCTCACCTAACAAAATCCAAATAATGGCACAGAATAGGGAAGACAGTTATTCAAAATAAGAGAGAACAGAAAGTCACCTTAATAAGATCAAAACAAACAACTCTTGTGTTATAAAATCCCAAGAAAGTTTTGTTCCCCATCCCACAAATGAAAGTTGTCAGGCACCCTTGCTCTATGCATCATATATTCTCCAAGAGAACTCCAAGTACTAGCCTTTACATCAATAAACTGACTCCATGGTCACAAGTTAGCTAGAAGAATCTAGTAATGAACACAGCATGTCCAAGGTTCCTTAGGAACTGCAAGGGAATTATAAAAAAGGGCAGAAGACTTAGAAGATAAGATAATATAAAATGTTAGAAGAAAGGCACATAGATACTGAAACTTCAGCCAAGATGTTTATGAAATTATTATTGAAGGAGGTCATCAAGATTAAAACCACCCAAAAGATACATTATGAGCAATTTAAATACTTGAATAAGAAGGTAGGTGAATTCTTTGAAAAAGTAGAAATTATAGCCTAAGTTATTACTCAGATCAGGGGTATCAGTGGATAACTTAGAAACTGATATGCAAAGAGATTTAAGAAACAAGATACTCTGATGAAACACACTCAGTGCAAAGGTGAGGATATACAAGATATACCTTGTTAGAACAACTTTCCGATTATTGGTGTAGCTGAAGGTTGCGAGAATCAAGCCAAGGGGAGGTTCTTTCATTAAAAGGATGACACAACTGCTAAGAGCAGAATTACTAGAAGAAGATAGGGATAATTATCTCAAGCTATTACCAATCCTTAGGGCACATTGTATCCCTTTCTTGCCACCAAAAAGCGGAGCGACCCAAGATCTATCATAGTGTTCTTTCAAAACGACATGCTTAAAGAGAAAAGACTACTCAGGATTGATGAAAAAAGAAAAATCAAATCCCCTGAACCTCATTTTCTCTATATTTCCTGATTACGGCTTTTCTACCGGAAAGTATTTGAGAGAAATGAAAACTCTGGAATTTGAATAAAAAATGGGAATCTCTGCATCAATACTGGCTCGAATTCATTTGAAAATAACTTGGCATGGAGACGTGCATGTGTTTAATTAACTCGATCAAATATGAAGTTTCATCTCTAAAGTACAAAGAAAAAATTAATAAAACTACAACCCAGCATAGCTGTGAAACTTAGCAGGGCTGAAATAGGAATCCATGTAAACTACAGAAATAAATTAACGGCTGAAGGCAGAACAGAACTGCTACTTTCCTGAATGCTGTCCAACTGCATTGAGCATGAACCAAGAAGAGACAGAACTGGGCCTGATTGAATTAAAAGGGACTGATGGCAACAAAAAAACATTGCCAGGAGAAAAAGATATACAAGTTTAAGAATAATAAAGAGTGCTCAACATTGTGACTATTAACATGAATGTATTAAATATTATTTATAAGGCAAACTCTAGATTATGCACATATCATAGAAGTTGAAGAAACACAACTAGCCCAAGGATAAAATAACTATGGTTATTTGGAAGCTTAGGCATATTTGGATTAAGAAGATTTTATTTGCAAGTGTCACTGCATCTCATAGAGGAACCAAGGGCAGAATGGTCATATAATTGAGTTGGAGACTCATCCTAAAGGCCAGTGGGTAAATCTACATTTAAATTGCCTCAATTGTTCATGTATAATGGTTTCGTATTAAGGTCCCACCATGAATGATCCACAGGGGGGGGGCCTTGCCCATAGAGATTCTTCAAATACACAACAATGATATAAGGTAAGAACAAATATTAGAAAAAACATTTGCTTGAATTAATACAGGCACATGAATAGATAAATATCTGTTTTGCTTGCCAATATACTTATAAAAGCTCATGGCTTGCTATCTCTACTTGGCAGAATTTTTTTCTGATATAAAACATGGTACTGCAAAGAGTTAAAATTATTGCTGTTATATTTGCCGATCATTGTATGGTTGGATTTATGATAGAATGGGGAAGCACGATCCGAATGACTGCCAGAAAGATATGGAGATCCTGTAACATGCTTTTAGAAAATAGTAAGAATTGATGAATAATGCAAACAATTTAAAGTTATTATTTAATAATGAGAATACTGTGTTGATACCATTAGTTTAGGATGAGTGTAGGCCAGTTTTTCATGGGGCATGCATTTCTGTTGCTGGTAGAGAGACACTGAGCAATTCCGTTTAATCCAAAATCTGGTGCTGCAATTATAAGAAGCCATACACCCATCAAGAAAAGTAAAAGTAGAAATGAGATAATAAATTATTTAACAAATGAAACCTTAATGCATGACCAACATTTCAACAACGAATATTTGAGAAAAGTGATAAGGTGGGGATGTTACTGGTGTGGTAGGCTAAGTCGCAGAATATGAAAAATGAAATGTAATGTGTTGAAGTCAGAAAAACTGCCAGACCCTACACCTACACAGAAACTATTGATCCTGAAAGGCAGGAGATCAGAGGATATTATTCAAAACACAATCCTACTGCCTCTAAATCCATTCCAAATGGAAATACTAGCTATCCCAAGTTAAAGGAAGGAAGTCATAAAAGTTGTCAAGGATCTACCAGTGAACAAATCTCCTGGGTCTGATGCTCTATGTAGTGAAATTCATAAAACCTTCTCCAACCTACTGGTGGAGCATTTACTAACATTATATAAACTTATTTGACAAACAAACTAATACCCCATATTTTAGGCAAGGTACTTTGTGTTCTTTTTAAAATGCTCATAAAAACCAGAAACAATGAATTTCAAATCGTTTTACTATATTTCTCAATACAGATTATAAGATCTTAATAGAAGTATTAGTTTATCTGCCAGTTGGTATGCTTAGGGGTCAAATAGGGCCCAGTCAAATTAGTGTCATACCAGCATGACAGCCCACATCACAGACATGTTCCCTAACAAAATCAATTTAGTTCAATTCAGATGTTTTATATAGCGCGTAGCTACTCGACCGGACCTCCCAGCACTGACAGCAACATCACAATCCAGTAGCTCCATGAACTGCAGACTAGAAGTCAAGCTTCAGATGAGATGGGTTTTGAGCTGTTTTCTGAAGCAATTTTCTGACTGTTGAAATCTAAGGGAGGTGGGAAGGGAGTTCTACAGCTTGGGAACAAGAGAAACAAAAGAGTGGCCACCTCTTCTTGCTATATTCACCTTGGGTACTGTCAGAAGCCCTTGCTTATTGGACTGAAGGAGCCTACATGGAGCATAGGTAGTAAGTAGCTTCTGGATGATGATTGGGACTTTCCCATGAATGGCCCAAGGAGCAATGCATGGGGCCTTGAACTGAATTCTTTCTCAGGCTGGAACAGCAGATTGATGCTCGAGTATTTTGTGAAGGATTCTAGCTTCCCCATTGTGGACCACTTGAAGTCTTTTAATCATGTTTTCTGGACTCCCTAAATAAAGGGAGTTTCCACAATCTAATAGTGTACTGATTAAGCCCTGCATCACCACCCTCCTAGTGGATGTAGTTTTCTGAGGGCTCTCAAAATGCCAAAGCAGGACCCAGCTAGTTTCCAAGCCTGTGCTTCCATAGGGATTTTGTCATCTATGCAGAAACCCAGTCTTTTTACTGCCTAGGCACGCTCAGTTATTTTTTCCTAGATGCTCTGGCCATGACAATTCCAGCCATCTTGACCCGTTATTACCAACCACAAGTACTTAAGTTTGGTCACCATTAACTTTAGGCTAGTTGCAGACATCCAGCTCATAAGCTCCTTACGGCATGAGTTAAGTTGGATGGACGTTTGATTCACATCAGGTGTGAGAGCCATGATGAACTGTGTATCATCTGCATATGACACTCAGTCCAATCCATATGAGCGTACAATTTCTGCTAGGGAATGAACATAGAGATTAAAAGTGTGGGGCTCAGCGACGAGCCCTGTGGGACTTTCAGACTGTAGAGCCTGGATGGTGGAATAAAGTGTGTCTTCGCACACTTGGAAGCTCTTAATTTCCAAGAGGACTTTCAGCCATTTACTGGCTTCCCCAATAATTCAGATTTCCTTTATCCTCTGGATAAGGGTAGAGTGTGACATGGTGTCAAAGGACACACTCAGATCAAGCATCATCATAGCTGCAGAGCCACCTTGGTCCAGAAATGACCAGATTTCCTCGGTGGCAACAAGGAGTGTGGTCTCTGTGCTACAGCCAGCTCTAAAACCTGTCTGCGTGGGGTGAAGAATGTCATGAGTTTCAAGAAAACTGGAAAGATTTTTACTGATGTTTTTTGAGTGATTTACTTTCTACTGGAAGATGGATCTGTAGCTTTCTGCTAGAAGAGGGTTAGCCGTTGTTTTTTTTTAAATAACTTTTTAACTATAGCACAGTTCCATGCAGGGGGTATATTACCACATGCCAGGGAGTGATTCAGAATATCCATTAGAATGGGCAAAAGAGCCTTATTGTCTGATCTAACATATCAGGAGTGGCAGGTCCAAGTGGTGATCCTGCTTTTGATAGATTTAAGGGTGGATTCCATACTTTCAAGACTTAGTGCAGGAAACAGTGGCAAGGTAGGTCCTGGCCACTGCCTTGCCCGAGAAGTATAATTATTTGTAATGGGTATGGGCAGGAGGTTCAATATTTTATTAACTTTATTAAGGAAAAAATGTGCAATCATACTGCAATGTTGTTCTGAGTGTGGCAGACCTGTGAAACAAAAGGGTGATTCATGAGACTGTTTACCACTTTAAACAGTTCCCTGAATGAAGTAGGGGCATTCTCTAGTTCTTTTTTAACCTCAAAATGGGCTATTCTGGCTCTTTTGTAGTTTTTATGGCAATTTTGTAGCTATTTTTATTGTTGTTATTTTATGATTTTCTCCATTCTCTTTCTCTTTTTTTTTTGCTTCTCTTTGTAATAGGGCCAGCTCTGGGGTGTACGAAGGGGCCCTCCCTTTTGTCTGATTAGGTTTAAGGCATTTGCAGGGGACACAAGGATACATGTATTGTTTAGCCATCTGTCAAGCATACTGTATCATTCTGTCGTGCCCAGACTAAAAGAGGGATTTGGTTCAGTGAGAGCATCTTTCCATTCTTTAACTTTAAGATTATACCATGATCACCAGAGTTTTTGGGAGGGGAGCTGGTTACTGTTATTTTAGAAACTACAAGCCATAGAGGAACTATGCAGTGGTCAGACCATAGCAAAGGGATATTATCTTCTGTTGCCAAATTATTGAGATTTGTAAAGACAGGGTCTAGAGGATGACCTTCTTTACATTTTGGCGTCTTTACTATTTGTTATAATTGTAATGCAATTAAATCTTGGACTAGCACCGTAGCACTTTCACAAACATGTTGCTCAAAATGCATATTAGGGTCTCCTAGTAAGGTGAAATTTGTTTTTTGAAGGCTGCATTCAGCTGCTAGATCAGGTAAAGTTGATGCAAATTGGGAGGTTGTCCCAGGTGGATGATACATTAGGATGCCAGAGAAGGTAAAGGTGTGGGCAAACGCAGTGAGAATTGGAGACTCTCACAATCCGCCAAATCAATGGGAGTGAAGGTGCCAACAAATAGCCCCCTAAAAATTATACCTACTCCACCACCTCTTCTGTCCTCTATGTTTTGGCTAGCTATCGAGTAGCCAGGTGGGAAAGGCATAGCTAGATGTGGGTTTGGGTTTATCTTTTAGCCATGTTTCAGTTAGAAACTTGGCATCAGGACTCTTCTCCACTAAAAAGATGAACAGCACAGTGCTATGTTTAGACAGAGATCTTAAATGTAGCACATACTTCTGTATCTTATGATACTGGTGTGGGATTTTATGAGATTTGGTGCTGGCAGTTGGTGTTGTAGGATTCAAGAAACCTGAAATTTGCACCTCATGCACATGGTAGGTAAATCAAAAACTGGTATTGCATTCTTGCAGTTGTTTACCTTATATTTATTAACAACTTATCTGATGTGTAAGTTAGCCTTATCTTATAGACGAGCAGGGTCTCTGGCCTCTGGGCCCAGCTGGATGTGAACGGGTACAGACGGGCTTGCCTTTGACGTGCCTTCGGCGTGTCCGCGCCGTGGTGTGCCTTAAATACCAGTGACTGAGTCTGAGCGACTAGATCGATGCTCAATATGGTGGTTCTAAAATAAACGTTTCCTCAAAACAATTATTAGCAGCAATTTACTTTTTTTTTTTAAATAGCAGCATTCAAAATTCAGCGACGTACCAGTGTGAGATGCAGGAGTCTCGTCCGCACAGTTTCAGACTCGGTCAGGACTGACTGAGTCTGAGCGATTAGATCACTGCTCAAAATGGTAGTTCTAGTGTGCGAATATTGGCAACCAGGAAGTGTCTCTTAACACGGCCACTGTTCTAACCTGCTAAAGATGGCCCTTCCCTCCACAGTAAAATTCTGACTCACAACAATTTAAAATGAACTTTCCCCCCAAAACTATTAATATATTTTTTTTAAATAGCAGCAATAACAATTCGCCAAGGTACCTTTGCCAAACAGCCTTAATATTTTTTTCAGACACCGAAAAACATTTGACTTATCAACTTGAAATTTCTATGGGAACATTTAAGAAGAATGAATGTACCCCACCAGTGGATGAAAATAGTAGGGAATGACTATCAGCAGAAAGGATCAAACAAAAAATTAACTGTAAATGAAGAAATCCCCTAACAGTCAGCAGAGGGACTAGACATGGATGTCCCCTCTCTACTTTATTATTTTCTTTCCATATATAATCATTTGCCATTAAACTGAGGAATGCCCTTGCTGTGGGCAGTTGTCTTAAAAGGGACGTTAAACTAAAACTATAAGCTCATATAAAACTATAAAATAAAAATATAAACTCAATCAAGCTATAGGATTTCATACTGTATGTGCCATAGGACACTGACGATCTTGCTCAAACTTTTAAGATAATTTAAACATATGTGCAGGTATCTGGGTATAAAATTAATCAAGGGAAAATAATTACTGCAACTTGATTGAAATTGCGATCAACCTTCACTCACTTTGATATCACTGCAGTAAATAGAGCAATCCGATCTCTGGGTATTTACACAACTAATAATCTGAATGATTTATGTGAATTAAAATAAAAACTCCTTTACAGAAAAATATGGATTCAACTGCAAAGGTGTGCTCACAAGATATTTTCGTTGATAGGCCAAATTAACCCAATTACAATGGCAATAATATCTCAAAGTTTGTTTCCAAAACATTGTATGTAAATTAACACAAATGTTCTTTCAGAATGAAATATGATCATAACTAAATGTATATGGGCTAGCAGCAATTATAGGATCAGCAAATGTAAATTATGCTGCACAGTCCTAAACTGGACACAGGGGCTACACAATGTGGAGATATATTATAGTGAAGCCATACTTGTTTATCTAAGAGAATCTTATGATGCCTGGTTCTGAACACTGCAATAACTGCAATAATAGAATTCTGGAAGCAATGATTGGTCCAAAGAAGCTTAATAGTTTTTCTGTTTAAATAGGCCACCTCAAAGTCTTACAAAAAGTAGACTTCAAATTCTTCATATTTACATACAAGTGCATATATTTGTTATGAAAACACTGATTCCACTTTTGCATGAGCTCACTCATATCTTGGGGAATCAGAATATTAACCCAGAAATTAGAAAAGGTATTAAGACCTGGGAACTGTGTGGGGACTCCCATTAGGGTATATTAATGGATGGATTTTAAATACATTCTTTCTTAACCTCTTCACTGTGGGCGTCGGCCAGTGGCCGACGCCCACACTACCTCCCTGGTGCGGGTCACGACCAGTGGCCGACACCAAGGAGGGGGTTAATAAATTATTTTTTTTTTTTTCATCCCTGGGAGACACGGAAGCTCTTCCGTGTCTCCCCCCACCCGCCCTCGCGGCTGACGTTACAATGTTGATTTCCCCATCGGAGCAGGAAGCAGCCTTGCGGCCGTTTCCTGCTGCGATGGGGAAAACACCCACAAACGGAAACACCACTAGACACCAGGGATTTCATTTGGGGGGGCTGGCCCCCTCGGAAAACCCCCCCTCCCCCCCCGGGGTATATTTTTTAAAAAAGGTAGGTGCCTCCTGGTTGGGGGAGGCAACATTTTCTTTTTTTTTCTCACAAAAAATAATTAAAAAAAATAACTGGACAGGGGGTCGCCCATTTTGGCCCCCAAGGAAACCATACAACAAAAAAAAAAAATAGATCTATATATATATATATAGATCTATATATAGATCTATATATATATAGATATATCTATGTACATGGATATATCTATAGATAGATCTATAGATATAGGTATATGTGTATATATATATATATATATATATATATATATATATATATATATCTATGTAGATAGATATATATATAGAGATAGATCTATATATCACTTTTGTCACTATGTGTGTGATTTCCCTGGGGGCTGTGATCCGGCCCCAGGAAAACCAGACCCCCATATAAAAGTGATATATATATATAGATTTGCCACCAGTAGTCTTGCAGTTGCAGCTTGCGTCTTCAAAGAAATGCACATACTTCAACTGACGCTTTTCAACTGTAGCTTTTAGGCAGCAATAAAAAAGTCAAGTAAGTATTGTGATTATGTTTCTGCTACAAAAGGGTCAGACTTGTCTAGTGGCAGTTTTAGTGCCATAAAGAAGTGCAGAAGGTTTATATGCCTACTGCAAAGAGCAAATCTGTATTTTATGTAAATAGCTGAGTACATTAGTAAAGTCAGCCATTACCTGCGCTATAATACAAATGAAATATATGTGCGGGTGGAGGGCGGCTATGGAGAGATGAAGGGCACTTTTGCTGGGTGGTAATGAGGGAATCCGAGGAGGAGGGAGTGGGAGCACCAATAATGATTGTTGGACTGGGTGCAGGAGGTGCTAAAGACTGTGACGAATGGTATGTGACAAGGTGTTTTTTGAGTGTCTTGAAAGAACGTGCTGATTGAGGGAAGAAGCGCAGGTAAGGTGGCCTCTACTGTTGCACGTATCTCACACACACCATCGATTTTGTGACTGTCTACGTAGGCTAGTGTTTTAGAGCAACAGTTTAGCCAATAGCAGAGATGGCATCTTGATGGATGACTGCTGCCTTCACTCGGGTTATAGAGGACAGCTCTGACATAGGATCAGAGACTGAGACATCAGATACTGAGACAGCATCTGAGGGATAGGACAATGGCGCAGACTCTGGGAGTGATTTTTCAGTCGGAGGAGTCCCATTCGATAACTCCTCTTCCAGTACATTATGAGGGAGGTGATGAGGACAGTCCTGCTGTCCCTTCGCAAGCAGTCTGTGCAACTGGGTAATAGTGGGTTAGCCCAACCTAGAGAGCAGGTGAATGCGGCGGCAAGCAGAGAGAGAGAGAGAAAGAGAGAGAGAGAGAGAGAGTGCTCTCTTGGGAGCTCCCCAATTTAGTTCAGCCCCAAATTCCACCGCCCAAATCGTATTGTGGAGACATCAAAATGATCTATCGCAAAACAAACAGGTTTTGTAAGGCAAGCACCTGTGTTTTTGGTCCTGGGTTCGGCGGCCATATAGAGAAACACACTAAACCCAAACATTTCTGGAAACTAGACATTTGGGGGAATCCACAGAGGTGTGACGTGTGGATTTCCCAAAGCTTTCTTACCCAGAATACCCTGCAAAGCTGAAATGTTGAATACAAACTCTATTTTTCTCGCATTTCTGTCACACAAACTACAGGAATATGCTGGGATCCACAAAATTCCTACCACCCAGTGATTCCTCACCTGTCCTGATAAAAACACTACCCCACTTGAGTGCCTACACCTAGTGCCTGCGTCAGGAATGGATCACCCCAGGGTCAACAGCTGCCTCATGTAAGGACCAACATTGACCATTGTGTGATCTATTCCTGTCGCGGGCACCAGACCTACCCACACAAGTGGGGTACCATTTTTATCGGGAGACTTAGGGGAATGCTGGGTAGAAGGAAATTTGTGGGTTCTCTCAGATTCCAAAACTTTCTGTCACCGAAATGTGAGGAAAACTTGTTTTTTTTAGCCACATTTTGAGGTTTGCAAAGGACTCAGGGTAACAGAACCTGGTCAGAGCCCCACAAGTCACCCTATCTTGGATTCCCCTAGGTCTCTAGTTTTAAAAAATGCACAGGTTTGGTAGGTTTCCCTAGGTGCTGGCTGAGCTAGAGGCCATAATCTACAGGTAGGCACTTTGCAAAAAGCAGCTCTGTTTTCTGTCAAAAAATGGGATGTGTCCATGTTGTGTTTTGGGGCATTTGCTGTCGCGGGCGCTAGACCTACCCACACAAGTGAGAAATCATTTTTATCGGGAGACTTGGGGGGACGCTGGGTGGAAGGAAATTTGTGTCTCCTCTCAGATTCCAAAACTTTCTGTCACTGAAATGTGAGGAAAACGTGTTTTTTTAGCCACATTTTGAGGTTTGCAAAGGATTGTGGGTAACAGAACCTGGTCAGAGCCCCACAAGTCACCCCATCTTGGATTCCCCTAGTTCTCTAGTTTTCAAAAATGCACAGGTTTGGTAGGTTTCCCTAGGTGCCGGCTGAGCTAGGGGCCAAAATCTACAGGTAGCCACTTTGCAAAAAACAGCTCGGTTTTCTGTCAAAAAATGGGATGTGTCAACGTTGTGTTTTGGGGCCTTTCCTGTCGCGGGCGCTAGGCCTACCCACACAAGTGAGGTATCATTTTTATCGGGAGCCTTGGGGGAACACAGAATAGCAAAAGAAGTGTTATTGCCCCTTATCTTTCTCTACATTTTTTCCTTCCAAATATAAGAGTGTGTGTAAAAAAGACGTCTATTTGAGAAATGCCCTGCAATTCACATGCTAGTATGGGCACCCCGGAATTCAGAGATGTGCAAATAACCACTGCTCCTCAAAACTTTATCTTGAGCCCATTTTGGAAATGCAAAGGTTTTCTTTATACCTATTTTTCACTCGTCATATTTCAGCAAATGAATTGCTGTATACCCAGTATAGAATGAAAACCAACTGCAGGGTGCAGCTCATTTATTGGCTCTGGGTACCTAGGGTTCTTGATGAACCTACAAGCCCTTTATATCCCCGCAACCAGAAGAGTCCAGCAGACATAACGGTATATTGCTTTAAAAAATCTGACATCGCAGGAAAAAGTTACAGAGTAAAACATAAAGAAAAATGGCTGTTGTTTTCAGCTCAATTTCAATATTTTTTTATTTCAGCTTTTATTTTCTGTAGGAAAACCTTGTAGGATCTACACAAATTACCCCTTGCTGAATTCAGAATTTTGTCTAGTTTTCAGAAATGTTTAGCTTTCCGGGATCCAGCATTGGTTTCACACCCATTCCTGTCACTAACTGAAAGGAGGCTGAAAGCACCAAAAATAGTAAAAATGGGGTATGTCCCAGTAAAATGCCAAATTTGTGTTGAAAAATGTGGTTTTCTGATTCAAGTCTGCCCGTTCCTGAAAGGTGGGACGATGGTGATTTTAGCACCAGAAACCCTTTGTTGATGCCATTTTCAGGGAAAAAACCACAAGCCTTCTTCGGCAGCCCTTTTTTTGCCATTTTTTTGGGAAAAAACGAAATGTTTACTGTATTTTGGCTAATTTCTTGGTCTCCTCCAAAGGAAACCACAAACTCTGGGTACCATTAGAATCCCTAGGATGTTGGAAAAAAAGGACGCAGATTTGGCGTGGATAGCTTATGTGGACAAAAAGTTATGAAGGCCTAAGCGCGAACTACCCCAAATAGCCAAAAAAGGGCTCAGCACTGGGGGGGGGAAACGGCCCAGCAGCTAAGGGGTTAACTTAAATCATAGTTTAACCTCCCAGCTAAAGGAACTTTTGTTTTAAATATTAACAAGTAAGAGACTGGCTTAGTGAATTAGCTGAAATAGTCCTTCATATGTAAAAAGGGAGGGTTAAAATAAATACGTGACAAAATGTGTCTATCGTCCAAGTATGAAATAATGATTGAGGAAGAGGTTCCTATCCCTGGAGTTGAGGATAAATGTTTAGAGGCAGAAGTTATATTAACATAAGAAGATTTAACTCAATTCTGGGAGAAAACTTGCATGGTAGCAGCAGGCTGAAACTATATTTTAAGTTATTTAAGTTTTGTTGCACATCAGTCAACTTAAGGAATGGGTACCATGTGCTAGATGTGAAGAAATTGGTTCTTCGTAAATCTATTTGCGGGCGCTAGACGATACAGTGAATAAGGGTTGCTGTTCAAAGCTTTCTAACATTTATATTCAGAGAGTATTGATAGGAAAGAAAACTGCTATTACTAGTATGTCTCCCATGTATAAGGGAAAATGGAATACTAGAGACAGTATAATCTAGATTGTAACACTGGTGGTAAGTAGGTTCATCACCCATTGACAGAAAGGCAATAAACCCACTGGAGATCCAAGAATGACGTATCAAAATGAAGCAATTAACGATCTGGGAAAAATATCATAAAAGAGGAACAGTTGCAATTGAGAAAGACCCCGTGAACCCTCCATGAAAAATAGATTCAGGATCATTCTCAGTTTACAGTTATAATGTAGGATTGGAAAACTAATAAGAGTATTTTTTTTACTTTTGGTCTGTTTGCCAGCCCTTGATTAAATGAATGTTGAGCCTTCCAAGAAGAAGTGGGGGCAATTTATCATGTAAAGTACATGCTTAATAGTTATATTGCTTCCATGTATGTCCGATTCTCTCCTGGCCTTATATATATATATATATATATATATATATATATATATATATATATATATATAATGTATGTTTGGTATCATTTTACAAATTAAATGAAGATTTGAGAATCCTGTGAGTGCCACGTCGTTGACAGAACTGTCAAGCTGGTGTAAAGATATATATATATATATATATATATATATATATATATATATATATATATATATATATATATATATATCAATAAAATTGGTGTAACTAAATTTAACCTCGTGTATTTAGTATCAGAGCTAATGAACTGAGGGACTGAATGGAAGTTTCACAATACCCAGACCAAAACAAACTAACACGAATCAGTCCATAACAAGGCAAAAAGTTTAGGGAAACCATGCAGAAAAGTCCAAAGGCTACAACCATCGTGTTGGCCCACTGAAATAGGACTTTGTTGCGTTCTGGTTAAGTATGTACACAATTTATGGATCAAAACTGACAACTGCCTTCTGTTAGATATTCAGGTGATTTCATCAATTTCTGTCTGTACTATTCAGCTAACTAAACTTTGGTGACTTTCAGTGAGGAATACTATGCCAGTGCCTGCCCTGATCGGCAGCACTTTGGACTTCGGTAATGGCCTGCATTCAGGGCTTTCTTCATTTTGTTAAACAAACTACAGGTAATCCAATATAGTGCAGTTAGGCTAGCTAATATATCAGCTAGTTTTGCCCTTGAAAGGCCTTGTTTCATGCATTATAGTGTCTTCTCTTTAGAGCCAGTTTCTCCTTCGCAATACTGCACTGTTCATATAGTGATTGTTGGTCAGGCCGCTTACATTTAAAAAAAACATTTTTATTATGTATTCTACGCTTAAAGCTTTGTTGTTCTTCTGAGGATTTGCTCTCTCTTTGGGTATGCAAAGCTGGAGAAACAGCGGAATTTCTTGGTTTAACTTCCAAATTCTACAATTTTCTACCTCCCCACTTGTTGTTCACATGTCTCCCCAGACGGTCATAAACCTGTCTGTGCCAGGGCCTTTGAGGCAGCTGGGCTAGCTGGAGCACAAAGTGGCAACTTTCCAAATGTTTTATAGAGGTATTATATTCTTCCTGGGCAGCAGGTCAGGTTTTATTGCTCGATTCATTAGATAAATTACGTGACCTAGTTTGGTAGTCCCATTCAGTAGTTAGTTGGGTTGGAATGCCAACCAAGTACCCCGTGTTAGCCAGTGGGGCTACTAACTTTATCCACAGCAAAATGACAATGTGGAAGAGTTGCTGTTAAGGCATATCAAAATTTACGCCTTACCAAAATACAGCTCCCTGCCATACGGCTCTGTAAGCCTTCCACAGGGGAGACTTACGTATGGTGTTAAGGGATAGGGTGGCTTTGCCATTGGAGTGAATGGCAAAGTCAAACTGGCAGTGAAAGCATTGTCCTTCCAATCTGCAGTTGCAGGCTGGGACCATTTTGTACCATGTCACACACAGGGTGGCACAAACAGTGCTGAAGCTCTGCTTGGACACGATGCCTTACATGCCCTGGGCACCATATACTAGGGACTTATAAGTCAGCATTTGCCAATTCGGTGTAGCCAATTCGACATATACTTTGTAAACGGTCAGAACACTGGCACTGATGTCTGGTTAGTGGGTCTCAGTGCACCTTCAGAGTCAAAAAACCAGCAACATCAGTCTAAAAATGTGGAGATGACGCAAAAAGAGGAATTTCTGTATATGCTCTTCCCCGACGAAAAATGATAAGCACCTTAACCCATATCCTCGTAACTCTCATCAGCTAAGTGGAAGAACCTGCAAAGGCCATCTGCATTGGCATGGTCAGCCCCAGGTCTGTGTTCCACTGTAAAGTCCATATCCTCTAGGGAAATGGACCAACTCAACAACTTTTGTTTTCTCCTCTCATCTGCATCAACCATCTAAGAGGTCTGTGGTTATTCTGAACTTTGAAGTGATTCCCAAATAACTTGGGCCTTAGCTTCTTCAGGGACCAAATCCCACCAAGGGCGTTCCCTCTCAATCGCAATCCAAAACTGCTCTCTGTGGAGGAGTCGCCATCTGATAAAGGCAACTGGTTATTCTTGACCCTGGTCATTTAGCTGTAACAGGACTGCCCCACTCCCATGTACTAAAGCATCAGTTTGGACAACAAACTCCAGTGCAGCTCCAAAAGCGCTTGCGCTAGTGAGCGGTACTGAGACATGAGAGGACTGTGGCAGCATTCTCAGCAACCCCTGATAAAATGTGTTTTTTGATCTCTGCTGATGAAAGATAAAATCCAGAAACACATGTCTAGAGATATACAACACTATCTGCACAAATTCTGGTGAAAAACTACAGCTAATAGTCAAGTAAGAGCAAACTTTGTACTGCATTACCACAATGCAAAGGGGGGAACTATGCTGTGATGTGAGGCAGTTGGCTCCCATCCCCCTTCTGTTTAAGAATGTCAGATATGATCTGAACAACCTATATACCCCCCAGGCCAATAAAGCCTTCTTCCTTTTATGACAGGCATTATGAGCACGGGGCATGTATGGATTCTCTGAAGTGATTGTTACCTCTAGGGCCTTCACATCACTTCAATTCCTGGAGGATCGGGACACAGTCCCAGCAGTTGGCAGAGAGGGTGGTGGGCTCTGATAAATCAGTTCTTGACATTAAAATGATACAGTATTACCTGGGCCAAATGTGAGGCCCACACCCCTACAACAAGCCACTACCCCAGCGACACAGGAAGACGTGCCCTTTAAATGGAAACACCAACGCCTTACGTACCTGTGAGTGTTGGTTGTTAGAAGCCTGGAAAATATATTTCAGGATAACCTCACACCCCTCAAGGTCAAGACTGAGGCCGATTTCAAACAATGATACCAGTTGAACCTGCCCCTATGAAGGAGAGTGCAGGTGGTGAAAATGAATATTGCACCCAGATTCAACTACATTTTTGGGATGCTACCTCCGTCAATATTCAGAATTCTCTTGTGGCAAATAGACCAACATATATATGTATTTGTAGGGGAAGATGAGGGGACAACAACTGTGTAGCTTGAAATTATAAGCCACTGCGAAAGCAGGAGGCCTCCGCTTGTCAAATGTGGAATGTTATTGGCCTGGCTCCTCAACTGGCCCATTCGATCAACAAACTAAAAACATTCGGGGAAACCCCGTTCTGAATTTCCCTGAAGCGGCAGTTGCTGGGGGCAGATGAAAAGTTTGTGATATACCATACCAGAGCAAGGAAGGGATTTGGGGGTGGGTGCAAGGTGGGGTAATCCCATCATACAATGCTTGAAGTTGGCTTGGAAAAAGGAGCATGTGCTGGTGAAGGGTTCAGTCATGCTGCATGTAGGCACTTCCATATGGTGCAATGCAGCGTTTCAGGTAAGGAACTCAGAGATTAACTTGTTAGTCTGGAGGAGCTGTAACATTCAGAACATAGCTGACTTGTTTTCCAGAGGGGACATTAAATCCTTTAGTGATCTGCAATCTGAATTTGGAACCAGGCTACACAGGTCTGGAGATACGCCCAGCTGAGAAGCGCTTTATGAGCGGCATTTGGGAGGGCCGTATGACACAATAACCCTCTCAAATAAACACATATATTCATGACATGCAAAATTTTGTGAGGAATCATCTTGGGACTACATGCACTTCTTATCAAACTTGCCTTTTCCTCAGAGAAGGAAAGCGCGCTGCAGAGGTGCTGGTAAAATCAACTGGCGATTGAGTTTAGTGGCGATGACTGAGATCAACTGATGACTGATCACAGTCCATTTATGAGGAAGGTGAGACTGAAGGATAGTCACTCTAATATAGTACATAGATGGCATTGGACTCCGGTGAAACTCAACAGGGCAAAATTGAGCCTGATATTGAGGTTCTGTAGGTGTGGGGCGCGGGGAGGGGCATTGTACATATTATATAGGAGTGCAAGGGAGGTGTGGAGAGCATGAGTTAGGGCTAGGACAATTGAGTCACACCTCCACCCTCCCTGGCAGGGAACAAGATAATACTTTTTTCCCATACAGAATCACAGCTGTATAACTGCTGTGTTCAGCAATTTTGCTAGATATGGCAGATTGGTATGCTTTATTCTGATGTGTTCGTAAGAGAATACATAGTCAGAAGTTCACAGGTAAATGATGCATGAATGTTTAGCTGTCAATGTTCCTGAGCAGATAGAAGTAGTACTTGGGGACCCGCTGCCAATGCAGCAGTGGTTCTTTCAGATCACCAGAAGAACTGTTTCAGAGGGATTCTCTACTCTTGCGTAAGAGATAATACTTCTGCTGAAGTGATCAGTGTTGATCAGTGCATTGTGTGCCTTATCTTTGGCCATATCAAGCATGATGCGCTAAAATTGCTTGCTTTTACTGTCGCTGCTGTGTAGAGAACCTCAATGTCTGTTCTGTGTGGGGCAAGGAAGATTTAAGCTAAAGTGAAGGACAGATCAAATATTGAAAACCACTGTCTTAAATGGCAATATTGTTAGCTGCCTGAAGTCTTCGGTCAAGCTACTTCCTCACTGTGCATATGAAGCAACGTTTTCCCAACTTGTGTCTTTAAAGCTGGATTTTAAGTTACAATTTTGAATAAGCCACTTTTAGAAAGTTAGCTTTTTCCTGCCCCTAACCATTTAGTACCTGCAGCTTACTCCTGGGGGTAGTTGGCAGTTGCAAGGATGATGATCCATGAATATATGGATGAGAATTATTGATCCAATTTTCGTTCCAAGGACAAGCCAGATTGAGCTACATTTGTTAGAACTTGCTTGCATATTATTCACATTTGCAGTTTGGACATCAAGAACTGTATTGATTGAAAGGGACATCTTCAGAGCGAATAGCTGGAGATTATGTGGAGATAACTATATAACAGTTTGATATCTAAACTGTGTTTATGCGATATATACAATATTTTTGAGTAAGGATATGTGATATTTGATGTGTAGACTGTGGATTGAGATATTCTGATGCATTAAATATCTTTTTGGTCTGGTGTCTTGGTTCTGTATTTATGTGTGTCTTTTGTTTGGTTGTTCTTTGTTTGTCTATCTGGGTATCTGTGGGCTTGAGCTGTTAGGTGAAAAAGGGGGGGGGGTTGTTTTATTTTGGAATAGTATGGTTTTGAACATCAATGTAGATATACATATATATTTTTTAATATATGTTTTACTTACGGTAAGTTGCCCCTCAGGTCCTGGACCGTTGGTGTGGCATCAGCTGGGCTTTCTCCTTCAGAAAAGGAGAAATCCTGAGGTTTTGGGCTCTTCATGACCCGGCCTATTTGTGGAAAGATCTTGCCACTCACGGCCCCCACCAATGTGAAACTCAGGTGAACCTAACTCTTCGCATCACAACGACCACCAGTGATGCCCAGAAACACGAGATCTGCACTTCGCACTATAACATTCACAGTTTGTGACAACCAGCCTGCTCTTCACACTACATTGACTATCCACGACGTTCTCCCTGCTCCACACGGCTCATCCACCATGAATGGAACTCTTCCCGCTGAAGTTTTGAAGGTAAATCTTTCAGCGGGACTAACTTGGTCCCAGTATCCAGCCAACTGTGCTCTATCACGGTTGGCCTGACCTTGTGATTTTCACCCAGTCTCACGTGACCAGATACACGGGTACATCGCTTTGTGCTTTTATGTAATTTATTTACCTGAAATCATTAAAATTGCATTTCTCCAATTCTTCTGTTTGGAATATTGTCTTTTTGGTCTCAAATAATGTATTACATTTTGCTGTACGTTTCTAAATTGATGTGTGATTTTTCTTGTGTGTGTTTTCACAATATTCTAGTTTGAAGTGCTGTATAAATACTTTACACATTACCTCTAAGTGAAGCCTTACTGCTTTTGTGCCAAGCTATCAGAGGGTTAGGCATAGGTTAATTTGGCATTTGCTTGTGTTTCACCCTGACAGAGATTGTGGTTGCTGCTCAAATAAGGTTTAGCCCCCCCAAACCAGTAACCTAATTTCCTACAGGTTGCAACTGTAGTTTTAACTTTTCTGTTACAGTATTATGGTGTAGATGTGTTACTGCAATGTTGAAACTGGAGTGTTGTTGTAATGCAGTGGCTTCAATGTTAGTGCAGCTGTGTTTTAATTGTAGGGCTGCAGTGAAACAGTTGTAAGATTGGTGTTGTAGTTGCATGGTTTACTACTGTAATGTAGCTTAAGTGCTTTAATGGTGGTTGGAGGGGCTATGATTGCAGTATAAAGAGGAAAAGATAAGGGCCAGGGAGAGAGCAAGTCACTTCAGAGGGTGAAAACTCATCCTGATGTCTTTAATGCACACATGACAAACACATTTCAACTGTACTTAATTTTCTCATGGCAGTGGCTGCCGTAGTACCCTGCTTCCTCCATTTCCTAGTTTTGGTCTGAGTGGTCTTCGAGCAATATTGATTCTAAACCTCAGAATTGTCATCTTCTGTTTACAATTTCCAGGAATCACAAAATATTACCACAGATGTAATGACTTTGTACAAGTCAATAACCCTCTAATACAGAATTCTTACACTAACCTTTATTATTAAAATGGCATAACCGATTACACAGAATAGAACAAATAGGTAGTGGCCCAATCCAATATGCCTCACCAAATCTACCCCAGGAATTACAAAAATGCCTGAGACCAGTTTATATGCAGGTTACTGATAATTTTGTTCTTCAGACACAGTATTAATGTTATGGCATGGAACATAACGCTGACCTGTCAAGATGAGACATGACTGTTTTGGAGATATCAGCTCCAGCTTCTTGGAGAATCTGGAGAATCTGGAAAGGTGCTTCACTGTCTCTTCCTGGATGAACAATCACTGGGCAGCCAAGTTGAATCTGAGCATGTGCAGTTGCACGAAGAACTTTTCTTTCACTCTCTGTGATTGGCCAGGAGCAACCAATTTCGCCAATCACTCCACACTTTATATCGGTCCCATCAGCTCCATGAACAACTTCGTTTATTAGCACCTCTGAAAGCTATGAAAAACGGAATTCTTCAACAAATTTATCATATGAAAATCAAAATTAGCTTCTAAACAAAACAAGAAGAAATCAAAGGTCCATATTATGAGTTATGTGAATAAACATAAAGCTAATCCTGCACCATATAATAAGGGTTAGTTCCAGGGAAAGTGGTAATGGTATGCGTGAATCCCTGTTTTCTGCACTGATTCCACTATGTTTTCACCATTTTGGGTGAGTTTCTACCCAGCATTTTTCAGCTGCTGATAATGTGTTCATGCATTTGTCATAATCCCGAATCAGGCAGTTAATCCCATTAACTGCCGCATGGGAATTAGGAGTTGAATTGTCATGGGGTCCTAAAGTGATATCATTACATATTTAAAAGAATAATGTTAGACATTAAGCATTTCATGTATTTTTTTAAAATGTACTTCTTAATAGTGCTTTGCTAATGTAATTGTAAACATATTCTTTCAGAAATACAGAGAGATCATAGCCATATTACAAAAATGTTGAACTGCAAAGGGGGAGAAAAACAGAGCAAACTAGATCTGAAACAAACAGTTTTGCACCATGAGAACTAGGTTAAAATATTTTTGCTATATTTACGAACAGGGTCGGACGGTAATTTTAGAAGGGAGGGGGTCGGGCGGGAAGCACACACTCACGCACATCCATTCACAACACACATGCATGCACCAAACTTTCATTAAAAAAAAAAAAAAACACACTTACCTTCAGCTCGGAGGTCCCAGGAAGGTTGGGACTGCTGCCTTCCCTCTCTGGCTGACCACTGGGAAACCAGAGAGGGAAGGCAGCAGTCCCAACTTCGTCACAGAGTGGGATGAGGTCAGTGAGACTGCTGACCCCACCCCACTCTGTGCGAGGTGTCACTGATTGACACTCGCCCTGGACGCCTCAGGGCTTAAAGCTGAAGCACCTAGGTCGGAGTCAATGGGTGACGCTTCACCTCGTCACGAAGGGGAAGGGCCTCAAGGCACCTTTGCTGAGGTGAGGAGGTCATGCCCATAGAAGCTGTGACCTCTTCAGCCCAGCAAAGTTCAGCTTAGGCAGCCCAAGTTTGCGCAAATCACGCATGTCTCACTCCTGGCTGCTTGATATGAACATGAAGTGTGTGTCAGGCTGACCTTTGCTCAGCCTGACAGACACTCTTCATGAGGGGAAAAAAGTGGGGGAGGGGGCATGGTCCCCCCACCCTAAAGGACGGGCCACAGCTGTTTACAAAATAAATAGAGAAGAAAATCAATTTTCTCCACTTTTCCAATGTGAACGACAGAAGCAAGTTGATAGTTTCTGTCTATATGTTTCTTGGATAGTTCCAATAGTGATCACGCAAGGGGTGGCCCTTGTCATTATCCAGCAGAGGCAGGCACAAGACAAGTTGGCGACTGCTGTGAATTGGAAGGGTGCTGTTGACGGACTAGTGTTTGCATGATACAGGCAGTCACTTAGGAAGGGGTCTAAAAAGATGGAGGGATGTTGAGCGTGGTGGCCTTTCTCTCAACCCAATTTGATTTCTATAGGCCACATAAACATGTGAGGATAGTCTAAAGTTGTGTGTGTTTATCTGGGTCAATGTTCTCCTAGTGTTTTCAGTCATCTGAACTTTGTTGACAAATATTTATCTGAAGAAACAATGTTTGCAAGGGCTGTGTAGTAAGGTAAGCAGAATGCCAAATGTCATGATGTTGTGTAGTGCAATTTGAATACCGTATAATCAATGGTGCAATACTGAGATTATATTGAATAAAGGAAAGCTAAGGATTGTTTCGTAGTATGGAGTGGTGTGATCTCATGGGCTGAAGTACATGATGATATGGCATCACTGTGATGTGTAGGATGTGTAATTATATATTACTATTATAGCAGATAGCATGAGGTAGAGGGTAACCACGGGCCAGATGTAGGAAAGCATTTGCGAGTCGCAAACGGCAAAAATTGCCGTTTGCGAGTCGCAAATCGCATTTTCCTATTCAGAAATGCATATTGCGAGTCGGGACCGACTCGCAAAATGCATTTCAGAATCGCAAATAGGAAGGGGTGTTCCCTTCCTATTTGCGATTCGGAGTGGTATGCAATACCATTTGCGACCGCATATGCGGTCGCAAATGGTGTCGCAGTTACCATCCACTTGAAGTGGATGGTAACCCACTCGCAAATTGGAAGGGGTCCCCATGGGATCCCTTCCCCTTTGTGAATGGACCCAAAACTATTTTTTCAGGGCAGGTAGTGGTCCAAGGGACCACTACCTGCCCTGAAAAAATACCGAAACTAAAGGTTTCGTTTTTTTTTTTAAGTGCAGCTCGTTTTCCTTTAAGGAAAACGGGCTACACTTAAAAAAAAAAAAACTGCTTTATTTATAAGCAGTCACGAACATGGAGGTCTGCTGACTACAGCAGGCCTCCATGTTTGCGAGTGCCCATAGTCGCTATGGGGCCGCAATTTGCGACCCACCTCATTAATATTAATGAGGTGGGTCTTTGCGACCCCATACCGACTCGCAGACGGTGTCTGAGACACCGTTCTGCATACCAATTTGCGAGTTGCAAATTGCGAGTCGGAAGGACTGGCAATTTGCAACTCGCAAATTGGATTTTTGCTACATCTGGCCCCTAGTGTGGTATGGGGTGTTGCTGCAAGATGAAGTGGTTGAAAGTATGATGTGGTGTAGTATGAAATACAGGAATGATGATGAAGGGGCAAAGAGAAATAGTAGAGGTGTTGTTCAGAGGTATGGAGTGTAATGGGGTTGCTTGTTTTGGTGAAAGGTCAATGAGGTGTGGTGCTATTCAAATTTAAGTCACAAAGTTACTCTGGTTCCAGGAACACAGTTATGTTCCTAAATGTAAGATGGCTAGACTATTGATGACTTCGAACTTTCTTTTTAATGTGGAGGAACTGAAATTCAGCTGGTGCATTCAACTCTGTACTGTATTTAGAGTTTCTCCAGAAATAAAATGATTTTCAGCTGCCCCCAAACTCTGAATGAGGTTCCTAGATAATGAAAAAGGCCAAGGGCAGCGCATAGATTCAGTGTTGAAGTTATTCAAGTTAAGTTATATTGCATAGAAACAACCTACTTTCGTAGAACAGCCCGTAAGGTTGATCGAGATGTGACATAGAAGGGGATTCAGATGTAATCATGAACAAAAACAGAGTTGAATGGGTATCTAGTGTGCATGTTGAGAATTATTTGGTTGTGTGTGATTTCAGTCTTACAATCATGTAAGATGTTGTAAGGTCAGGAAATATGTGATTCAGGAGTGCAGAGAATAACGGAATCCACAGGAATGTGTTGTGGAGGAAACCCGGATGTTTTACCCAGGTCAAAGAAATGTAGTCATGACTGATTCAGAAACTAAGGGAAGTGTATTTTGGGAGCTAAGGGTTAATCTAAGCCTCAAAGTACTTTATTTGGCAGATTGCCATAAAAGCATCAAAAGAATACAGACTTTTAAAACCAGGAGATAAAATATAATTATAACATAAAATGCAACTACATAAAAAATAATTCTTCTCGGAAGTGAGGATCTGTTTTTCCGAGACCTGGCTTCATAAATGCCAGTATCCAGGCGGCCGCGCAGCTAGAGGTGAGCGCGCTGCCGATATTTTTAGGCCGATAATCTTTAATGTTTTATTGTTCCTGTTTTTATGTTTACCTTAGGCGTTGTATGCAAACTTGGTCTTAATTACTTTCAAACTCCTTTTAAACGTGTTCCGGTTTTTGCAAATGATTAGACGTTGACTGCACTGTACTTTATTTATCTTTTGTGGGGAGCGGTTTTTTCCTGCCTTGGGGGCTTGTTGTGACCTCCTCAGTTTTTTTCTTCTGGAAAGTGAGGGTCTGTTAGTGCCCCACTTCCGGTTTTTGACCTGCTCTCGCTTTGCGAGCGGTCTAGACGTTAGGAGGTTTCTCCTTTTTTCCGAGACCCGGTGTCAAATGCCAGTATCCAGGTGGCCACGCAGCGGACACACGCAGAGGGCGCACCGTTGGCACGCCAAAGGTGCACTCAAGGCAAGCCCATCTGCACCCGTCCGTGGCCAAACGGGCCAGTGGCGGGGGACCCTGCTCAATTTACTAACTTGTGCACCCTATCCTCTATGCACCTACAAACGTTTGCCGGCAAACCTTGCGATCACCAGGTGGCTCTGGACTGCACTGCAGACCGCATATGCAGACCTTGTAACTGGGAGCTCCATGCTCCCTTAAATTTGGAGGAGACCAGAGCCCAGCATGAAGGGTTATCAAAACCAGGCAATTTGATAGACGGTGATAAGGTGACAAATAGAAAAACTTTTCGCTATGCTCTGATAAATGCTCGCTCCCTTCCGAAATATAAATTAGAAATCAGGGAGATGATTGCCATATTTAACATTGACTGCCTATTTTGAACAGAAACTTGGGGGTAAACCTGATTCTGAACCTGATTTCATTGAAGCCATTCCCCCAGGTTATGCCTACATTAGGTTAGACAGGTAAACGGGAAGGGGAGGTGGCCTTGCAATTATTTGCAGAACTGTTTTTTCATGCATATGGAAGGGCATCCCCTCGGTCTTACAAAATTCTTTTAAATAATCTTGTACTTCTGGAAGGCCTATTAATTTATCGTCCTCCTGGACCACTTTCCAGCTTCTACCAATCTTGGACTGATTTGTTAGAGCCTTTGGTTATGTCCACCAAGGCCATTATACTAGGGGATTTCAATATTCACTTTGACGAGACTAATAATCCAGCAGTCATAGAATTTTTATACCTGATGTCAACTTTTGACTGGACCCTCAATGTATCCTCTGCTACTCATATATCAGGAGATGTATTAGATGGGGTCTTTGCCCGTACTGAGGAACAGCTGGCTTTAACAAATATCCTGTTGAGCTGGACTGATCATAATCTCTTGACCTTTTTAATAACAACTGGTCTTTCCCCCCCTGGCACCCACGGCCAAAAACAAATCTATTAGACTATGGAATCAGGTCAAGTTGGAAAAATTGGCCCCCGCTTTGGAAGAGAGTTAGAACAGGGCGATCAAGCTATCCCTGCCTCAGTTAGAGAGTTTCAATCAGGGAATTGAAACTGCTATGAAGCACTTGCCCCCCCCAGAATATCTGTGCCCCGCAACTCTAAGAAGCCCAGTCAACCCTGGTTTATTAAAGAACTTAAACACCTTCAGAGGAAGTACCGCCAACAAGAGCGTCGCTGGAAATCTAATTTCTCTCCTGAAGAGAAAGATAAACTGAAATTGGTCCTTAAAACTTATAAATTAGCAAGTTTCAGAGCCAAATCAGCTTTTTACACTCTCAGAATCAAAGAGGCATCAAACGCCCCTAGAGAGCTCATCAAAGTGATCAAGGCTTTGTCCTCCCCCTCCATGCCGTCTGAATTGGAAAATTCTTATGAATTTTGCGATAAATTAGCCAAGTATTTCAGAAATAAAATGTAGCAAATTCACACCAATTTCACTCCTCACGAAGAAACTATGGACCACCTTACCATGACTGGTATCACTTGCTAGTTATGCGACCCTCTCCAACTTTCCCTTTCCTTCTCAGGATTGTATCCAAAAGCTGATTGCCGATATTAAATCAGGCTCCCCCTTGGACCCCCCCCTCCATTTTTCATTTGGCCCTTGAACTCCTTTCCCGGGCTTTAGCCCCTATTTTTCAGGAGGTCCTCTCCTCAGGGATTAATCCTGCCTCCTGGAAGGAGACTATAGTCATTCCCCTTAAGAAAAAGCAAAACGGAGACAACCAGGCCCTAAGTAACCTACGTCCGATTGCGCTCCTCCCTTTTCTGGCAAAGATCTTTGAAAAGTACATTAATAAGGAACTAATAAAATTCCTAACGGGAGAGGGAGGACTAGATCCTTCCCAACACAATTTTAGAAAGGCAGACAGTACGGAGTCCGCTCTCATCTCTTCTTCTGACTCTATCCGGAGAATGGTGGACGAAGGGCAAGGGGCCATCCTAATTTTATTACACTTTGATACTATTTCACCTCAAATTCTGCTAACCCGCATTTACTAAGCAGGCATTAGAGATCAGGCGCTTACATTACTAGAGTCCTTCCTGACTGGTCGATGGACCTCGGTTAGCTGTGGCGACTTTAGATCTACAGCCTATATCTTACCCTGTGGGGTTCCTCAGGGCTCTTCATTAAGCCCCACTCTCTTTAATGTGTATGTCACTCCACTGGTCAACTTGATTAAGCAGTTAATAAGTGGATGAGGACCAATTGGCTGAAACTTAATGGTGCCAAAACCGAAATTCTCTGTTTCGGATCTGGCATCGAGCGGTGGAACTCACGGTGGTGAGCGCCCGACTGTGGCGCGCTCCCAGTACCCACTATCACTAGTAGGAATCTAGGAATCATCTTCGATGATCGCCTATCCTTTAAAAACCAGGTAGATCACACTGTTACTACGTGCTTGTGGAAAAATGTTAAGAAAAGTTTTCCCTTACCTTCAACGGGAATGGAAAATCACAGTCACTTTAGCCCTGTCATGACTTAAATAGATTATTGTAATGCCCTTTTTCTTAATCTGGACAGAGTTTCCTTGAATAAGCTGCAGTTGATTCAGAATACGGCTGCTAGATCCATCCTTAATCTCCCTCGTTCTGCTTCAGCCAGAGATAGCCTTAAACTTCTACATTGGCTACCGGTGGCTCAACGCATTATCTTTAAAACACTTTGCATGACCCACAAAGCTGCTTATGGCATCGGCCCTTACTACCTGGTCTCTAAACTCTACTGGTATAAACCCAGACGTCACCTCAGGTCACTCGGGCGTTCAGAATCCAGGCCCCTCGTACCCATAAAGCTAAATGGGGGGATAAAGCCTTTACTGTGGCCGCAGCAAAATGCTGGAATTCTCTTCTTTTGCATATCAGGAAAGAATCCAGCTATTTAAACTTCAGGAAACTGGTCAAAACCTGGCTTTTCCCCCGTTAGTCACAGGTCTCTGCTCTTTTTTTTCTTCCTTTCCCTTCTCGGCATCGCGCCTCTCATTTCTATTTCATCGCTTCAATGCTCTTCTGAGCCAGAATGCGCTTTATAAATACCACATACATACATAAAAAATAATTCATTATTATGCGTAAACCACAGCAACAGGACCAGATCATAAGAATATCCTCTAGTTAACTGTACAACTATTATCACCTAAATATGAGGCTCATGGTCTTGGACATCTGAGGCACGCAAAATCGCTCGACATTCTTGCCTTCTGCCTTGTTCTCCACATGGGTAATAAGTAGCAGGATACAGTAAAGACTAGACGTTCTCTGGTGCCTCATTTGAGAATGCACAAAGCCTCAGCATGTCTCCCTATTCCAATGATCCACCAAACCGGTACAAGCCATTCTTTTCTGACCATTTGATGAGTTGGGCAAAAGAATAAGATATGCCCTTCTGTTTCCTCCTTCGCCCCACAAGTGGTACAAGTATGTCCAGCTGGCACAATCACACTGCCCCACCTGATAGTGAAAGTGGCAAGTGGGACAGTGCTGTATCTAAACTGTAAGTACAGCTTCCAAGCTTGAGGGGGCTCAATTTCATCAAGGAACCGCTCAAATTTAAAACTGTCAATGATCAAGAGAAATGAGTCGGTGAGTCTGCTCTGGGAGACAAATGCTAGTGAATGGCTTATTATCATTTGCCTGTACTTTCCCTTTAAGAATGATTTATTGAAAGCAGAATCACCCAAGGAGTCGTCCCACAGATTACCACACCCCATCTTAATTAAACAATCTTTGACTTACTTGATCCATTTGAGATTGGCAGAACCAACAATGCTCAAAATTTCATTTAGCCCTTGACGGTAGGACATGAGCTCAGGTGTGGACCAAATACGTTTCCAGTAAATAGGCCCAACTCTGATCAACTCCGAAATTGGCCTAAAGCCCATGTCTAACCTGAGAGACAACAACAGTGGACTACTTGGGAGTGCAAGTAACTGTCATAAAAAATAGTTCTCCACTGCAACAAGTTTCCCCTGGTCCTTTTGACCCCCCAGCTCTACTCCATAAACAGCAGAACCTAATGCCTGCTGTTTGTAGATTTCAATCATTGGGGACAGTGGTTGAAAGGATGATGCCTGAGGTTTTCTAATTAGAGTCCCAGTTTTTTGCAACAATTTTACCCTGCACTTATCTATGTGGCATCGCCAACCTAATGCTCTGTGAGAGTTAGCTCAAGATAGTTGAATACCTGCGCAGCTCCAGAGGGACCTCCTGTTACCTGGGATTGGGTCTTGAGATAGGGCAGGGATTTAAAACCATATACTTTATCTTTACTGCATTTATTTCTAGTCCCCTCAGGTTACTAAAGTTCTCAAAGTAATATAGGATTTTCTGCAGCCCCATTGGGGATTTTGATAACAATATTGTCTGCAAACATTAAGCCCGGAGCCTCAATGTTAGCTAGACTAGGGACATCTCTAACACACTGAGACAAGAATGAAATTAAATTAGAGTGTAAAGAGGGACTGAGACACAACCCTGTCTCACTCCTCTACTGACTGGGAATGGTTCAGTCAATTCACCCATTTGGCCGCATCAAACTTGTGCAAAGGTATTACTATGAAGCTTTTTTATATTTAACCAAAAGGTCACTAGGAACCCCCATATCTTACAAGACCTGCCAAAGTCTTGTCCTGGGAACCAGATAAAATGCCGATTGTAGGTCAACAAATGCGACAGAGGCGGACATCCGCCAAGACCAACTTTTTCCAAAAAGCTGAGCTGTAATCTGAAACCTTGGCCCACCATACTGGTTCTTTTCCGAAATCCAGCCTGCGGAGATAATACTTCCTTCTCACTAATCCAGGCCAGAAGTTAGTCTAGGAGAATTCTAATTAAAAATGTAATCAGTTTAGCAGTGTGTTGCTGCAGCAGTTTATCCTCAATAATGGATAGTCGGACCCAGGCAATCAAGCAGCAATATTATCTGGCAAAATAAACCCCTAATATATTCCCACATATGAGGATTGGAAAGAATGGTGATTTAGCTACAGTTTATGTAAGATGGTTCATTTGGAATCAGAAATGTGATAAATGAGTTGCAAGTTTTGCGTTATTTCGTTAACAAAGTGAACACTGAACACAAAATAAATTGCTGCACATGCTGAAAATATATCAGTGTGATACACTTTTATTGAAAAAATAATAAAAATTCAGCAAACCAAACTGAACAAATTTCTATCAAATCTAGGAAAACCATTTAACTGTAGTTCCCCGGTGAAGTGTTGTTAATTCAGACGAGACATCAGCTCTCTTTTAGATACTTCATGTGATTTGATCCAGTAGCAAGGGGATGATAATTCCCCATTTTAAGTGCACTCCCTGATAAAAGATTGCATCTGCACTCTTTTCTTTCTACATTTTCATACCTGCTTTAGCCAGGACTTTGTTTGAACTATGCCGCAGACCTTTTCCTCCTGGGATGTTCACATTCTGGGCCATGTTAGTTGGTGCCCAATCCTGGATAGTGTTGGGAATGATACATGCCAGCTTTAATATATACTCCTGACCTCAAGAGGGAACTACTCCAAGAAAACTAAGATTGGTACCATGTTGTTTAACATTCTTCTGTACAACAGAATAAATAGAAGAGGAGGGACAGGGAGGTTATGTGGTCCAGTGTACAGTCTCTCAACTATTATATAATAAATCAAAGTACACTGTTCCAAGACTTCACTGGCTTAATAGGGGACCTGAACTATCAGGAGAAAGAGCCCTCAAGCATCACAATGGATGGCAAGTATCATCATCGGGAAGTGCTCCTCACCAAGCTGGCTCTGCAATGCTTAGTGGGCTCCCCGAAGGGGGCTCTTATGCCGTATTGCTCAGCTAGAGTAGGCGTAATAGCTTACGCTAGGAGTGGACAAATGGAGAGAGCAAAAAAACAATTAAAATGATTTGATTTTGATTTTATATAATAATCAAAAATATCTAAGGGGGTTATTCTAACTTTGGAGGAGTGTTAATCCGTCCCAAAAGTGACGGAAAAGTGACGGATATACCACCAGCCGTATTACGAGTTCCATAGGATATAATGGACTCGTAATACGGCTGGTGGTAAATCCGTCACTTTTCCGTCACTTTTGGGACGGATTAACACCTCCTCCAAAGTTAGAATAACCCCCTAAGTCTCCTAACTAAAAGGTGAAACAGTCACTTACATTATAGTCACCTAGTCAGGTTGCCCTAAAAGTCAGAAAAACATGAACAACACTGTACATCAATGAAAATTAGGTGTACTAAAAATTGTAGTGTCACACATCACACGTGGAAAGTGCAAAAAAGTGCAAAACCAATAGGCAGTAAAAAGGCTTACCATCCCTTATTTAGAGAATAGGCTCCTTAGTACACATGTACTGTGGACTTAAATTAATCTGTGTTCGAAATGACAAAACATAGTAAGATATATCCACCAAGTACAGTGTTGTTCATGTTTTTCTGTCTTTTAGGGCAACCTGACTAGGTGACTATAATGTAAGTGACTGTTTTACCTTTTAGTTAGGAGACTTAGATATTTTTGATTATTATATCAAAGTTTTTTTTTGGAGAAGATGATTTGTATTTGGTCCTGATGAAGCGTCAATGGATCCGGTGGGACCGTTGGGACGTGAAACATGTTGGCCTTGATATGTAGAGGCACTATGTAATTTATAGTTCCCCTCTCTATATATACTCGTTAATTTGGAGTGTCATTGGAGCATTGTACTCTTATTTGACCCTCACCTATTCCTTTTAACCTTGGTCTTCATCTATCCTGTGCTGATTAAAGTTTTTGATGTTTTGGTATGATGAATAACCAATTTTAATTGTTTTTTTGCTCTCTCCATTTGTCCACTCCTAGTGTAAGCTACTACACCTACTCTAGCTGAGCAATACGGCATAAAAGCCCCCTTCGGGAAGCCCACTAAGCATTGCAGAGCAGGCTTGGTGATGAGCACTTCCCAATGATGATACTTGCCATCCATTGTGATGCTTGAGAGCTCTTGCTCCTGATAGTTCAGGTCCCCTATTAAGCCAGTGAAGTCTAGGAACAGTGTACTTTGATTTATTATTGTTTAACATCCTTCACCTAGTGACCAATTCAGTCACCTTTACAAAGTATTCAGTATAAAGGGATGAAACAAAGTGTACAGCGTTCTGGAATGGAGGTACAAAGGCTGAAAGGCTTGATTCAAAGATCTAGCATGTGTCACCTTCACCTTTGTAATCTCCAGCCAAAGCATAAATAAGCTAAATTAATTGTTGTATTTCTTATGATACCTTTGCAACTGTTGTTCTAAAGAATATCCAGCTACATTCCTTCAAAATGAAATAAATCTTGAACGCCTGGGTGGCTGTTACTTCTTTCATCTGGGTAGAATTGCACAGCAGGGTGAAATACATTAAATAAGTAGTCGCTGTATGGGTTCGTCCTTCATAGGCATTTACAGTCTGTATGCTCACTGAGATGATGGAAGTGAACACATGAGAGCACACAACCCGTTCCCAAGGAGACCACCAGTATTCGCTGCGTACACCACACAAAACTATAGTTAGCTTATAAGATGCATGCCTGATCATAGTAAGGTAAGGTACCACAGAATCAGCATTTATTTGGCTGGTAATGGGTCACAGCTCAATTCACTGAAACAGCTTGTGCCCATCTGTTCTTTATGCTGGACAAATCCTACTGAAGGCGACTGACACTGGCTCTCACTTTTAAAATCTGAATAGTCTCTTCTGGATGTGCCTCCTCAATTGCCCAGAGTGTAAGCAGTGTGTGAGATAGTACCTGGAAGTGTGAATGGTGGGGCACTCCCGGATTGGGGTTTCCGTGTGTGTGTGTGTGTGTGTGTGTGTGTGCAGTCTCAAGGAGGCAGGTCAATTTATAGGCTAAGTAGTAGTCTGGTGTATGCTGTCTTCCAATCACTACATGCCCCATCTTTTAGTCACTTATAAGTCCAGTGTATCTAGTTTTCGATTTACAGTCTCTTTGTGTCCGCCTTCCCTCGTTCAAGTCAGTTGCAGTAAGGTGGAATAAGGAATGAGAAATGAAAGACCTGCACGTTGCCCACATGGGAGTAGGGTTAAAATCAAATAGCCTTCAGCTCTGACCACTTTTGAGGACATGGGCTGCCTCAGGCCCTCTTCCCTGTGGTGTGTGCACTTAGGAATGCAGCCCATCTTCGGAGGGTCCCTCAAGCCACCTGACATTGTTGGCCCTCAACTCCTACAAACAAATTCATCTCATGTCTCTCTTGAGCTCATCATCTTTGGTGACATCTACACACAGTGTGAAAACGAGAAGGTGAAAACTAAAAGGACAGCTTCTTCAAATGCACAATAGCACCTAATATATGGGCCAACATGCTCTCATTACATCACAGTTTGTCAAAAGGCCAAAGTGAGGTGTTTGGCAAAGTACTGGTTTGCTTTCATTTAGCATAGATCCAGTGAATTAAGAGGTAGGCAACATGCCCAGTGAGGGCTATTTTATAGGGATTATATGCTTTTCTAAATTACTAAACATTTCCTCCCCCTTTGGTCTCTCTAAGCATTTTCCGGGCAAGTTAGTAAAGACTTGGTCAGGCCCTCGTAAATCATTTTTGGTGCCTGCACACTACAGGTGCCTCTAGGCTGCAAACCCTTATTGTTGTACACACATTTTCTCTAGTGGTAAACTGCTACCTTGTTTCCCCCACTATGAAACTAGTCTAAACCCCATGTGCTGCAGGTATAAAATCCGCAACAATGAGATTAAGAACACATTGAACCTTCAATTCGTGCAACATGATCATTACCACATCTTTAACGTTTATTTTATTATTATTTCTAAGCCTCGAGGTTGTGTCTCTTCCATTCTCTCCTACTTCATCCTCCTAAAAGTAACACCATTATCAAATGCCCATTAGGGCTACTTCTGTGAGTTTTGACTCTGCCATGTCAGAGTGTGATGGGGAGTTTCTGTGCCAGAAGCAGTGACGTTAGAAAGGAATATACTGCATCCTACAATACCTTTGCTGACTTCATTTTAGATGTGTAGCACATCTACTTTTAGCGCCTGTGACTACAAACATATCCCTTGAATAGCTGTTGTGTCCTTTTTGAAACATTTATTGAATAAGAATGTCTCCAAACACAGGATCAGGTGCATTGCGGTCATGATTTTTTTTTGTGTCGCGTTTTGCTACCTCTTCAGTAAAGCAGATGAAAAAAACGTTTAGTAATTTTCTTCTCATTTATTTCAATCGATTGAGCAGTCGAAACCTCTATTACATCGAGAATCCTGAAACGGACCAACTTTGGTTTTAGGTTTTGCATAAAGAAAATTCTATTTTTAAAGCATGGGGGTACTTTTAGCAAAAGAAAATGGCTCCTGAATTACATTCAAATATGCATTATTAAATTCTGGTGTTTATAGGCAGCATATAGGCCCAACATTCTTCTATGTTAGGAATAAGATTTCATTAGAATTACATCAAATATTAATAAACTTGATAGAGGCCCCTACACATATCCACAAGACATTTTTGCTTTATTGTCCAACATTAATTAGATTTTCAGAAGTCCGACTTCTCATATTGACTTAACGTACTTATATTTAGCTTGTGTAACAAAATATAACACCAGGTCGACTTGTATCTCTTAAATAATAATTTACTATCAATGATCCAAAAATAAGGTTGAATGAACTGCGTACCTTGTACGAATTGCAAATAATATTTGATATGTTGATATAATTATATTTAATTAATTCAAATTAATAAAATGTAAAGGTAGTTATGAAACATTAACAACACTGCAGTACTAAATCTGTCCACTTCTTAATTACACCATCTGTCCAGCCATCTGGGAAAGCTTGATTTTCTTGGATAACAGAAAAAAGACAGGCTTATGAACCCACAACTCAGAATGTTCAAATGCAAAGGCGACAAATATATCACGCGGTGCACAAAGACGTTTCTTATGAATCTATTTCACTTCGCACTATAAAATATTGTTATATATAATAGGTCTGCCCAGATGGCTCTATTACCGACCAGCTGACTTGCTGTTTACTATCGCACAGATCTTGTGCAGAATCACATCTCAATTAACACTGTTTCATCAGAAGGAACAAAGCCAGTGACTGGGATAATGGCTGCATAATCATGGGGCCTCTAACCCAATACCGCCTCTTTTTTCCAAGACATCTGAGTAAATGTGGTATGGCAGGTGCCCAACTATAAATTATAAGGGTCTGAGATTAGAAATGACAGTGGATTTATGGGAAGAGGTAGTTGATGCAATGGGTCTCGGAAAAACGCACATTAACTCATCTTGTGAAGACCTAAGACTTAGGCCTCCTACATTTATTGTAATAGACCGTGCTATGGCTTTCTGTATCAGTGATCATTAAGCTCTCCTGGAACATCTGGAATCTAGACATCAATCGCCAAAACAACCTTTGACTGGTGTGCTTCTTTTCTCTCAATGGGAGTACAATAAGTTCAAATTCATTTATTTTGGTCCCCAAGTTTAAATATCTTTTACAGCGTCCACTCCCCACCCCCAAGGTTCTTGTCTCTCTGTCCCACTCTTCAACATCTACATGAATCTCCTCTCAGTGATCATAACGAAATTCAATTTTTATGTTCAGATGTACACCCGTAACAACCAGCTGACAGCTATTGGTAAAACATATGCCTTTAACCCACTCATGTCAGCAGAGTACAACGATTACACTCCCTAATTGGAAATAACACCGAAATGTTCACGGTGGGGACCTCTTAGTTTGCAAAACTGCATTTCTTTTGCTAATCTAAAGTCACAAACTGCCATCTCAAAAAATATTGAGAATGCAAAACTTACTCCTGACCAGAAAGTCACTTCAGCACCCATATCAGTCAGATTTCTAAGATTTGCAATTTCCACTTTCATCTCACTCAGAAATACCTTTTTTTCACCAACCAAACAAATCACTGTCCTGCCACACGTGGACTACTACAACACTTTCTATGTCAGGCACCCTAGGAATCCATCAAGAATTTGTATACCATCCAAACTCAATTTTTGAATCTAATGTTTGTCTCACAGCCATCTGACCCTGTAATAGAACCAACTGCAGCCTGTGTACAATTCAAGATGCAGTTCACCATTCCTAAAATAATTTGGAACAAATGCCCTGATTATTTCAGCTTTCAATGTCATTTTTGTTGCCTAACTAGGACTCTGATTCAGCCAGGCTATCCTTGCACACTCAAGGCAAAGACAACTAAGATAGGGGAAAGTAGAATTTCAGTCACTGGATCAAATATCTGAAACAGATGCCCAGACAGCATCAAAAACATAGTTCACCTTGCCTTCAGACAGTAGTGGATGGCCCAACTATGCCAACTATTAGCAGTCACACTTTTGCCCTCAAGTTTCGCTCACTGAAACATTAACATATTACATACAAAGAACAATAGACAAGCACAATACATTTGCCAGATTTCCTGAATGCCACAGAATTAATTCTCCTTCACAGGAAGAGCCTTTAATACGCCTTCAGGTTCAGATTACTATGATCGCCAATGATTACGATTACGATAACTGGAACAAAAGTGGGAAAAAGCAAAGTCTACCAAGCAGTTAGTTCAGCAATCCTATATGAAACAGCCTGAATGAAAAACTTTTAACAAATCAACACAAAAAGAACAATAGCAATGCAAGAGTAAATATAACAATTAAATAGTTGAATAGATGAGAAATAGATTTTGCTACAAATATGGTTTAAACAGCAGAAATTCCTTATAACATATAGGTCTGGATGCTAGACTTCCAAAGGGAGATTATATAAAGAACAAACATAAATGCCCAATAAAAAAGCACAACAGGGAAATGGTTAGAATCTCTCAGATGGGGCAAACATTGGTAAAGCCAATGGGCCGTACCTGGCAAGCAGCTGTAATCGCTATTTTTCATAACGAGCAAATGCCAAATAAATGACAATATGCCACCACCTGAACATGGCAGCTATATGCTTGCAATACAATTTTTTTAATTACGCATTCTACATACTTTTAACAGAATAATACATGTTCGTCCTTGTAGTCGGTTGTTCTAGCAACAGACACAGAAACCCTAGTTAAATTTGATGCATATCATATGAAGATGATTGTATTGGCACTACGAAAATATACTATTAGTTATGAATTGCTGTAAGCTGGAGGAATAGTTAAAAAACCCGAACTAACTAAAAAAAAAAAAGGGTAAAGAATGGAAAGAAAAAGACATTGGAAAAGTGAAGTATTTGCCCACATCCTTGCCACTGAAATGCAATGCTCATAAACTCACTCTGATATATTAGATCCTGTTAAATAATACACGAATGCTACTACTAGAGAGACAACATATTAGCTTATCATTAACATTATGAATGATACACCTTTGGATATATTATCAACTCTTTCTTAGTATATACACTGAAATGTAAAGATGTGGCAAAGTCCTTCTGTTTTATGAAAATTGTGAGATCATAAGCATTGCACTTGGTGTGAGAGTTGGGATTTGCATTGCTGGTGTACACGTTATAAAGTCTGGAGCAAAACATAACTGGCAATTTCAGATATTTTGGTTTCAATTCATAACAGTGAAAGTTAGCCACTGGAGTTTGGCGACTGGAGGTTGGCCACAGGACCTGGCCTGTAGCCAGGCACTGCAGGCAACCCTCTGCATGCATTTGGTCAGAAGAGGTTGGCCTTGGAGTAAGTGGAGACAAGCTTTCTAAATAATTAATGCAGTTCTACGATTAACAGGTTTTTAATGTTTTTTCGATTTTGTGTTTTTTTGTGGGAGGTTTAAGAGGCTTTTTTCTTCTTTTCAATAACCCATGCAGAAACTGTAGCAGCAGAAGCCATTTAAAACTGCAGTTTTATTTTTTTACAGATGATGCTTTCTGTAGTGTTCTTCCATCCTCCCATTCTCAATTCTGAATTTTTGCTCTCCACACCGCACATTAGTTTGAATTGCATGCACTACAATGTATAGATTCGAGGCTGACATCGTGGTCTTTTACCCCCTCGATTTGCTGCTGTACCTCTCCAGGAACAATTTTTGGTGTTTTTGTGTACTGGTTATCTGTAGTGTTCGCCTTTGTTGATGTTGGTCACAGAAACATTTTTCAAGTTCAGTTTCATACTGTCGCATAGGTTCTCATTATCCTAATGAGACTACTGGATTTGGGCTGCAGAATCACCTGGACTGCAGGGATCTGAGTCTAAACCTGCACCATGTGACACCTGTCGGCCTAATCCAGGTTTGTTCCGGCTAACTAGCAGTGCCTTATCTCCACCGAATGACTCCTCAGGAGACTCGTGGTCACTCAGATCTCATCCATTTCTCTCAGTTACATTAGCCTCAGGTACGCAAGGACAATCAGAGGCAGAGTAAGGTTCAATAAGGTTTTAATGAAGTAACTGCATCTTAGATAATAACGCATGTATTGCAATAACTAGGACGATGTAGCACAATACGATTAAGATTGTGACACGGAGAGTAAAGCTATAAAATAACGCTACCATTGTGTCACTAAGATTGTGGAGGATAGTTCCTACCTAGGCTATGATGGAGCATAGTATGTTAAGCTCTAATTCTGCCCTTCAGGTTCCACTGGGAAGACATCATCCCTCATACCAGAGCAAGAGGCCTGTAGTCTACATAACCAGCTGCAGCAAAGCAATAAGCATACAGTTGTGTCATCTAGCTGGAATCTCCCTCTAACGTACATGAGTCAAATTAGTGTTTTTATAATAAAACAGCTGATGTTCCAAGTAAGGATCCCTACATAAGAGTGCGTATGCTACTGTGAACTTTGGAGACAAAGCATACCACTTTTGCCGGCAACCTATCTTACTACAGCCTTGAGAAAAGCACAGAGTGAAAGAAATGTATTGTTTAAGAATGCAGTGATGACCTAGGCTAAGAAGAGCTAGAGAGAGGAAATAAAACAAGACCGCAAATGTGGCTATTGTTAAAATAATATAATGAAGCTAGAATAAAACATATATAGGTTAAAGTGCACAACAGCAGACCTAGGGGGTTATTACAACTTTGGAGGGGGTGTTAATCCGTCCCAAAAGTGACATTAAAATGACGAATATACCACCAGCCGTATTACGAGTCCATTATATCCTATGGAACTCGTAATACGGCTGGTGGTATATCCATCACTTTACCGTCACTTTTGGGACGGATTACCACCTCCTCCAAAGTTGTAATAACCCCCCTAGTTTGCTAAAATAACATGTATAAAGCTGTAGCTAAAATGGCTATACAACACCCTCCCCATGCCGGTTCAAAGGTGGTTCAAAGCATAACTATATAAAAAAGCTATTAAATTCCACATAAGGCATGCATATGGGAATGTCAGTAATGACAAGTTAAAGACACTTGAGTATATATTAAAAGGCCAATTTAAAATGTTAATTGTAGCATCAGGAAAAGCCGAATTTCAAAAGTCAGAGTCATTTTTAAAATCGTCAATCGAATCCGGGACAGTTGAAGACAGGAAATCTTGCACTTCAGCAGATGGTAAATTAGGAAGTTCATCGCCAAGGAAAACCAAGGAGCATTTGTGTTCCAAAGCCGGAGCCCCAGCCAAGGCATCAGCATTCCGTGGTGTGCCAAACAGTGAGTTTAGAGCTGCATGATCCACAAAGGGCAACTCATAAACAGCTTCCTGTAGCAAACGCACTCTCAATGCTCATGTCTGGTAATGAGCCCTCAGCGAGAACATCAACAGTTCAGCGCCCAATGAAAGCAAACGCTGCGTAGAAAGACAAACTTTCAGTGCATATTCAAAAGAGCACCAGAGGCACGGAAACAACGGCTGCACACACTGCAAAACCGGTCTGAATGACAGAGACCAGTCACATCCAATTGCTCCAGGAGTGATGCTCCAAAATACTGCATTATGAGTTCACGACACAGCTGCGCTGGTGGAAGCACTTTCAGCCCTCCTTGTTGTAATGGGACATCCATTGCGCATAAAAAGTAGCAATAGGAAGATGCCACCTATTACAGCAAAAGTTATCGGAAATCCCCCGAAAATACTGGAAAATGCTGAGTGAATGGCTGAAAGTATTAAGCTAAATATAGAGGAGAAGGTGTGAACAAAACCAGAACCAACAGCCTTAAAGAAATTTGTGATTCCAGTAGTACTGGATGCATTAAATATGTGTCTCAAAAAGTTAGTACTTAAAGGGACTGTATCTCTGCTGATGACCTCGCAACCTGAAGAGCATAGGTCTTGCATGCAGATGTAAGCGCTACATGTTTTTGAAACCATAAAGCCATGAGTCTGCTCAACTTGTCAAAATTCACATTTGAGGTAGCGATATTTAACATGACATAAGTCGCTTCTTTTTTAGCCATTAGTAGTTGTTGTTGTCGCGTTAAAATTAATGTAGAAAATATGTCAGTTGCGTTGACATGTTGCCAGGGAATGCAACCTGCCTTCAGTGTTTGTAGTGTCCAACCTAACTGCATATTGGATCTTAGTTGACTCTGTCCATGGTATACAGAGGATATGTTGCTCTGTACTATGTCTATTGCAGAGGAAACAATGTTGTTTAAGGTGCATATCCAGTCGGACAGGGTATTTATCCCATTATCTACAACAGCTAATGCCTTCTGTCAGTTTTCCTGATCTATTTGCCTTAACCGGGCAGCAGCTTCTTGTTGAGAAAGCTTCCAAATGTCATTATAGACTACATACAAGAAGCGCTTTCTGCATTGTTTTCTGGGGCCTAACAGGAAATCCTGTGAGTTGGTATTATTAGACCGGAGACTGAGGTGTTCTTTAACAGCTTCTAGTGAGGAACTCTTCAACCATTGCTGGCATAGTTTCCTTACAGTGTATGTTGTTACTATACCGGCATGTTCAGATGATACATAGCGAGGGTCTGGCCTATTTGTTCCAACCCCCCGTGGAGTTTACAAAATGTTTATGACACCCACTGGTATCTATTGGCCACAATAACCACCCACCAGGACGTGAAAGTGAAGTATTAAACGTGCTGTTTTGGACCCATTCATCAAGCTGATCTTCAGATACATTATTATACTTTTGCCATTTGTAAATTTTGCAGGGGCAGGAATCCTTAATTTTTGCCAAGCCTAAACAACTTGTTTGTTGTACAGTTTCATTTAAGAATATCATTTGAACAGGTATCAGGCATGCTCTAAATAACGCTTCCTTTCCCCTTATTTGCCAAAGTTTTGTTCCCCACACACTTTTTAAGTCAATTGACTTCAATCAATATTCATAGCATTCTACAGCCAACCGGGAAACAAAGGAATCCGAATAGATGAATTTTGTATCTGTCAATAATCTATGTACATTTTCCATAAATAGCAATATGAAATAATATGACTCAGCACTTTTACCATTGTGCCCAGAAAAAAATGCACATTTTTCAGAATACGCTTTAGAACTCCCTTATGGTGGAGTTCGACAATGTTCCCATTTTGTGTAATTAAAAATAGCCTTTGGGGTACTGGCTCTGCGAATGAAATGGTGTCCATAATAATTATAACAGAAGATGTCACCATAATTTTCTTTGAATTGATAAACATCCTCACTTTCAAATAGAGTAAAATACTGCAACCAGGCCATCACAGAATCAACTGTTTTCACATCCCAGTCATCAGAAACAACTCCAGGTACTATTGCATTGTTCAAAGAAAGTTTAAACACATATGGTATTTAAATGACCTCTGTCGGGCCATATATATCAAATGTGACTTTATCCCAAACAACCCCATCAGGAATTGGAATAGCGGAAATGTTCATGAAGCACACGTCTCTGCAGACTTTGTGAGAAGAAAAATTGGGTTTTTGGACCTCATCCACTAGTTCAACTGTTGATCGTTCAGGAACGTAATGACCATGTTTTAATAAAAAGAAAGTAATAACAAAGCCAGTGCAAAGGAGGAAAGCTAATACAGTCAATGAAAGCCACAGATAGTTCCATGGGAAAATTAAGTAATTTGTTTTAAGCCAATTTATCAGCTTATGTGTTTTTGGTAGTTCAGACGTAGAAGAGGCAAATGAGTCAGAAAAGGTGTTGTTAATGTTGGCAAATTATCCAGAATCAGTTTGTTCAAAAACTGGGGCCATATTTGAAGGAGGAGAACTGGTAGGAGTCTCCCGTGGTGGTTCACCTTTATTGACGCCATCCGTTTGTGTAGAGGTTGAGTCAAATTGATCAGCAATTTCTGTGTTGCTTGTTGTAACAGATGTTAGTGGGACTAATGCAAGATCATTTTCCACCCTCCCGAAGCTCGAAGAGGTGTCAGTGTTGCTGCTCAAAATTTGTAGAGGGACTTCATGACCAATAGTGAGAGGGATTCGGGTACTAATGGTTGTTCCTCTTGGTCTGCTGTGCAGGATCGGCCACATGGTGAAACCTGCCATTGTCAATGGAGACAAAGCGGTTTTCTTTAGGGCTGGACAGCGGTGGTAAAATAACAGTTCTGGTACCGTGTATTCCCAGGGCTGGAACTGGTGCACAATAGGAAGGGCAGACCTCCTTTTTCACAGCAACCTTTTCATGTTCTAGATCCCTAACCATTGGAATCCAGCCGGTAGATGTTATTGGTACATCGTTAATTCCTAAGGCGGCAGCATTGGCAGAAGCATTGTCATCACGGAACTGTTGTAATTCCTGCAAGACAGTGACATGTTCATTTATGTCAAAAGGTGTTTCTGTCACCTCCACACCAGGACCATCAAGATCTGGAACATAAATTTGAGTGCCAAACAGGCACTCGTATGACGTACGACCCCCGCCCCCCCCAGGCATCTTCTAGGCAGATTATTAAGTGCTCTCTGGACTCCATACAGGTTATTAAGCCAACTACGACCAGTACCTAATACTCTGGCTTTTAAGGATTGCTTAAAATCTCAGTTTCGTCGCTCTACAACACTATATCCCTCAGGATGAAATGGAGATGAGTAATGGAGTTGGACCCCTAATGAAGCATGGCATCCCTGAATGCCCTTGAGGCAAAAGCAGGGCCCTGGTCTGAGTTGAAAGCTGCAACTGCATATGTGCCAATAAAGACTTGCAAATATTTAATAACAGTCCGAGCGTCAGCCGAGCATTGTGGCCACACCCATAGAAATCTGGAGCAGGAGTCAACAGCGACTAAGATGTATTTGTATGCACTGTCAGGTGTCAGGGGACTGCAATGGTCCAAGTACACACATTGTAGTGGTTTGTTTGAAATTAGGAGGGGTGTCTGCGGTGGGCTTTTGACGGTAGACCCCTTAATTTGTTGGCAGATATTGCAACAAAGGACATAATGCTTGGTCTGTTTGCATAGACCTGGCTACCAATAACAAGCTTGCAATAATGATATTGTAGCCACCACACTAGGATGGGGCAGAGGCAACCCCCTCATGCACTTCTTTGATCAACTCTGGTCTTAGGTCTTTATTGGGAATTACTCGAACTCCCACGCCTGGTATTGATACTTCTGTGTTTAGGAAGGCTCCCATCCGGTAGGAATATTTCATGGGATATCCTTTAGGTAAAGGTGTGCCGTCAGCTGAGGCTTTCATGGCAGCCAGTATTTCATCGCCAGGTTTCGTTCTAGAACGAGTTACTGCAGCAACAGAAGCCATAGGTACTGCTGATTTGGCTGCTTCCTCAGCCAGAGTATTCCCAGCAATGTGTATTCCAACTCACTGGTGTCCAAGCGTATGTACAACAAAGACATTTGGTAGTGTTTCCTTTAAATCTTTTACTTTCCCCCACAGAAGTCTGTGTTTGATGGTGTTACCTTTAGAATCTCTGAGCCCATTCTGGCGCCAGTAAGGCAGATACTCATTGAAGGACTGGACACAATAGTATGAATCACAGACAATCAGTGTTAGCTGGTCAGGATCCGTATTTTCCAGTTTCATCATCAGAGCCTTTAGCTCTGCTAGTTGTGCAGTGCAATTCCCTAGGGTTTGCGTAAAGGTATGTTGTGGATAGAATTTACTACCCTCCATACAGCTGCTTACGACTGCGCAAGCAGCAGAGTATTGATGCTTTGTGCCTATTGCAGGTTGTGCTGAGTCATCGGTGTACATGACTCTTTGATATTGATTAACAGGCAATGTATTTGCCAGAACTGGGTAGTCTAGTTCATATTGCAAAAATTCTTGAGTTTGTAACTTTGGGTCAAAAATATAGTCAACATCAGTGGCTGTCAGAGACGTTGCCCATTGAATCCAACGTAGATGTAACGATTTAGCATTTGGAACGCTGGGTTTGATAACAGCCTTGAGGGCTGGAATTGGAGATACTACAATAATGCGTTTCCCCTGGGCTAGTGGTCTTTCTTTAATGACAGCCAATTGAACAGCAGTGAGAATTTTCTTAGTGGGCGCAAAACGCTGTTCTGCTGTTGAACACAGATGTGATTTGTATGCAGTTAGGACTTTCTCACTCTCATTGAATGTTACATAGGTGAAACCAATGGCACCAGCAATTACTCTGATGACAAGATGTTTTTTATTGTCCCTTGTGTGTAAATGTTGTGCTGCAAGCATGTCTTTCTGCAATGCTCTGAGAATGCATGTATGTTCAACTGCCCTAAATTTACTGAAAAAGTCCCGACATATCAAGTCATATAAGGAGTGATGCATAATCTGGAATGTATGTTCTGCCAAAATTTAGAGAACCCAATAGGGACTGGAGTTATTTTTAATGGTATTTGGAGGTTGTAACAGCACACATTTTTCTAAGACTTGTGGCGCTAGGCTCTTTCCTTCACTTTATAATTCATATCCCAGAAACAGGACACCAAGGAAGGCTATTTTTGTTTTTTTAAAGTTGAATTTATACCCAAATTCGACAAATCCTACAACAATGCGGGCTACCTGTCTTAGATGTTGCAGTAATTCATCGTTTGTAGGGTAGATATCATCTACATAGGACAATACTTCAGGGTCAATGTCGTGCAATATTGAAGTTACATGAGCAGCAAACACTCCTGGACTGTTCTTGTACCCCTGTGGTAAACTAAAATATTTTTTTCTGGGAGCCTAGTGTGCTGAAACTTGTTAGGTCTCTACTCTCAGGCGCTATATTTTGGCAGAAGAAACCATTTGAAATATCTAATGTTGTTTTGTATTTTTTTGTGCACTATGTTGTTCATAAGTGCTGTGCTATGAGAGTTTTGTATAGCATATGTGTATGTGTGACTGTTTAAGTGTCTGTAGTCGAAGACTATTCTGCATGAATGGTCCGGTTTACCTACAGGAAATAAAGGATTATTCATTGGTGAGACACAGGGTTCGATTACGCCATGGTACCCTAGTTTTGTGAGGATTTCCCTCACAGGTGCTTTAGCATCATGTTTTATTGGATACTGGGGTTGAGGTTGGGGTTGATTGTTAATTGGAATTACATGATAGGGGGACTCTTCATCCCACCCTATGTGGTTGCAATATAACCCAGGTCCCTGCGCCAATGTCCAATCAATGGCGTAGGAGTCTGCGAGCTCATCAGGAACAAGGGGTGAGAAAGAAGGTTTGATAACCTCGTACCCATATGGGCGAGTACGGACAAATTCACGTGGCCAATCCCTTTCGGCCAGTAGAATATCATAAATGTTTATGACGCGGTCCCAAACGATTGCATTGATTGTGCATTCAATGTCTTCTTCTAACTGTATCCTTACTTTGTACACCCTGTCAGGCGTGGAGACACGCATGTCCACAGTTTCAACTAGTAAGAAGTCATCAGTTGCTTTCACGTCCAGATGCTCTTGAAGATTCTGGTGAACTATTGTGACCTCTGCTGCACTGTGTAGCAGAGCTAAAGCTCACGTCTTGTTCTTCAATAGAGCCCTCTTCTTGAGTGGCATGATGAATCACCACTTTTTTCTTTTTAAATTGGGTTTTGCGTTGGGGAAGTGTTTCTTCTTTTTTAACAGAAACCCCTGTAGAGCGTGGTGATTCCTGTCTCGGTTTCACGTACTCAGTTCTTAGCTCTGACCGCCCACCTCTCTCACTGGGTTTTTCCAGTGAGTCCTGAAAGGAACAAATTGGCCCGTATCAGTATATTGATATCTGTCAGGCGTTTTAATATTATCTCTATTTCTGAGATTATATCCATTGTGTGGGGTCTCCATATGCGGAGATTCTTACCTTTCTTTTTTAGATGTTTGTTGTTTTTTTAGCCCAGCGTTTTTTAGAAACCTCAGGTGCTTGCCTGGTAGGCTCTTTATTAGATGTATCCTAAAACTTTGGTTTTGGGGGTCTAGCTCCCAGACTATCTCAACCAATACTAGAGTAGGTCTCCGCGATAATCTTTGGCAGCTCACGTTCTTGATCCTCTGGAGGAAAGTCCCAGAGCTGCGTGCGCACTGCTAGTGTAACTGCTTTCCCTTTAAGGTTACTTAATTTGATTGCAGATACTGTGGCAAAATTGTCCATGAGTTGCACCCCTAAGTCCAGGGCCAGGGCAGCCCTGTATTCATCTTGAATTTGTTTTAACACTTCAGGAAGATTGGCACGTGTCGGTGTATTGTGTGCTGTAGTATAGAGTGTGGCAAATACCGTGCCCCAAGTACTGCAGTTATCTACTGTGGGAACCATCCCAAATGGCAAGCACATAGTTAATGTTCTATACTTATCCTGAGGTCCCGTATGGGGAAATACTGCTTTCAGTGCATTTATTTTTTGAGCTAACCAAAACGGAATCTCTTCCCATTTGGTGGGTACCATACCCATAATCAAATGTACAGTCGCAGGATTAATGCCTGGCATTGCTGAATACATTTGCCATGGGGCAGCACGCGCTGGGTTTGTATTTAATGTTTTCATTACGAACTGTACTAACTGTCTGTATATTTCTGTAAGCTCAGGATATAAGTGGCAGACTTCAGCTACCGTCAAGGTTGCTGCATCAGGGAGCGGTGTATATGTGGCCAATAAAGGCCCAGTAGGACCATCATTACTTAGAGGACCTAACCTAACGTGTAAGATTGTATGTGGTAGGGCGCCATCAAGCCAATAATTATAGTCTTGATGAGATAGAGGTATTTCCAAATATGCATATGCTCTATATTGTGCAGGTGTATAGTGATGAAATTTATTTGTGTTCCCATCAGCTGCTGGAAATGTGACACAAGAATAAAAAGCTTCTGTTCTATAGGCTGGATGAGCCTTCACAACAAATGTAGCGGACCCCCCCTGGGCCGTTAGGCCATGTGTCAATAAATGTGCAGTAAGGGGTGGTCGCATATTGACTTCAATTGCTACCCGTTGCAGGTTCGCCATGATGAATGGTAAATTGTGTTCTGAGATAAGCTCACCAAATGGGGATTATCCTTTTAGGGTTCAAGCTTGAACAACCTACAGCGTTAGTTAGGTACTCCCTGCTTAGCTGAGGAGGAAAATCCTCAGTACCACAGACGTCTCCGTAAATAGTACTGAGATGTCTTTGCATGTAATGAGACAGAGATACTCAGGAGGACCTGAAAATGAGTAGCTGACCAAACGTTGGCAGCGCCATGTCAAGTAGGTTCTCATTATTCTAATGAGACTACTGGATTTGGACGGCAGGATCACCTGGACTGCGGGGACTGAGCCTAAACCCGCACCATGTGATAGCTGTCGGCCTAATCCGGGTTTGTTCCGGCTAACAAGCAGGGCCTCATCTCCACCCAAGAGCAGGGCTGATTGAGCAACCGGGGCATGACATAAATCACTCCTCAGGGGAATCGTGGTCACTCAGATCTCATCTTTTTCTCTCAGTTACATTAGTCTCACGTATGCAAGGACAATCAGAGGCAGAGTAAGGTTCAATAAGGTTTTACTGAAGTAACTGCATCTTACATAATAAAGCATGTATTGCAGTAACTACTAGGATGATGAAGCACAATAGGATTAAGATTGTAACAAGGAGAGTAAAACACAAAAATAACGCTACCATTGTGTCACTGAGATTGTGAAGGATAGTTCCTACCTAGGCTATGTTGGACTATACAGTCGTGGTCATCTTGCTGGAATATCCCTCCAACGTACATGGGTCTAAGTAATGTTTTTATAATACAACAGCTTATGTTCCAAGAAAGGATCCCTACGTAAGAGTGTGTATGTTTCTGTGAACACTAGAGACAAAGCATATCACTTTCCCGGTAACCTGTCTTACTGTAGCCTTGAGAAAAGCAGAGAGTGAAAGAAATGTCTTGTTTAAGAACGCAGTGCTGACCCTGGCTAAGTAAAGCTAGACAGAGAAAATAAAACAAGACTGCAAATGTGGCTATTGTTAAAATAATATAACGATGCTAGAATAAAACATATCTAGGTTAAAGTGCATAACGGCAGGCCTAGTTTGCTAAAATAATGTGTATAAAGCTATAGCTAAAATGGCTACACAACAATGCTTCATCTTCACCTGCCTTCTAAGACTTAAAGTACCAAAGTAATGCAGATATTTCTGTCCTGTTCTTAACTTCAGGTTGCAGATTTTGAATGTTACCTTCCTAGCACTGAGTGTTTTTTCTGGCCTACTGTTATAAGAAATAATCTCCAACTACAGAATCATTGCTTGTTATTTTTCTTGTTCCACTCTGCCCTCTATAATTCACTTCTTCCTCTTCTTAAGGAGCAGAATCACCTTTAGGCACTGAAACATCCTCCTCAGCTCTGTCTGCAATGGCTCAGATGTCAAATACAGTGTGGTGATCAGTCTGAAATGTTAATTCCCCCTGCTTGTCTCAAAGTTTTGGATGTGGCTCCCTTTGCTAAGAAATATTCACTCTTTGCTGTGGGGAAAAAAATAAATAGCCGTAAAACAATGGAAGCACTAGAATGCTTTTAAACCTGTCACAAAGCCTGCAGACTCTAGTCGAAGGAATTCCTGCAATGGGGTTAAATTGAAATACCAGAATGTTGTCTAGATTTGTCAAAGGTTATTGGCAACACATGTTTATCCCCTTTTGTTTGTATCTTTCCTTGATGGATCTGTGGGAAACTCAACTTATCAAGCGTAAGCTAAAGGCACTATGGGGACGATTTACTAATTGCTTGAACAAAATAATACAGTAAACAAAGTTGCTGTGCTTCATTGCACTAGGAGGAGAGAGCAGTGCAGTAGCAGATCTACTGCTGTTCAGCACTACCGCTCGTTTTCCCACTGCTGGAGCTCTTTCAGGACAACTGAAGCCACACAGACACACACATCTGACCCATAGTGCAAAGCTATGGGCTTGATGTCTAGCAGAGGGTTTGTACTACAATTGCACCCTATCAGTAAAAAATACTATGCTTAGACATACTTTAAAACTTTTCCTACATTGTATGTGTTAGAGAGGAGCACACATGCAATTTTAGGAAGAATTAAACATTTCTGCTTTCTTGCACCTGCTTGGAAGAAGCATTCATTTTTGGTGCAAAGCCCTGGGTGGTAATGAGACACCAATGCGCAATCCAAAGGAAGCAACCTTGGTGTAACATAATATATCAACAGTGCTATTTGCATTAATTTTAGAGCTAATTTCCAGCACAAAAAGTTGTCTACTGGAAAGTAAATATCAAGACACTGTCACATTGTGTGACTTTGCACTGGTGTAAAGTGTTAATAGATCTGCCCTTAGGAGTCCACCAAATTGTGTACCGATCCAAAAAATGCCACTAACATTAGCGTAAAGGCAAAGGCCCTCATTACGACTTCAACAGTCAATTTCATTGACCGCCAAAGGCGAACCCGTCATATTACGAGTGGTGGCTGCTCACTGCCTTTTTTGAGGCAGAGAGCAGCCATCATTCTTTCTGGCGGTTGGCAGTGCAGAGGCTGTTCTCTCGCCGGCACTGCCATGCTAGCATGACTCCACCCTCCTTATTACGAGCCGTAATACGGCTCGGCGGTGTCCTGCTGGTATGGTGGTGGCGGGGAGGGAAGAGCGCCAGGACCCATCCCCTCCCGGACATCCTCCTCGACGGAAGAGGTAAATGGGTATCCGAAAGGGGGGGAAGGGTCTGTGGTGTGTTTGGGTGCGTGTGTGTGTTTGCAGAGGGGGTGCTGATTGTGTTCGTGCTGCAAGTGTATGTATTTGTGTGTGTGTGTGTGTGTGTGTATGTGCACGTGTATGGGGTGTCTGTATGGATGAATGCGAGTAAGTGGGTGCGTCTGAGTGCATGTATGCATATGATGAATGGGTGTGCATGTGAATGCATGCGTATGTGCGTGAAGGGGTGGGGAGTGCCTGTGAGTGTATGGACGGGTGGGGGGATGTGTGCATGTGTGGTGACGTGTGTGTATGTGTGCCGGTGACAGGAATGAAGATTCCTGTTGCCGGGTGCATGACCGCCAGGCTTTTCGTGGAGGCGTGACCACCACGGAAAGCCTGGCGGTGTTCAACCTCGTAATCCAGACGGTGGCCTGAGGCCTGCCGCTGGATTGGAGGAGGTCACCTTCAGCCGCGGCGGTGCAGCCGCATCGGCGGGCCAGGTGGAGTTGTGGAGGTTTGGCTTCAGCAAAACCCCACAACTCGTAATACAGCGGTCTTCACCGCCGGCTCCGCAGCGGTGAGAACGTCACGGCGAGTCTGCCGGTTTCAAGACCGCCAGACTCATAATGAGGGCCAAAGTGTTTTTGCTCTGTTTTTACCTTTACACTCTTACTCCATAAATATCAGAGGAACTTCAAATTTCTGCATCAGGCTTAATTTGCTAACTGGAACTAAATAAAACTTAATGCGCGAAGAGTAAGCTAAGCATGCTATGTTTAAATACCATCTGCGATTCTGCACTGAAGTTACTAGCAAATCAAACCCTTTCGGCTCTCCTTTTAACTTGGCCACCATTGCATATATCGGAGATCATGGACATGGCTTAATCTGGGCAAAACTTGTCCCATTCATATTAAGCAGTTCCAACGTTTTCAGCAAATGAATGTTTCTTTCCCCACTTTAACTTTGTACCCTGCCCCCTTGATGGATCGTTATGAAACAACATACAAAAAGGAAAAAAAAACATGCAGAAAAACAGCACCAGGCCCAAAAAGGGACATACATTGGGAAAGACCAGTAAGGCCTTGCGCAAGTGCAAAATGTATAGATATACACCAGGCAAGGTAACGATAGAAGAAGAAAGAGAGAGAGACCACTGAAGGAGAACAGAAACGACAAGGTAAAAGGAGCAGATGTTCCAGTATGAACTCAGGGTGAAAATGGATGCCAGCAAACCAGCTGACAGGGAAACTGGAGGCAGAATTGTCAAGTCAAAGAGCTATGCAATAGGAAGCACAGATTACAACGGAAGGAGCCTACTAAAATGTAAGAACGTTGGTGAGATGCAAAACCCTGGGGAGGGATAGCCTGCTGCACCAAAACAGTAGACCCAGCCACCAAGCTAGAGCTCCTCAAAATCACAAAGACACCATTTTATGGCACCCTGTAATGAAGATGAAGGATGGAAGATATGGCACCCAAGACCTGTGAAGGGACAAAAGTCCAAAAAGAGTGAGGGGCTGTGAAAAGGTCCAGAAGGACGGAAAAATACATTGAAAGACAACAATGGCCCATGCCAAGGAAGAAAGATAGGAAACATGCAAAAGTGTCAGGAACACCAGCAGTAAGAACAAACTACAGAACTATCACAGAGGCAGACGGATAGATGGTCTTGGAGAGATCCAACATGATTAAAGGCAAGTAATAATGACCAAATAGTCAAAAACACTGGGGAAGAAACCCAAAAAGCATGCCCAGAAAAGGATCAACTCATGTGGTCCACGAAATACCAAACAATAGAAGTAATACCGACAACAGGACCCAAAAGGTAATTCACCTCCCAGGCCATCACTATGAACAATGAAGGCAAGGAATTAAAAGGGCACCAAGCAAGTTGTAAACCTTGCTGAAGCCAGTAGTGGAAGTAGCACCATACCCCACCTATTGAAGTGGGGGGGTGGATAGAAAGTGTGGCCAGAAATGAAATCCAAGAATAAAGGATACCTCCTTGAAGTCGAAAAAGAGGAACCACACTGCCTCAAGAAGAGGGAGTACAATAAAAGAAAAAAACACAACATCCTGTGGAAAAAAAAGCAAGAACTCGTGAACAACAACACAGGGAGGACCCAGCTCAGGATGTGGGTAGAGGAAAAAAATCCTTGGTGAAGAGTACAGTATCAGTAAGGTACTACAGTATAAAATCAAATGCAAGAGATTTTTTTTTCCCCCTCTTCAAGTCAACCGAAAGGCACCTTGATGTCATAGGAGGAATATGAACCCTTGATCTATGGGTGTCTATGACAACAAAGGTACAAGATTTGAGCCCTGAGCTACAGTTCATGGTTGAGGCAGGGAGCCAATGCCTAGAAAGGCAGAAAGCACAATCACTCACTGCATCAAATCACTGCAGCTTATGATAGCAGTGTCGGGATGTGAACCCTTGTCCTGGGGAGCCTGTACTACCAAAGGCAGAAGACCTTGCCACTGAGCTATAGCTCCCTGATCACAAAAGACAGGGAGTGGAACCTGCAACAAACACAATTTGAGCACGTAGCAGAGGAAAAGCAGAAAATGGAAAGTAAACATTCCTAGGAAGGGATGCTGAGGTACAGAGCCTATCTAAAGTAGGCAAGAATTGGCTCCCAAAGGACTACAACAATAAAGGTCAACATGAGGAATAAAACAAGAGAAATGCGTGAAACAGCATCCACTACCAAAAGCTCAAAGAGCGAAATGCCCAACCCAATCTCTTAGCAACTGAGATGAAGGGCAAAACGCCCAGAGTAAATCAAAGGAGAGGCAATGTTGGCAGGTACGCACAACAAAAAGAAACCCACGAACCGTGGTAGAAAAAGACCAAGCGAAGGTGGACTTTCTGCCAGAAAGCAGGTCAAATGAGAAGAGGGTACACTGCCCGTCTCAAAAGTAGAGAAACGACAATCATGGGGAAGCCTCGCCTAAGGCAAGAAAAGGGAGAGTTGAAACTCACCAACAAACCATGGAGGACCATACTATTATGGCTGCGGAAAGAACCCCCTGTACAAAGGAGGCTGTACCAGCCGAGGCACAAAATATGCTCGGAACCACTGCTCTGCTAAAAGGAGCAGCAGAAGAGAAAAGCGCTGTGCGCGCTAAAGGAAGTGCAAAAAGGTTTAATGGGGATGACAAAAGCGCAACCAAATATATGAGCCTGAAATGACCCAACTAACGTAACAAAGATGAGGACGTGTGCTAGAAGAGGAAGGACACTAGTTCCCACCATAGTAATCACAGAAACGACGCATAGCAGAATCTGCATGTGCCCCAAAAGTGACTTGCCATCAAAGGGCATATCAAGGAGAGCATCTTGCACCGGAGATGAGAAGGTGGAAGCCGCTAACCTAGCCCTGTGATATATGGCAACAGAAGCAGCCATGATCCGTCCAGGGGAATCGGTAGAAACCATAATGGATCAAACTGCAAGTCGAGCAGCCTGTTGACCATCTCTGATCAAAGACGTCAGAGCAGGGCGAACATCATCAGAAAGTGATCGTAGTAAACGTTCCACAGAGTCCCAAAGAGCATGGAAAAAGCAGGCCAACACACAGGAAGTGTTGATGGAACAAAGAGAGGCACTAGAAGAGGCGAAAACCTGCCTGCCGGCAGCATGCATCTGCCAAGACTCCCAGTGCCGGGGAGTAGGTGGAACCTGTTCCAGAGCAGGAACGCCCAAAACAGTTTGAGAAACAAACCACAGAGGGTTAGGGTGGTGGCGAAGGCACAAGGGGTCTGCCTGTGCGGGCCGATGCCTGTGTGAAACAGAACGATCCACCGAAGGACTAGCGACAGGCTGAGTCCAGATACCTAGAAGGATGTCGTAAAGAGCCTTGCAAAAAGGAAGAACGTGTTTGGTGTCAGACTGATCCGGGTTAAAAGATAATAACAGACCAATAGACAATTGCACCATAGGAAGATGCAAATTTAAAACATCAGAAACCCACCTCAAAACATCTGCAAATGCAGTGCTGGCTTCCATTGCCAAGCCATGGGACAAGAGAGAGCAGGCTAGACAATGGGGAGGAGTCTAGACCACTAGCTTGTCCCAAATCAAGCACCCAATCCGAGGAAGAACATGGAATGGGCCCCAGAAGGGGAGTATGAGGAAGTGCAAGGGGGTTAAAAAGTAGACCCAGCACAGAATCCTCATGTAAAGACCCTGGCGCCGCTCTCGGCGTCAATGTCGACCTCGACCGACGTCGACTGGGGGAGGCTTCCTTGGAACCGGCATCATCCGACTCCAGACAAATCAAAATAGGCGCGTAGTGCGAAGTTGACAGGTCCAACGGTGTCGTGAGGGGCATCGGGATAAGAGGATCAGGAGAAGGAGACAGAGGCCGTACAAGGCCGACGAAGATCCGACTCCGGAGTGGGATTCGAGAGTGGGAGCAGGCATTGAGGATGAAACTGCGGGCGAAGACCCTGCCAAAACACTCACCACCTCCATAGGGCCCAAAGGCACTCCAGAGGTAGGGGAAGGACCAAAGACAGAATGGAGGGACACATAGTATCATTGCATTTGGTCCACAGTCAATCCGGTGCCAGGTAACGGTGGAAGGGATGGGGTTGACTCGGGCGCAGACTCCACTGGAGTAGAACGCGGAGGCGGAGACGTTGAAGAGCGTGAAGGCACCTGGGAAGACCTACCTGGAGACATCGAGGGTGCAACCGAGGTCAACAGAACCATCCGAGAACGACTCATGGCAAGCTCCCGGGACCACGAATATGGACTGCGACATCGGCGTGAAGAGGACTTGTCTGCCCGCGCTGCAAGGAGCTTCATGCGACGCTCCCTCAAGGACTATGGCTTCAGACTATGGCAGGCGTCGCACTCGTCAACATCATGATGAGACCCTAGACACACAAACAGATGGAATGAGGATTTGTGGCCCACATCTACCTGGAACAGGATCCACAAGGCTTAAACCCAGAAGGCATATACACTATCACTGTAATAGAGATTTGTAATGAAACAAAATACACGACGTCGGGTAGAAAAGGCCAAACGGGCCCTTGGTACTATGTTACACCGGATCCGCGTTGCTGCGTGGAAAAGAAGAAACTGACGTCAGCGCATCAGAGGAGGTAATATATTGACTTCACTGACATCATGTCCGGGGATGACGTCGCTGCCCTCAACCGACATGCAGAGGTACAGCTGAGGAAAAATTTCCAGTTCCAGACTAATCCCTGGGGAAGAATTCTAAGATAAGGAATCTGCTGCTAGTTGTCTCTATCAGATTGGTTGTCTTGTAGCACACAATATGTCCACCAACATTGACAAGATCATATGTTCAATGTCCCAAAACATGAACATTAAAAAGACTGACAGGACTTGATGACTTGATAATAATAAAGACTTATTTGGCTCACTGTCCTTTCTCCATCAATTGCAAAATGTAGCCACCTAATAACTCATTGATCAAATGCAGAATAGGTGATAACAAACATATAACACAAATATCAATTCTTTGTTATAAATCCCCAGCATCCCGGCCCTTTTTGCTCTGGCTTGGAGGGGATATACTTATACAATTCTTGTAAACCTTATATCTAACATTCTCACTTGAAAAGTGAGGAAAACATTAACTGATGGAAATGGTTGTGTATTAGCACTTAGCCTCGGACAACAGATAACATGCATGCTCCGAATGAGGAACAAGAACCCTTCTTAAAGCAGGGATTTTCTAAGATTTTGCAGTCACATAGGATAAAGGGGTCATGGTCAGAGGTGGCTATGTAGGCACACTCTACATAGGCCTACACAATGAAAGGGACAATCAGGTGCATTCTCTAACAAGGGCAAAGACGACTTAAAGAGGTAGGATAGGAGGGACATCTGGAGGGCTCGCCTTGCTCAAGCCGAAGCCAAGATCACAGATACTTGTCTGTGTCACAACACACACATTTGAGTCTAGAAGAGAAGCCTCACAACATTCAAACACCTCAACCAAAGGAGATGGGAAGCAGATTTAGGGTGAACCCTCGCATATACTGAGTGTGTGAAAATTCTCCATAGATGCAGAACTACAGCACAAAGCACAAGCATGCTACCCCATCTACTCTAATACTGTATCAAATTGATGAACTATTACAAAAAGATTCTAAATGACATAGACAATATCTTTAACAAAAATAGTCACCCTACCTACATCGTCCTAGACCATGCCCAAGAAACAAGTGTTTCCTTTATACTCCATAAAGATAGCAAATGGTGCTTATGTACAGGCAAACAGGAACTGTAGGATGCAAACATCATCGCAGAGGACAGGGCTTGGCTGTACCACATTCGGGCTTGCTGAAGATGAAAACTGTCAATAGAACAAATAACGATATGTGGGCCCTTTTATCGACTTCCTTTTGAGGGAATTCAGTGAAATCACATGTCCCAAATACTTAAAGAGTTTTCCAAATGATCAGAGTAATGATAAACACAAGATGAATATGTACTTCACATATATTATACATTTTTATATGTATAGCTGCTGAGCGACCTGGCTTCAAAGGGACCTTTCAGAGATACCTTCTTTACTATGGCAAGTCCCTCATGCAGCTGGAGAGTTCAGAACTTCCTGAGGACATTGTTCCCTCTATAGACCATTTAGAGTGGACATTGTCATTTGAACCTGATAGTAGAGTTTTGAGAGCCACTTTCAAATGGGAACCTTGATGAACAGGAGTCTGAGGGCAAAGTGCTGAAGAGTTGAGAACGCTTCCTGAAGGTAGCTATGCTAATGGGACATTTCTTTTCATAAAAAACAGTCTGCCTTGTTAAAATGTCACTCCTGGAAGAGCAGGACAACCTGTCGAGTATGCCCACAAAAGCCACTACCACAGAGTTATCATCATAGACTTTTTTCAGCTCCTAGCTTTTGGGAAGTTAGTGTCTAGAGAAAATAGTTCAACAAAAGTTTCATATTATTAGCAGCCCTTCAGCTACAACAGCTAAGTTTGCCTCACAATTCATTTTTAACCAACACCCTTCCCAAACATATATAAGTCTGAAAGAAAATATTTCAGTGGGACAACCGCCAAAATTCACTGGGCTGTGCTCACTCACACATCAGCCAAAGAAGATGCTTAAGACATAAACAACTACCTTAACAGCACTAAGGCTTGATTTGTTATTTTGCACTTCCCATAGAATAACGCGACACACATTTTTTTGTTTTGTGTTATCGCATGGAGCAGTCCTTTTCTAACATTTGAATATGAGCTTAAATGTATTGACTGTGATATATTTCCTATGAAATGTGTCTCATAAATATACAGATTTTTACTTTTAAAGTCCTTCATTTGTTAATGGTATTTTTCTTTTGTCTAGGCCAGCTCATCAACCATAATAACACGTTCACAAACAGGTGCAAAGCTTCAAGAAAGTAATCTCCATCTACGTCCTGTGCAGTCTACCAATCCCCATATTTACTATTGCAATACTTCCACTTTGTCCTTCTCCCACTAATGAACATTCTGGACCATTGTCATGTAGCTGATTAAGGCAATACTTTTCACTGCTTTCTCAAACACTTTAGATTGCACAAAGGGGTATCCAGTGCTTACCACTATACCTGTTCCGTGGACAATCTCATTAATATATTCCTCAAATCTGTGATAACTCCAAATTCATCCAAAACCTATTTATGAACCCTTGCACTGAAAAGTACATTACTGGAAGAAAACACACTAACAGAATTGCACAAATTACTCCTAGTACAACATCCAGGGACAACCGCTTATGCTCAGGAATCTGTTGGGAATGTTTAACACTGTAAAAACACACTCAGCAAACCATCAAAACCATGTGCCTTACCCATTTTTATTAATATGATATAGAAACACTATTTTGGTGAAATTTGCACATTTTGCAAGTTATGTGGCAAATGCAGTAATCCATACTTTTGTGTTAAAAGAGTGCTGTCTAAATCCACTGACCCTCACCACTGCCAATTTATTCAACAAAGATAAACATTATGTCAGTCTGTCTCCGCTGTTAGCTGCCCTTTGAAGACTTTATCAAGCAAACGTTCCCAAAATAAACATGGAACATCAAAAATACATAAGAGGTAACATGTATACTATGGTCCTATAGTGCCATCTCCAGGTTTTCAACCTCTTGCATTGGTTTATGATGCCTCTGGAATCTCTCTATGGCTATATTGGACTAAATTACATAGTTAACTTTAATGCATTCTAATATATATATATATCTATATATATATATATATCTATATATATATATATATATATATATATATAGATATATATATAAAATTATATATACAAACATGGGTCTGCTAAGTCCTTTAACGTGACGCACATTTATCGCCTCACAGATCTACATGAAAGACGGCGGCACTCTCCGTACCGGTATTACATACTTTATTTTATTTTCAGTGCAAAAACGTGATATCCATTAAGTAGACACTGGTGACGCGTTTCGGACGAAGCCTTCAACTGGTCATAAAGACAAACACAGTGCACATACATTTAAAGGGAGAGGGTCTAGCCACTCCTCCATCGTTTTTTTCAGTTTTAAAGGAGACATATATGAAAATATAGGAAAGTATAACAATAGACATACAATGTAAGCATTGAAGGGGAGAAGTGGAACATGGCTTTTCCTCCTAACACTTTTTTTCAATTTTAAAGGAGAACATGTATGAAGGTGTAATATTCACTATATTTTGTATTTTAAGTAAAGTGCAAGGTACAAATTATATATAAATATTTTTAATCACACACACCATCCTTGAGGACCATCATATCCTTTTTAAGATGATTTTGTTTGACCATATACAACTAAAATGTGTTAGCAAAACAAAAATATTTATATCAACGTAAATACTTATATGAGTTGCATAAAAATATTAAAATAAAAATTTGTTTTTAGAAATGTTGAATTAAGAAAAGTATTATAAATCCTTCAAGGTCAAATGTTCAAATTCAATAGTGAGAAAGACTAAGCGCCTGATTATGAGCTTGGCGGTCCTAGGACTGCCAAACTCACGGGGACGGTCGAACCATCGCACTCTTGGCGGTCTAACTGCCAGATTACACTTCTGGTGGTCAGACGGCCAGGTAACTGCAGCAACTGCCAGGATCATAGATACAGATGGGTTGGCAGCAGTCAAAGTCGTATTAGGCCACAGTGGTGCCCATGGCGGCACCGCCGTGCTGATCACAATTTTGCTTTCCACCAGCCTTTCCATTGTATTTGCACCACCATGGAAAGGCTGACAGAAAGCCAGTGTTGGGTGCCACGGGGGGGGGGTTCCTGCACTGCCCATGACAATGTCGTGGACAGTGCAGGGGCCCTCTGGCAGCACCCTTGGAATGTGCACCATCTGCTACGTAGACAGTGTGCATTCCTAGGGTGCTTGTGTACAAAGGCATTGGCCTTGGCTCCCTTAGGGAGCCAAGGCCAATGCTGCATCAATGCTTCCACTGGGCTGACCGGCAGAAACATCGTAATATGACGGGGGAGACCGCTGGCTTGACGGCAGCCTCCTCCCCGATGCTTTGGTGGTCTGATGGATGGACCGCCAAAGTTGTAATCAGGCCCTAAGTGTTTGACACTAAGAACTTGAAAAGCAAAGCTGTAAAACCGTTCATTAAAAACAATATTTCTGAAGTTTGAACTATTTTAAATCAATGACAATAAATAAGTAATACTAAGAATTTGAATTGGTCTATTAGCTATGTAAAATACTCTAATATAAAAAACATTGATTTCATGGGAAAACTGGATTAAGAAAGGCATGATGAATAATCTCAGGTCAAAAGTTTGAATTCAACTGTAGAAAAGACAAAGGCCTTATTTAGAGTATGTCGGATGGGTTCCTTCACAAACGTGTTATGATTCCCATAGGAACAAATAATGTTTGTGATGGCGTAACCCCATCCGTCAAACTCTAAATCAGGCCCATGGATTTTGAAATAAAGTTTTTAAAAATCAAATGCTGGAAAACCTTTATTTTGAAAACAAATTGGGGGAGTTTGAAATATTTCCAAAGGGAAGATAAAAAAAAGATTCATAACAAGAATATCAGTATCTGTTACAGCAATCCAAAAATGTAGGGTGAGTTCTAGGGTTTGGGATTTAAGTTTGGTTATGGATGGCGCAAATGATCTTCTTTAAGATACAGCTACAGTTAGGGGAGAGTAACCTGTGCCAAACTCTAAATCAGGCCCTTAGCCTAAGGTTAGGGACTGAGATGTGATACAAGAAGGCTTAGGTATTAGGGTAGGAGTTTGATTTTAGTTACTCAGAGCATGAGGAATGGAAAGAGGTTACCATTAGGGCAGGACACCTGGATTTATTACTAGATTAAAGTTTAGGCTTATGGATTTATAGTTAAAGATACATTTAGTGGATGTTATTAAGATTACAGTTATGGTAACTATGTGGATGCTAGGGTCCTTCACTCAAAGGCATACCCCTGTAACACGATGAATACAATTTGAAGTACAAACGTTTAGCTTACAAACGTAATATTAACTACATAGATAGTATCATATTTCTAACAAGACGTTTGAAACTTTTAATTTATATTTTCTAGATTTGTAAAGTTAAAGTACTTTAAGTCTAGATTCTACTCTTAGTTCTGTTATAGCACATCTTTGTATTGTATCATCTCCTAGATTCTATTTTCCAAAATATTGTGTTTTTTGAACAGCAGGTTGATACAATTGAAATTTTATTCCCCTGTCTGAACTAAATGCTATGTTTTAGCAGTGACGGATATTCATGATGAACTTGTTCTCAAAGTAATTGAAAGGCTAATAAGATCTTACCTGCTCAACTGACATAGCTTGTGTTTCTGCAGTGTGGGTGGGACCCACATAGAAGCCAGCCCCGGCGATGATGTGTACTCCAGTCTTTTCTGCAAGCCACTTTAAAGTCCTCATGTCTCTGCCGAGACCAGTTGTTGTATTTTCCACAATAGCTCCACCCCCAACAGCCTTGTAATATAACAACTCCTCCTTTACAGCTTCAGTCTCCTCATTCAGTTCAAGATTCTCTTTGCTGCTGTAAGGATTCTGTTTCAGCCAAAACAGGTTTTTCATCAAAATAGGCTCATTAGACAGAGCTTCCTGGCCAGCTGGAGGGGGGCAGAAGAAGCCTTTGAAGGTCATAGTTAAGTGTTCATGGGTCATAGTGCAACCAAGCTTGGCAGGCGAAATAGGCCCGAGAACTGTCTGCACGTTACCACTGAGGGAAGACATCTTAGGTGTATAATACAACAGAACATTTACAGATGCTGAAAATTTAAAAAAAAATGTTTTAGTGTAAGAAATTGACAAGTAGTGCATGGAACCAAGACTATTGATTGTTCACAGGTTAAGTTATTAAAGTATGATAGAGTTTACTTTTATGTGAGTAACGACTGTACATTAAAAATTGCACTTCTAAAAATCATTTTAGAATATGTTATTTAATTGTAGCACAAAGCTATCAATTACAGCAGAAAGGAGGAGACATGTTTCCAGCATAAAAGAAAATCATTCCTGTAAGCCAAATTATTCAACATCTATGTGCAAGGCCTCTGCAATTACTTGAATAAGCCAACTTACCAAAAACTACGAGGAAAAAACTGAAGCACCACATGAATGATGGTACAAACAGATTATCTTTAACTTGCTTTAAAATTCATATTTAAGTTGGTTCAGAAAATTATTTAATAGACAAAATTAATAAAGTTGAGGCCAGGTCATATTAGCAACTTTCTTGCTACATAAGTATACAATTATACTCCTTCAGGTCCCTTTGTTCTGTTTTAGTTCTTCCATATAGGATCTCTCAAAACCAATAATAAATTGAAACCCAAAAAAAGATATAGAATAATTACTTAATCATTACATGAAAAACAAGAGAAGGGAATAAAGGAAGAAAGAGTAGAAAGAATTAGCAAAAAAGATTTCTAAAATGGAGTAGAAAGGATTAGAGGTTTTCCTGCCCAGCCTTAAATTATTTGTGTACTAAATTCACAAACAAAGATGAAAACAATAGTACTGATTGCAATTTGTATAATATAACACTAAGTGGAGCCAATATCGAAAAACAGAAATGTTTTTAGATGTCTGTATATTTTAAGGACACAAGAACAACGGTGTGTAGATTATGTTTAGATAATGAATTTTTCAAGATGACTGCTAATGGTTCTCTCTACTATATCCATGCAAAGCCCTTCATTGTATATAGTGTACTTAACACAGTTTCATCTGGGTTAAACTATGTATATTGTAATTAACTACCTTTAACCTTTATCACTGAATGCACATTTTAATGTAGGTTAAATGTTTTTCAAGTGAGTCAACATTTAAGAAGCAATGTTTTATTTAAGAAATTGCATTAAAAACAGCTATTGTACATTAAATAACTATCATGGCAATAATGCTATTACACCTCACAAGATCATTGATGCAGGATGATTATCACTTGCTCTATGCCCAAACAACAAGTACAAATCAGCAACTACTGATAGCTCCCCGCTCCCGATGTTCAAGCTGAGGAAAATAAAGCCGCTGCCCAACATCTAGAAACAACATGCACTTCAGATCAGAACATTTACATCACTTATTACATATTGCAATACCATTAAAAAATATCTGTTCACTAAAGGGTTATGCTTTGTTCCTGCTCTGCTTGCAACTAGAGGAAATATCGGGCCCAAGGTATTAAACATTTTTGCTGTGCAACACAGTGATTCACAAACTCACAAAATCAAAGGATTTATGACTGTATAACAGTATTTTGTACTGTATAATACCCTCTAGCTGTTAGGAAAAGTGTTTCTGATTCACAAAAGAGGATCTATGACTTATTATGAATAGCAAGTAGGAAGGGGTGTAAAAGGAGTGACCTTCCAAACTGGGATTTGCATTGAACTGTATCAATGGTTACAGTTGCAAACCATTGATCAGATACCAACGCTCAAATCTGATAGTATCTGATTTGCTATGGAATAACTTCCCTGGGTGCATCAGATCATTTGACATCTTCAGATGAAGACAGACAGCCAGGTGATCACTGCTTCCTCCCTCCCCCTCTGCATACTTTGTCACGGTAGGCAGTATCAGTGGCATCAACAGAATCAACAATTTAAAGAGCACACCATTTTCCGCTCTGGATGTTTACATTCTGGAGTTTGTAGTATTGGCTAATTTTAAATGAAAGCAATGATATGTGAAAGGAACAGTCAAACTAGTGCTCCTAGTAACATGGAATCATCTTGTAACCTTGCACCTGGGTTAATAGTGGCTGATAAAGAGGCACACATGTGGCATAGAGGTGAAGCTGTGTTAAATACAACACAGATGTGTGAGCAGCTGGCACTAATGTTAATGTCCAGAACTTCATGTAGAATCCCACTGAACCATGTACTGTCACCCAGGTATAAACATTAAGAGCCACATGTACAAAGCATTTTTCTAGTCGCAGCAAATAGGCCCGTTAGTGACTACAAAAATGCTTTTTGGGATGTACAAAGCCCAAATTGCGATTCAGTAACTTGTTACTGAATCTCAATTTGGGTTTTGCAATTCGGTATTAGGAAGGGGAGTGTTCAGGGCGTTACTTCCTAATACCGAATCTGAATGGTATGTATGATTGTTTTGTGACCGTGAATGCAGTCGTAAAACAATCACAGTTAGCACCAATTTCAAATTGGTGTTAACCCATTTACAAGGGGGAAGGAGTCCCTTCCCCTTTGTGAACGCATGCAAAAACATTTTTAAGAGCAGGCAGTGGTCCCACTGCAACATCTCATTTTGTTCTTTTTAAACCCAGTCTGTTTTCCTTTAAGGAAAACAGGCTGCGTTTAAAAAAAAAAAGCTTGATTTAAAAGCAGTCACAGACATGGTGGTCTGCTGACCACAGCAAGCCACCATCCCTGTGATTTTTGTGATTCCCAGTGGGTCGCAAATTGCAATCCACCTCATTAATATTAATGAGGTAGGTCTATGTGCAGCCCACAGGGAATCACAAAAGAAACTCAAAGGAGTTTCTTACATTTGGAATTGGATTTCCTGATTGCAATTCGCATGGAATCGCAATCAGGAAATCGCAATTCCAAATGTTCGTACAAATGGCCCTTAGTCCTGTATAGGATTCTGCTCTACAAAGGTATCCAGCAGCCACCTGCAACATAAAAACTGTAGTGTGAAGAACAGGGGAGTTTCTGGGATCCTTGATTCTAAATTGGCTTACCAGCCCCCATAGGTAAAGGAGACAATATAGAGTCAAAGCATGGCTTGTCCACCTCTAGGTATGTATTATTCATTAGGTACAGCTAGGGAGAGAGTTGAAGCAATGTTGTCCAATATGAGTTCTTAAACCCCGTGGAGCTTATCCCGGGTAGCAACTGCATGGGGGAGGAGATTTTTTTAGGACAAAACATAAAATATACCAGGGCTACTGTCACTAAATGATGTTTTCCACCTCAGGTTTTCAAGTGAGCTCACAAAAAGCAGGAGCTTTTCTCTTGTTCTCTATTTGAGGTTACTTGCAACTCCTCAGTGGAAACAAAGCTGTTATCTACCTTCCCAATTATAATTCTATGTGGTCGCCAATTTAGAAGGCACAGAGCCCACGAGGAGTATGTAAATAGCTGCGAAGAAAACACTTTGGCTTGAAGAAAAGTGCCTTAGACTTAGCATTCCGAATGGTGCATACCAAAGATAGGAAGAAGCCCATCATAGTATCCAATTCCTAATCTTTACTGATAGTTGTGCAGCAATGGTAATCCAAAGGATGCGCTGCACGTATCAATATAGTATTTAAGATCATTCCAATCTCAGATGCCATTGTATGGGAGACAAAGACAATCTGTTCATTCAAAAAGGTTTTGGATCTGCCATACCATACTTTTGGATCTGCCTCATCCAATTTTAAGTTTCACAGTTTAATAAGCTTGGTCAGGGAAGCAGAGAATTCTTCATGCACACAACTCAAGAAACCACTAACTACACCTGATTCATAAAATAATAAAGTTCTGATTTTTTTTTAACTACATAAGTTTTCGTTTTCCTTACCAATGGCAGCAAGGTGCTCCCCAGGCAGGAAATAGCTTACAGAATAAATGATAAGCATACCTGCCACATATAAAATTGGTCATAGTAAAAGAGCTACATTTAGGTCGTCTTTACAAGTGGCCTCTTGATTCAGATGGGGCAAGTAACATGGATTAGCAGCCCCATCAGAATTATCAAATCTGGTGGAACACTATGGATCTCTTTAGCTTCATCTGGAGAATTTGGCTCTTGCAAACAAATTTCTACTTGAAATTAATGGAAGAAATAAAAAAATACTGGGGAAAATAAGAGACAGAATTACCGAGTCCCCCTCATAATTCCTCATTTCTCAGTGAACTCTCCAGGTCCAACTGATAATGGGATGGATTTTGCCCAGTCCCCATGGGCACCACTGATATTCGTAAATCCGGGAGTGGGGAGAACATAGCCCCTTTACTGGCCACACATAATGAGGACCTAAGAATATGTACATTCTTCTGACAAGATTGCTCCGTTTTCACAGCATGGGCCAGACTGGGAAATAAAGTACATATTCAAGATATATAGACAGAAGAAACTCACTGAGGGATGCCTCAATGAAAACAGTTCGACCATTACAGGAGGTATCAGTTACAGATCACACTGACCTAGATCCCACTGATTTATTGTTAAGAAATACTTGCAGTTGACTATAAATAAATTACTCCCACTAGAAAATGTAAGTGGAAATATTTTGGACAAGTACAACGGAAATACAAAACAAAATGACAGGATGTATGAACATTTTTAATTACTGATTTTACCAAACAAGCAAATACATTGCAGAATGAGCAGAGTGGAAGTGTTCCTTGTTCGATCGCACAATCTTCTACTGGTTGAGGTTACAGCTATCATTCAGAATGTACAAAATGCAGTTAATCGAGGACGAGCTTGACTATGCACAGAGCATGGCTAAGTTGCTGAAGAAAAGTGTGGAGTGTATATATGCGAATGCGTGAGGTGTGCAATATGCATGGGTGACGTAATGAATAAAATGTAATGTAAAATGTGGCCTAGTAGTGAATGCAGAGTGCCACTGAGCATGTGCAGAAGTAAGCTGAGCTTGTGCTGAAAACGTGCAAACCTCAGTAGGGCATATAAAACGAATGGCTTACAATGTGCAGTGGCAGGGCTGGGGGAGGGGTCCAGGGGCTCAAGCCATGCTGCCGCATTCGGCAAAGAGCATGTCTCAGGGTGTCTAGATCTTCGCTGTGGTGTTGTAGAGCATAGTGAAGTGTGTTCTGGCTGTTGTGAGAGGGCACCCAGTAAGTCAAACTGGGGCACATAGCAAAAGCAAGAAGTGTGCAAAGTACTGTACAGGACATACAGGACTGCACGTGGGTTTCTGCAGGGGGAAGCAAACAAGTACATATAATCCAGGATGCGGATCATAACAGAAAATATATTTTGAATTCCTTAATGTTAACACTGGCACCCTACCTAGTGGTGGTAGCCCAGATGTGTCCTACACTGCTCAGGGGGTTACAGACAGGCATCAGTAAAGTAGCACACAGTCTGCAGTTTTGGTTTATTCATCCAAAGTCCCATCAGCCACACATGTTGACAGATCACTCTGTGAGCCTCATATTGTGAGACTAGCTTGTACCTAACTGTATATTGAAAGGGAAAGTTTAGGCCTGGCAAAAGGTTTATTTTGCTGGGTTTAAATAGCAGTTTAAAACTGCACACAAACTGCAATGGCAGGCCTGAGACATGTTTAAAAAGGCTACTTAAGTGGGCGCACAAAAGTGCTGCAGGATCACTAATAGCAATAAATTTACAGGGCCTGGTAACATGATGTACCACTTTACTAGGGACCTATAAGTAAATCAAATGTGCCATTTGGGTGTAAGCCAGTTATTTAATGTTTTAGGAAGGGAGCACATCCACTTTACTACTGTTTAGCAGTGGTAAAGTGAAGAGTTCAAAGATCAACAAACACGGGTTCAGGAAACAGGAGAAGAGGAGGCAAAAAGTTGAGGGAAGCCCACCATATGACTGTCAGGTCTAACAATAATGAAAGCCCTAGTAAACAGCCATGTCACATGTAGGCACATGCCACACACTAGGGGTGAGTGTCCTCCACCCTACCTAGTGGTGGTAGCCCAGATGTGTCCTACACTGCTCAGGGGGTTACAGACAGGCATCAGTGAAGTAGCACACAGTCTGCAGTTTTGGTTTATTCATCCAAAGTCCCATCAGCCACACATGTTGACAGATCACTCTGTGAGCCTCATATTGTAAGACTAGCTTGTACCTAACTGACAAAGAAGTCTTAGGATCAAGCTCACCCTCACGTCTTGCTCACTTATTGCATTGTTACCATCTGTCATCCCGGGAAAGCTCACTAAGGAACTGCAAAGGGCACCTGGACAGGCATCTGTAAAATAACTGAATAAATGCTGTTATATGCAACTTAATGCTCCTTCGATAATACTCCAGTGAATTTCAGTGCAGTCAGGAATTGAATGAAAATCTCTGGGCAGCACAAGGACTATCGAATCAAAGGACTTGGATATCGGCAGTATCTGGCACTCCAGTGCATGTTGACAAGGAGCATGCCATTGCCCCGATTCCCCTGATCCATTGACGGGGTCCAATCTAAACCCACAATTGATTTCAATTATCTTTATTTTAAGGGACTCTGATGTACAGCGTTTTTATCAATGAGGCACAGTTTTTGCATTTGGTTGGAATTCCCAGTAACCATTCTTTACCTTCTTGGCTACATTTTCCATTGCTGAACCAATTAAAATTAAGTGCATGGCTGCAAACATGTGGCTCTGTACAATGTTCAGTAATAAATAAATAAATAAAAGATAAGGGATGCAATAATGTGTGCGCATTCCCATTATAACCTTAACCTCAGCCTCTTAACTTAACCTAACTCTTACCCGACCCTACCTTTTATCCCATTCCGCTAAACCTTTCTCCAACCCTAACCCAGTTCTTAAAGTTAACCTAACCCAGTCCCTTCCAACGACTCTAACTCTCAACACAATTTTTATGCTTACTGTAAACCATAAACAGTGTCTGATAAGGACCTTCAAATGGAAGCAGAGAAACAAGACCACTTGTTTACAGTTTTACCAGGTTACCCTGTATTTCAAGGTGTGAAACTCAGAATGTGGAATTACTGTGGAACCCGGTGTTATCAGTATTTACAGGTTGCAATATTAACTCCCAAATTACTAGGGCAATCTGAATGAGGTCCATGCTCGAAACAGTATAACAGGGTTCACATTAAGGTCAATGCTGTCTGCATTCAGGTAGGCTATTTGCTGATCACATGCAACATCACACAATAATGATTTTGAAAAACAATTCAATAAGCTGCACGTGTGCAAAATATTTTTAAACGCGGGCAAAGCAAAAATATTCTCCTTTGAACAGAAAAGGGAAAAGCAAAAGGTAAAGAGAAAGTGCAGTGCTATGAAACATGCAAGAATATCAATATAGATATATATATTTTTCCCAGTGCGCTGGATGAAACCTTGATCAAAGGACAATTCAAACTACAGACAACATGCGTAGGCTGCTAACTTTTATTACGACATTTGACAGGATCTGCTTGGATCCCTGGAAACAGTTAATCTCAATTAATGTTAATTACATACAGTACAAAAGTAAGATAGAGTCACTACTTCAAGGAGCCACGTGGTGTCATGATGTGGATATTTGTGTAACAGCTCTACTGTTAATTCAGATGTGGTTGAGAAATGGTCTGGTTCTGGAGAGATATGTTCAAGGACATTACATAATGCCCAAGGAGCCTGGTCTGAAGCCTCATGAGGTTTCATCTGGACAATCATTTGCAATTGTGACCAGGTGCTCGCTCCAAGGTGTAGTAGCCATTTTTGAATAAATTTGAAGACAGCATCTTGGCTCGTATCTCAGCAAATCTTTTTCAAGATACCACTAATGGAAAGCAATTGTTTGAACAAAGTGTTGATTTCATCCTGACAGAAGCAAGCAAGTCAAAAGCATAAGGTTTTAAATTGGGGGATAGTCCTTGTAAAAAGTAAGACAATTTTACTTTGCCAAATCCGGCATACAATTGAAACAGAAGGACCCCGCTCTTACTGGCAAGTGTAGTCATGAACAAATAGGCAGGACTATATTTAGCAGGAGTCAAAACACCTTTCACACAACCTTCTTTAAAAAAACAAGCCAGAACAATTGGCTTTGCAAATGCTTGTTTTTTTCTTCTGACTGTAACTCATATTTCTTATGTTACAAACTTCACATTTCATGTACCTTTAGTAATGCCTGGAATAGATTTTATTTCTTTTTTTCATATGGTACATTTTCAGCTCTCTAATCCCTGGGACGCCTGGTCCTAAGGGAATTCTACACAGTTCATTGCTGCATTCACTTAATTTTTCTTCTCTTTGTGAAATTTGGGGCTTTGCCTGGCCCACTTCAGTGGGCTGGTTATAAAGCAGTGAGGCAGGTGTGAGTCCTAGACATTCAGAGGGCACACAAAATGCAAGCCTGATGCATATAGGATAGGCACGCAGCAAAGCATAAGAGCTACTTTCAAGAAAGGTACTTTAAACCAAATGTAGCTCATTTGTGCATATTTCAATTGAAGAACAAAGGTTAAAAGCATTTTCAGAAAACAGCACAATGGTTGCATGCACTGCAGCTCTGTGCTTCTTTTTGGCAGTTTTTGCATCTTTCTAGCTAGCCATTCTTTCTAACAGCTCGCCTTTTAACAGGTTCTGTGTCAGGGTGTCCTTGGTGAGACTATTCTTTGACTGCACACTTCTTAGACAGCCACGACCACATAATTGACCAGAAGTTGGCTTTTGTGTATCTGTCAGAGAACTGGTTAAGTAAATTTTCAAGCTTAGGCATAGCCACACCATCACAGAGGGATAAAACAAGTTGCATGCCAAATGCTCTGCACTTAAAAGCCAGGATTGCATATGCATGGAAACATTTTCCCTTATTAACTTTACTCCTATTCATTTAAAGTTACTTCTAACCTAAAAAAATATAACTGGTTGGGATATGGGCTAAGCAATTTGATATCCATATATATTTTCACTGTGCCTATAGTGAATAACTATATCTGCTTTTCTGAGCAGATGCCTAAGCATTCTCACACGCAGGCTATGCTGTTTTTATTGTTTAAATTTAAAAGCTAATCCTGATTGACTATGCATTTTCTGTGTTGTGATCACATCATTTTACTATTCCTTTCCTGATTCTGCATTTATCTTCATACAATATTGAATGCATTAAGCACTTTCACATGGTAAAAGGCAGCTTTGCAGTCACTCACTGAGCAACATAGCCCTAAACTCGTCAACAACAGTCTTCAGGCAAGCAATTAAAACTCTCCCCCTGTCATTGTCCATTTGCTGCAACTCAAATAGTTAGATTCCACCTAACTTACAGACCTTCAGGTGCTACATCGATCTTACCACAATGCCCTACTGCAAAAACATTGTTTGTATATGTATTCATATGAGATATCTGTAAAGCACAAACCTAGTTACAACGGCTCCGGAGCACTGTACCGGATTCGGGGTGACCTCAATCTTCACGGAGATACCACCACCAAGACCATAAGGGAAGTATTCCTTGACTTTCTGAACAGCACCAACATCAAAAACACATCACGCTTTCAACTCACACGAAAGAAGCATCCCAGACTCCACCTGATTCTCCCTGTCAAGCCCCAGTAACCTTGGATTGGCTAAAGAAACATTTCACTCTTTTCACCATAACTGCCTAATAATACCAGCTAATTATGGATAGCCAAAGCATTCCTAGGAGTAATTCTGATCTGTCAAAAACTATTGCTAGCCCTGCCGACGCAATGAACCACACATTATGGAGCCCATATAGATATACCCATCACCCTTGGGCATGTTTGTCAGCCAATTGATCAAGCCACAGTACTCACAGGAGATAACAATTGATGGTGTCCATAGCAACAATTTCATTTGAAAAGAAAGTGCAAGAAGGAGATGACTAGTAAACAAGCCTTCTGCTGTGTGCCCAGAAGCTGGAACTTCTTCATAGAACTATCAAGTTCCATCTCTGCCTAATTCTTCATGGACGGCTGATCTTACATAGCCTCCTTATGCAGAATAGGTGTCTGCTATTTAGAAACACATAAGTAACTGCATAAATCCATTCTGGCTCTTGCTGTTTTTCAGCCATCTTCCATTACATTTTTTCCAAGAAGTAATTTGGCGGCACCTAGGCCCTCATTACAACCCTGGCGGTCGGTGTTAAACCGGCTGTAATACCACCAACAGGCCGGCAGTAACAAAAATGGAATCATGACCACAGCGGAAACCGCCAAGAGATACAGCCAATTTAACACTCCGACCACAACACCGGTAGCAACAAACACCGCGGCTGTAGCCGCCAACAGCCAGGGGGAAGACAATGTACCGCCGACCCCATTACAACCCGCCCATCCGCCAGCTTTTCCGGGGCGGTACCAACGCCATCAAAAGCACGGCAGAAACAGTACTTTGAAGGGAAACCACTCACCTCTCCACACTCAAGGAACAACCAGGACGCCATGGAGACCAAGCTGCATGTCTTCCCCATGCTGGTGTATCTGCTCATATACCAGCAGTACCAACGGCTGCGACGGCGACCAAGGTGAGTACTGCACCTAGCACAAATGGGAGGGGGGAGGAAAAAGAGAGTGACACACACACGCAAAACGCAACACCCCCACCCCCACCCTCACCCCCAACAGCATACACACAAACACATGCAACAACATTACATATACACCCCGTAACCCTCAGGAATAACGCAAGGACAAAAGTAATTGAGTCAAATGAGTGTTATATTAGAAATAGTTAGAAATATGTTAATAATTCAAAAACAGTATTTACAAAATATACAATATGTACAAAAGGCGGGATAATGTCCACTCAAAATGTCCGTGGCCCACTGGGCCAAAACACATAGCCCATGCCCATACTTGACTCCTGCTTCAATACGGAGAGAACACTGCAGGGGCATCAGGTCAAAAACACACAGGCACCTCAGGGGGCGGGGGTCACCTCAGCCGGAAGATGGGACAACGCCACTGCTCATGGAGGGGGCTCCATGCCCACTGCGATGTCTTGGGGAGTGCAGAGCCACAGTCTCTCAAGTGGGTGGCATGTCCACTGCTTGGTCCAGGGAGGTGCAAAGCCACAGTCTCTCAAGTGGGTGGGGTGCCCACTGCTTGGTCCTGGGGAGTGCAAAGCCACAGTCTCTCAAGTGGGTGGTTTGCCCTCTGCTTGGTCCTGGGGAGTGCAAAGCCAGTCTCTCAAGTGGGTGGGGTGCCCACTGCTTGGTCCTGGGGACTGCAAAGCCACAGTCTCTCTAGTGGGTGCCGGTTTTCCACTGGTTCTGGAGGGGGCTTAGTGCCCAGTGTGCTTCATCCTGCCAACGATAGGGTGAGAGGATGCCTTCTTCCACTGGTTCTGGAGGGGGCTTGGTGCCCAGTGTGCTTCATCCTGCCAAGGATAAGGTGAGTGGATGCCTTCTTCCACTGGTTCTGGAGGGGGCTTGGTGCCCAGTGATGGAGCACATGGGGTGTACAAGGTCACAGTCACTCACCTGGGTGTCAGACCCACACGGTTTTCTGTGGGCAGGATGCATGACACACCATGGATGCATGACTACAGTCCATCTGCCGACGGGGACAGCTGTACAGTGTTTGCAGTGCTGGTGCAGGTGGCGGTGATGCCAGTGGTGGGGGGAGGCTCCAGCCCTTCTCCTGCAGCCTCGGACGGCTGCCCACTGGGGCTGCTGCTGCTAGTGACAGAGCTCCTTGCGGTGGTGCTTGCGACGGTGCAGGTGGCGGTGCTGGCCACGGTGCAGCTGGCGGTGGTGCCCGCGGTGCAGGTGGCCGTGCTGCCAGTGGAGGGGGGAGGCTCCAGCCCTTCACCTGCAGCCTCGGACAGCTGCTCACTGGGGCTGCTGGTGGCGGGGCTCCTTGCTGGATGCTCTGCCCTTTTTGCCCTTTCCTGGTGGCGGAACCTTCTTGTCCTTGTCAGGTGTTGGTGGCACACTGGCTGGGCTGACTGGTGCCTCCTTAGAGCATCTCAGAGCTCCAGAAACCACAGCAGACGTGGACTTGGAGGCTGAGGTGCTGGGCTGGATTCTGGCCACCCTAGCCTGAGGTGAAGGACGCGGGGGGTAGGGAATAGGTCAATGCTGGTGAGGAAAAGATTCTTAGGGACACTGGGGCGGGAAGAGGGTGAAGGTTTGGGAGTGGAGGAAGAGTGAGTGGTTGTAGGAGGTGTCAGTCTGCTGTGTTTGGGTGCAGGTGCATGAGCTGGATGCTGTTGTGAGGTGGATGGCTGTTGTGTACTTTGGGAGGAGGGGTCACAGACACAGTGGGAGAGGACACAGGGGACGTGTGCATGGATGTTGGGGTGGTGACTGCCAGTGAGGGGCATGTAGTGATAGGCGTGCTGGTGATGGAGGTAGTGGATGAGGATGTAGTGCATGCAGGTGTGAGTGGAGACGCTACTGGGAGGGAGGTGGATGACGAGGAGGAGGGGGACATAGTGGAGGCAGTGGATGTTGGAGTGTCTGCTTCTCGAAGGTGCTTGTGTGAGTGCCTGTGGGATGATGTGTGGTGCTTGTGTTTACCTGAGCCACTTCTCTGTGTTGATTTGGGTGGATGCTGGTCAGAAGGTGTGCTTGGGATAGGTTGGGGTTGAGGGGATTGGGACTGGGTAGAGGAAGTTGGAGGGGGAGGCTGGAGATAGGGACAATGGCTGCCACCAGTGCTGAGGCCATAGCCTGAAATGCTCTCTGTTGGGCCGCCACACCAGAACGAATGCCTTCCAGGTATGCATTTGTTTGTTGCAAATGCCTCTCGACACCCTGGATGGCATTCAGAATGGATGACTGCCCAACAGTGAGGGATCTCAGGAGGTCATTAGCCTCCTAACTGAGGGCAGCAGGGTTGACTGGGGCAGGGTCTGAGGTGCCCGGGGCGAAGGAGATGCCCACCCTCCTGGGTGAGCAGGCACAGGAAACACGTTGAGGGGCTGCTAGGAGGGTGTTTCTGGTACGGGGTGGTGGCTGTACCTATTCTTGGGGTGGGCACAGAGGTGTCCGCCACCGCCAGGGAGCTTCCATCGGAGGAGGAGTCACTGTCTGTAGTGTCCCCTCCTGTCTCCGTCGTGGTGCTCCCCTCGCCCTCTGTCCCACTGGTGCCCTCACCGTCGGTGGATTCGGCCTCCAGGCTGGTGCCTCTGCTCCTCCGCCAGATGATGCTAATGCACACAAGGACAGGGTGAAAAAAAACAAAAAGGGGGGAGACAGAGGATACACTTGGTGAATGCCAGCAACAGCACTACCGTTGGCGTACACAACACAGAGGGAGCTGCCCAATGCACTAGGCCATGCACTACCAGTTACACAGCTAGTCACCAGTTTATGGGGTACAATGCCTAATGCCATTAGCTGCACACCTGAAACCCACAGGACCCTGCCCAGTAGTAGATGCCCACTAACACTATTGGGGTTGGAGAGCTTCAGAGCCTGCCCAACAAGGGACCTACCCTGCCAGTTCGCCATGGCCTAGGGGCACCCACAGCCCACATTCACCCACCCAGGTAAAACCATAATGCGCGCAAAGTCATGATTCTGAATCTGTACTCACCCCCTTGTGGCTGCTGTGATGCCTTCAAGCACCCATCCAACTCTGGATAGGCCACTGCCAGGATGCAAAACATCAGAGGGGTCAGGGTACGACGGGCACCCCTTCCTCGTTGGGAGACCAGCCCCAGCTGGGCCTCCGCCGTCTTCCTTGCCCAGCGGCGCAGGTCCCCCCACTGTTTGCAGCAGTGGGTGCTCTGCCTGTCAAAGACCCCCAGCGTCCTCACTTCCTTGGCGATGACACGCAAAATACCCTTTTTCTGATGGGCGCTGACCTGCAGGGAAATATGCATAGAAAAAAGTGATTAGTAATACCGTCCAGACTGTTGCACTCAAGTCCCACAATATCCCTCCCATCCCCTTACACACAGACACTGACCACCAGACATGCAGCACTCTACCCAGGACCCCTCAGCCCCCCCCCATACGAGGCTTACACACACAGCACTCCATACATTCATGGCCCACGCATCATGCTCACAGTGTACTCACTTGTTTGTCTGGAGGACCAGAGAGTGAAGTATACTGGGGTAGGACCCCATCCACCAGTCTCTCCAACTCCTCCGAAGTGAAGGCTGGGGCCCGACACTCGATCCATTGTTGCTTCCAGACACAGGTCACAGCAGCACTTGCAGTATAGGTCCTCTGCTATTGAAGGTCAGGTAGCAAGTGTTTGAACAGATAGAAAATGGCGGTCACGTCCGGGGCGGTGCTTACCGTCACCGCCGACGTACATTGCCATTGGGTCCTAGAACCCTTAGGGCTCAATGATAACCACTGCAAAGTTCCACGGCAGTCATCGACCGCCGATCGCAACGGCGCACAATGCCAGCGGAATTACCTCATTTCCACTTGTCTCTCCTCACCAGTCAGGCAGCTGCCATTTCAGGGGGGAACAGGCCATGGCATCTAACTGTGTCACAGCAGACATTGGCACATCAACTGACTTTCAAATTCACATACTGTTTCTGTAAAGGAAGAAATGCATTTTTATTGCAACATATGTGTGAATATGACCCTCTGCTGACCGTTTTCCACCCTAGAGATCAACCGCTGGGGATGAATAGGAGATGGAGACACCCCCGTGTAGAGACCCCTTGTGGACCTGGCGACTATGTAGTACAGGCACATAATCCTTACCTACAGACTTGATCGTGCCACAATCCAAGAACTGTGTGCCAGAACTGATTTCAGCTATCCGCTACCCCACAGGTATCCCCCCTCTAGTGCAGGGTCTGTCAGTGCTCCATTTCCTGGCAAGTGGTTCCTTCCAAACAACAGTGGTCATGGCATCAGGGATGTCTCAGCCAATGTTCTCCAACGTGTTGACAAGAGTGTTGTCTGCCCTGCTGAAACACATGTGCAGCTACATCGTATTCCTCCAGGTGGAGGATTTGGCCACAGTGAAGGCTGACTTTTATGCCCTGGGACATATCTCCAACATCATTGGTGCCATTGATGGTACCCATGTATCATTTGCCCCCCGCGGAGAAATTAACAAGTGTTCAGGAATAGAAAATGCTATCACTCTCTGAATGTGCAGATGGTGTGTTTGGCAGACCAGTACATCTCCCGTGTGAATGCCAAGTATCCTGGCTCTGTGCATGACGCCTTTATATTGAGGAATAGCAGCATCCCATATGTGATGGCTCAACTCCAGAGGCATCAGGTGTGGCTCATAGGTGAGCCCAAGGTCACCACCCAGTATATGTTGGTGTATGGGTATGGAGTTGTCCCTAAGTGTGAGTGTGTGGCTAACAGGTATCCCTCAATATTTGCAGGTGACTCTGGTTACCCCAACCTCTCATGGCTACTGACCCCAGTGAGGAATGCCAGGAAAAGGGCAGAGGAACGATATAGTGAAGCACATGGGCGAACAAGGAGGATAATTGAGAGAACATTCGTCCTCCTGAAGGACAGGTTCAGTTGCCTCCATCTAACTGGTGGATCCCTGCACTACTCACCCAAGAAGGTATGCCAGATCATCGTTGCATGTTGCACAGCCTGGCCTTGATACGCCAGGTGCCTTTTCTGCAGGAGGATGAGCCTGGAGATGGTCTTATGGCAGCGGTGGAGCCTGTGGACAGTGAGGCAGAGGAGGCAGAGGATGAAGATGTGGACAACAGACGTTTTCTCCAACAGCAGTACTTCCAGAGACGCACAGGTAAGACACTGTAACTTCACTTTACATTGCAGTTTTGTGTTGGACATTGAACATGGCAGCATAATTTCCCTATGTCTATGGCCACTTACTGTACCCTTTGGCATCTCTATTTTCAGATCTCTGTGCCCCACTGTGGCTCCTGGTGTGTTTTCTGCTGCCCACTATAGGTCATACCAATAAATATATATATATAACTGTACATATGAATTACAATGCTTACAGATTGTTGAACTAATGCATATTTCAATCAATTGACAGACTCCAGGCTTGTATTTGTTCCAAGGGTGTTTAAGTGCTAAGAGGTGGAGGGGGATGTGCAAAGGGCTGGGGTAATGGTCGAAGAATGTCCAGTTAGAGTCCAGTCTCTTTGTATCACAGGTACGTTGTCCAAGGGGACATAGGAAGGGGAGTAATGGCAGTTCAAGGTGGACAGTGTGACTTAGTGGGACAGAAGGGTGACATTCAGGAGAGTCCTATTTCCTTGTGGGGGTCTTGGCAATTTTCTCTGGCTTCTGCCTGGATCACAGGGACCATTTGCGAGGTGGTTCTCTTTCTGCAGGGGGTGGGGTGCTGGTGGCCTGTTGTTCCAGTGGCAGGGCCTCCCGTCCACTAGCGCTGGCGGAGGTGGATGGCTCTTCTTCGGCGTGGCTAGTGTCAGGGTCCTGTTGATGTACTACTGCCTCCCTCATGGTATTGGCCATGTCAGCCAGCACCCCTGCAATGGTGACCAGGATGCAGGATGGTGTGGATGTGTTTGAGGTCCTCCCTGATCCCCAGGTACTGTCCCTCTTGCAGCCGCTGGGTCTCCTGCAACAATGGTGGTATGCTCCCAGGATCCCTGCAAGAGCCTCGTGGAGAGTGGGTTCCCTGGGCAGTCCTCCCCCTGTCGCACAACAGTCCTCCCAGCTTCCCTGTTTTCCTGTGCCTCTGTCCCCTGAACCGTGTGCCCACTGCCACTGACACCAGGTCCCTGGTTGTCTTGAGTTTGTGGGGATGCCTGGGGTCCCTGTAGTGGTGGACACACTGCTGATTGATGTGTCCTGTGGACAGTGGGAAGGGACCCCTAGGTGGGTGCTGGGCTGGTGTTTCCTGAGGGGGAGGCTCTGTTGTGGTATGGGACTGTGGCAGGGTAACCGACTGTCCATAGGTCCCTGATGGGCCACGTTGGTCATCGTGATCCAGGCGTGCAGTGCTGTCATCACTGTGGGCCTCTTCTGTGGGGGGACTGGATGTTGGTGGCACCTCCTCTCCGGTGACGTTGAGTGGGGGTCCTGTGGGGATGTAAATGCAGTGTTATTGCATCTGCGTGTGCCATCTTGTGCATGGGTGTGTTTCCCTGTATGGTTGTGATAGCCCTATCAGCTTTGCCTTGTGTGAGTGGTGATTTTGTGGGCTAGGTGATTCTCTCGAATGGGCATGCTTTAGTGATGGGTGTTGTCAGAGTCACCAGATCCTCAGGGTCTGCGCACGTTCCCAACACGTCCACCACTGAACAGCTCCAAGATTCTGATAGATAAATCACAGAGGCTAAGAGAGTTCAAGAGGGGAAGAGGTGATTAGGAAGGGAAACAGCTGGGAAGGAGACCTGTAGTAAGAAAAAGGTTAGAACACACAATATGAAAATTATATCTCACAAATTGTGCATATAGCAGATATATATATATATATATATATATATATATAGTAAACACCATAAAAGGATTGTGCACCATGAATAACACAATATGGATTCATGAAAAAACAAATCACATAACTTGTCAACTCAAATATTACATGATAAATATCTTAGAATAGTGGCATACAATAAACATGAATTAAACTCGAGAGAATCGTGCGTCTTGCCGATTCGAGTGTCACCATGTAAAAATACAAGAAATGGTAGTACACAATGAATATCAAAGTCAAATCATCATTAAACGAATCGCCCGTCTTGCCGATTCATAAACCACAATGTAAATGCCAAGAAATAACAGCTCACAATGAATAACAAGATCAAAGTACAATGAAACGAATCGCGTGTCTTTTGCCAATTCTTAAGCCACCATGTAAATGTCAAGAAATGGTAGCGCGCAATGAACAACAAGGTTAAAGCACCATGAAACGAATCGTGAGTCTTGGCGATTCTTAAGCCACCATGCAAATGTCAAGAAATGGTAGCGCGCAATGAACAACAAGGTTAAAGCACCATAAAACGAATCGCACGTCTTGCCGATTCGCAAGCCACCATACAAATGTCAAGGAATGGTAGCACGCAAAGTAATCTGTTAATCATTAAAGAATTAAGCCAAGAATATGAAAGTTCTCGATAACAGCGTCGGGAGGCTAGCCCAACCACCGTCCTACCGCCCAGAACAAGGATCACCAATGAAGAATGAAGGGCAGAGGCCTGGAAGATCAAATAGGCCACCGGGACAGGAGCTCAGGAAGTAGCTGCTGCTCTGCACCGGGACCTCTGAATAGTGAGCACTTGGAGCTGGGCTGGCTCCCTTTTATAGAGTCTTGGCCCAGCCCACAACCACACCCAGGCATGCTGCAGGGAAAGTCTCTCAAAGGTCCTGGAAAGGGACCACACCCTAACACACTCTGAAAGCCTGCAGCATTACATTGCAAATGAACAGTATTTGTAAACACATTAAAAATAAGTCTTCAGGAATAAACTCTGCAATGCAAAAGGTTAAACAACAACATATCAGCACAATGCATAAATTACGTTGTTTTGAGAGTGCTGGGTTTTTGCATTCTAGTCGCCAATAGAGCACGCACTGCCCTGGTGTTGACAGGTGTCCATGCAGGTCTGTGATGGGTGTCCATGCATTGGTGTTGCATGCAGGGCTTGGTATTGGGATGGGTGGGTTGTGATAGTGGGGTATATGTGAGGTGGTGATGCGATGGGGGTGAGGGTAGGGGTGGGAGTTGGTGATGGCATGCAGGTAGGGTGGGGGATATAGTAGTAAAGATTTGACTTACCAGAGAACAGTCCTCCTCTTACTCCTGCGAAGGCCCTCAGGGTGCATGGTCGCCAAGACTTGCTCCTCTCATGTTGTTAGTTGTGGGGGAGGAGGTGGGGGTCGACTGCCAGTCCTCTGTACGGCTACCTGGTGTCTTGCAACCACGGAACGCATCATCCCCCAGAGGTCGTTCCACCTCTTCCTGATGTCATTTCTTGTTCTGGGGTGATGTCCCACAGCGTTGACCCTGTCCACGACTCTCAGTCATAGCTACATCTTCCTTTCAATGGACATCTGCTGCACCTGTGATCCGAATAGCTGTGGCTCTACCCGGAAGATTTCCTCCACCATGACCCTTAGCTCCTCCTCTGAAAACCTGGGGTGTCTTTGGGGTGCCATGGATGTGGTGTGAGTGGTATGTGTGAGGATGTGTGGGGTGATGTGTTGTGGTGTGTGCTGTGAGGTGCGTGGATGGTGTATGGGTGATCGTGTTCTGTGGCTCAGATTGAGTGGGTGCTCCCCGCTTGTCTCTCTCTGTTAGCAAACTTTTTTTTCGTTGAAAGGGTTGTGGGTAATGTGGGTGTATATTTTATAGTGGTGTGGGTGTGATGTGTGTATGTGTGTTAGGTGTGTGTAGTTTGAATTGTCCAAAGTGGTGTAGTTTTGTAAGTGTGTGTGTATTTTGAGCGTGGGGGTGTGTACGCCAATGGTTTACTGCAGTTGAAAGACAGCAGCGGTGATTCGTGGGTCCTGATACTTTGGGCGTATTTCTGTTAGCATAACGGTGTGGGTTTTGGTACTGCCAGTTTATCACTGACCTTTGGTCTGGCGGACTTGTGTGGGTGTCTGTATAGTGGCGGATTTCTATGTGTAGGTCATAAACCCATAGCAGTATACCGCCGCGGTCACGGTATGTTGGCGGCCGTCAGCACAGCGGTAGGCGGCATTTACCGCCAATGTTGTAATGACGGCCTTATTTTGCTCCACGAGGAAAGTGACACAGAGCATGATATTTGCTGGTACAATCAGCGGTCAAACTTGTCAGGTGCCTGACCCTGGCATCTACAGATATTAGTGGTAGGTACGTGCAGTGAAACTGGCACCTCTTGCTTGCTTGACCATTCTTATTTCTCCAAACTGTCTCACAGAATTATACCAGTGATTTTTGGTTATGTGAAGCTAGGTTATCTGATAGTGAAGTTGGAAGGTAAGGTGCTTCTTAGACAGTCCGCTACCAGTCAAATGTGATATTTGATTTGTGTTTATTGAATTCAACCATTATGTGCAAGTTCATAATGACAATGAACAGTACAGCAGCGCTACGCTGTGAGCCTGTAAAAATGGGCAAGTACAGATTTATGTTTCTCTGCAAAACTCCCTGCTCTTCAATTTCCTATATTACTAATTTATTTATGAGTAAATCTGAATGGAAAATATCCATTTGCAGAATAATCCCACTGCTTTTGGTTTCTACAGATTAAAGTTATGGTTACACAAGTACTGTCTTTTCAAACCTATGCTAAAGATGCCCATTGGCTCCTTTTCACTTTTCTGCCACTCGGAATTCCTAGTTGCTTCAGTGGGTAACATATCAAATTCAGGTTTTTGTTCTCATTGACAATTGTAACGTTTGTTTAATATAATGCCTCGTACCATAGTTCAACTGTTTACAAGCACTGTAACTTAACATGCAAAAGTCCAGACTTTTATAACGGTACAAACAAGATTCACTGTATCATCCCTAAATGAACACATATTCCAACACCTTGCTGCTACATGCACTCTCTCTGCATCCTCACCTCTGTGTTTATACACAGATCTGCTGCTATTGACACAGTCTAATTCCCACAGAAGAGCCGACCTGGTATGCCCACACTATTTCTTTCTCCGGTACCTCCTACACCATAGTCCACATATATCCCCTTCCAATTAAAGTATGCCAGCTTATATCAACATTAACATACTTTCCCTTATTCCCTACATGTTTCCAATTCTCCTATTTCATATTGTTTGATGACCTATTAGTTCTGCTGTTCCTTCAATTCTTGTATAGTACACTGTAGTATGTGAAAAATAGCTATTCGTCAGTGACCCATGTGCTAACTCATCCATGCAGCTTTCGCACACACATACCCCTTTGAAAATACGAACAATTGGCACTGGCAGTGCTTGTTGCTATTTTTGAATGATTTCCACTCTACCTTTCAGTAGAGAAAGATGAAATGGTTACACAAGTGATCTGGGATGTTTTTAGATGACTGAGACCCCATCAGCAAAATGAAGGTGAGGAGTATGGAATTTCTTCTGAGTGCTCAGAAATTATGTTGCTAGCATTCCTCCTGATAAGGAAAGATTCCTAGCTAGCCCAGCCCCACAGGGGGCCATCTCTAAACAGCAGGTATTGGCCCTAACGAACATTCATACAGACAGCCATGTGAAGATTTGCCTGGAATGAGAGCTAAAAGTCAACTGCGTATTCTTTTGCATGTAAGAGCTGAACTTCTCTGTGTGAAGCATAAACTAGAAGGCTGAGTGGACATTCAAACACACACACATTATTGAGAGAACAGAGAATTTGAGTTACTCTTGTCATATTTAAAAAAAAAATCTTATTCATTTTCTAGAGTGTAAAATATGTCATAGATATCCAACTGCTTTAAATCAAGAACACCATATCCTAAAACAATTATAAATTTAAGATCGACCTGACAGTATAAAATTATATAATGTCAGCCACGAAAACAGATCTGGGACATACATGTTACATGTAGCGGTATTCAGGGTGTTTTCCTTTGAAAAGTTAAGAATTTCAAAATGAAAGATGTGAGAGCTCCTTTAAATCTATAGGATTAATCCCAGTCGTGGCAAGGAAGAGGGGGGGAGCATGGGGGCAGCCCCTCTGTAAATCCGCTGCTCCTGCCGCTTCTCGTCTTCGTCCCTCCCCAATCAATCCTGACGCTTCTCTCATGCTGTTACACAGCATGAAAGAAGTGTCACGATTGGTCTGAGTGGGCAGAAATGCTGCTCAGGGAGGGAGAGGGGCTCTGCAGTTGGTCTCCACCCAGCTGTAAAAAAAAGTCCGGTGGAGAGTTTCTAAGTGTGCATGTCAGTTTGGCCGGCCTCTATAGGACCTGCATCGCCTCAGCAGCTTCTTCGGAACCAACACATCATTCCAACTGTGCATCGCATCCCCGACACTGACTTCGCAACTTGGCCCTTGAAGACCGGATCCTCAATGCTGACACAAGACCTTGCATTGTAGCCTTGCTGCACCTCAGAGCCAACACCCCATTTTGGCTGTGTGACACATTTTTGACACACATCCTCGCCACTAGGATTGGAGGTACTTTGTTCAGCAGGTCCTACTGGGTCCCTGTAGCTGACCCATGGTCTATCACAGCCAGCCTGAACTTGTCACTTTGTCCAGATCTGGCACAACCAGATATCCACGGTTGGCGCTTTGCACTTTTTGGCGGTATTTTCACTAAACTCATTGAAATTGCATTATCTCAGATTGGAATTTTGTCATTTTGGTCTTGTTTTATTGGTTAAAATCACTCCATTTTTCTAAATTGGTGTTAGGTCTTTTTTGTGTGGTGTTTTTCACTTGACTACTCTTTGAAGTGTTGCACACATACTTTACACATTTCCTCTAAGTTAGGCCTGACTGCTCTGTGCCAAGCTCTTAGATGGTTAAGCACAGGTTAATTTAAGGTTAGCTTGTGCCTCACCCTTACAAAGACTGTGGATGCTGCTTGACCAGAGTTGACCAACAACTCAATTCCTTAAAAGCCTCTACTGATAAACGGGAGCTACCATTAGGAAAGATTTCCATAAATTACTTTAGCTCAACTAAGGCGCCTTGGAAGAGTTGTGGGCAAGTGGTGCAGACTATACAACAGAACCAAGACAAATTTAGATTTGTACATTAGCTTCAGACCATTTCCTTACTATTTACCATGGTGCAAGAAGAAACATACCCTTCTCCAAAAGATATGGAGAACAATTTTCTTTGTAAACAAAACATAGATCAAATAGGCCAGACCACCTTTGCTCTTACCATAAAAATACTCAGGAATAAACAATACGCACAGGAGCAGAGATGTTTTCGGTATCAAAAGATCAGATAACTCCAAGCTGCCACCTAATACTACCACCCAATACTGCTTGAGGGCCGCCCCCCCCATTTGGAATATTCTATCTGAAGACCTCCAATGGCTATAAGACCATCTACAATTTCCCAAAAAACTGAATAAACTACAACCTAAATGTTTAGACTGTATTTGACCCATATGTTCTCTTTCTGACTCCCATTTTTGTCCTCTGTTTAACTCTTTGAAAAATATCCCTCCTTTTCTTGTCTATCTCTGTCCCTTACTTCAGATCTTTCCTTTTCTTAGTGTTTAAGCCCAACTTTCTGATGTTGAATTTTAGTTCATTATCTTTCTTTCTGTTTTCATGGAGATCCAGATCTCTGCTCTTATGTAAGGAGATACAGACCTCTTCTGCGTTTTAGAATGGTAAGGAGCACGAACACCTGACTAGGAAGAGTTATACTAAACAAATAAATGACATCAGCAGACATCACCAATGAGTTCTCTTTTGCACCACATTTAGATGAAAAGGAACAGTTTCTCATGGTGTTTGAGTAGATAAGTTATATGAAGACATAAAAAAAATTGGTAATATTTAACCTTACGCCAAACTGTTACCAACCTCTATTTGTTTAAAGTGGTAATTTTATGAGCTATTTCAATTCCAACCAAAGTGTTTTTTTAGAATGTGCCCTTCATGGTTGTGGAGTTTAATAAAGTATCTACTTGTTCATGGGACTGATTGCTTCTTAAATCTACTTGTCCTGTAACAAAATCTACTTGTCCCTTTGGTGCCATGTAGTGCGGCGACAAATTAAGGCAGCAATCTCATTATGTAAGAGCTCTGATAATAGCCCCTCTGATTATGCCAGGGGTAATACTATGGTAGGGCTTGCATACTAGCAAATTCAAGCCCTAATATAGCAATTTCCTAATTTTGTCACCTTTCCACAGATCTACATACCAGGGCTGAAGGGAGCAGTAAGCAATAGTTCCAGGGCTGGGATGCCTTTGAGTCTATGCAAACCTACTAACTCACCAGCTCTTCTCTAATCTTTTCCAATACTGAGAAAGTATTACTCAGCAGAAGTTGACGTTCTTCCAGGGTTGGGAAAAAAGTGGGTGGAGGGAAAGAAAACTTGTAAACCACTCAATAGATTTTTGCATGAGTAAATCTACACATGCATATTTGCTCTTGCAAAAATACAGTTCACAAATATTTTCTAGTAGTATGATTTCCTGGTCTACTTCTGTAAATTCTTGTGAGTTCATGAAAGCCACTAATGCAAAGACATATACCACTGGTGCACTTTTGTGGCCTTCTTTAAGAATTGGTCTGGCGTTAACCAAAACATCTTGTTATTATTAAACTTCTATTTCTCTCTCTATCTATCGGTTGGCTTTACTGCGAACTATAGCATTCTGCTCTTCCACAAGGAGCATACTGGCACACAAAGTAGTTTTGTTCAGTTGCAGGAACTACTGTGGCAGTCAGTGGTGTAGCAAAACTGGAGGGGGCCCCCTGCAAAGAACATGGAGGGGGCCTCCCCCCAGACTTACTAAGGCCAGGTGCTGTGCTGAGGGGGTCCCGTGGAGCTGGAATGGCCTTGTTACAACAATGGTGGTAATGTGTGCTTTTTGAGACCAAAATTATTTTTTGCTTTTTGCTAGTGTTTGTTACAATGGTGAGGACCTTACAGCTCCCACAACAATAAGGTGTTACAAAAGCCATGTCAAAACAAGACACGCATTGACAAAATCCAAAAGACTTGCAACAAATATTGGATCAGTTGGCTTTGCCACTGCTTGTTTATTTTCATGTTTCCCATAATCTTGTTGAAAATGGTTACACTGATATTCCATTTTGAATATTGCTTGGAAATACTAGCCTGCATCAACACATGTTACTAAGTGATGCTTCAAAGAAATAGTACCTAGAATCTCACAGTAGCTAAATGTTTTCTTTCCTACTTTGCATCTAATCAGAGAGCATTCTGGAAGGATTATACTTAGCCTCATATTATTAAACTTTTCAAATGTGTGTACACTTTTTTTTTTTTTTTACTGGAACCACTGTCAGTAGTTCAGTGTGACCTTAAAACATTTATTTAGATCGCTCACCCTAATAATAAAAACTTTCCATTAATGAACCATAAATACAAGTTCGAATAGCATCAACATACAGACACTCATAACCTCAACTGCAGACCGTTTCCTTCCCTCTACACTTGTGTTGCAGGGGGTTGGGCCTGTTTGTCCAAAGGACAAAACAAACATGGAAACTTGTTGCCCTTGACCCCAAACAATATGTCCTGGGTGATGGGCTACAGGAATTCCACATTGCTGGTCCTTACAGGATTTCATCAAACCTTGCAGGAGAGAAGATAGGCATGTTCTCAGCAGACTCAAACAGAGCTTAGGAACCTGGGATCTTCTTTCAGAACAAATACAATAGTTCTGTTCAAGTCAGAAAGATTAAACATACCTCAAGGTATGCCCAAGCAAATTACTTTCTCAATGAGTACCCTTGTTAATAATTAAAAACACAAGGTCTGATCAACTGGTGAAATGCAATGACTCATCTGACCGTCTATAATCCATCAAATACATTTAAACCTATACTAAAGCCCACAAGGTCAAAAGTCTTCACCCAGATAATAGGACTCCTGTCAACATTATGGCTGCGCGCGCTATAGGGCCCGCCTGATGTCAGAATCAGTGCATTAATGTTTCCACCACACAGTCTTAGTCCAGAAACTGCCATTTGCAGAATCTAGTAGCTGCTGCAACGAGCTGTACACGCATTACCTTTATTTCATGGCATTGGTCCTAAGTATCTTTATAACAGCCATCTTGGGCGGGGCACTTTGGATGTGGCACTTGGGGCGGGGCACTTTGCGTGTGGCACATGGGACGGGCACAAGGCTATTTAAGTGACCCCGCCCAGTTCTCACTGCTCACTATTCTGAGGATCTCGTGAGGACCAGAGCTTTTCTGTTTGAAGTCCGGTGTTTCCATGTTCCTGCTTGTCCACCTGGGATTTCCCCGTGTTGAGGCATTTGAAGCAGCGAGTTGCAGACATTCAGGGCGGTAAGACGGATGGTGGTTTCTAGCTTCCATCATCCGTTTTCTTATTTGATAAAGCTGTTTAAAGGTTGATTTTTTGGGGGGGAGAAAGTAGTATCTTTAGCAATCAGCTGTACATATTTAAATTGATAACAAACTAAGCGAATGTTTTGCTGTTACAGCGTTACCGTTTCTCGCAGTCACTTTTCAACTTTAGCTGCTTACTTGTGGAGTCGCTCGGTAGCGACAGAGATACATTGTATGAGTGTGGTTATTCAGAAGAGGTTTAAATGGTTATGAATAAATGCTAAGGCAATAATTTGAACTCAAGGGAATATTTAATTATGGTTAATGTAAAATAGGGACACAAACTGAAATTGTGTATCTTGGAAAGTTTTTGAAATGTGAAGTAACATTTCTTTGAGTGAATACCGTGTTAACCTTTCATTTCTTTGAAACGTATGAAAGGCGCTATGATTTACTATTGTTCCAAGCGACTGCTGGATTTATAGTTGACAGATTCCGAAGAGTTCTGTGATTGATATTTCTTTGTGGTATCTGTGATTCTTGTTACCGCAGGTCTCCTTCCCCGCTGTACCCTTCCTTAACTCCCTACCCCCCACTTGGCCACTCCAATACTCTGCGCTATTAAGGCTTGTAGAGTTGGAGCTGCCAGGAGGTGGGCCTATTGACAACAACGCGTGTACCCTGAGGATTTGGTCTTGCTGACAACTCCCTACCTATGATATTCATTCATTAATCAAATACCTGTCCATTGTTGTAGGGAAACTGAAATAAAGAAAAACAGGACTCCTCTTGGCAAGGCAAAAGCAGATTTACCTTTGCAGTAGGGAGAAAAAATCTTTTTATGACCCTACCCAACTTTTTGTTTAAATGTGAAAAGATAGAAGTGATCAGAAATTTGATTTCTCAAGTATCTTGTGTGTTGATTACTTACAGGGTTTGCCAAGGTCACCAATGTATACTATCTAAGCGTATCTGGTCCTTTGGCTTCCGGTTTTACTGTTCTGCCTACAGCTATCACTTTCTGAGCTGGCTGGATCAGGACCAGGGGTCTGGTGGGGTTTGGTGTAGGCACTGGCTCGCATTTGGTACAAATATTTTGTCACTGAACATTCAGTACAGTGTACTGGGCAGACAAGTGGATTACAGACAAATGCATTATTTTCTGATCTGAATACATATTGTACCTCAGATCTTTAGTACATCCTGATGCTACAATATTTGATTAGTTCTAGTTGAGGGCTAAGTGCAAAATCCTGTATTACACAATTTATTTTGAAAACTGTACTGTGACATTGTTGATGGAAGAGGGTAGCGATTGCTCGAATAATGCAACATTGATATAATAATAAAACATTTTCCATGGCTCGATTTGGTCACTAGTCCTGTCCCGGGGTCTCCCAGCAGTTTAACAGCACAGGTGAATAAGTAACAGGTGTTTTGCAAACCTAAAGAAAAAATGGGACTACAAGTCCCAGAATTCAAACAAAAAAAAACTGGACTGGAGTAGCACATCACCAATGGACCTGGGAAATGTGGCAGCTATCAGTGTTGCTAACTCTTTTAACATGGAGAACAACAGTGTGTTTACTATTCCATTCTCTAACTGCATGTTTGAAGAATTTTGTAATACTATTTAGTGACACTCCTGCTGAGAAACAGGTGAAATGCGAAGGTCACAGTATTCCAGAGATTTTCAACACATTTATTAAAGGCATGATTGGTTTACAGAGTAAATTAAATCACAATTCTTTCAAAATAGATATCACCAGCATGGAAGTAGCAGTCAAGGCACTTAAGTCAGGAGATGTTGATGGCCTGTATCCCTAGTACGTGCATGTTTCCAGCACCACTGGCTTCGTAAAAGTGTGGATGTAAGCTGGTTCCCACAAGACTATACTCAGTCGTCAAGGAATAAACAACACTGAGAGTGACCAAGCACATGTAGCAAAGAATGCAGAACTGCACCAGCTGCGCATTTTCCTACCATTTTCTGTAGGAAATGCTAGATTTCCAGCTGTTGAGGGCGTCTCTAAAGAAAACCATGTGGACTTCAGATGGAATTCTGTAAACATGCAACGTTCACAGAACACAAACAAAAACAACAGAAGAGGAAATTCGTTTAGAAATGTACATTAAAACCAGGCTTTAAAAAAATACTTCAGATTTCTAATGAAGTTTAAACTGAACACACTCTGTTCCTCCTGTTCAAGGCCGGACTGGGTATTGGGCGTATCCCCGGGAGGCTGGAAGCCTGGGGGAGGTGGGGTCACTTTTGTTACCAGGGGCCGGTTTTGTAGCAATACAGCAGTTATAAAAGCACTGCATAGTTCCTCATATAGCCAACATTTTCCAGGAAAAATAAAGGTGCCAAGATAATTCTGGTGATCAATGTGCCTGCTGGAAAGGGACTGAAGTTTTGTCTAGTGGCATCTTAGGTAGCACAGAGATTTGCTATACCTGCTACAAAGAATGTCTACTATGCAGATAACAGAACTGTGTTGAATGTGCAATGCTCAGGGAAATACTGCTTTTGTCATCAAAGCCTTTTGTTACTGTGAGGTTAATAAGTTACAATCATAATCTATCACAGTGAGTCATGAACAGCAATCAAAGAGCTGCATGCAAACTGCACAGTACAGGTTAGAGAGTTATGTTTTCTTCTCAGTCTTTTATTATCCTATTTTGATTAAAAAAGGGTTTGGGTGGAAATAAACTATTAGTAAAGTCAACCCTAGCCACTGTGTTACGCTCTGAATCGTGAGTTTATGCTTTACCAGACCAAGCACTCTTAAAATATGCCTAACTCTGTGGATGACGTGTGAATCCTACACATGGTAGTCACCTTTGTCTTATGAAACATTTTCCATGCAGGCATTTACACATGTATGATTAATTGACTTTGTATGTGTGTGAGATGTAAAGTGCTCCGACAACCTTCGCTACTAAGAGAGGCGCTATAAAGCAAATGAGAGGCAGTGAGGGAGGGGCTAAGGAGAGATGACAGGCACTGTTAGTAGGCGATGGTGAAGGAGTTATTGAAGAGCTCCAATAAAGACGTCTGTATCCTGGTGCACTGTAAGGTCATCAATTACTATGCTTTAAAAAAGAATGCAATTGATATGTTATAAAAATGTGTTTCAGAATGCACAGTTTTTGCTATTATTTCGTGTATTTTTGCTGGGGGGACGAGGAGGAGGGTGTTAGAGGGCGAGGGAGACCACACCCACCCGCCCCCTCAACCAAGCCTCATTGTAGCGATCAGGCTCGCTCGCTATGGAGGGGCTGATCTGACAAAATTTGCCAGGGCTGCTTTTCCCCAGTATGTCCCTGCTCCCGTTGCAAGATTCCCGTTCTGTTGAAATGAAGTTAAATATAACACTTGCACGTGTGCATTCGCATTCGAAAAAGGCAGCCTGTCTGGCCTTGCATTAAAAAATATATATATATAACTGTGTTGTAGCAAGTTTAAGAGGTGCGTTTCTTTTCATCTTCATAAAACTGAGATACCGTCTTTTAATTTAAAAATAAAGCGCGGATGAATAACTATTTTTCATTTCCGCGGTAAACTACAATCTTCCGGACATAAAACACTACAAATCTGTGCTACTGTATTTCGACAGACACGCCTCGCCCTCTCCAGGGGCCACAATTCCATTCGGTCTTTCAGGCTATCAGTGGTAGTAAAAGGACTACCTCACCGTGTCTTTCGAACCTCACTCCTCCCGGCTTGCCCCGCAGTCGTGCGGCTCTGCTTCCCGTTTCCGGAATAAAGGAAGATTATTTGCCCGTGACAACTTTAAGCTTTTCCCTGTCCAGTGCAACAGGCAACTGACCCGACCGAGGAGAAGGCGTGCCAGGCAGTGATTATAAATGAGTAACTTTGGGCTGCTGGGAGGTGTGTGGGCACGTCGGCCACGTCCTGATAATGTTATGAATTCTATGTGAGGACCGGAGGCGAGGATTATGCTTCTCTTACTATGCTTTAATCAACACAGCAGCCAATCAGAGAAGATGTTATTCAACGAAAAAATATCCCAGAATTCAAGATATAACAATAACCATAGAGAACACAGATTATATATAAACCCAAGAGGCAATATAACTTCCTCTTTCTTTGGTGCTTCCGCAGCCAGTTAAGTACCTTGTTCCGTTATCGCATATTTTCTGTATGATGTTGTTGTTCACTGGTCGCTAGCGCTTGCGTTTTCCTTGTGCTGCTTGTAAGTGGAGTGGGAGCGAGAGCGAGAGCGAGAGCATTTATTACGAGACTTTTCCTGTTATGGCAATCGGGAGGTTGTTTCCTCCGATGGTGGAGACTAGTCAGCGCAAGCGTTTTTCCCTCAAATACGCGCACGCAGGCATACCCACGCTCGCTCGTTTCTTCTGGCGCCCGTTTTGAATACGGTCGCTGCCAGGAGAATCGAGACAGCGCATGTGCTCCGACGCGCTTCTTCCCCAGTGATATTTGGATTGAATTATTTTACTGACTAGCTCTACCTCTCTCCCTGACGCCCTGAGCTCACAGTGGTGACCAGGGTTGAAAACATTTGATTGGGTGCTGCCTAGAGTGCTGCAGGCTGCTCCCTCCACATTTAAAAAAATTACAGTTCGGTTACTTGGCCTGCTGGGGTTTGCACTCCCCCTGATTGTAGTCTTTGACTACTCTGAATTCAATTTTTTTTAACGTACCAGATCTATTATGGCCCAGCCATACGCCTATGACAAAGATGAATATTTTGGGGACGACCCCCCCCCCTCATTTGAAGAAAATTTGGTGGGCGCATTGGATAATAGCGTACAGCTATCGGTGAATAAAGTGCTGGCGAAAGCTCTGGGCCCCCTCACCCATCACTTCGAGAGCTTTGCGTGCCAAAAAGGTTGGCTCCCACCCATTACTCCATCTGAAGAGGCGCAATCAGACCAACTCACCACCTCCAAGGGTAAATCGAAAGCCAAGATTTGGGCGCAAGCCGATCTTTTAAAAAACTGTCTTCCTTCATTCAAAAGGAGCACAGGTATAGCTCCTCACAAGCGCAGGACGCTTATGATACAGATTCAGACCAGTCTTCCTCTAAACATTTATCCGACTCTGATTCAGAAGAGGATCTTGGGGACCTGCCTGGCCCGAGCAAGCGCAAAAAGACAGAGAAAGCTAAAGTCCCACCCACCAAAACCCCACGGGTCTTAACCTTCGGCCTAGAGCAGATCATTCACCCTCACTCCTCAAGCTGGACTCCGCCTCCGGAGGTTGCAGATTACCTCCAGAACCACATCAACGCTAGTTTCGAAAAGGATGTGGGGCCAGGCTTCGCGCTGAGTGTCCTCATCCGGATTTAGAAGGGAGAGTCACTGACACCCCTGATATTGACCCGACTACGGTCACTTTTCTAAAGAAGTGGGCTAAAGACCCCAAGAAAGGTCTTGACCGGGCCTGGCGCTCTTACCAGGACAAACTTCTGGACCTCTTCAGTCCGTTGGCTAAAATCTTAGAGATGGCCTTTGTGGCTAAAGAATCAAATTCCCCCATCGATCCTGACATTCTGGTAGGTTGGGCTCAGCGAGCCATTTGTCACCTTGGCAATGCCAACGTAGCCGTATCTACGGAAAGAAGACACTCTATTTTAATGAGAATAGACCCAAAGCTCACTGAACTCGCCCCCTCTGAGGCAGGTCCTGTAGCCCAAGGCCTCCTTTTTGGAGCCCCCTCATTAAGGACTTAGCCAAGTTCGCCGCAACTTTCAATACCATGTACAAAGCCCAATTGTCACTTAAAAAGGTCTTCAGGGAGACTCTTTTTCGGAGAGCCGGACATCTGCGGGGTCGCTCGTCTGGCCGCTCCTATCATCAAGGTCCCAGACGAGATGCCCTTACTCGTGGCCGTGAGTGCTACAGGGATCAACAGGCAAACGTCACCTTCTACCCATCTCAACCCGAGGAGGCAGGGGCCGTTACCGCAAGAATTCTTATAAAGGATAACAAGGAGCCTCTCAGGACTCTACCAATTCAGGTGAGAAACACTCACCCCTCAGAGGTGACCCTTGGGGGCAGGGTTCAAACTTGTTTGACAGAATGGCAAAAATTAACCAGGGACCCCTGGGTGTTACAAACCGTTCAAGGGTTCAGATTGGAGTTTTACCAGACCCCTTTCCAGCAGTCCCCCCCCTCCACTTCTCCATTTTTCCCGTCCCGATCAAGACATCATAAACCTGGAGGTTCAGGCCCTTCTCAAGAAAGGGGCAATTTGTCAGGCTGTTCCCCATCCCCGGGGCTTCCTAAGCCCTGTTTTTCTGGTAGACAAGAAGGGCGGTGGGTCACGTTTGGTCCTAAATCTCAAAGAATTCAATGCCTGGCTAGTCTATCGGCATTTCAAGATGGAGGGAATCTACCTCCTCAGGGATATACTTCAAGAAGTAGATTGGTTGGTACGCCCAGACCTAAAGGACGCTTATCTAAGCATCCCTGTCTTCCCTCCTCATTGGCGGTTCCTTCAGTTTCTTTGGCGAGACCAATGTTTAGAGTTTCAGGTACTACCTTTCGAGCTTTCCACCGCTTCTTGGTGTTTCACCAAGGTAATGAGACCAGTGGTGGAATCTCTTTGCGCCTGGGGCGTGTGCCTCATCGTTTACCTCGGTGATCTGATCCTTATGGCTCAGGACCCCCTTCTCCTTCTGGCCCACTTGACTTGGACGATTCAACTCCTTCAGGATCTGGGTTTCATAATCAATCAACCCAAGTCATGTCTCCACCCATCTCAGCAGATCGAGTTTCTAGGTTTCCGGATAGACTCCGTGAAAGCTCAGTTGATCCTTCCACTGCTGAAAGTGTGCAATATAAAGAAGGAATTGCGCCTGCTCTTATCCAGACAGAGGGTGTCCTTGAGGAGCTTAGCCAGGATGGTGGGTCTTTTATCATCTTTGATCCAGGCTATTTTTCCGGGCCCCCTACACTACTGAGTCCTCCAACGTCTCAAGATATCCCATCTGCAGAAGGGTCTGTCATATACGGACATGGTACCCCTTTCTCTAGAGGCCCGCTCGGAGATAGCCTGGTGGCTAGAGCACATGGAGGCCTGGAACGGGTGGGCGATTTTCTGCACTTTTCCAGATGTGATCCTGGAGTGCAGATGGGGCTGGGGAGCCCGTTACGGGGATCTGACCACGGGAGGCCGTTGGTCGGAAGAGGAGCTCCACCTCCACATCAGTTTCCTTCAGCTTCTAGCCGGATCCTTTGCAATCCGGAGTGTCTCAACTCTGAAATCAGATTGTTGCATTCTCTTGAGAATAGACAACATTTCCGCGGTCAGATATGTAAACAAGCTGGGGGCACGAGATCTCAGACCTTGGCTCGAATTGCCATGGATTTTTGGCAATATTGCCTCCAACATCGCATTTCGGTGATTGCGGAGTACCTCCCTGGGACTCACAATACAGTAGCGGATTGGAATTCCAGATTCCTTCGGGATGGCAGCGATTGGAGGCTACTCCAGAAGTGTTTGCTACTCTGAATCAGAAATGGGTCCCTTTTTCGATAGACCTGTTTGCCTCAAGATTGAATCGCCAGCTCCCTCTCTTCTTCAGCTGGAGACCGGATCCGGAGTCAGTTCCCACCAATGCGTTTCTCCAGGACTGGTCACCCCATCGGGGTTATGCGTTTCCCTCGTTCAGCATGATTCCTCGGGTCCTGTACCAGGTTCGCTGTCTCAGAACGGAAATTGTGTTGATAACTCCCCTTTGGAGAGCTCAAGCCTGGTTCCCCTTGGCACTGGAGTTGCTGTGCGATGTTTCCCCTTTTGATCCCTCCTCAGCACAACCTATTGCTGGATCCTTTAGGGACTCCACATCCCTTGATTGTGGAGGGCAAATTACGCCTGGTGGCTTGGAGAATTTCCGGCAACAATGGCTCTTGTCAGGCCTTTCTGAACAGGCTTCCAGTTTCATTCAACAAGCCTGGTCTTCCAGCACACACAAACGCTATACCTCCGCTTGGAAGCGATGGGCTCATTGGTGTGTGGAACAGGGTTCTGGTCCATTTAATGCTGATGTCAGTTTAGTAGTCAATTTTCTGGCTTCGCTGGCCGCTGCGGGCCTGGCTTACAGATCGATCCATAATTATAGATCCTCCATCTCAGCGGGTCACCTGCCAGTTTTGGGTAAACCGATAGGTGAACACCTTATCGTCTGCAAATTAATGAGGGGCATTCGTCTTTCGAACCCTCCTCGTCCTCGGTATTCTTCCCTTTGGGACGTTAACGTGGTTCTTTCATTTATTTCCTCTTGGCCAGACAATAGATTCCTGTCACGCAAACAACTCTTGTCTAACCTATTGCTGTTATTATGCCTAATTTCATGCAAAAGAGTGTCTGATGTTCGCTCCCTTGACCTTGCAGGTAGGATTTTCTCTCCTATAGGAGTTTACTTTTCAATTTCCAAACGCACTAAAACAGGCACCAAATCAGTGTCCTACCCTGCTTTTCCCCATAACCCCAAACTGTGTGTGGTGCAATGTTTAAAGGCCTATGAAGCGGCCACTGAGGAACTTCGTACGGACCCTAGAGGTCAATTGCTGATTGCTCTTCAGAAACCTTTCAATCTGGTCTCATCTGCAACTTTAGCCAGCTGGATCAGATGGCTTCTTTCTGAAGCAGGAATTAACGTTTCCATGTTTGGGGCTCATTCAGTTCGTGGAGCTATGGCTTCAAAATCCTTTAATTTAGGCATGAGATTAGAGGACATTATGAAAGCAGCAGACTGGTCTTCAGAATCTACATTTAAGACCTTCTATTATAAACCCATTGTAGACATTGCATCGATTGGGGTTGATCAGCTTTGAACTAGCATAATCTGAGCCTCCGGTCCTGACATAGAATGAAACCTTTTCAAGTTTACGCATCATGAATTTTCAATTCTATTAAGGACACGGAGGCAAGGATTATCCCCCCCTAGTTAACAACAAGGCATCTGCTTATGAGTTAAGTATTCTGTTTTGCTATCATATCTCATTGTTTTTACCCACCCATTGGTTGTGACAGTGTATGCACTTATTGATGTCAGTTATTGTTATGACATATACTATGATTAGTTCTCGTTTCCCCTTTTGTCACAGGATTCGATCAGAGTTGAAGTTCTTCATTCCTGGGGCTTCGTGGTCATTCCGGTTTCTGAGTCGCTGTTTCCTCCTTGGACTTTGGATGGTTTACGTGTCTCAGTTAGATTTTGATTGTCTTCATGGACTTTCCTGACTGAGACCTTGCAAAGAAAGAGGAAGTTATATTGCCTCTTGGGTTTATATATACTCTGTGTTCTCTATGGTTATTGTTATATCTTGAAATCTGGGATATGTTTTCGTTGAATAACATCTTCTCTGATTGGCTGCTGTGTTCATTAAAGCATAGAAAGAGAAGCATAATCCTCGCCTGCGTGTCCTTATTAGAATTGAAAATTCTTGACGCGTAAGCTTGAACATTTTTCACTTGGTACCGATTTTAGTACTCGGACACTAGTAGGAGGAAAGAAAACGTCCTCGGCCATATCACAAAACGTTGCGTTGCTCCATTTTATGTCAGTGGTAAGGAAATGATTAAAGCAAATAGCCCTTTGTTTGCTCAAATAGTAAATTCTGACAGACTTAGACAGCTCTCCAATACTTATTACCCAGTTTATTTATTTGCCCACTTATTTGAAGTTTGAGAAAGAAAAATACTGGATTTCACTGCTTTTCCAGTATTTTTACCAGACAGGATTTAAAAACATTTATTTGTAATGTAATGGGTCTCGCGTTTGCACGTGTTAGAGCTATTAGCATTGTAAACTCCTACCTGGACTTTTCTTGCCACATAAATTGAAAATAAAAAGTAAAACAGTTTCACATAACTAACCGGACTTTTCTTTCCATATATACTGAAAAGTAAAAGTTTCACATAAGCAAGCCGACGGCCCCCATAAGCGCAAAGCAGACACACAAATGGAAATAAAAGTTCGCTTGCAGTGAAACCTGTCAGCAGAAGTGCAATTATCCATGTAACCAGCAAGAGTGCAATTATCTATGTAACCGGCAAAAGTGCAATTACTTATGTAACAGGATCGATGTCATGCAAAGCGCTTGACTACTGCACAGTGAGCTCTAGCTACCTACAAAATAAAGAGGAAAAGTAGTCCAGAAGCCATATGGAAAACATGAAGCCTCGTATGTTTTCCGTAGTTGGTCGATGCACTCGAGGTGGGCTAAACACCGGAAAAGGCATGAAGTATGCATGCCTTTTACTAATGAAAGCAAGAGGATTTCAAAGGGCAAGCCCACGAACCAATGAAAGTGACTGACGTGACATGGGCGTGGTTAAAAGCCCAAAGCAAGATTACAACAGGGGACGGAGCGCTTCGCGCTCGGCCCTAAAAATGGGGTATGTCCCAGTAAAATGCCGAAACTGTGTTGAAAAATTTGGTTTTCTGATTCAAGGCTGCCTGTTCCTGAAAGCTGATTTTAGTACCATAAACCCTTTGATGATGCCTTTTTCAGGGGAAAAACCACATGCTTTCTTCTTCAACCCTTTTTACCCATTTTTTTTGTTTAAAAAACACATTTTTAGCAGTTGGCTAATTTCTTGGTCTGGTCCAGGGGAACCCATAAACACAAACTCTGAGTACCTTTAGAATTCCTAGGATAATGGAAAAAAGGACGCAGATTTGGTGTGGATAGCTTATGTGGACAAAAAGTTTTGAGGGCCTACGCGCGAACTGTCCCAAATAGCCAAACAAAGGCTCGGCACAGGAGCGGAAAAGGTCTGGGCGCGAAGGTGTTAAACTAGTGCTTCAAATATAACCCTAATTTGCCCTCAGGCATTTAACTCCAGGGTGTGGTGGGTGGTTTATAAATATAGTCTTTCGCTGTAAAACATAAGAAAACATTTGGCAAACTTGTTTTGTGCTAGTCACGCACTTTATCATTCTTTTTCATTGCCACATTTTATTAAAATATATTAATACCTGTGCAGCATAAACTTTCAGACATGCGATAGACATTAGGGGGGTCATTACAACCCTGGCGGACGGTGTTAAAGTGGCGGTAAGACCGCTAACAGGCCGGCGGTAAATATTTTGCAATTACGACCGTGGTGGAAACCGCCATCAAATACAGCCACTTTAACACTCAGACCGCCACGGCAGTACAGACAAACAGCGCAGCGGTCACCGCCAACAGACAGGCAGGAGACAATGTAGCACCCACACTATTATGACAGGCCAATCCACCATCTTTTCCGGGGCGGATTCACCGTGGATAAAAACACGGCGGAAACAGGCATTTCGAATGAAAAACGCTCACCTCTACACACTCCACGAGGAAGGAGGACAGCATGGAGCCGGAACTTCATATTCTCCCAGCACTAGTCTTCCTGCTCTTCTACGAGGAGCACCAACGCCGGCGGCGAAGACCACGGTGAGTACTGCACCTACGACATAGGGGAGGGGGGAGGCAAAAAACAGGGACACACACACTCAACACCCCAACCCCCACCCCGACCCTCACCCACTACAGCACACACACCAATGCATATCTATACATTACAGTAACACCCCCCAGCCCCCCCGGAAGAATGCAAAGACAAAAGGAAATGAGTGTAACTATTGTAATATATAAAAAATCAGTAAGCAAAAATATAAATATATATATACACTACAGGGAGTGCAGAATTATTAGGCAAATGAGTATTTTGACCACATCATCCTCTTTATGCATGTTGTCTTACTCCAAGTTGTATAGGCTCGAAAGCCTACTACCAATTAAGCATATTAGGTGATGTGCATCTCTGTAATGAGAAGGGGTGTGGTCTAATGACATCAACACCCTATATCAGGTGTGCATAATTATTAGGCAACTTCCTTTCCTTTGGCAAAATGGGTCAAAAGAAGGACTTGACAGGCTCAGAAAAGTCAAAAATAGTGAGATATCTTGCAGAGGGATGCAGCACTCTTAAAATTGCAAAGCTTCTGAAGCGTGATCATCGAACAATCAAGCGTTGCATTCAAAATAGTCAACAGGGTCGCAAGAAGCGTGTGGAAAAACCAAGGTGCAAAATAACTGCCCATGAACTGAGAAAAGTCAAGCGTGCAGCTGCCACGATGCCACTTGCCACCAGTTTGGCCATATTTCAGAGCTGCAACATCACTGGAGTGCCCAAAAGCACAAGGTGTGCAATACTCAGAGACATGGCCAAGGTAAGAAAGGCTGAAAGACAACCACCACTGAACAAGACACACAAGCTGAAACGTCAAGACTGGGCCAAGAAATATCTCAAGACTGATTTTTATAAGGTTTTATGGACTGATGAAATGAGAGTGAGTCTTGATGGGCCAGATGGATGGGCCCGTGGCTGGATTGGTAAAGGGCAGAGAGCTCCAGTCCGACTAAGACGCCAGCAAGGTGAAGGTGGAGTACTGGTTTGGGCTGGTATCATCAAAGATGACCTTGTGGGGCCTTTTCGGGTTGAGGATGGAGTCAAGCTCAACACCCAGTCCTACTGCCAGTTCCTGGAAGACACCTTCTTCAAGCAGTGGTACAGGAAGAAGTCTGCATCCTTCAAGAAAAACATGATTTTCATGCAGGACAATGCTCCATCACACGCGTCCAAGTACTCCACAGCGTGGCTGGCAAGAAAGGGTATAAAAGAAGGAAATCTAATGACATGGCCTCCTTGTTCACCTGATCTGAACCCCATTGAGAACCTGTGGTCCATCATCAAATGTGAGATTTACAAGGAGGGAAAACAGTACACCTCTCTGAACAGTGTCTGGGAGGCTGTGGTTGCTGCTGCACGCAATGTTGATGGTGAACAGATCAAAACACTGACAGAATCCATGGATGGCAGGCTTTTGAGTGTCCTTGCAAAGAAAGGTGGCTATATTGGTCACTGATTTGTTTTTGTTTTGTTTTTGAATGTCAGAAATGTATATTTGTGAATGTTGAGATGTTATATTGGTTTCACTGGTAATAATAAATAATTGAAATGGGTATATATTTGTTTTTTGTTAAGTTGCCTAATAATTATGCACAGTAATAGTCACCTGCACACACATATATCCCCCTAACATAGCTAAAACTAAAAACTACTTCCAAAAATATTCAGCTTTGATATTAATGAGTTTTTTGGGTTCATTGAGAACATGGTTGTTGTTCAATAATAAAATTAATCCTCAAAAATACAACTTGCCTAATAATTCTGCACTCCCAGTATAACCAAAATATATAGCACGATTAGTAGTCCACGATTAGTGCATCATTGATAGTCCGTGGACCACTGGGCCCAAAATGCATGGGCGAGGCCCAGACAAGATACCCGAAAATGAGGAGAGAACACCGCAGGGGCATCAGATAGAAATACAACAGGCACCTCAGGGGGAAGGGAAGGGGGGCACCTCAGCCGGATGAGTGCACGACGCCAGATCCACGAGGGGGCACCATGCCCACTGTTCAATCCTGGGGAGTGCAAAGCCACAGTCTCTCAAGTCTCTACAGTGGGTGGTTTGCCCACTGCTGCTTCCTGGGAGTGCAAAGCCACAGTCTCTCAAGTCTCTACAGTGGGTGGTTTGCCCACTGTACCATCCTGGGGAGTGCAAAGCCACAGTCTCTCAAGTCTCTACAGTGGGTGGTTTGCCCACTGTACGATCCTGGGGAGTGCAAAGCCACAGTCTCTCAAGTCTCTACAGTGGGTGGGGTGCCCACTGCTGCATCCTGAGGAGTGCACAGCCACAGTCTCTCAAGTCTCTACAGTGGGTGGGGTGCCCACTGTACCATCCTGGGGAGTGCAAAGCCACAGTCTCTCAAGTGGATAACAGTCTCCACTGGTTCTGGAGGGGGACTGGTGGACAGAGGGAGTGGATGCTGTTCTCTACTGGTTCTGGAGGGGGACTGGTGCCCAGAGTGGTTCATCCTGTGCAGGACAGAGGGAGTGGATGCTGTTCTCCACTGGTTCTGGAGGGGGACTGGTGCCCAGAGTGCTTCATCCTGTGCAGGACAGAGGGAGTGGATGCTGTTCTCCACTGGTTCTGGAGGGGGACTGGTGCCCAGAGTGCTTCATCCTGTGCAGGACAGAGGGAGTGGATGCTGTTCTCCACTGGTTCTGGAGGGGGACTGGTGCCCAGAGTGCTTCATCCTCTGCAGGACAGACGGAGTGGATGCTGTTCTCCATTGGTTCTGGAGGGGGACTGGTGCCCAGAGTGCAGCACTCACCCCGTGACGGTCCCAGTTGCGTCACTGCCCCTGCCGCTAATGGGCTAGCGGTGCTTGCCATGGCGGTCTTTGCCGTGTTCAGCAGTGCTTGAGTAGGCAGTCTCTGCCCTGTTCAACGGTGCCTGCCCTGTTCAGCGGTGCTTGCCATGGCGGTCTTTGCCCTGTTCAGCGGTTCCTGCCCTGTTCAGCGGTGCTTGCCATGGCGGTCTTTGCCCTGTTCAGCGGTGCTTGCCCTGTTCAGCGGTGCTTGCCATGGAGGTCTTTGCCCCGTTCAGCGGTGCTTGCCCTGTTCAGCGGTGCTTGCCACGGCAGTCTTTGCCCCGTTCAGGGGTGCTTGTCCTGTTCAGCGGTGCTTGCCATGGCGGTCTTTGCCCTGTTCAGCGGTCCTTGCCCTGGCGGTCCGTCATTGCCTAGATGGGCTGTGGCTGGTGGTCCTTCATGGGTCAGCTGGGCTGTGGCCTGCGGGGCCCTCCTGGGCAGCTGGGCTGTGGCTTGTGGGGCCCTCCTGGGCAGCTGGGCTGTGACTTGCGGAACCCTCCCGGGCAGCTGGGCTGTGGCTTGCGGGGCCCTCCTGGGCAGCTGGGCTGTAGCTTGTGTGGCCCTCCTGGGCAGCTGGGCTGTGGCTTGTGGAGCCCTCCTGGGCAGCTGGGCTGCAGCTTGTGGGGCCCTCCTGGGCAGCTGGGCTGTGGCTTGTGGGGCCCTCCTGTGCAGCTGGGCTGTGGCTTGCAGGGCCCTCCTGGGCAGCGACGATGGGGCTGGCGGTGGCCTCCTGGGCAGTGACGATGGGGCTGGCGGTGGCCTCCTGGGCAGCGATGATGGGGATGGCGTTGGCCTCATGGCCAGCGGGGATGATGGCGGTCTTCTCTGCCGTCCTGCTCCTCACTGACTTTGCAGGTTTCTTCTGCCCCTTCCCCACCTTGGGAGGAGTCACAGCTGAGTCCACACTCCCCCCGGGACCCCTGTGAACTGCTTGGCTGGCTGGAGTCTTCCCCCTCTCCCGCGGGGCACTGTCCAACTTCTGGTGCTTCACAGGGGGGGACTGGCTGTGCTGTGGCTCCCTGACAGACTGGCTGGCCTGGTGGCCGGTGCACTCCACATACCTGTAACTACAGGCACCACTGGTCCCGGAGATTTTTTGCCTGAGGTGCTAGTACGGGACCTATGAGTTGGAGGGGGTAGAGTGGTGGGAAAAAGGTTAAGGGGGGACAGGAAAAGTTGTTTGGACACACTGGGACGGGTAGCTGGAGGGGGTTTGGGAGTGGAGGAAGAGGTGGTGGTTGTAGGAGTTGTAACGTTTGTGGATTTGGGTGCAGGTGCATGTGCTGGAGGCTGTCGTGAGGTGGATGGCTGTTGGGTGGGTGTGTGTCTGCGTTTGTGTATCTTCGGAGGGGGCATCACAGACACACTGGGAGAGGACACAGGATGTGCAAATGGTAGTGGGGGTGGTGAGTGCACGTGAGCGGGGTGTGGTGGTGGGTGTGCTGGTGCGGTACGTAGTGGCTGTAGTGGTAGTGCATGCAGGTGTGAGTGTAGACGAGACTGGGAGGAAGGAGGGAGACGACGAGGAGGGGGACACAGTGGAGGCAGTGGATGTTGGTGTGTCTGCCTGTGTGTGATGCTTGCGTGAGTGCCTGTGGGATGTGTGGTGCTTATGTTTGCCTGAGCTTCCCTTGTGTGGTGAGGTGTGTGCAGGCTGGTCTGATGGTGTGCTTGGGATAGGCAGAGGTACAGGGGATTGGGTCAGGGTGGAGGAAGTTGGAGGAGGAGGCTACACACAGGGGCAATGGCTGCCATCAGTACTGAGGCCAGAGTTTGAAGGGTTCGATGAAGTGCAGCCTGACTAGAATGAATGCCCTCCAGGAATGCATTTGTGTGTTGCAACTCCCTTTCTACACCCTGGATGGCATTCAAAATGGTAGACTGCCCAACAGTGAGCGACCTGAGGAGGTCAATGGCCTCCTCACTGAGGGCAGCAGAGGTGACGGGGCAGGGGCTGAGGTGCCTGGGGCGAAGGTGATGCCCACCCTCCTGGGTGAGCGGGCACGGGGCGAAGGCTGAGGGGCTGCTGGGAGGGCAGTGCTTGTAGGGAGGGTGGCGGCTGTACCTGTTGAAGTGGGGGGCACAGATGTTGCCGCCACCACAAGGGAGCTCCCATCGGAGGACGAGTCTGTGTCGCTGGTTGCAGATCCTGTGATCGCCATGGTGCTCCCCTCGCCCTCCGTCCCACTGGTGTATTCAGAGTCCGTAGTGTGGGCCTCCATGCCCATTTGGGATGCAGCTCCCTCGTGCTCCGGTGCCACTGTACCTCCACCTGATGATGCTAATGCACACAAGAACAGGGAGACCACAAAAAAAGGGGGGGAACAGATGAAAGACAGGTTGAGTGCATGGCTTACCGCTACCGTTGGCGGACAATACAGACACAGCAGCCCCCCGCACTACGTCGCGCTGTTGGGCTCTACAGTGCAATTCCTGGGAAATGGCCTACAAGGCTATGGACGACATCTGGACACGTAGATGACCCTGGGGCATGAATAGCTGTACTTGGCACTCTACAGAGGTGGGGTGGGGGGCCACAGGGCCATGCCTTACGAATGGGCCTAGCCCACGGAACTCGCCCTGGCCTAGGGGAACCCACAGCCCTCCTCCCCCACCCAGACACCTTCACTGCGCGCAAAATCAGCTGAATGATAGTGTACTCACCTCCTTGTGTCTGCGGTGATGCCCTCAAGCGCCCACCCAACTCAGGGTAGGCCACCGCCAGGATCCGGAACATCAGGGGGGTCATGGTTCGACGGGCACCCCTCCCACGTTGGGAGGCCATCCCCAACTGAGCCTCCGCCGTCTTCTTGCTCCAGCGGCGAATGTCCTCCCATCTCTTCCGGCAGTGGGTGCTCTGTCTGTGGTGGACCCCAGGGTCCGGACGTCCTTGGCGATGGCACGCCAAATATCCTTCTTCTGGTGGGTGCTGACCTACATGAAATGTACAGGGGAAGAAGAGAAGTCATTACCAACTTCACCGTCAAAGTGAGTGGCCCCCATCCCTACCCTTGCCATGTGGCACATGCATTCACCGTCTTTCATGCACGCAGAACTCTGCCCCCTTCCTTCTTACAACCAGCCCTCTCCACACAGTCATAGCCCATACAACATGCTCCCTGTGTACTTACCTGTTGGTCTGGAGGACCGTAGAGTAGCGTGTACTGGGGGAGGACCCCGTCGACGAGCTTCTCCAACTCCTCTGCAGTGAAGGCAGGGGTCCTTTCCCCAGACGCACAAGCCATTGTCTCTTCCAGACCGAGGTCACAGCAGCACTTGCAGTGTAGGTCCTCTCCTGTCGAAGATCAGGTATCGAGTGATTAAACAGTTAGAAAATGGCGGTCACGTCCGCAGTGGTCACATCCGCGGCGGTGCGTACCATCACCGCCGCCGTACATCGTCATTGCCTCCTGGGACCTATAGGGTCCAATGTTAACCAATGCAGCATTGCGCCGCGGTCTTCGACCGCCTACCGCGACGGTGTACAATGCCAGCGCAGTTACCTCACATCCCATTGTCCTGCTTTAGAGGTCAGGCAGCCGCCATTTCAGGGGCCCACATGGCCTAATTACCAACTGCGTCACACATAACTAGGCCTACTCTCAACACACATACAGGCCAGATTTTGTGTATGATTGGTGTTCTGTGCAGACTGTGGGTACATACCTCTGAGTTGTTTGACTCTGTGCTCGCTGTTGTCCTTCAGAGGCACCGTCCACTGGGACATGTGAGGAGATGGCGGAATCCTCCGGTGTACCGACCGCTGGTGGACCTGTCGACAATGGAGGAAAGACATTTGATCATCACCTACAGGTTTGACCGTGCCACAATCCAGGAACTGTGTACCCAGTTGGAGCCAGACCTGATGTCAGCAATCCGCCATCCCAAAGGAATCCCCCCTCAAGTGCAGGTGCTATCAGTGCTCCATTTCCTTCAAGTGGGTCTTTTCAAACAACTGTGGCCATGGCATCAGGGATGTCCCAGCCGATGTTTTCCAACGTGTTGTCCAGAGTGTTGTCTGCCCTGCTGAAACACATGCGGAGCTACATCGTTTTCCCTCAGGTGGAAGACTTGCCTACAGTGAAAGGTGACTTCTATGCCCTTGTACATATCCCCAACATCATAGGTGCCATTGATGAGACCCATGTTGCTTTGGTCCCCCCCCACAGGAGTGAACAGGTGTACAGGAACCAGAAGAGTTATCATTCCATGAATGTACAGATTGTATGTTTGGCAGACCAGTACATCTCCCATGTGAATGCCATGTTCCCTGGCTCAGTGCATGACGCCTACATCATGCGGAATAGCAGTATCCCTTATGTGATGGGTCAACTACAGAGGCACCGGGTGTGGCTATTAGGGGACTCTGGTTACCCCAACCTGTCATGGCTGCTGACCCCAGTGAGGAATCCCAGGACCAGGGCAGAGGAACGCTACAATGAGGCCCATGGGCAGAATAGGAGGGTGATCGAACGCACCTTCGGCCTCCTGAAGGCCAGGTTTAGGTGCCTCCATATGACAGGTGGATCCCTATTCTACTCACCAAAGAAGGTATGTCAGATCATCATGACCTGCTGTGTGCTTCATAATTTGGCTTTGCAACGACAGGTGCCTTTTCTGCAGGAGGATGGTCTAGATGGCGGTGTTGTGGCAGCTGTGGAGCCTGTGGACAGTGATGAGGAGGAAGCAGAGGAAGAAGACATTGACAACAGGGACTCAGTCATCCAGCAATATTTCCAGTGAAACACAGGTGAGAATACATTCCTGCCTACTACAAGTACTTTTACACTTCTACCTCTATCCTGTCTGTCGATTTCACCCAGTCTATGGTCACTGAGTTGTCACTTTCCCTTACGGTTTTACAGGTCTGGGTTCCAACGTGTGTCATCTGCTTAGATTCCTCATGGACTAGAGCTGTGTGACATAAGTATGTTGACATTACTGTTTCCTGGAAATGTTGTCACTGTCATTGCAAATACACTATTTCAAAATCACAGAGAGACTCCAGATCTTTTGGTGCTTTAGGTGTGTTTATGTACATACAAAATATTGGAAGGGGAAGTTAAATGGTGAGGGGTGATGGCGGAGGAGTGTCCATGGCAGAGTCCAGTCTATTTGTCTCATAGGTGCATTGCCCACATGGGCATAGGAAGTGGAGCTGGGGCAGTTCCAATATGGACAGGGTGACAAAGTGGGACAGTGGGTTGACCATCAGGTTGGTCTCATTTCTTGGCAGGGGTCTTGGCATCGTGCTCTTTCTTGTTCCTGGATCTCAGGGACCGCTTGCGGGGTGGTTCTCCATCTGCAGGGGGTGGGGTGCTGGTGTGGTGGTCCTGTGGTGGTGCCTCCTGTCCACTAGCGCCGGCGGAGGTGGTGGGCAGTTCATCGTCCATGCTAGTGTCAGGGGCCCCTTGGAGTGCCACAGTGTCCTTCCTGGTGTTGAGTATTTCCTTCAGCACCCCTACGATAGTGCCCAGGGCGGAGCTGATGGTTCTGAGTTCCTCCCTGAACCCCAAATACTGTTCCTCCTGCATGCGCTGGGTCTCCTGAAACTTGGCCAGGACCGTTGCCATCGTCTCCTGGGAGTGATGGTATGCTCCCATGATGGAGGAGAGGGCCTCGTGGAGAGTGGGTTCCCTTGGCCTGTCCGCCCCCTGTCACACAGCAGCCCTCCCAGTTCCCCTGTGTTCCTGGGCCTCCGTCCCCTGGACCGTGTCCCCACTGCCACTGCCCCCAGGTCCCTGTTGTTGTTGGGGTGGTGGGTTATCCTGGGTTCCCTGTAGTGGTGGACACACAGCTGATTGACATGTCCTGGGGATGGAGGTATGGGACCGCTGGGTGGGTGCTGTGCTGGTGTTACCAGAGGGTGGAAGGTCTGTGGTGGGCTGTGCCTGTGCGAGGGGAACCAACTGTCCCAAGGCCCACGATGGTCCGGGCTGGTCATCTGGATCCAGTTGGACAGAGCTGCTGTCATCACTGTGGGCCTCTTCTGTGGGTGGGGTGGAGATGTCTGGACCCTCCTGTCTGGTGACGTTGGGTAGTGGTCCTGCAGGGGTGTAAAAGCTTAATTATTGCATCTGTGTGTGTCATGGTGGGCAATGGGTGGGTAATCTGTGTACCCCAGTGCTTGCATTCCTATGTGGGGACTTGTGTGATGATGGTTTAGGGGGTTGTATGGGTATGTGCAGTGGGCATCCTTTAGTGATGGGTGTCCATGCAGGGCTTGGTGTTGGGATGGGTGGTTTGTGATAGTGGGGTATATGTGAGGTGGTGGAGTGATGAGGGTGAGGGTACGGGTAGGAGTTTGTGATGGCATGCAGGAAGGGTGGGGGATATAGTAGTAAAGATTTGACTTACCAGAGTCCATTCCTCCACCGACTCCTGTGAGGCCCTCAGGATGCAGAATTGCCAAGACCTGCTCCTCCCATGTTGTTAGTTGTGGGGGAGGAGGTGAGGGTCCGCCGCCAGTCCGCTTAACCGCCAGGTGGTGTCTTGAGACCACGGAACGCACCTTCCCCCGTAGGTCGTTCCACCTCTTCCTGATGTCGTCCCGATTTCTTGGGTGTTGTCCCACTGCGTTGATCCTGTCGACTATTCTTCGCCATAGCTCCATCTTCCTTGCAATTGAGGTGTGCTGCACCTGTGATCCAAATAGCTGTGGCTCTAACCGGACGATTTCCTCCACCATGACCCTGAGCTCCTCCTCCGAGAACCTGGGGTGTCTTTGCCGTGCCATGGGGTGGTGTAGGTGATGTGTAGGGTGGTGTGTGTAATGATAAGTGTGGTGATATGTAGTGGTGTGTGGTGTTTTGTGCGTGGAAGTTGTGTGGGTGATGGTGTTGAGTGCTTGTGGATGCTAGTTTGTGGATGGTGGTGTCTCTCTCTGGCCTTCTCTCTGTAATATTGGTCGTAGGGGTTTGTGGGTGATGTGGGTGTGTGTTTTATATTGTAATGGGTGTGTTAGAGTGGTGTGTGTATGTGTATCAGGTGTGTGTATTTTGAATTGTCCAATGTGGCTGTGTTTTGTATATGTGTGTGTATTTTGAGCGCAGCGGTGTGTAGCGCCAATGGAATACCGCGGTTGAAAGACCGCTGCATGGATTCGTGGGTCGTGATAGCGTAGGCGTATTTCTGTTGGCGTGACGGTGGAGGTTTTGTTTTCGCCAGTTTATCACTGACCTTTGGTGTGGCGGACTTGAGTGGGTGTCTAAATTTTGACGGATCTCGAGATGTGGGTCATAATAGCTGTAGCGGAATTCCGCAGCCGCGGCTGTATGTTGGCGGTCTTCTGCACGGCGGTAAACGGCTTTTACCGCCAATGTTGTAATGACCACCTATGTCTTTGGCTCTAATACACAATATATTTTTCAGAACAGAGTGCGCTTCGCGTGCCTATATACGAGGCGGAAATTCCAGCATGACAGAAGACTATTGTGGTTCTGCAGCCGCACGCAGCTTTTGCAACAATAATATAATTGAGAAAGAAACCGCACAACTTCTAGGCAAATAGTGTAAAAGGTGAAAGAAGTCGCTTTTTTCCAAGTATGTCCTATTTTTTTATTTTTTATTACTTGGGAACGCAGGGGAGTTGACACCTAAACACTGAATGCCAGCGCCTTTAATTTTCAATGAAACTGTCACTCCCACACGTTAGGAGGATGAAGGCAGTAGGGAGTGCCAGGATGGGCTTTCAGTTCTACGGCATGAGCTAACCACAGTACAGCAGAGCCCTTCCCTTCCTAGCAGCTAACTCCAGCAGTCTTTAGTCACCAGAGACGATGAGCCATTGACAGCAGGTGCTTCTGGGTAATCGCCATCCGCCGAGGCCTATTGTGCTCTGTGTTTTCATCCTATCAATCTGGGAGATATTCAGGCTGAGTGGAATATGTGTGTTGGGACGATTCACACTGCTTAGAGGGGGTTTTGTGCAGAGCAGGGAGGGAGGCGGCGTAAATGTAACACCTGGATCTAGGCACTTGGATAGAAGCATTTTTATTGATTGGTTATGAAAATCATTTTATAATGAACATATGACCTACAGAACAATTAATTAAAAATGTAAAGGTTATACAAACCTATGTATAATACAGATTATAGGAATAATGTGTCCAATACAATCATATTTCCAACTTTAAAATGCATTTTATTTCAAACAACTTGATGCACACTTTCTCCACAATCAAAACCATGCCATTGCAATGTTAACCATGCACTCTGTAGGTATACCTTGAGGTGTGTGGCCCAACTTCAAGCTTAGAACTCCAAATATAAAAAATGGAGGTGAAATAATCAGTTGGGCTTGATTCACAAATATTTCGATATAAGTATCTGACTTTGTGTTCTAGAATTCCTGGCTTTTTACAGAATTCCAGGAGTTTGCCAGGAGCCCTTGCTTGAAGTGCCTAAAGAAAAAGTCAGAATACAATATTTGTGAAGCGGGCCTTTGGCATCTGCTGTGCCAGGTCCCTCAGCAGGCATAATACCCTAGTAGAGCAATGAGAAAATCAAGACGTGCAACAAATAATTTCATAAGCGATCCATCCACTGCCATGTTTTTCCAACACAAAATTGTCTTGCATCCCTGCATAAGCCATCCCCAAACGTTTTTTAAAGTGGGTCTAATACATTGCATGTGTTCTGTATCAAAACATTGACAATGGCAGGATTCACAAACCTTTTGCTGCGATTTACCCTTGTGGTTCCCATGGCTTACTACTGAATTTCAAGACTAAGGTAGCATTACTCCGGGCTTACTCCTGGAAATCTAGAGCAGTACAAGTTCATGCCACTCCTACTTGCAGCAGCCTCTTTGGGAATTGGGCCCATTGTGTGAAGCAGTGATTCATACTTGAATCTGCAGAGGTGGGACTCTCGCCTAAATTCTACATCAGTTAGAACATTTGTTAGGCCTGTTTAGGAAGGCATATTAGAGTATGTCAAGCAGTACTCCTGTAGTACTGTTTTACAAACTCTCACAGGTTTTTATAAAGTGCCACAGAAACATCTAAAATAAAAAACAAATTAGAGACTATTCATATGCAATTACTACAAACAGAAAGACTGTGCCGTCTTTGCACTTTCACTGCTAGGTTGACATTTTGAGGGCGATTCACAAAGGAATGTAATAGAGTACCCCTGTAGTGTTAGCTCCTGTACTCATGAAAGCCTTTTGCGAATCAGTCCCATGACATCTATCTTTAAGAAATTATATAGCTAAAGTACAAGGTAAAGCCCATTTTCTTTTCTTTTTGTCTTTTACCTGATATTTGTATTTTTGTACTTCTATTCTAATAAAATCTAATGTTTCAACCTACAGAAAATATGCCCTGCTCAGTCTTGCAAATGCAAGAAGGATCTCCGAAGATCGTAAACAAATCAGATTACTTGCAGACCGGTTCTATCTGGCATGAAGGCTCCCTGTGTACAATGAAAGGCAGCAGAAGTGAAAAGCTGCAGAGCAGGCTCGCCTGGTTGAGCTCACAGGGCAGTGCAGCAGCCTGTTTGATTTCCTGCCCTCCACGATGGCGCATGACTTAATTAAAAGAGAAAGTGATGTCATACATATATACAGAACCAGCTGCTGCTTCCCCTCACATTCTTTTTGCACATTTCCTTCTCTAAACAACGTGTCTCCTTCACTAAACGTACATTGGAGAGGGCAGCAACTTTGTCCTAGTGTAAACATTCAGGTTCAGGCCGAGTGTTTCATTGTTTACATGCCAGTGCTTGGCGGTTACTGAGGCCCGCTCAGAGCAGCAGTTGATTTCCTGCTAGTAAAGAAAACCAACATGAGGAAGTTCTCAAAAAGACCAACCAGACAACACTTAAGAACAAGCATTTGGAATGCAATAGTCTTGTGTTTGTCCGAGTTAGAGCTCAGAGCAGCATTGATCGATGAAGGGTCTGAATGTGCTGCTCCCTCAGTCCAGCTCTCCTCCCAGTGATTCTGCTGTGCCTCTTAAATGGTGACATGCTGCGAATGGGCAGTGGGAGAGACCAGCTGTTTCATTTTTCTCGGGTCCATTGGCGAGACGCATATCCAGCAGAGGATTTGTTTTTGAAATTCTGGACATGTTTTAGCTCATAAAAGCAGGAAGACATGTCCCCGGATGCCATCAAAAATAAAGCAAGCATTTGGAATGCAATAGTCTCGTGTTTTCTCGAGTTACAGCTCATAGCGTTATAAATTACTGACTGGACTTTTATTGCCACACAGACTGAAAATAACAAAAGGAAGAGAGCGAGGGTGAGCTGGCCCTGGAAAAGCCCCCCTCTGCTGTTGGTTTATGTTTACAGAGGGGAGGAGTAACTCAACAAGCACCCACACTGTTAAGGTGAAACAGACAAATGCGAAAAAAAAAAACCCTACAGAAGAGATAAACAGGACATAGCATAATTACACAGTACTTTGTGCTGCTCCCAAAGTGAAAAAAGGCAGGACAAAGAGGCAGAACTGACCACTAGTAAGCAAGGATTTGTGAAGGACACTGCAACTAACAAATGAAAAGGCTGGAACTCACTCTACAGTATACTTAAAAGTATACAGCAGGCCGAACGCTACCGCTTAACCTAATAAAGGCCAGGTTTGAAATACACAGACTAAGTGACGACTTAGTGCCAATGTATGACAAGAACGGCTGGTAGTTCATATTTGTTGTGTGGTGTTTTGTTGCGGTGGTGATGTGTTTTTTTTTTTTTTTTTTTTGTGCCTCTGTGTGTCTGTAACTCAGTGCAGTGTGATGTGTTGCAATCTGTTTTGTTGTTTTGCGCCAAAATATATTTTACGTGGGTTATGTTTCTTTGCATGTGTTATTGTGTTTTACTCCGTTTATTACAATTTAGTTATCAACATTCCATGCTACATTTCGGTCATAAGCTGCACATGTCTTTGATGTTCCTGTGGAAAGCAACTATTTACAGCTGCCTATGTAGACTCCAGATGCCAGTCTTTACCTTTCAGCTTTGAAAATGTATTTACTGAAGTGTTGTTGCTAGTCGTAAATATGTTTTGACAGAAGCCACTAATAACCAGAATGCATCACAAAAGTAACCGATAGGCCTGTAATTCTATTTTCCCCAACAATTAAACCATTTACAAACCAAATGTGTGCCTAAAAAGCATCCTTACCCGACACCAGGCCCTAATGTTAATTTTTTCATGGTGTTATTAATGTTTTGATATACACAACTCCACGTTACAATAAAAAATCAGGAACCCATTATTTTGCAAAGATCCAAGTGTGCGCACCATAACAATTGCTTTAACACCAACTTTGGCTGAAGTGTTGTAATGAATTTTGGTAATGGCATACAAGCTAGAACTTTTTAATCATATCCCATGTGAATGTCCAGATACTTTTATCTGTCAAAGGGTGGACGCAGGGATTCTTAAATGTAGTATTCAAAAGACATAATTGAATCTGGGCCCCACAGTCATTTTCACCACTTGTACCATCCCCATAGTCAACGATTAAGGTGTTCCTACCTTCTAATATTTATATTTGTCTTCTCTATTAAAGTAGAGATATTGTCTTGCACCATATTTGCTGCCCCACTAATTCTATAAAACCCAGGTGTTTTTTAGGGTTGTTGTTTCCATTTAAAGGGTAGGTTGCCTAGTGAAGCCTGAGCCATTATCCACGTCATCTTTAGGGCTTCACATTGAGACCAAATGATACAGAAGCCTGAGAAACCAGAAAAACACTCAGTCATCAGTGCTCCCACTGATCTTTTGGGTTGGGACAGTGTCATCAGTATGTCATCCGAATACAAAAATGCCTTTTTTTTCCCACTGCCACTGTCATTACTCCTGTAATCTGGTCATCCCATCTCCTAGGTATGACCAGTGGTTCAAGGGCGTGTACAAACAATAAGGGTGACAGGGAAAACCCTGCTGGATCCCACAATGTATCAGAAAGTACGTTGAAGTAAAATGTCCAAAACAAACTGAAGTTGGGGATCTTGATGCATTCCCCTGATCCATGTTAAAAAGTCGTGACTAAAGCCTAACCGGGCCACTGTACAGACAAGGTATCCCAATTCGACCCTATCAAATGCCTTTTCAGCATCTACTGAGAGAAGCACCTTCTCATTCAAATTGTCCTTAACTTGCCACAATACATAAAGCAGTAATCATAAATGGTTAGTTGATGAGTCCAGACACGACCCCTATCCACCTGATTAGTGTGGATTAAAGTAGTGATACATTTTCTTAGGTGAGTTGCCAATATCTTGGTCAGAATCTTGGCATTCAGATTGATACATGAGTTTGGCCTGTAATTGGTACAATCTAGCAAGTCTCTGTCAGGATTGGGAAGCACAGACATTCATGCTTTACTAAAATAAGAAGGCAAGCTGCCTGTTTTGAGGGCCTCTCAAAATAACTTGAATAACAGAGGGACAGTCAGGGGCTCAGTGATCTTGTTGAATTCTACAGGGTAATCATCTTTTCCTGGTGCTTTCCCTAACTTCATGCCATTAATAGTTTGCTCTATTTCCCTCTCTGTATTGTCACCATCCAAAAGTTCCGCCTGAGCTGCAGAAAGTTTTAGTATGACAACTGTGTCTAAACTTTTTTCTTCTTCTACCTGAGCATCAGTCGTTTCTCATCTTTATAGCAGTTTATAAAAATAATAAAACTCTTAAACAACATCACATGGGCTCGTCACTAATGCATGCTTATTCACAATGGTGAGGATTGTTCCGCTTGTTGCTATATGTTTTAGTTGGGCAGCTAGCAAATGGCCATCTTTCCCCATTATCTCATAATGTCGCTCTCGTAATCGGAATAGGTCTTTCCCCAACCTACGCCATGTAAAAATCATTCATGCCATACTTGACCTTGGTCAATTCTCCAAGAGTATTTGGATTAGGTGAGCAGGCATATATGGATATGAGTTGTTTGATCTTGGCCTCTGTATATTGTCTCTTACTTTTAGACAGTTTCTTAGCCATAGCTGAATCTCATGATCTCACCTTAAAGCACACCTTCCCTGCACCCCAAAGTATAGAAAGGGATTGTATTGAAGCCTCATTCTGATCCAAAAAGCACAGAACGTGATTCAATAGTCCTTTTTTTTTTTTAAATCAGTGGGGACCTTCTACTTAGAAACAATCAAACACTAAGGGAGAGGGCTACCAGATCTAGATCTAACTCGATCTCAACAATATCATGATCAGAAACCCCCCATGTTACAATCATAGCATCCACCACATGTCATAAAACATTAGCTGTTGTTAAAAAATATTCAATCCAGGTACGTGTTCCATGAACACATGAAATTAAAGTGTAGTCCCTATCTCTTGGCTGCATCAGCTTCCATGGATTTACCAGTGCAAAGTCGCAAATTAAGTCTCTTATAGAACAATGGTCCTTATCATGTTTTAAAACCTTCTTACCTGACCTGTCTATTACTTCCCGTCCCTCCCTCGCCTTCCTTATTGACCAATGAGGCCCCTTTGCCTCACGTAGACCCCTCCCCTCTCTTTTTAAAAGGTCCCCCGCCTACTCCTGTTTTCTTTTGTCTACTTTCCGTTAGACTTACCTTTCTCTCCTCCTTGGCGTGGCCGAGGGGGAGGGCGTCTTTCTCATCAGTGTGGGTCGCGGTGCCTCTGGTGCCGATTTCCCTCACTGGGCGACGGCGATGAGAGGTGTGCGTGGCTGCCTCGATCGTGTTGCTGCAATGTCATCTGACGTGGACGGCCGGCTCTGTTGTGGCTGTGCTTCCGGGTCGCAGTATCGCGGAGCAGGACGGGCGCCCAGCAGCATGATTTCTCCCTTTCTGTGCGGTAAGGCGGGCGTTTGGGCCCGCATTTTTTATATTTTTTTATGTTTTTTCCTGATTGGGGTCCTATTTTGGATTCTTTCCTGATTAGTGGTCTGAGGTGGCGGTTTAGCCCTTTTTAATCTCAGAAAGGTGGAGTTGGGCATTTCTTGTGTGCCGTCATGTCGGGACAGAAGGGCGTGAAACGAAGGAGGGTTATTTCTTCCTCTTCCTCATCTGAGGAGGGGGGGGTTCCTGTTCCATTACAGTCTACTAGAGTGGCCAGGAGTGATGTTGCAGGGGCTGCTCCTCTTATGTCTCGAGAAGAGGTTCAAGCTATGATTGAGGTGGCGGTATCAAGAGCTCTCCAGGCTGGGGCTGTCCGGTCGAGTCGTTCCTCTGCTGCTCCTACCTCCGTGGAGGCTGCTGGCTCATCTTCATCGGAGGAGTATGGTCTCTACCTCTTCTGGGGGCAAATATGTGTCTCTTGAGGAGATGTGGAGCATTCTAGGTCACATACGGGAATCAGGGGAGGATTCTACCTTATTTCCTCAATATGTTACTTCTTCTCGGTTTGCTATGCCTTTCCAGGGGCCAGTAAAGGACATGGTTTTCCAGGAATGGAAGGAGGTTGACAAAGCCCAGGTTCCGTGTTTTCTCCAGAAATTGTATTTGCTGGAAGGAGAGGATGCTCCTCCTCCTTCTGTGCATTTGGATTCCATGCTAGCTACTTTGATTGGTAAAACAGCTATTAATCCTGAAGACTGTACTCTTTCTGATGCCAATGACAGGAAGGTGGACTCTGGTATGAAAAGGACTTTTTCTGCAGGGAATTTAACTCTTAGGGCTGGTATTGTTTCTGCTTATTCTGCACAGTCCTTGGTTCAAGACTTTGACAAACTTGCTGTGGCTGTGCAGGATGGGTCGGAATGTTCTGAATTAGTGTCAGTTATGTAACAATAGGCCGTTTATTAGCAGATATTTCTTCTGATGTTATCCGCTCCTCGGCTATGGCTTCTGGGTTAGTAATTGAAGCCCGCAGATCTCTTTGGTTGCGGCAATGGAAGGCTGATCCTGGGGAGAAGGAGGCTCTCCTGAGACTTCCTTTTGAGGGTCAGGCTCTGTTTGGTGATCAATTGCCTGCCATGATTTCTAAAGCCTTTAAGGACCGCAAGCATGATTTGCCTTATAAGGGAAGTTCTGCATGAGGCAAGGGGTGGAAGTCCCATTCTAGGTCCTCTCCCAAGTTTGTTCCTTTGTCCTCTTCTTCCAGGAAGCGTAGGTTTCAGCCTAGGTTTTCTCCAAAGAAGTCAGTTCCCTTGGCAAAGGGTGCTCCCATTAAGGCTTCCTGACAATCAAGGTTATGGAGAGTGGCCAGTGGGAGGAAGACTGTGGCATTTCCTGTCCGAATGGTGAAACGATGTCCCCGATCAGTGGGTCCTGAACATTGTAGAGAATGGATACTCCATAGAGTTCGATCTTGTTCCTCTGGGTAACACTGTGGTTCATCCGACTCCTTTGCCTGTGGAAGAAGGCAGATCGGGGACTTTGGTGGAAAGAGTCCGAAATTTGCTGTTTAAAGGAGCCATTTGCAGGGTGCCAGTGGAGGAATGGGGAAAGGGGGCTTATTGTGTTCTGTTCCTTGTTCCAAAACTGACTGGGGGTTTTCGTCCTGTCTTGAATCTCAAATGGGTGAATTCTTGGATCAAGACTTTGCACTTCCGGATGTTGACCATTCAGGATATTCTTCCTCTGATTACTCCAGGGGATTTTTTGGGGTCTCTGGATCTTCAGGATGCTTACCTCCATGTGCCTGTCGCAGTCTCCTCTCAAAGGTTTCTGCGATTTGCAATAGGCCTGAACCATTTTCAGTTCTGTGTTCTTCCCTTTGGCCTGAAGTCCTTTCCCAGGGTGTTCACGAAAGTGCTGGCTCCTCTTGTGGCGCTTCTGCATGCAGAAGGGGTGTTTGTGCATCCTTACCTGGACGATCTGTTGATCCAGACGCCAATCACGCGAGGCTTCATGTGGACAGGGTCTTGGCGGTCCTCCGGGGTCACGGTTTCTTAATCAATTGGGGGAAATCAGATTTGGTGCCTTCCCAGGACCTGGTGTTTATCGGGGCTCGTTTTCTGACTCTGCGGGGTTGGTGACTGTTTCAGAGAGGAGGTGGAGGGGCCTTCAGGATCAGGTGAATGCTGTGCTGTCTCAGGTGGCTCCCAGGGCGCTTCAGTGGTTGCGGCTACAGGGTCACTTGGCTTCAGTGATATTCTTGGTTACTTGGGCCAGGTTTCATCTGCTTTGTCTGGTCAATTGGTTGCTTTTCCGGTGGTCTCAGAATCCGTGCAATCTTCTGGCCCGCATTCCTGTGTCAGATTACATTCGCCGGGGGTTGGGTTGGTGGATGGTGCCGGCTCCTCTCAAGGAGGACCGTGGTGCTGATGACCATTGCCAGTCTCTCGGGGTGGGGAGCGTGGCTGGGGTCGGAGCAGATTCAGGGGTTTTGGTCTCTTAGAGAATTGGAGAGGTCCTCGAATTGGAAGGAGTTGACTGCAGTCCGACAAGCTCTGGTGCATTTTCAAGTGATCTTGAGGGGGGAGGCCGTGTTAGTCCAGACAGACAACTTAGTGGCCAAGTCTTATATCAACAGGCAAGGGGGGACCAGGTCCCGCTCGCTGAATCTGGTGCTCAGGCCATTTTTTTTATGGGCTCAGCATTCAGTTCTGTCTCTTCAGGCCACATACATTCAGGGGGAAGACAATGTTCTCGCAGATCGATTGAGCAGGGTCATTTCTTCCTCAAAGGATTTCTCCATTCGGGTGTCTCTGTTCCATTGTCTGGTGCGGAGATGGGGTCGTCCGGTTGTGGACTTGTTTGCATCCCCGGAAAATGCAAAGGTGGAGGAGTTCTGCTCCCACTTTCGGTGTCCTTAGGCGTGGGCATTGTACGGTCTGACGTGTCAGTGGTGACAGGGTCTTCTTTATGGGTTTCCCCCTTTTCAGTTGATAGATCCTTTCTTGTCCTGGTGGGGCAGGTGGGGGCTCGGGTGATTTTGATCGCTCCCTGTTGGCCTCGTGAACTTGGTTTCCTCTGCTTCAGCGGTTTGCCTCCGGGACGGAGTGGATTCTTCCTCTCCATCCCTCTCCTCTGGTGTTTCCTTGTCTCTCCCGGGGATCCTGGCAGAGGCTGCACTTGACGGCTTGGAGGTTGAATGGCGGGGTTTGACTGGACTGGGTGTTCCTGGTCCTTTGGCTGTGACTTTGTAGGCTGCTAGGCGTAAGTCCACGTTACATTCCTATGAACGTCAGTGGAAGGTTATTTCCTCATGGTATTTGCAGCAGCCTATTGACACTACGGTGGCTTCTCTTTTTGTGATCATGCAGTTTTTGCAGGATGGGGCACGTATGGGGTTGTTGGTGGCTACATTGCAAGTGCAGTGGGTGGTGATCCAAGCTTTTCGGGGTCCTTGCTGAAATTTGGAGGATGATGGTCATTTGATGCCCAAATTGTTTCAGGGTCTGGTGAATTTGTTTCCGAGACCTGTGCTGTCTTTTCCTGGATGGAATCTCCAGTTGGTGTTGGATGTGTTGCTGGACCCCCATTCGAACCTTTGGGGAACATTGATTTAAAACATTTGACTTTGAAGACTTGATTTTGGTGGCTATTACTTCGGCCAGGCATTTGGGGGTGTTGGGTGCGATATTCTGCTCTTTTCCTTTTTGGAAAAAATGTTTCTTATCGGGTTGTGCTGGTTCCGGTTCCCTCTTTTGTGCCTAAGGTTAATTCGGCTTTTCATGGTCGGCAGGAGGTGATTCTCCCTGCTTTTTGTCCTGACCCTTTCTCGGAGGAGGAGGTCAGATTACATGCTTTGGATGTGCAGCGGGCCTTGTGTTATTTGAAGGTGGTTGCTGCGTTTCGTAAAGGGGATTCTTTGTTTGTAAATTTTGGTCCTGCACCGAAAGGGGAGAAGCCTTCTACTGCTTCCCTGAGTCGCTGGATCCGGTCGATGCTGCTGTTGGCCCATGATTTAAAAGGAGCGGTGCCTCCTTCTGGGATTCCACTTGGGGTATGGCTGCTACTGTAGATGAGTTGCAGTGCGCTTCAGTGGAGATTTGTAGAGCCGCTACTTGGGCGTCTCCATCCACGTTTGTGCAACACTACCGTATTGATGAATTGGGGTGTTTGGAGTCTGTTTTGGGGCACAGGCTTTTGTCCTATATGAAGGAATAGGGGTCTTTCTGTGTCTGGACTGGTTGTAATTAAATGAGTTTTTTTATGCATTGCAACTCAGTTGTCTGTCTCCTGTTTTTCTTGCTATGTCTCATTGGTCAATAAGGAAGGCGAGGGAGAGATGGGAGGTAATGCGTCCATTACTTATTGTTAATGGCATTACTCCAAGTCCTACTCCCTCGCCTTTCTTACAGTTCCCTCCCTCACAGTACTGGACAACTGAGTTGCATTTGGCTTGTTTCTGGACAGGAGGGGGCAGGGGTGACCCTTTAAAAAGAGATGGGAGGGGTCTAGGTGAGCCAAATGGGCCTTATTGGTCAATAAGGAAGGCGCGGGAGTAGGACTAGGAGAAATGCCATTAACTATAAGTAATGGACACATTATTGGATCAGGAGTGAAATTCCAGTCTCCTACAGTAATGACCTTCATTTTACCAAAGGACGCAAAAAAACTTTCTGGCATAGAGGGAAGTTTGACTTGTCACCCACAGGGCATATGTTGACCCAACAATAAGATAGATGTCTCTCATGTGCAGTCTGACAATTATATATCGACTGTCCCATCAAGTTTGGTGTAGCCAGTATAGTAAATTTTAATGTCTGATTATTGCACATCCATTTTCCCTGTGGCTGAGTGATGTGGTCTGTTGCTTATCCTTCATTCATGTGGAGTGCGTAAATTGCATGGCCCACCCACGCTGTACATAGTTTTTTACAACCTGGTTTCATCTGGATCATCTCAAATCAAGGTTATGTTTGGTTTCTTATTACCAGTGAAAGAAAGCAACTTCTTTCTTTTCACATAATGTTTAAGGCCATTTACATTTTAAAATATCAATCTTACATTTTTTGTGACACATTACATCTTGGCCCAACTACTTATCAACAAAAATCCTTTTGTTAAACTCTATGTGATGGGCTACTGTGAATATGTCTTCCGGTATGAATAGTATGCGATGTTGCAGAGGTCATTCTGTGCAGAGAGTATATTGTTATCTAATGTGTTTATGAGTACACCAAGGGTAAGCAGTTATCTGACTAGATTTTCTCTTATATGGGGGTCTCCACGAGTCAGGGTTCATGTAACTTAAGGCAGAGCACTTAATCCACCTTTCTAGAACGTGTCCTTCCTCCATGATTAATACATATGTCAAAGATCTGCAGTCATGTTATGTGTTTACAGCTACTGCAATATTGTATCTGGAGATTACCCTAAAACAAACTCCAACCAATCTGGTCTGGGGTCACTGGCGAAGTCTGTGCCACAGATGGCACAGGCCCTTAGTCACATTTGTAGCTTTATAACAAGGCAACAAAAGGTGAACTAAAAAAGAAAAGATGAAAAAAGAACACAGTTTCTCATCAATAAATGAGAATATTTACAACACAAATGCTTGCATTTCCAAAGCATTTCCTTGTCGCCCAGGCTGGGGATCCCAGTATGATTTTTCTGAGGAGCAGAATTTAAACCTTTAAAAACTGTAACTCAGAAGCCATAAACCACCCCTGCAATATTGGTAGAACAGTTCCAAGCGCATGGTGAAACGTTCTTGTTAGGCATACTTACAACTTTCAAGATTGGAATGACTGATTGAATATTATAAATGAAAAGCAAGAAACATGACCAGGTTACACAGTCTTACCCATTTATGTTGAGGTCACTTGGGGACGGCCTTGAGTTGAGCTAGGCCTCTCAATTCAAAAAAATTGAGCTATCACCCCACCCTTCTCTTCAGCGGATAGTAGCCTCTCCCGTTGCCTCCCACGCCCACCCCATACATGGGCATTGGTCTTCAGCCTGTAAGATAATTCTGAAGGAGGCCTCAAGGATTGTCAATGTGTGACTCCTTGCTCTCCAGAGATAACAACAATGATGGTTTTATCGGTGACAGTTATTTGGCTGTTTGTATCACAGTGTCCTGTTTCTGAGGCTGTTCTTGTGCGTCCATTTCAGTGTCACTTCTCCAGATGTCGACGCTCTTCTGAGTCCTTTCTTTTGTGTCCTTCCATCCATCCCTGAGTTAGTCCTTTGGCTTCTCAGCAATTATCTCCATTTGCATGTTGTCCCTCCTTTCCAGTTTGTCCAGGTATTTCTCAAGATCTTCCAGGTCCTCCTACTTGGTCGTTCGGCTGACTATGATAGTGAGCATGGCCGCCAGTTCTAATTAGCCATATTTAATGTATTGTTTTTTTATCTCAGTCTAGAACTGAGTGCCAGAATGTGTTTCCTTTTCAAATTAGTTGTAATTGAAAAGCCTAGTAGGAAGAGCATTTGACTGTTTCTGTATGTTTATGTCCCATGCTTTTCTGCTGTTGCAATAATTTGGCGGGCTTGTTGATGTCTCAAACAAGCTAAGATCTATTGCGGTCAGGCTTGACTTGGCTTATATCGTGACCTGAGCCTGTGCACTCTCTGAAATTCCTGTGGATGATTGAAAGTAATACTCATGAGAGTTTGGATCAAGGTACTAAGAAACTACAACATATCATCTTGTTCTGCTTTCTCACATACTCATGAAAAGCATATTTTATTCCTCTGACCCCTAAGCTTCAAGTCAATAATTTTGGCAAAGCACCCACATTTCCAGGCCCCACTCACGTTGTTTGTCCGATCTAGTTTCCTCATCTGTCGCCCTTTGTTCCAGTGTTAACAGTTTGGACTTAAATGTGATGATTTCTCCACGGAGGGATTGCACGTCATTAGATGTGACTGCTATTGCATTGTTGACTGTATCTATGAATAATTTGATATCGGCATGCTCTTTTAACAGCTTGACCGAAGCTGAGTTCAAGACTGTTGCATCAGCCATTGTTTCCCCTTCACTTCCCCTGAAGCATAAACCCATATACACATGTACATAGGCATCATCTTCTCCATATATACATATTTTTTAAATGTTTCAATGTACATGGAGTGACAAAGTTCTTTTTACTTTTTTAATATCTAAATGCATTGTTATATTCTTATAGAAAGCAAAAAAAAAACGCTTCTGTCGTAGTTTGAATCTTGCTCTAGACAAGACTGCTGGTTTAAGGATGACAGTACTTATGTTTGCAGGCGAGTATGCCAGTCTTACAACAAGTCACGACTGTACAACTGTCGTCCCAACCCTGCTGGCTCACAAGCAGCACCTCATCAACAAACCCAAATAGTAAAAGGTGATTTGTGGCAGCCTTTATGCATGGACTCAAGAGTGTGACATCTCGGGGAGTGTCACGGTTAAACAGAGTACCCCTTTCTCACATGAAGAACATGTCTCAATCAAACATGGGCAATGAAGGAGATGCAGTAAAGTTTTCAGTAGGTTTTAGTAACAAAACTGCAATCTACAATAAGTTGCATGGGCTGCAATGATTAGGATAATAAACAATGCAAGAAACAGAATTGTGACGACGAGAGTCATTAATACAAAGACCCCACCATCTTGCAATAGCATGAAATGACATGAAGTATGAAATATGTCCTAAAACCCTAATAATGTGAACCTAATCTCTGACCTAAAGAGAGCTAGGTGTGACAAACCTAATCTGCCAATGCCATGTCCATGAGAAGAGCCCCCCAACCCACTTTACCTTGTTATGAGGTCTCTAGCTCAGACTCCGTAGGGACACGAAGGCTGGGTCAGCGTCAAGGCGACGTGCAGCATTAATAGCAGTGATGGCATCTGGTTGAAATCCCTCTGACTGTCTGTCTATATGAGGTGCATTTATACAATTCTGCTCGGACCCCTGGCCTAGGTCTGATCCCAAACAATAGATAACAAGACATGCTTGGGACGGCAATTTATGTAAACAATTCCCTGAAAGGCATGAAGAGAGAAAGTACCTAATGTGGATACCTACAGTTTGTTTATCTTTGTCGCTTGATAGTGACGCCTTAGCGCAATGGCACTGATAACGTGAAATTAAAACATTGGCCTAATTAGAAACAAGGCAGCCATCTTGAAAGATATAATTAAATAAATGCGCTAAAACAGAGCAAATTAAGTAGGGTAAATGTTACTGGTTGACGGGGACACCAGTCTGCAAGCCAGAGGGATAAGCTAACTCGGGGAACAAAACAAGGATGCCCTTGCTCCCCTATTCTGTTTGTTAATTTTATAGAGCCACTTGCTATAGCCATAAGAGAAGATAGCAAAATAAAATCCCCTGCCAGTGGGATGTCTAATATTAAGTTAAATGCAGATGACTTTCCACTGTTTCCAAAGAGGGTCTTTGACGTAGTTCACATATTCCAGCTTGTGGGTGGTTATAAAATCAACAGATTGAAAATGGAAATTGTGTATGTAATTGCACTGTAGACACTTTACCCTTAGAAAACAAAACTTAAGAGACATCTCGATGTATATGCAACAGAGGACATTGCTAACCTTTTTGTACCTCTAATTATGAAGATAAAATCTCTTATCTTTTTAAGTGGACGCATCTACTTATAGCCATAATGGGGAGAATTGCGCTGATTCATATGTCAGTACTATCATTGTTTAACTTTCTTTTACTGCCTTGCCCTGCATTCTGCAGATGAAGTTCTTTAAAGAAATGGATTGAATGTTCTCTACTTTCATAGGGGCCAACAAAATGCCTGGAAAAGCATTAAGTATTCTCTACAGGCCAGTAAAGGCGGAGGGGGCTAGCACTACCAGATCTAAGAGGGTACTATTTTGTGAGCTTTGCACATTTTTTATCAATTGTTTTTTAATCCACAAGGTGCTGAAAGACCTAGCAATAACTTCTGTTTAAATTCAATTTTACAGGCATATGAGCTAGATGATTTTTTACACCTGACCAAAAAGACCAACTGGACACCTTTTATGATATGCAAGTCATAAACAGATCAACTCGAATAGTAGATGTCTTAGTAGGATCTCATCCCTGGGTAGATAGAAAAACTGGCCATAGATGGGATGTCAAAGGCTATTATAACATTGGCAATTTCTTTTAATTCAGAAACATGGAAGTGATGGGGTGATATAGAACCAAGCATTAGATATTTGAAAATGCAAATTCAGTCATCTTTTATTGATATTGCACACTTAATAAAAGAGTTGGAGCCCAAGACAATCTTTAATGGAAGATTTGATGAGCACAGAAAAATCTGTTAGGTAATCGAAACCCATACTTCGAAAGTATAAGGAAGTCGATGTTTTAGTTTTTTAACATATTTCTTCTCTTTCTTTTTTTAAAGTACTGCATTACTTCCTTGGTAGTACCATGGTTCTCCATAATTTTTTTTAAATATATAGAAACGTATAATTATTTTTCCCTACCATGACCAATTTACTTAAGTGGTAATAGGTGGGGAAACATATAAAACCTAATACTTGCCTAACAGGAAGACCTCAACTTACAAATACAGCCAAAATGTGATAAAACAACATGACTGCTTTTAATTTTAGTAAAGGCGGTTTTAGAAATTGGGTCTTTAGTTGGCAGTCAGGTTACCCCCTGTCCAAGCAAGGACCCTCACTCTAGTCAGGGTAAAAGAAAAATCACCTTCAGCTAACTCCCGCTCACCCCCTTGGTAGTTGTAAAGTATTTGTACCAACACACACAGTAACTTAATGAAAACAATACAAAATGACACAACACAGGTTTAGAAAAATAGAAAATATTTATCTAAACAAAACAAGACCAAAACTGTAATTTTAAACACAACACTAACACTGTTAGCATGGAAATGTACCTGGGTGCCTCAAAAATAACCCCTCATGGGAGAGCGTGCATCAAAAGGGGCTTGCGATGCGTCAATATCACTCACGAGCAAGACCGTGCGCCGTTTTCGAGTCGGCGTGCGTCGTTTCTTCTTTCAGCAGGAGAGTGATGCGTTGTTTCAAACAGCACTCTCAGGTCTTAGCAGGCCTTGCATCGTTTTTACACGCCGAGCGATGTTTGCGTTGGAAATCCTGCCGCCCGATGATCCGAAAACCGCGCAGTGTGGGTTGCGATCTCACCAGCCTTCTTCAGCGATGCTGCACGTCGTTTCTCCAGCCGCGTGCGTCGATCTTCCAGCCATGCTGCAGACGAGCGTATTTTTTTTTTTCCAGCGGCAAAGCCGGCGGCGCGTCAATTTTTCAGCCGCGTTTCGGAGTTGCATCGATCTTTTCCCCGCACAGCAGTCTGTGCGTGGCTTTCTTACTCTTGTTCTGCCAGCTTCTCCTTTCAGGGTCCTAGGAACTGGATGGGTACCACTTGGCAGGGTAGGAGTCTTAGCAGAGGCTCCAGGTGCTGGCAGAGAGAAGTCTTTGCTGTCCCTGAGACTTCAACAACAGGAGGCAAGCTCTAATTCAAGCCCTTGGCGAGTTCTTCACAAGAAGGAAGGCAACACAAAGTCCAGTCTTTGTCCTCTTGCACAGGTAGAAGCAGCAAATGCAGGATAGTTCCACAAAGCACAGTCACAGGCTTCAGCTCCTCAGTTCTTCTCCAGGCATAGGTTCCTCTTGTTTTCCAGACGTATTCTAAAGTCTGTGGTTTTGGGTGCCCTTCTTATACCCATTTTGCCCTTTGAAGTAGGCTTACTTCAAAGAAAAGTCTCTCTTGTTTGTGAAATCCTGCCTTGCACAGGCCAGGCCCCAGATACACACCAGGGGGTTGGAGACTGCTTTGTGTGAGGGCAGGCACAGCCCTTTCAGGTGTGAGTGACCACTCCTCGCCTCCCTCCTAGCACAGATGGCTCATCAGGATATGCAGGCTACACCCCAGCTCCCTTTGTGTCACTGTCTAGTGAGAGGTGCAACCAGGCCAACTGTCAAACTGACCCAGAAAGGGAATCTACAAACAGGCAGAGTCACAGAACTGGTTTAAGCAAGAAAATGCTCACTTTCTAAAAGTGGCATTTTCAAACAAACAATATTAAAATCAATTTTACTAAAAGATGTCTTTTTAAATTGTGAGCTCAGAGACCCCAAACTCCATATATCTATACGCTCCTAAAGGGAATCTACACTTTAATCATATTTAAAGGTAGCCCCCATGTTAACCTATGAGAGGGACAGGCCTGGCAACAGTGAAAAACGAATTTAGCAATATTTCACTGTCAGGACATACAAAACACATTACTATATGTCCGACCTTAACCATACACTGCACCCTGCCCTTGGGGCTACCTAAGTCCTACCTTAGGGGTGCCTTCCATGTAAGAAAAGGGAAGGTTTAGGCCTGGCAAGTGGGTAAACTTGCCAAGTCAAATTTACAGTTTAAAACTGCGCACACATACACTGCAGTGGCAGGTCTGAGCCATGTTTACAGAGCTACTAATGTGGGTGGCACAACCAGTGCTGCAGGCCCACTAGTAGCATTTGATTTACAGGCCCTGGGCACCTCCAGTGAACTGTACTAGGGACCTACTAGTAAATTAAATATGCCAATCATGGAGGAACCAATTACATACACATTTTATATAGGAGCACTTGCACTTTAGGACTGGTTAGCAGTGGTAAAGTGCCCAGAGTAACAAAAGCAGAGTCCAGCACACATCAACCACCTTGGAAACAGAGGCAAAAAGTTAAGGGAGACCACGCCAAAGATGAAAAGTCTTACAGGCGGTCATTAGCTTATCACATAATGACTTATCGCCAAGTACCGCGGTAGGTTCGTGAAATTTCATGAAACTACCACAATTTAAAAACACTTACTCCACTTACCTGTCATAACTAAAAGGATTATCTGCACACCATTATTCTATAATGCTGCAAATTTCATGAAAATCTGACTGGCTGTTTTTGGGCTACACACAGCACAAGAGTCAATGTAAAACACATTGGGGGAAAAACTTGTTTTGTGACTCCTGTATTTTCTCTTCACCCTCCTAATGAATCACAGTGAAACCTTGCATCCTCTGCCATTGTAGGAAAAGCTATGGTTTCACAAAGGTTTGTGGAGATTCATGAAATGGGTGGACATTTATTAACAGTCAAAATCTGAGGTTTTTGTTGCCTTTTAGGACTCTATGCACTTTACCACAGCTAACCAATACTAAAGTGCTTTTGCTTTCTTATGTAAACATGATAAAATTGGCTTACACATAAACTCCATTTTTTATTTTCTGGTAAGGCCCTAGTAAAGTGGTATACCTATACCCTGGGATGTTAAATTATATACCACTACAGTCTGTAACACTTATTGTACCACCCACTTAAGTAGCCCTTCAAAAGATGTCTCAAGTTTTCCGTTGCAGCCTGTGCATAGTGACCTAGAAAATTGACTCTTTTGCCAGGCCTCAACCTTCCTTTGTTATACATCTCTCATCTCTAGGGTAGGCCCTAAGGTGTCCATAGGACAGGGTGTGTTGTATTTAAAAAGTTGTACCTTTAACTTTTACTTGTGCTGCAAGTGAAAAACTCTCAGATTTTTTTCACTGTTACAAGGCCAGCCTCTCCTATAGGATAACATTGAGTTACCTTATTACATTTAATAAACGAATAACCTTTTTTTGGGAGCAAGTAGAACTATCCAGTTTGGTGTCTAAGGATTTGTAATTTTGTTGTGGGTAACTAGCACATACAAGAGCTCAATTACCGTCAGATGATGTTGCTTGCAACATTCAGACTTATTTTGGTATATTCATTACATCCTTGTATAGTACGTTTTCAATAACTAATGCTTGTTAAATGTCTCATTTATTATAATCAGTGCTTGTTGATTATGCACATTGTGTTCCACCTGCTCCAACTGTGACTGCCAAAACATGTGCTCTTCACAATGTGATCTCCATTGAACATATGCCACAATCAGCAGGATAATTGCCCATTTCCTTAACAAGCAACCAACTGCCTTTCCACCTGCTCCAACTGTAACTGCCAAAACATGTGCTCATCACAATGTGATCTGTATTGAACATGTGCCACTATCTGGAGGATAATTGCTCATTTCCTTACAAAGCAATCAACTGCTAAAAGGCACATGTGCACCATTGACTATTTAAGGAGGCTTGTGAGTCTGAGGCCTTGCTTGGCTTTGTACTTATTGCTGTGCTCACCTGTTTGCAGTCAAGTCAAGTTATTTGTCCACCAGCCTGCCTCCTGTCCAATTCCAGTGCTAGTCAAGTTCCTTGTTCTTCAACCTTCAAGCAAGTAATTTCAGTTCAAAGTGAAGAAAGACTAATCTTTTGAATGAAACAAAACAGAGCTCTGTCTTTTAAATAATTTATCACAATAAGAACTAGCTTGATTTATCGTTTGGATGGTAATCCAAGATACCGCTAAACAGACTTTAAAGAAATATGTATTTCCTGTAACAAGGGCTCCCCTGAGAATTAGGAGATTGAAAATAGATTACGTTTATCAAAACTATTATTGGCAAGAGATTATGCCAGAAAACAAAGAAGCCATTTAGTCAACTTGATTGTTTTTGAGTTTGGATATTGCTTCATAAAGTCTTGAAAGTGTTATGAAAAGATGAAGAGACCTGTACAGCCTTATAGAAACCTATGCACAATGTGTCAACAATAACTGACGTTATGCAATGTAAAATAGGTTATACAAGTTCAATGTATTAATCAAGTAATTCTTTTACACCCCAGAATCCTAAATAACCAAGAACCCAGTATATTGAGAAATCAGAAGACCCGATACCAAACACAGCATGCAGTCCAGCAGTCCAAGGCTGCAGTCCACGAAGGAGAAGCTGGTATTTTCTCTTTGTCACTTACCATAACCCCCTTCCCCATGAGGACCTGTGAGAGGGAATGTACTCTTCATTGCGGTCATGTTAGTCCTCACCGGGTTTGGGGAATTGTCATGGCTCCATTGGAACACCTGGAATTCAGGTGAGTGGCTCACACAGAAAAAATGTAAACCACTGTTTAATGGTAAAGTTGGATTTTAATTCTGAAAATTCTACCTTTATAATGTTGGCATTTTCTTGTCCTAACCATTTGGTGCCTGACTAGGTGTAGTTGGCAGTTGGCATTTGTGCATTTCTCCCACACAGTCACACAAAAGGGAGAGTATGTGTTGGCAGGATGGGCCATCCCGAGAGAATGGGAGGGTCGGTGCTGTGCACAGCCTCACTTGCACTTAAAAGGAGCTTCCTCAGCCTAGAAACAAAGAACTTCACACTAGCTTTATTGCCCCCAGACATCCTGGGACCAGGGCAGGGAGGAAGGAAATTCCAATACCATCTGTAGGGGGAATTATCTCTAGAAGTTTCTTCCACTTTAAAGTTGGCATCAGGTGTAAAATTAGAACCTGCATACCCAATCTTCGGCTTATTTCAGGACCTGCAGAGGACTCTGCTGACGGGGGGCCTGCACTGCCTGCAACATGGTTGTGGGCAGTGCAGGGGCCCCATCCACTTCAAGTATCCGAGCTGTGCTCAATCACAGTCAGCCATAACTTTTAACTTTGCCGATATTTCTGTAGTTGGCGCTTTGATGTTTTTGACACTCTTTTCCACTTAAAACTTGGGTTTTTGTCATATTGTTGGTGCAGGAGTTTTCTTGTGTAGTTTTTTTCACTTCTTTACTGTTCAAGTGCTGCATAAATACTTTACACGCTGCCTCTAAGTTATGCCTGACTGCATTTGTGCCAAGCTACATGTTTCACAACCCTGAGATACAGAAAAACATCTCACTCGTCTTAAATGGTGATTACCAGGCCCATCTGGACAGTCAAAGTGGTGATAAGGTATTCTATAAATCTAACAGCATGTGCAAACTGACAGATCAATAATTTAATATATGAAGGGGCATTATCCAAAGTAGGCCTGGATGAAATTTAAATTACTCTTCATTAATTTGTGTAATTTCAGGAATTTCACATTACACTGTTACACAAAATACCAGAAGTTACAAGGCTTCCCATGTAGCATACTTATGCTGTTGTTCACACAAAATGATGGCGCAGGAGTAGGGAACAGCCACAACTACAATGCAGGTGGCTGTTGTTGACGGCAATTATGCTTTTCTCTGTATTTGTAAAACAAAATGTGTCCTTGTCTCAAACATTGATGCAAAAATGCATTTTACGCTAAGATATAGGGGGTCATTACAACCCTGGCGGACGGTGGTAAAGGTGCGGTAATACCGCAAACAGTCTGGCGGAGAAAAAAAGGGAATCATGACCCTGGCGGAAACCGCCAACAAAGACAGCCACTTTAACACACCGCCCGCCACGGCGGTACAGACAAGCAGTGCGGCGGTCACCGCCAACAGACAGGTGGAAGATAATGTACCGCCCATAGTATCACAACCCGCCAATCCGCCACCTTTTCCGGGGCGGATTCACCGTGGATAAAAACACAGTGGAAACAGTTACTGCAATGGGAATACGCTCACCTGAACACATCCCACGAGGATGGAGGATTCCATGGAGCCGGAATTACAAATCCTACCGGCCCTTGTATTCCTACTCATCTACAAAGAGCAACGCCGGCGCCAGTGAAGACAACGGTGAGTACTGCAACTATGACATAGGGGAGGGGGGAGGCAAAAGTTAGGGGGACACACACGAAGCACCCCCACCCCCACCCTCGCATATTACAACACACACACCAATGCATTCACAAAAATCACAGTAACAACCCACAACCCCCCCCGGAAGAATGCAAAGACAAAACGAAATCAGTTCAAACATTGTAATGTTTCAATATACATGTCTCAAAAATATACAGATATATTATAAAATCATTCAAAAGTATATACACTACGAGAAGTAGTGCAGATATGCACATATCAATATCCGTGCACCAGTAGTCCAAAAATGCATGGGCGAGGCCCACAAAAGATACCTGTCCACAAACGGAGAGAACACTGCCGGGGCATCAGATAGAAATACTTAAGGCACCTCAGGGGGAAGGGAAGGGGGGCACCTCAGCCGGATGAGTGCAAAGCCAGATCCACGACGGGGCTCCATGCCCATTGATGTATCCTGGGGAGTACAAAGCCACAGTCTCTCTAGTCTCTACAGTGGGTGGTTTGCCCACTGTACCATCCTGGGGAGTGCAAAGCCACAGTCTCTCAAGTCTCTACAGTGGGTGGGTTGCCCACTGTACCATCCTGGGGAGTGCAAAGCCACAGTCTCTCAAGTCTCTACAGTGGGTGGTTTGCCCACTATACCATCCTGGGGAGTGCAAAGCCACAGTCTCTCAAGTCTCTACAGTGGGTGGTTTGCCCACTGTTCAATCCTGGGGAGTGCAAAGCCACAGTCTCTCAAGTCTCTACAGTGGGTGGTTTGCCCACTGTACCATCCTGGGGAGTGCAAAGCCACAGTCTCTCAAGTCTCTACAGTGGGTGGTTTGCCCACTGTACCATCCTGGGGAGTGCAAAGCCACAGTCTCTCAAGTCTCTACAGTGGGTGGGTTGCCCACTGGACCATCCTGGGGATTGCAAAGCCACAGTTTCGCAAGTAGATAACAGCCTCCACTGGTTCTGGAGGGGGACTGGTGCCCAGACTGGATTAGTCTCCCCGTGACAGTTCCTGTCCCGTCAATGTCCCAGCTGCATATGGGATAACGATGCTTGATGTGGCGGCCTTTTCATTCTTCCCCGGTGCATGCCCTGTTCAGCGGTGCTTTGCCATGGCGGTCTCTGGACTGTTCAGCGGTGCTTTGCCATGGCGGTCTCTGGACTGTTCAGCTGTGCTTTGCCATGGCGGTTCTGGACTGTTGAGCGGTGCTTTGCCATGGCGGTCTCTAGACTGTTCAGCGGTGCTTTGCCATGGCAGTCTCTGGACTGTTCAGCTGTGCTTTGCCATGGCGGTCTCTGGACTGTTCTGCGGTGCTTTGCCATGGCGGTCTCTGGACTGTTCAGCGGTGCTTTGCCATGGCGGCTCTGGACTGTTCTGCAGTGCTTTGCCATGGCGGTCTCTGGACTGTTCTGCTGTGCTTTGCCATGGCGGTCTCTGGACTGTTCAGCGGTGCTTTGCCATGGCGGTCTCTGGACTGTTCTGCGGTGCTTTGCCATGGCGGTCTATGGACTGGGCATTGGTGTGTGGCATGACGTTCTCTGGACTGGGCATTGGTGTGTGGCATGATGTTCCCTTATTGCCCAGCGGGGCTGTGGCAGCCGGGGCCCTCCTGGGCACTGAATCCGGCGGTGATCTCCTGACCAGTGACGATACTTGGGCCCTCCTGGGCACTGACTCCAGTGGTGGTCTCCTGACCAGTGACGAGACTTGGGCCCTCCTGGGCACTGACTCCGGCGGTGGTCTCCTGACCAGTGACGAGACTTGGGCCCTCCTGGGCACTGACTCCGGCGGTGGTCTCCTGACCAGTGACGAGACTTGGGCCCTCCTGGGCACTGACTCCGGCGGTGGTCTCCTGACCAGTGACGATACTTGGGCCCTCCTGGGCACTGACTCCGGCGGTGGTCTCCGGACCAGTGAGGAGACTTGGGCCCTCCTGGGCAATGACTCTGGCGGTGGTCTCCGGACCAGTGACGACGGTGCTGGTGGTGGCGTCCCGACCGCCGGGAAGGATGCTGCCCTTCTCCGCCGTGATGGTCACACCAGGCTGTGCAGACTTCCTCTGGCCCTTCCCCACCTTTGGAGGAGTCACAGCTGACTCTGCAATCCCCCTGGGACCCCTGTGAGTTGTTTTGCCTCCAGGAGTCTTCACAGGGTCCCGTCGGCCACTTTCCAATTTCAAAGCCTTTACAGGGGGTGGGCTGCCATTGCCTTGGCTCTGGGTCACACTGCTTGCCCTGGTGGCCGGTGCACTCCACACACCTTGAACAGGCACCACTGGTACTGGAGGCTTTTTGGCTGAGGCGCTACGACGGGACTGATGAATTGGAGGCGGAGGTGGGGGCAAAAAGGTCAACTTTGCAGAGGGACAGTTTCTGACGAACACTGGGATGGGTAGCTGGAGGGGGTCTGGGAGTGGAGGAAGAGGAGGTGGTTGTAGGAGGTGTCACTTTAGGTGTTTTGGGTGCAGGTGCAGGTACTGGAGGCTGTTGTGAGGTGGATGGATGTTGGGTGTGTGGGTGCCCGCGTTTGTGTACTTTGGGAGGGGGCGTCACAGACGCACTGGGAGAGGACACAGGGGACGTGTAAATGGGAGTGGAGGTGGTGAGTTCAGGTGAGCAGGGTGTGGTGCTGGGTGTTCTGGTGCGACTCCTGGTGCCTGTAGATGTAGTGCATGCAGGTGAGAGTGTAGACAAGACTGGGAGGGAGGAGGGAGACGACGAGGAGGGGGACACAGTGGAGGCAGTGGATGTTGCTGTGTCTGCATGTGGGTGATGCTTGTGTGTGTGCCTGTGGGTTGTGTGGTGCCTATGTTTGCCAGAGCTTCCCTTGTGTGTTGACATGTGTGCATGCTGGTCTGTAGGTGAGCTTGGGATGGGCTGGGGTACAGGGGAATGGGTCTGGGTGGAGGAGGTTGGAGGGGGGAGGCTAGACACAAGGACAATGGCTGCCATCAGTGCTGAGGCCAGAGATTGCAGGGTTCGCTGAAGGACAGCCTGACCAGAATGAATGCCCTCCAGGAATGCATTACCGTGTTGCAACTCCCTTTCAACACCCTGGATGGCATTCACAATGGTAGACTGCCCAACAGTGAGTGACCTGAGGAGGTCAATGGCCTCCTCACTGAGGGCAGCCGGGTTGACAGGGGCAGGGCCTGAGGTGCCTAGGGGCGAAAGTGATGCCCACCCTCCTGGGTGAGCGGGCACGGGGCGAACGCTGAGGGGCTGCTGGGAGGGCGGTGCTGGTAGGGGAGGTGGCGGCTGTACCTGTAGAAGTGAGGCGCACAGATGGTGCCGCCACCACAAGGGAACTCCCATCGGCGGACGAGTCCGTGTCGCTAGTTGGTGATCCGGTGGCCGACGTGAAGCTCCCCTCGCCCTCCGTCCCACTGGTGCATTCTGAGTCCGTGGTGTGGCCCTCCATGGCCATGTGGCATGCAGCTCCCTCGTGCTCCGATGCCACTGTACCTCCGCCTGATGATGCTGATGCACAAAAGAACAGGGAGAGCACAAAAAAGGGGGGGGGGGAGACAGAAGAAAGACAGGTTGAGTGCATGGCATACCGCTACCGTTGGCGGACAATACAGACACAGCAGCCCCCTGCACTACGCCGTGCTCCTGGCCTCTGCAGATGCAATTTCTGGGATCTGGCCTACATGGCTATGGTGGACATCTGCACACATGGATGCCACAGGGGCATCTATACCTGTTCTTGGCACTCTACTGCGGTGGGGTAGAGTGCCACATGGCCTGAATTATGGAGAGGCCTAGCCTACGTATTTCTGCCTTGCATAGGTACACCCACAGGCCTCCTCCCCCACCAAGACACCTCCACTGCGCGCAAAGTCCGCAGAATGAGAGAGTACTCACCCCCTTGTGTCTGCTGTGATTCCCTCAAGCGCCCATCCAACTCAGGGTAGGCCACGGCCAAGATCCTGAACATCAGGGGGGTCATGGGGCAACGGGCACCCCTCCCATGTTGGGAGGCCATCCCCAGCTGAGCCTCCACCGTCTTCTTGCTCCAGCGGCGAATGTCCTCCCATCTTTTCCAGCAGTTGTTGCCCCGTCTCTGGTGGACCCCCAGGGTCCGGACGTCCTTGGCGAAGGCACGCCAAATGTCCTTCTTCTGGTGGGCGCTGACCTACATGACATGCACAAGGAAAGAAGCGAAGTCATTACCAACTGCACCGTCGATGTGAGTGGCCCCCCTCCCTACCCTAGCCATGTGGCACATTCATTTACATGCATTCATGTAAATGTAAATTCTCTGCCCCCTTCCCTCTTACAACCAGCCTTCTCCACCCAGGCCTAGCCCATACAACGTGCTACCTGTGTACTAACCTGTTGGTCTGGATGACCGTAGAGTAGCGTGTACTGGGGGAGGACCCCGTCTACCAGTTTCTCCAACTCCTGATCAGTGAAGGCAGGGGGCCTTTCCCCAGACATCGTCGCTTCCAGACCGAGGTCACAGCAGCACTTGCAGTGTAGGTCCTTTCCTGTCGAAGATCAGGTATCTGGTGAGGTAACAGATAGAAAATGGCGGTGACGTCCGCGGCGGTGCGTATCATCACCGCTGGTGCACTTGTTCATTGGCTCCTGGGACCCATATGGTCCAATGTTAACCAATGCAGCATTGCGCCGCGGTCTACGACCGCCTACCGCGACAGTGTGCAACAGCAACGCAGTTACCCCACAATCCCATTGTCCCAGTTTAGAGGTCAGGCAGCCGCCATTTCAGGGACCCACATGGCTTCATTTACTTCTGCGTCACACATAGCTAGGCCTACACTCAACACACATACAGGAAGGGTTTTGTGTTTGGTGTCGTCTTCTGTGTAACTGTGGGTACATACCTGGAAAAAAATTGACTTGATCGTCGCTGTTGTCCTTCCTAGGCGCCGTCAGCTGGGACAGTTGAGAAGATGGCGGAATCCTCCGGTGTACCGACCGCTGGTGGACCTGTTGACAATGGAGGAGCGACATTTAATCGTCACCTACAGGTTTGACCGTGCCACAATCCAGGAACTATGTACCCAGTTGGAGCCAGACCTGATGTCACCAATCTGCCATCCCACTGGAATCCCCCCTGACATGCAGGTGCTGTCAGTGCTCCATTTCCTTGCAAGTGGGTCTTTTCAGACAACAGTGGCCATGGCATCAGGGATGTCCCAGCCTATGTTTTCCAACGTGCTGTTCAGAGTGTTGGCTGCCCTGCTGAAACACGTAAGGAGATACATCATTTTCCCTGAGGTGGAAGATTTGGCTACAGTGAAAGGTGACTTCTATGCCCTTGGACATATCCCCAACATCATAGGTGCTATTGATGGGACCCATGTAGCTCTGGTCCCCCCCCCCCCACAGGAGTGCACAGGTGTACAGGAACAGGAAGAGTTATCATTCCATGAATGTACAGATGGTATGTTTGGCAGACCAGTACATCTCTCAGGTAAATGTTATGTTTCCTGGCTCAGTGCATGACGCCTACATCCTGCGGAATAGCAGCATCCCTGATATGATGGGTCAACTCCAGAGGCACCGGGTATGGCTATTAGGAGACTCTGGTTACCCCAACCTGTCCTGGCTATTGACCCCAGTGAGGAATCCCATGACCAGGGCAGAGGAACGCTACAATGAGGCCCATGGGCGGACTAGGACGGTGATCGAAGGCACCTTCGGCCTCCTTAAGGCCAGGTTCAGGTGCCTCCATATGACAGGTGGTTCCCTATTCTACTCACCGAAGAAGGTGTGCCAGATCATCATCGCCTGCTCGATGCTTCACAATCTTGCTTTGTTGTGTTGTGGCAGCTGTGGAGTCTGTGGAGCCTGTGGACAGTGATGAGGAGGAAGCTGAGGAAGAAGACAACGACAACAGGGAGTCAGTCATACAGCAATATTTCCAGTGACACACAGGTGAGAACATTTTCATTGTTACCATTCCATTCACTGTCACACGTCTTCCTCTATCCTGGGTGTAATTAATGGGATTATTTGGTAACTGAGTTGTTCCTTTCCATTACGGTTTCACAGGTGTGGTTACCAATGTGTGTCATCTGCTTGCATCCTTCAAGGACTTGTGATGTGTGACATAGGTATGTTGCCTTTACAACTAGAACCGCATTTTGACACTGTCATTGATAATACATTTTACCAAATCATAGACTGACTCCAGATTGTTTTGTGGTTCAAGGGTGTTTATTTAAGTGCTCAAAAATGGAGGGGGGTTGTAAAATGAGGATGGGTGATGGTGGAGGAATGTCCATGACAGAGTCTTTCTATTAGTCTCACAGGTGCACTGCCCAAATGGGCATAGGAAGTGGAGCTGGGGCAGTTTAAGTATGGACAGGGTAACAAAGTGGGACAGTGGGGGGACAATCAGGGTGGTCTCATTTCCTGGCGGGGGTCTTGCCATCTTGCTCTGTCCTGTTCCTGGATCTCAGGGACCGCTTGCGTGGTGGTTGTCCGTCTGCAGGGGGTGGGGTGCTGGTGTGGTGGTCCTGTGGCGGGGCGTCCTGTCCACTAGCGCCGGCAGAGGTGGTGGGCAGTTCATCGTCCATGCTAGTGTCAGGGGCCCCTTGGAGTGCCACGGTGTCCCTCATGGTCTGCTGTATGTCCTTCAGCACCCCTACGATGGTGCCCAAGGCGGAGCTGATGGTCCTGAGCTCCTCCCAGAACCCCAAATACTGTTCCTACTGCAGGTGCTGGGTCTCCTGAAACTTGACCAGGACCGTCGCCATCGTCTCCTGGGAGTGGTGGTATTCTCCCATGATGGAGGATAGGGCCTCGTGGAGAGTGGGTTCCCTTGGCCTGTCCGCCCCCTGTCGCACAGCAGCCCTCCCAGTTCCCCTGTGTTCCTGTGCCTCCATCCCCTGGACCGTGTGCCCACTACCACTGCCCCCAGGTCCCTGTTGTTGTTGGGGTGGTGGGTTATCCTGGGTTCGCTGTAGTGGTGGACACACAGCTGATTGACGTGTCTTGGGTACGGAGGTATGGGCCCGCTGGGTGGGTGCTGTGCTGGTGTTACCAGAGGGTGGAAGGTCAGTGTTGGGCTGTGCCTGTGCAAGGGGAACCGACTGTCCCGAGGCCCACGATGGTCCGGGCTGGTCATCAGGCTCCAGTAGGGCAGAGCTGCTATCGTCACTGTGGGCCTCTTCTGTGGGTGAAGTGGAGATATCTGGACCCTCCGGTGTGGTGACGGTCCTTCGTGATCCTGCAGGGGCATGATTATTGCATGTGTGTGTGTCATGGTGTGCAATGGGTGGGTGTGCGTGTACCCCAGTGCAAGCATTCCTGTGTGGGGGCTTGTGTGATGATGGTTAGGGGGTTGTTATGGGTATGTGCAGTGGGCATGCTTTCGTGATGGGTGTCCATGCTTAGTTGTGTCATGCAGGGCTTGGTGTTGGGATGGGTGGTTTGTGTTATGAGTACATTAGTGAGGAGTTGGAGTGATGGGGAGGGGGTGGAGGTGGGGGTGTGTGATAGCATGCAGGTGGGGTGGGGGATATGATATTTAAGATTTGACTTACCAGTGTCCATTCCTCCACCGACTCCTCCGAGGCCCTCAGGATGCATGATGGTCAAGACTTGCTCCTCCCATGTTGTTAGTTGTGGGGGAGGAGGTGGGGGTCTGCCGCCAGTCCGCTGAACCGCGATGTTGTGCCTGGAGACCGTTAAACGCACCTTCCCCCGTAGGTCGTTCCACCTCTTCCTGATGTCCTCCCGATTTCTTGGGTGCTGTCCCACAGCGTTGACCCTGTCGACTATTCTGCGCCATAGCTCCATCTTCCTGGCCATGGATGTGTGCTGCACCTGTGAGCCAAATAGCTGTGGCTCTACCCGTACGATTTCCTCCACCATGACCCTGAGCTCCTCCTCGGAAAAGCGGGGTGTCTTTGGCGTGACATGGGGTGGTGTGGGTGATGTGTGGGGTGGTGTATGTGTTGATGAGTGTGGTGATGTGTAGTGGTGTGTGGTGTTTGGTTCGTGGATGTTGTGTGGGTGATGGTGTTGTCTGCCTCTGTGTGTTGGGATTGTCTAATCTGTGCTGTCTCTCTGGCCTTCGTGACTAATTTTTGGTCATAGGGGTTTGTGGGTGATGTGGGTGTGTGTTTTATATTGTTTTGGGTGTGTGGGAGTGTTGTTTGTATGTGTATCAGGTGTGTGTATTTGGAATTGTCCAATGTGGTGGTGTTTTGGAGATGTGTGTGTATTTTGAGCGCGGCGGTGTGTACCGCCAATGGAATACCGCGGTTGAAAGACCGCCGCGTGGATTCGTGGGTCGTAATAGCATGGGCGTGTTTCTGTTGGCGTAGAGGTGGAGGATTTGTATTCGCCAGTTTAACACTGACCTTTGGTGTGGCGGACTTGTATGGGTGTCTGAATTTCGGCGGATTCCGAGGTGTGGGTCAGAATAGCTGTGGCGGAATTCCGCGGCCGCGGCGGTGTATTGGCGGTCTTCTGCAGGGCGGTAAGCGGCTTTTACCACCAATGTTGTAATGACCCCCATAGTGCTAAATGACAGAATTGCCTTTCACTTAATTATGTGCATTTCTGAAACATTTTACCAAAATTTATCAAAACAGGACTGATAGTGCTGGAGAAGGCAGAAAGGTGATACTGAAGTTACTGCACATTTCAAGAGGCTCTCCCAGGAGGTTATACACCAAGATGTGTCTGATCAACTACCTTGGGACAAACAATGTATTAGTGCCTTCCTCGAGCTGAAGAACAAGTATCTGCCCTGCACCAGTAGCAGAAATGCCTGATTATGAGAAGGATTTTTTGTATACTCTTATGAACATGAAGGGTGTGTGCCATCTGTGTTGACACAGTCCCTCAGAGAATCCAAACATCCTGTGGCCTATATCTCTGTCATTCTTGACCCAGTAGCCATAGTGTTGCTGATTAGCCTTAAGGCAGTGGCTGCAGTTGGTGTCAGCAGTCAGCAATATGAAGGTATCATTATGGCGCACCCACTTACCATGATGGTTCCCCATTATATTGAAATCTTGCTAACCCGTACTTGATCATAACACGTGACAAAAAGCAGGATCACATGGTTCTGCTGAAAATATTATGCTATATTGATGCATTTGTTTTAATCATGCCACACTATTGCACTTGCCTATGTCTGATTCAGATGATGTCAGAGATGACCATTTCTATCTGGATGTTATTGAATTGTGTACCAAGCCAAGACCCCACATTCAAGATGTCCCTTTGGCAGACCCTGACTGTACTTTTTTTGTGGATGGTTCTTGTAAACGAGATTTTTGAGGAGTTCTGAGAACAGCTTATGCTGTGCGCACCATAAAAGGTATAATGAAAGCCTCCTATTCATGCAATGTAACCTCCTCCCAGGTGGTTGAACCGGTTGCTCTTACTCAAGCTTGCTATGTCTCTAACCATGTGAGAGTCACCACCTATAATATTAGCCAGTACAGGTCCGGTGTGGTCCACGATTTCAGGCATTTGATTTCTTAGAGAATTTTCATGATTTGATCTGGATCCCCAATTAGAAATGGGACTTATGGGATGTGCAACACAAAGAAGGGGGTGTGACTATGTGACAGCTGTAAACTGCTATGTGGATGAGATGGAGAGATACTGCTTTCTTGAGTCTTGTGCATTGATTGAGGATCATTCATATGATTCAGGTAATGATGCTGTCTCAGACCTGTCATTGACTGTTGCTGATTCTTGGGAGGAGATTACGAGTTTGAAGGAGTAAGCCTCAGAAAATGAGCAGAATGTGCGAAAAATCAGGTTGATATTTGGGTTTTACCAGATGGGAGACCCGTCCTACCAGACACTATGGTATCCCCTACGACAATGCATTTTCATGGTCCAACCCATATAGGGAGAGTCACAATGGTACATCTCTGGAAAACACCCACTCTCTATGTCATTGCAGAGAGCCTATGTCACGGATGTTTTACTTGCCAACATTTAATTGTGGGCAGGAGGACAATTTATAGCATGAGTCACATAGAGAGATCAGGTGGTTCATTTAGTCGCGTGCAACTCAATTTCATTGAGATTTCCATGTGCAATGGACTTCTCTACATCCTAATTGAAGTGTGCATCTTTTCCCATTGGGTGCAAGCTGACCTGACTATAAGAAATGACAGCCTCACTATGGCCAAATTGTTGTTGAGTGAGGGGATTCCTCAGCTCGGCCTACCTGTTCCTTTGTAGTCAGATCAGGGGGACCCATTTCAAAAATGAAATCGTGCAAATGCTGTGTGTAGCACTGCAGGTGGAGCAGAGGTTTCAATGTAGTTACAGGGCTGAGTCATCTGGCTTTGTCGACCAAATCAATGGAACGCTGAACTCCATCCTTGCCAAAGTGTGTACATCCATGTCTCACAAGTGGACTGACACCCTTCCCTTGATACTATGTAAATTAAATGTATTTCTTGTCTAGTTTTCAGGTGATCGTATGTTAGACCTGACAGATCTTGGTGGTGCTTTCCTGTACTTTTTGCTTCTGACATCCTGTTTATGGACCATGTGCTGTAATTTGTTTTGCTGGATTTGGTACTCTGGGCACTTTACCACTGCATCCCTTGATACTGATGAATCTCTGAAGCACTCTTGATCAGAGGACAAAGCTATGCTCCTATAGAGTTTTCATGGGGAGGCTTTTTGTCATGCCTACAACTGCACTTGTGAATGTTTTGTCTGTCACCAGGTTGAGTTGGCGACTCACCTTCCAAGGAAAGAACAGTTCTATGACCTAAGTCCTGGAGACTTGGTTCTAGTGAAGAATCACATGAGGAAATGTTGCTTGGAGCCCTACTGGTCAGGGCCCTTTCTAAGTAATCCTTGTGACGAAAACTGCTGCGAAGTGTGGAGGCCTCCCAAACTGAGTCAGTATTTCCCACACCAAGGGAGTGAGACAAACTGGTGAAGTGGTGGTGACAACAACCACTGATTTACAGAGTCAAACTCCACTGTCACACGAATGCTCCCAGGGAGAAGAAGGTTGTGCACAAGTGTCTGAGTCAACCCGAGGCAAGTGCCAAGCCTTTGGTAAACGCGCCAGGAGTAACCACAGTGAACCAAATTGAAGAAACTGTAAGAAATGACTCTGAGCCTGAGGAATAGGCAAGCCATTTGGGCAGAGGGGAGCTTAGAAGCGAACAAATTGGCCAAAGAAAGGTGAAAGACTGGGAGCTCTTGTGCCGGAGGGATTCATCCCAGAAACCATTAAGGAAGGAACAGGGACAAATGACCAAGGAGAAACTAAACAGCCAGTAGTGAGGAGATTGAAGAGGGCACAGGGGCCTAGTCAAAGGTACTGAGCTCCTGAGTGGACTTACTTTGCTGAGAGTGGCCTTGATTAGAAAATACAGGAGACTGAGCATCAACAAAATGTTTTTGAAAAACATTCATGAATAGAGCTGCCACGGAGAATATTGATTATTTTGTGATTGACTTAATTCAAGTGACATATCTATATGACTGAAGGCTTTTGCTGACAATTTGTCAAACTTCCTAATGCCCAGACAGCAGTAGAAGAGGAGGTTTGCCATTATTAGAAGAAGCTTTTTGTAAGGTTAAGGTCAGCTTCTAAAGCTAACTGAACTAACATCAGAACCTGTCTATGTTTTGCAGATTTGTACAACTAAAGGGCAAATAATAGAATATGTATTTTGCTTTTGACTGTTATACACTTTTAAATGTGACTGGAGAGAAACCATGAAGTCTAATTCACCAAATAAGTAGAGTGGTAATAATCATACTGGCAACTGATGTAGTCAGTTTTGATGGTTGGTCTATCAGTAGGCTTCTCTTGAGCATGCTTCCACTGAAACTAAACCTGAATCCGCTCATATAGAAAACAGCTTAGATTTAAAATGAAGATTTTAGATAGTGATAAAACTGATGGAAATTTCACAGACCGTTTTCTTTAACGTTTTACACAATTAGTCTTATGGAATGCATGCACATGACTAATATATTTGCACATATTTACCTGCCTCCACAGCAGGGGGAGTTATATATTACACTTGCCCCACACCTACTCTCTGTCTTGTAGTATAGTTCTTTGTAGTCTTTATCAGAAAGGATTTTTTGAATAACATTTTATTTACAAATTATGACCATTTTTTTCAATGAAGTGCCTATGTATAACAATGTGAATCTGCATAGTAACGTTTGCTTTATAGAGAAAATGAAACATTGTGTTAAGTCTATCACAGAAGTTGATGTTCCCTACTTCCTTAAAGAAAGATTTGCATGTATATTGACTAGACCCAAAAAGGATCTAATTGAAGAATTGGAAGAAAGAAGGGGAAAAGATTGAGTAAAAGGCCAGGTGAGGCGATTGTAAAAGAAGGAGGAATGTTGAGAGGTGGAATATATCCAAAGTTAAATGTGGATTGTCAGCAAGAGTAAAGCTCTGTTTTATGAAGAGGACAGAAAGTTTTAGAAATCCTTACAAAAGATCGTATTGGTCTAGTAGTTTATTATGTGTTTAGGAAGAATGCTTATTTTCAGCTTCCTGCACATTTGATAGGTAACTGCTACTTAGCTTTAGTGTTCCTAAAGTGTGCCACGTGTATGAAATAGATGATAAGGGGATAGTGATTCATGGAAGAGCAAAGTGTATTGCTTAACAAGTAGTTGGTGACATTTTTGGCACTATTGTTCATTCGGTAGGAGCAGTTCTGAAGATTAGAAAGGTGTCTACATTGGTTGACTGTTTTGCAACCAATACAGCAGGAGCACTAACTGCTACTAATACTGAGCTTGTGGCACTCAGAGCACAGGTTTTACAAGACAGCCTCACTTTAAACATCATACTCATGAAAGAGGTTGGAATCTGTTGCATATTACACATCCAGCAGAACTGCACCTATGTACCTAACAAGAGTAATGCAATTAATAAGTATCTCAGCAACATTACTGAGGTTTCTAAGGATTTGAAGAAACCAGAAGAGAGAGGTTCCTAAGAAGCAACAGGGAAAAGATTTTCTGCAGTTGGCAAATTGCTTAGTTGCACTGAACGTGGATTATTGTGAACTACACTTATCTCTATACTAATCATTGCAATATACTTATTCTTTTCCATAAGGAGAATCAAACTAATGACTGTGGAGAGCGGGTCAAAATGTGATGGAGAAAAGCAGTTGATAAAATGGAATCTGCGAAAAAGAGAGAGAGAATAGGTGGAGCTTGTGGAGTTGCAGGATTTTATGAATGTAATGTGTGGTGTCTCTGAGATTCATCAGAGCGGTAATTGGCAACAATTTCATTTGTTTAATTCTTTACATGTGCATTTACATTAATGGGAAGCACACATACATATTCAGTGTGTTACATTAAAGGTGACCATAGTTAAGGTAGGACTCAATTTAACATGGCTCACTTTTACTTGCCATATTTCCTGTTAGTCTTGTTCTTTTCCTCTTGCTCGTTACAGAAGCCAAGCTGTAGCAGCCAATGTTAATTAAATGTATTTCTTGTCTAGTTTTCAGGTGATCGTATGTTAGACCTGACAGATCTTGGTGGTGCTTTCCTGTACTTTTTGCTTCTGACATCCTGTTTGTGGACCATATGCTGTAATTTGTTTTGCTGGATTTGGTACTCTGGGCACTTTACCACTGCTTACCAGTGCTAAAGTGCAAGTGCTCTCTGTCTAAAAGATACTGGTAATTGGTTTTCCATGATTGGCACAATTGATTTACAGGTAACTCCCTCGTATAATGCACCATGTGTGCCCAGGGCCTATAAACCAAATGCTACTAGTGGGCCTGCAACACTGATTGTGCTGCCCACATGGGTAGCTCTATCAACATCTCAGACCTGCCACTACAGTGTCTGTGTGTGCAGTTTTGCACTGACAATTTGACCTGGTAAGTGTACCCACTTACCAGGCCCAAACCTTTTACTACATGTAAGTCACCCCTAAGGTAGCCTAGGTATCCCCGTGGGCAGGGTGCAGTGTATTTGAAAGGTAGGACATGTAACAGTCTATTTTTCATGTCCTTATAGTGAAATACTGCCAAATCTGTTTTTCACTATTGCAAGGCCTATCTCTCCTATGGGGTGACATGGGGGTTGCCTTTAAATATCTTTTAAGTGTAATTTCTCATTTGGAGCAAATACAGAAATGGAGTTTGGGGGTCTCTGAACTCACAATTTAAAAATACCGCCTTTGGTAAAGTTGGTTTTTCGATTATAAGTTTGAAAATGCTACTTTGAGAAAGTGGACATTTTATTGCTTAACCATTCTGTGTCTCTGTTTGGCTGCTGAATACATGTCTGAGTCAGACTGACAGTTGGGCTGTTTGTGAATTCACTCTCAACAGTGACACAACGGGAGCTGAGGTGTGTCATGCATATCCTGATGAGTCTTCCTGGGCTAGAATGGGAGGGAGGAGCTGACTCCTGCACTTGAAAGGACTGTGCCTGCCCTCACACAATACAGTCTCCAACTCCCTAGAGTGTGTCTGGGGGACGGCAAGAAAGAGGCAGGGTTTTGTGCACTGCAAAGCTTGCCTACTTCAAATGCAGAAATGAGTATAAGTATTGGACTGCTGACCCCATAACTATAGATTACTTCTGGATCAAGAGGAACCTCTCCAAAGGAGAAGAGCTTGATACTTGAGGAGGACCTGCCACTCTGCCTGTTGCTTTTTGCTGTGCTGGCCTGCTGCAGCTGCTTCTGCCTCTAGAGAGAAAGGACTGGACTTTAGTTTCTAAAATTCTGCTTGGGAAGTTTCTCCAAAGACTTCGACTGAACTTGCCTCCTGTTAAGAAGTCTCAGGGATATTAAAGACTTCATCTGCCAGCACATGCGTACTCCTGCTGAGGACCCTGACTTGCCAAGTGATGCCAATCCAGTTCTGGTGCTCTTGGAAGTGAAAGCTGGCTTGAAACCAAGAAAAACCAGGCACACCGACTCCGGATGATTCAAGAACCAGTGCCGCTGCCTGCTATTTGAAGCCGCGGTCCACGTTGAAGTGCGACGACACTGACCGACACCACAGTTCCATGCCGTCACAGCCTTTCAGAATTGTCGCAAAATTGTGAGTTTGAGTGCTGTGTCTCCAACGTCCATGACACCCGACTCTGTTGTGTCACCTGTAGCCCTGTGGCGTGACCTCGACCCGAGAGGTCCCCCTACTGCGTCTTGACCCACCGGATTCATCATCCCGCCAGATCGCAAGGAACCCACTCCTCACCCTGATGCTGCATCACTTCCCCTGTTCTGCAGGATGGAGCTGATGCCGCACCAGATCCAGTGATGCCTCACCTCCCCAACTACGTGCACCGACATGTTTTCCTCATTACCAAAGGTACTGTACCTGGGGATCAGTGCGGTTCCGTGACCGGCGGCACCCTCCCTACGAGTGCCATCGGACTGTTGTGAACTACTCTGTCAAAGATGTTGTGTTAGCCCCAGTTGGAGCTATTGTGTTTCTAAGTGTTTTTACTGAGATTTAATATTTTAAAATTAATTTAAGTTTCTGCTTTTGTATGTTGGATTTTTTGTTTGATTGAAATATATTTTGGCTATTTTTCTAAACTGGTGTGGAGTCCTTTTGGGGTGTTTTCACCGTGTTACCTTGTGTGTTTTTACAAATAGTTTACACATTGCCTCTCAGATAAGCCTGAATGCTTGTGCCAAGCTACCAAGGGGGTGAGCAGGGGCTATCTGAGATGTGTCTCTCCCTTACCCTGACTAGAGTGAGGGTCCCTACTTGGTCAGGGTGTAAACTGACCGCCAACTAGAGACCCCATTTGTAACACTATTTATCTGTGTTTGTTCCTTGGAGAGTGAAATATTGAAGATACACCTGCACGCACTAACCACCTCACTGAATCGTATCATTTCATTAAGGATATCCAGCTTAAGGTCATGCAGGAAAGACTCCATTGTACGGTAGTCATGGAAAATAACTGAAACTTCTTTTATTGCAACATGTTTGATCCTGATTGGTTTCGTTAATGGGTATCATGGGGAGTTATATCTTTCCGTAGCAAAAATGATTTAACTGTGATATCATTCCAAATGTATGGATTGTGAAGAATTCACAAACTCCACACATATGGAGATATAACAACAATTATGTGCTTAAAATGCCATTATTTATTGTAAAATCATTAAAAAGGCCTGACCATGCGATTGAGACCATCACCACGGTGAGTCAAGAGTGCGAGTGATGCCCAAAAGAACCACACCAGATGCTCAATGTAATAACAAGCAGAAAAAGACACCTCTACCTGAACAAGAAATGTGATACCAAGAGAAAAGAACAGATACCCAGAGTTGAAAAGAAAAAAAGAAGAAGAAAAGAAAAAAGTCCTTATATTAACAGAAACAACTTAGAAACAGCCTATGTCTTGTGACCCCAGGATTGACACTCTCAAAGGGTGTCATCCGTGCTTCATTACCAACCAGAAAATTGTAACTAGGGACCCGGTGAAAAAAATATTCATAATTACCTTTGAAAAAACTGGATTTCACACAATATACTGGCAAATCCACAAGAGATAGTCAATTAACCAAGTATTAAGCCATGTGGTTTTGAAAGAAACCCATCTGTAATATACCAAGTAGAAGAACAATAGAAAGTTACCATTATGTATCCTGAGTACAAAACAAGAACAGATTTCCAGTTCAAGGAGAAAAAGGGAGAACCAGGAAGTAAAAAGAGAGGTCAACCTGCCCAATATTCATATGAATGATGAAACTGCAAATCCAAGCCCACCATAGCGAAAATAAATGTGAAAATGTAAATGTGTCCAAATGTTCAAAGTACTGCACACCTCAAAATGTCATTAGAGGGCCAGACCTTGATAAGCCCCACAATCACCTGTCAAGAAAAAACACTTATTGTTATATACACAGACCACGTTCAATGTCATGAATAACTATTGCCAAAATTATATGACCTCTATATCATTGTCATGTTGCATAGGTGTGGTCAATGAATATCAATGACTAGTACAAAATGCCCAATTGAGTGATGTGCCTTTCTCCTGCCAGGAGAATTCTAATATCTATCTCCTGATGCCTATTCTAGGTAAGACTGCAATAATGTTATGCCCGCCTAGCTTCAGGGTAACTGTTAGACCTGACAGCCTTTGGTGGGCACCTCTAAGTTTTTGCTAGCCTCCCTCCACTTTTTGGATACTGTTTTTGCTGGTTTTAAGACTCTGCACACTTTATCACTGCTAACCAGTGCTAAAGTACATATGCTCACTCCCTTTAAACATTTGAAAGTACTTGTCAAGCCTAAACCTCCCCTTTTTCTACATATGTCACCCTTAAGGTATTGCCCAGGTAACCCATAGGGCAGTTTGCTGTGTATGCAAAAGGCAGGACATGTACCTGTGTAGTTTACATGTCCTGGTAGTGTAAAACTCCTAAATTTGTTTTTGCACTGCTGTGAGGCCTGCTCCTTTCATAGGCTAACATTGGGGCTACCCTCATATATTGCTTAAGTGGTAGCTGCTGATCTGAAAGGAGTAGGAAGGTCGTATTTAGTATTGCCAGAATGGTAATACAAAATCCTGCTGACTGGTGAAGTTGGATTTAATAATATTATATTAGAAATGTCACTTTTAGAAAGTGAGCATTTCTCTGCACTTAAATCCTTCTGTGCCTTACAATCTACATCTGGCTGGGTTCAGTTGACAGCTCCCTTGTGCATTCACTCAGGCAAACCCCAAACACAGGATGCTCAGCCTCAATTGCATACATCTGCATTTTGAATGGGTCTTCCTGGGCTGGGAGGGTGGAGGGCCTGACACGTACAGTAGCTTGCCCTCACACAAAGGACTGCCACACCCACTATTGGGACCCTGGCAGACAGGAGTGAACTGAAAGGGGACCTTGTGCACTTCTAAGCCACTCTTTAAAGTATCCCCCATTTCAAAGGCACATTTGTGTATTTAAACAGGGCCTTTGCCCCTACCAACTCAGACACTTCTAAGGTAGACACTCTACTTCATCAAGACACTTCCTGGAGAAGTGAACCTGAACCAGAACCTGCATCCTGCCAAGAAGAACTGCCTAGCTGCCCAAAAGGCTCACCTGACTGCTTTCTGTGAAGGACTGCTGCCTTGCTGTTGCCCTGCTGCCTTGCTCTCTGTCTGTGCTGGAATTGCTCTCCAAGGACTTGGATAGAGCTTGCCTCCTGCTCCGTGAAGTCTCAGGACCAAAAAAACGTCATCTCTGCAAGAAGGACTCCTTGTGCAGCTAAAATCGATGCACAGCCTGCCAGAGACGACGCACAGGCTGCATCGCAGTGACAAATTCACTGGACGCCGAACCTGGACGACGCAGCTTGACTTTGCAACAAGAAGATCGATGCAACGCCAGTGTAGCGCCCGGAAATTCGCTGCACGGCCCACTGGATTGATGCACAGCCAAGCCGGAACGGCGCAACCCGAGTTCCAGAGAGGAATTGTTGCGCCAGCTGCACGCTTTTCTAGTGATGCGGCGAGGCCTGAGGCCCAGAATTGGGCCTCGGTCCTCGCCGCGCACAGCGCGCGGCGTGAGTGTTGTCGTGGGGTGTCTGCGCCCCCCCTAGCATCACACGTACCTGGTATCCCGTTTTCCGGGCCTTCCTTTCCTCCTGCATGGTTCCTGGAGCCATGCCTTCTCCTTCCCAGCACACCTTGCACCTCCCTGCATGCATCTGTTCCCTTTTTTACTATGGTGTCTTTTCCTATCTATTGCTATAGCCCCTTCCCAATCCAAAATGGTGGTGTTACTTCTTCCTGTCTATTACTTCCTGTCTAGGGATATATAAGGGGAATCATTTCTTCTTCTCATTGCGTTGCAACACTTCTGCTGTGGTGGTCACGCTCTGGCTGGTCTTCGCTTGGACGCCAGTTGTTCCTGTTTTTTCTTCAGCCTTCCAGTATTTCCAGGCTCCTGAGTGCTAATTCCTTGTGTCCTCCTTCTGTTCCAGGGAGTTCCTGTTGGAGGTTTTTTCCCCTTGGGGTTTTTCCTCTGGGACTCCTTCTGGAGGGCACGGACTGTGGTGGCGTACTATTGTCAACAGCACCGTGGCTACCGGAAGGGGTCGCCCCTACCTCGGTCAGAGCAGGACTTGCAGGAACCGGGGCTGCAGACCATCCCTCTCCGATACAGATGGTAAGCCCAGGGTGAATCGTGACAGAAATTGACACAGCGCCTGTGGTGCGGTAGAAATTTCCACACAACGCCCACTGAATCAACGCAGCCCCTGTGACTTCGTCCTGTCAGTGCTGGAAATCCATGCATCGTCCCTGGGGTGGCTGAAAACCCCGCAACCCGAATAGGATCCAAGACCGAGCACCGGAAATTGACGCAAAGCCTTCCCTGTGTGAAGACTAAACAACGCATCGCCATGTGCGGCCTGAGAAATTGACGCACACGTCTCTGTTTTCCAAACATCTCCTCCTCTGCGGTTCTTTGCGAAGATTTTGAACGCAAACAAAGTACTTTATGCTTGAAAGAGACATTTATTGCTTTTAAGATACTAAAGGCACTTTATCTAATTTTTACAATGATATTTTAACATATACTCATTGCATCTTAATCATTTTGACCTGCATCTTATAAGATAAATATTATATATTTTTCTAAACACTGTGTGGTGTATTTTTGTGGTGTTCTACTGTGTTATTGCATGATTTATTGCACAAATACTTTACACACTGCCTTCTAAGTTAAGCCTGACTGCTCAGTGCCAAGCTACCAGAGGGTGGGCACAGGATAATTTGGATTGTGTGTGACTTACCCTGACTGGAGTGAGGGTCCTTGCTTTCAAGGGGGGCAACCTAACTGTCAACCAAATAGCCCATATCTAACAGTAACCCATAATATGGTTTCCTTGAAATCAAGCACATGTTCAGCACATTTTCAGGAAACTTAAATCACTCCAAAACATACATTTATTGATTTGATAATCGGTGGTAAATTGTATGCATATGGAGACAACAAAAACTCAAGCAAATTAACTTGCATCTTAAACATGTTGTGAAAATGACATGATGTACACCCTTTTAACACATGTGTAGACATACTTTAACAGAAGCATGCCAGATTAATAGCTGAGCCATAATCCTACCTCTATGTTCGCGCAAAAAATTGTTTTTATATGGCCCGCCACAAATGAAAAAGGTTACGCCATGATGCCACACGTACAAATTAACAAGGGCTTGATGTAAGAAGCACTATATCTGAAACACATTTGTCACAGCACCTATCAGTGAGCCATATAAATCTCTAAGGATAACTGCTGACCAACCCATTATATTGTGCCTATGTGTTGTGTTAAAACAGACCCTTATTGGAGCACTAAAAGAGCCACTTAGAGCTGTCAGTGTCACTGATAGCACCTTGCTTAAGCCACCAAATGTCTCAGCTAAAAACCTGGTGATTTACCCAATACCCTAACCTAATATTTCCTGAACAAGGCCCTTGATGTCTATTCCCTTTACTGACCATATTTTTAGAAACACTCACCGCTTCGGTCTCGTAAACAATGATACATGCCGCCGATCTGAAAAACAGCTCCAACCATGTGTGCCCCATTTAAATCCCGAGCCCCACCCACACAACAGAGAAAACAAATGACAGACTGTCAGAACTCTTATGATCAATCAAAATCAGATGCCGGCTAATTAGAACCATTGCCAAAAACTTGTTACTTCGCCAACTATATTCATATTTGAGTAGGAGAAACATGCTGCACACAACTCCTATATGCAGATTACAATAAGTCACCTGCTTGGCGATATGTTCCACAGACCCTAAACTCTTTTCAAGTAGCCACTCATTGGGTAAAACAGCAAGGAGTTGTCAGACAAAGTGCATGAATCTTAGAAAAAAGAGACAAAAGAAAAGTGGCTAATAAAGCCCCATGTTACGAAAAACACTAAAACAAATGAAAGTTGCAGTCAAAAGTCAAACTCCACATTATGTCTACCAAGGCTAATTGAATACATGCATATGTTTATACCTTGACTGCATTTCCTGCACAACCATATCATTAAAATCAGTACATTTTATCAAGGTTTACAAGAACATATAATTTGCAGGATGCCTCATGAGTAAACTAGCAGGGGATCGTTCTTTCATCTTAGTGCTTACTACATGTCACTTCATAATCCTACTTAACCTTTACAATCAATACTGCATAAGGGTCAAAGCTGACTATAACTCAAGAAACCCAAATATGCATCGCCACTAAATGCAAGTACATCACATACACTGATAGTGTTATATTATTCAATGACCTTAGCACTCTTTCTTGTTACATCTCCACATGCGTGGGGGTTGTGAATTCTTCAAAATTCATCCATTTGGAATGATTATCTGAATGATTATCTGATGACTTATTGTGTTTTTTGACTTGTGTGATGTCACTACGTCATCCTTGAAAAAGTCCAAGGTTGGATGAAACAAGTGTTGACTGAATCACCTGTATTTCATTGCCATCGAATAATTGTATTCAAAACCTGAATTGTGTCAAAACAAAGTAATAAATTGTTCACCACAATACATGACTTATGGATTGTGACTATACGAGGATTGAACAAGAACTATGACAATTTGTATGATTGTTTCCTACATGAGTAGGGTGTATGTCAAAAGTTTATAGGTATTAGTTGGTTATAACTGTGTGCTCCACTGTATAGTGAGTTACAACTAATTTGAATTTGCAATTTGCTAATCCATTAATAAGCTTTCATGGTTTCAAATCTAACACTTGTTATCATTTTTGTGGGGCCAAATGTGCTTCACAAGGCTGATCCGCTTCAGTGCATCAGAAATCTGCTGCAATACCCTCATGTACTCTTATCTTTCTGTGTTGATGACTTGCCTATGTGTTACTTCCCCACTCGCTCCACATAGCTCTTTTTTGCTCATTTCTTGTCCCCCACTCCCTCCTGCATGTTGCTTCACACCAATTGCACCCTATGTTGTCCTTCCCACTCTCTCCATCTGTGTTGTTTTTCCCCACCTACACTTAAAAAAACACTTTTTGGCTACTTATTTTCTATATTTATCTAGTCGAACAAATTCCTGCCAGCAAAATTCAGGTTCTCTGATGGGGGCTTTGTTGTGGCAACTCATCTAAATAAAAATCAAAGCGGCCCGCTGTCTGGAATCATCTTCTGTCCTGCATAGTAACTACTGTCTGAGGTGCCTTGAAATTTAAAACAACAACAAAAAGTGCTAGAAATGGGGTCTCTCGTTGGCAATGGTTTGAACCCTGTCTAAGTAGGGACCCTCACTCTAGTCAGAGTAAGGGAGCCACACAGCTACGATAAAGCCTGCTCTCCCCATTGATAGCTTGGCAGAAGCAGGCAGGCTTATCTCAGAGGCAATGTATAAAGTATTTGTGTGTGTGTACACACACACACACACACACACACACAATGAAAACACTGCAAAAAGATTCCACACTAGTTTAGGTAAATAGTCAATATTTATTGGAATAAAACAAGACCAAAATGACAACAATCCAACATACACAAGTAAACATGTCATTGTTTAAAGGTTTCAGTGAGTCTTATTCCATAGGAATCAATGATTGTATCTTTTTAGCACAAAGCACCTGGGATACGTCAAAAACAAAGATGGTGCGGGCCACAGGGGAGGTGAGGTGCTGAAAAGCACAGCGATGCATCAGTTCCTTACTGCTAAAGGGAGGTGATGCATTGATTCTTTCCTCACAGGAGAGGTGATGCTTCAGTTCCTTACTAGCAGGGGAGGTCATGTGTTGATTCTTTCTTTGCAGGAAAGACGATGCGTTGATTTTTCAGACATGCAGCCTCGGTTCCTTGCTGCAGTGCAGGGTCAATGAAAAATTGATGCCCTGAGGATGATTAATGGAAAATCCAGACACACTGTGGTGATGGAGCCGTGGTGAAACAGTCAATGAATCCATTTTTCTGCTGCAGCACGTTGGTGCATGGACTTTTTTTTTCCAGGTCACTAGCTTATACTTCCAAGGGTTCAGGGACTGGAGTTGGCACCACTTGGCAAGTCAGGACTCTATGCAGAAGAGCCCAGGCCCTGACAGATGAAGTCTTTGATGTCCCTGAGACTTCTTAAAAGGAGGCAATCTCAGCTCAAGCCCTTGGAGAGGATTGGAAATTAGGATGTAGAAAGCAAAGTCCAGTCCTTTCACTTCCAGGACAGAAGTAGCTAGCAGCAGGCCAGCAGAGCACAAGAAAGCAACAGCAGAGTGGCAGTCCCTCCTATGGCATCTAGCTTTCCTTTTTGGCAAAATGTCCTCAGTCCAGAAGTGTTCTAACTTTGTGGGGTCAGACGTCCAGTACTTCTGTCTTTGATGTAGGACAACTTCAAAGAGAAGTCTTTGTAGTGCACAAGACCCTGTTTTTTCTGCCCTCGCCCCAGATACACTCCAGGGTGTTGGAGACTGCTTTGTGTAAGGAGAGGCAGAGCCCCATTCAGGTGCAAGTGTCGGTTCCTCCCACCACTGTAGCTCATGAAGACCTATCAGCCTGGTGATGGGCCATCAGGATATGGAGGGCATACCTCTGTTCCTTTTTTGTAACCGTCAAGAGTGAACTCACAAACAGCCCAACTGTCCTCCTGCCCCAGTCGTGTATTCAGCAGACAGGCCGAGATACAGAATGGTTAAGCAAGAAAATGCCCACTTTCAAAAAGAGGCATTTTCAAACTCTCAGTACAACAAACAACTTCACCAAAAGATGTATTTTTAAATTTTGAGTTCAGGAATCCCAAACACCATATCTCTATCTGCTCCCTAAAGGGAAATTGCTCTTAAAAGATACTTCAAGGCAATGCTCATGTTACCCCATGGGATAAGCCTTGCAATAGTGAAAATCAAATTTAGCAGAATTTCAATAACAGGATGTGCAAAACACACCAGTACAGGCCCTACCTTTTCATTGCGCTGCACCCTGCTTATGGAGCTGCATAGAGTCTACCTTAGGGGTGACTTACATGTAATAAAAGAGAAGGTTTGGGCCTTGCAAGTGGGTGCACTTGCGAGATCGAACTTGCAGCTCAAAACTGCACACACAGACTGCAGTGTCAGGTCTGAGACATGTCTACAGGACCACTCTTGTGGGTGGCACATTCAGTGCTGCAGGCCCACTAGTAGCATTTGATATACAGACTGTGGGCACATATTGTGCACTATACTAGGGACTTACTAACAAATCAAATATCCCAATCATGGATAAACCAATCAGCAATACCATTTAGACAAACAGCACGTGCACTTTAGCAGTGATCAGAAGTGGTAAAGTGCCCAGAGTCCTAAAACCAGCGAACACGCAATGCAGCACATAATAAAAAATAGGTCAGAGGCAAAAGTTTTTGGGATAACACCTCGAAAGGGGCCATATCCAGCACAAAGCTACCACTCGATCCTCATGAGGGCTGCAGATAATGCCACTTCCGAATGATGATCCAGGTGTTGTTCTTATTAAGCTGACCATGTGTTGCTTACGACATGATTTGCTCAGAAAGCTTATGAGACAGCTGGGAAGTGGGCTTTATTGATGACAGGTCCTGCCCTAACCTTACTGTAAAACAAGACATGAGCTTTCAAGCGCTCACCCCTCCTATGCAGGCCATGCTCAAATCTGTGTCAGAATTTGTCAGAGGCTACTGCCAGAGCACGCAAAAATTACACTGGCTGATTCAGTAAAATACAGCGATCCTTGTTGAGTGCCTTGTATGGTTTGTCCCAGGGTGCTATTATGCATGACTAACGCATTTAAATGTGGCTATATGAGCATCAGCACTATAACACATTAGTCTAACCCCTGCTGCATGGTACTTGGCAGGGCTGGCTAGTATTTATTAAAAACCACAAAGGGCCTGATGCACTATTCACATTCACAAACCAGGGATGTGCCATAAGCTCACCTAGAAGTTTGAAAATGGCACTGAAAATTGCAATGCCCCCATCCTATGTTAGTAGGTTGTGTAAATAGGCCCTCATTATGACTTTGGTGGTCTCAAAGCAAGACTGCCAAAGCCACAGGTTCCAGAAGACTGCCAGTGCTGGTGGTCTTCTGCCCGCAATAATATGGTTACTGCCTGATTTCTGCTATATTTAGGCTGGCAGTAGCCATGCTGGTGGTTGAGGCGCCTGGGCGGTGCTACCACCTGCACCGCCAGACCAGTAGTACGCCACCAGCCGTATTTTGACCATACAGACGACCTGGTGATGTCCTGCTGGCGGTAGCAGTGCCCCTTCCGGTTAGCTGCCGGATGACCTCCTCGCCGGAAAAGGTAAGTCGGGTGTCCGACAGGGGATGTCAGGGGGAGTGTTGTGTGTGGTGTCTGCGGGTGTGTATGAATGTGTGTGTGCGTGTGTGTATGCATCTGTGAGTGTTGTGGTGTATGTGTGGTTGTATGCACGTGAGTGAATGCGTGTATGAATGTTACAGTGAGTGCATGTCTGCATGTCAGTGTGTATGCGCGTGAGCATTTTAGTGTGGATGCGTGTGAGTATGTGTGAGTGAAAGCGTGTTTGGATAAGTGTGAGTGAATACGTGCATGGAAGTGGAGGTGAATGGGTGTGTGTGTGTGTGTGTGTGGGCATGATTGCGGGGAGGGGGTGCTGTGACTCTAGGGGGTGTGGGCGCTGTGACTCTGTGTGGGTGGAGGGGCCAGGTGATTGCTAGGGGGTGGGCAAGCCATCTACCGGTGACAGGGAAGGAATTCCCTGTCACCAGTAGTCCTACCGTCATGGTTTTCGTGTCGGTGATACTGCTGCGGAAACCATGGTAGTAGGCTTGCTCATTATGCCGCAGGGGTCTTGTGTGGACCGCCTGGTCAGAGATGCACATCTCTGGTGGTTCATACTGCCATGGCAGTACGAGTGGAGATGTGGCGGGTTGGCAGGAGCACACCTGCCATGCTCATAATGTGGCAGTATACACCGCCAGCCTCTTGGTGGTGATACCGCCACCTTAATCCTGTCAGTCAAATGACCACCAGGGTCAAAATGAGGGCCATAGTGTTCATTTGAAGGTTGTGGGAAGATGACCTGCCTAATGAATAAAAATTAGACAGTTTACAATTTTCAGCCACCTGTGATTTGCTACATATACAGGCTTGCTAGGGACAGTACACCTTACAGCCCTATTTGCATTCCCAAATGGAAACATTTTTTTGAAGAAGTCTATTTCCATTATAGGCTCCGGTGCTGTTTTTAAAAACAATATTTCCCATTTGAGAACAAGTGAGGTGCTGCTTGGAAATGGCAGGTGGACTACTGCTTGCTCTCCCGAGGTATCTGTCCCAAAGCAAAAGCTTCCCCTTTGGAGAGTAACTGATCAATGGCCGGTGACTGCTCTTGCAGTCACAAGGCCATTGACACAATTATTGCCAATCCCAAAACAGAGGCTTCCTTTTTTGTGATCTGTAATGGAAGGCAAAAGCCATTTTAAGAGTCAGAAAAACTTTTTCATATCATAAAAGGTCTTTGAGACACTTTAAAAATGTATTTGTCCATTGCAAACCCTATTTGTGAATCAAGGGATTTGGTTTCACAAAAGGCGTATGTACTTAAGGCCTATAAATCCTTGTAAAAGTGGTTTAGCAGCTTTAACTAAGCCCTCATATGTCCTTAATAGAACCTCATGACCCCCACATCTCCTACCTGCCAATAGATTTTGTAATTGCTCATTGTTTTACTTGCTCAAGTCACATTTTTCAAACTGTTATATACTAAACTTACTTTCAAATTCTAGATACAAACTAAATAAATTGTTCTTCCTCATGTTCTATATTCAAATTTCTCCGTTCCTTTATCCGTCATAATTATTATGCTAATTTTGCTTGAGAAGCTGTGCATCATAGTTCAGAATATTCTAAGATTCTCGTATCACAACTGTTGCTTACTTTAATATGTTTTCAAAATCTATTCTACAGACACCTGCATTTGTTCTTTCAAGCTCTTCAAGTTTTACTGATATTTACAAATATAGCTCATTTTCATGGATGATGCCTATACATTGCCCCACTGAAGGGTTCCTCTAGCTGCCAAGACCAGGATTCAATATAAAACTCCTAAAATGGCCGTACACCCTGAACTGGAGGTTTCGTGGCAATGGGGAACTCAAAACCATGTCAGTGGATTTTTTTCTGGTGGACAAAGGCACATGATGAATATTGTCAGTGCTAATTTCTGGTCTCTTCCTAAAGAAATTACTTTGTGAGATAAAACTGTATTTGGACCTCTCCTATGTCTGTGGAACGACAAATATTTTTCCTGGGATTGACGACTTTTGTAACTTTTGGCACCATGATGGCCATATCTCAGGAAAGTTGAAAATTTAATATCCGTGCCCAAACGAAAAACATTTCAATGATAATGGTAAGTTCCTGTACAGTTAAAAGAACAAAAGTTCCCGCATGTTTTAATTGTATGCCAAAGTCACTGTATTTTTATAAATGTGCTAATTTAGAAAGAGAATACTGCTGCATGCAACAAATACCTTTTCTTTTTCAAATTATGACTTAAATATGAACAGCTCCTTAAAAATACAAGCTCTGATATATTTTATGCAGGAATATATGCAGTGAAATGGAATGCTATGTCATGATATAGAACAGACAAGAGGTCAATCCAACACTATTGCATCACATACAGGTTTGTAAGCCATTAACACCACAACGGACACATTGTGCAATCCAGCCATTGGTATCATTCCACATAAACAAATGCCATCCAAAGTGTACAAATGTGTTGTCATGTCAATCTTTTCTCCTTAACCATTCATAACGGTATCTCCAAACTGTCCATTTATCTCCCTAATAATTCAAAACTTGACATGGGCTAGGGCCAGCATTGGTGCTTCAGATACACTAGTGTAACTGCATCTAGTATAAATGATTTAGAGCTGGGAACATCACAGCAAAGTTAGGAGAGAAATCCTGTGGAGGAGAGGTCTTCTGGGAGAGAACTAGAGAGGATGGCTTGCAGTTTTTGTGTTATGCCATGCAAGTAATCTAATTTCACTCTGATGTCAAGCAGTTCTTGATGTGGACTCTGTTCAGTAGTAAGAGAGCATAATGAAGTATGAGGTGAGGAACCATACCTCACATATGAATCATGCCTGTAAGCGATGGAGTCATTCTTTGAACAGTCAGTTTGTATTTTGTTGTCTTTAGAGTAACTGTCATGTACTGGGGAGGTCGGTTCACGCGGAGTGGCTACATAGTAGGGTGTAAGTAGCTGCCAGGAAGGCTGTGGGGTTGATCTTTGACAGTATTTTGGTCTGTGTCAGTTTAGGAGTAGCATTGTGTTGTATTGGGCAGTGCTTTATTACGCAGATTTTATGTTATGAAATAGGGTCTATGTGGAATGTTAAAAAAAAGACTGTTGCTTGATGGCAGGACGGTTCAGACCTGTTTCCTGTGCATGGACCTCATAAATTAAAAGGATCGGAATTACCGTCTGCTTCTTGCAATATTTATTTAAGGTGAATGGAGCAGCACAACAATATTGGCGACGATTGATGATTGGCCCTTTAGAATACTTTGAATCGACGTCGTGAGGGAGTACTGCTTCAAAAGCATACCGCTTTGTGAAAGAGATCCTGAAATAATTCTAGACACCTAGATAACCATAAGTGGTTTAAGCTACAGCACGACAAATGAAATCTTTTTAATTTATAGACACAGCGGTGTACTCACTGGAAGAAGGCATGCAAAGAAAAAAACACGAGAGGCAGCGTGTGAGCCAGTGAAGTGTGTTCGGCATATGCCACATTTAAAACGTGTGAAGGTATGTGAGTCTTCATGTGAGGTTTGATCTGTGTTATCGGGACGTTGAAGCCATGTGTCTTCTGCATGAGATGCTCCAGAGATTGGGCAATACAATGTTGAGAACGGTTGTCAAGGCACAGACAACAACTGTTTTTCCATACTGAAGTGTTGCCGAGTGCCATTAAAAGTTAGAATTCATGCAATGAGTCATCATTTAAGTTTGATTCTAAGCTTCATTTACAGGAAACAGGGCTCCACCACATGCATTTTGGCTCTCAGGAACCAAACCTTAGATGATATTGGTAGAGTGAAAGGATCATTTTACAGACTACATTGAGGCCATTGACGAAGGTGGAACAATGTCAGCGGAACAGAAAAAAGAATTCTACTACATTCTTTTGGGCCAGTTGGTTTAAAAGCTTATAATAGAATGCAAAGCAAATTACTTGGTGGCAATGGAAATATTTTTTTCAGCAGCTCTACAAATATTTTATAACTGTGTATGGGCATTACAACGTACATATTTTTAAAGGTGAAGCTGTGGATGGCTGTGTAGCAGACTTGAAGAGGTTGGCCATTGACTGTAAACTTGGGGTGATACACAATGAGGTCATCAGAGATCAATTGGCCATGCATGCCTACAACCAATCAATACAAGATCGATTATGGATAAATGGTGATGCTCAACTCGAAGATGTTGTAGCTATAATACATAAGGTGTAAATTTCAAGAAGATGTGCAACAGAATTGAAACAACCTGATAAGGAAGAAGGATGTGTTTTCAAAGTAAACAACCAAAAACAGGGTAGGGATTTGGCAATAAACTACAGAGGGAAAGTTGGAAACAATGAAAAGAGATGTTATTGTTGTGACAGTAAAGATCATTTAGCATTTTCTATATTATGCCCAGTGCTGAAACAAAATTGTAATAACTTTTATATAATTGGTCATTTTGGAAAGGCATGCAAAAAGGAAAAGAATGGTGTTAAATATATTTATGAACATAAAGACCACAGTGGTAGCCATTCGGAGGAAGATTTTGGGAATTCAAATATCGTTAAAAATCTACAAGATAAATTTGTGTTGAATATTGAAGAGGGTGACAGCCGGATGAAACCTGAATGTGAAATGACAATTGGTGGTGTACAATTCAAGATCCATGCATATTCTGGGTCACCGTTTACAATAATTAATTAGAATAAATGGAGGAGTAAATTTGTGGAGAGGATTGGAGAATGTTTGTTACCTCCTGACATTGAACCTGAAAGTTATACTGGTGAGAAAATCAACATCCTAGGTTACAGGTGGTTAATTTTCAAGTTAAAAAACAGAAGTACCAGAAGCAAACTATACGTAGCAAAAAGGGGACCTTCAGTTTTGGGTTGGCAGGATCAAGGGAAGTTGCATATGATGTTAGACCCTAATAGCAAGGATAAAGTGCTTATAGTGGATGTTGGATGTTCTTTTGCAGACAACTTCAAAAATTAAATGGGGTTGAGCATGAAATTGTGCTAAAGGAGCGTTCCCAACCAAAGATACACAAACTGAGACCAGCACCTATAATGGTGAGAAATTAAGTATCAGATTAATTGGAAAAATTGATGCAAATGGATGTAATAGAGCCCATTGAGAGCTCAGAGTGGATTTCACCAGTGGTTGTTGCATGACGTAGTAATGGAAAGATCCGTTTTTGTGTGGATTTGCATCATCTGTATAACAACATTGTCATGGACCAATTTCCTGTGCCAAAAATTCCAGAAATGGTTTCATACTTAAAGGGTGCTATCTGGTTCTCTACATTGATTTATCTGCTGTCTCCCACCAAAGTGTCCTTTCACTACAATCTAAGAGTCTAACAGCTTTTATTACTCCTTTTGGGTGTTTCCAGGTTAAACAAATGCCATTAGGCTTAACATCAGCCGCAGCTGTTTTTCAAAGTTTGAGGCATAAGTTATCTGGGAAGGAAAAGGAGATGATGTTTTTTTCAGGGCGACATTTTAGTACATGGGGAAAATAGGGAATGTCTTGATGAAATGGTGCAACGTGTTCTAGGAGTGTTGGAGAACAAAGGGTTGACTGTTGAGTTGAGCACATGTAAGTTTGCAGAAAGAAGTGTAACTTATCTCTGACATTTTATCAGTGGTGAGGGGGTAAAGCCCAAACCGTCATTCATAAGATTGATCACTAATGCTTCACCACCATCTAACAAGGATGATGTGAGATCATTTCTAGGAATGGCAAAGTTTTGTGCAAAAATCATTCCAAATTTTGCAGAAAATGTTTATTATATAAGGCAACTCCTTAAAACTTAAAAAGAAAGTAAGGTTTGAATGGAACTCTATGTGTGAACCTGAGTTTATTAATATTAAGGAACGTTTGTGTAAAGTCACCAATTTGAGCAGTTTTGATCCTGAACTCCATTGCTACAGATGCAAGTAACAAAGGGTTAGGTGCAGTACTATCACAGAAAGATGCTAAAGGCAAAGAAAATATCATCTTTTTTGCTTCAGGATCTGTAACACCCACAGAGGAGAGATATCCTATAACAGGAAGGGAGGCGCTTGTATATGCTTGGGGATTAGAAAATTTCCGCTCCTTTGTGTGGGGAAGAATGGTTACCATTCAATGTGATCATAAACCTTTGTTGAATCAACTATCTTCAGAGGGAAGTGTTGTGGCATGTGCTAGAATTGAGAGACTATCTGAGAATGAAAGAGTACATATATAATATGGTGTATGTTCCAAGCAAGAATAATGTAATGGCTGATGTTTTTACCCAGAATGTTGTGCCCGGTAGAAGGATGTAAGGATTATTCATTGAATGAGTTCACGTCGCATTTGTTTTTGGTTTGGGTAAACTGGCAATAGAAAAGGATGTGTGGGAAAGGAAACAAAAAGAAGATGAGGAACTGCAGAATGTATTAAGATATATGTTGGAAGGGTGGCCTAAGAAGGACTTGTTATCAGAGGAATGTAGGCACTTCTGGGAGGTTAGGTCAGAATTATCTATTTAAAATGATTTGATCTTAAAATGTAGCAAAGTTGTTCCTCGTAGTACTTTACGTGAAAGGATTATGGAATTGTGTCACAAAGGTCATTCTGAAGTAGTGAGAACAAAGTCTATAATTAAGGAGCATTTTTGGTGGCCTTGGGTGGGCAAGGTTGTGGAAAAACTTGTGAGAACCTGTCTGTTGACAATACAATACACACTTTGAGACCAACTGTGGATCAGATGTTAGTTCCTAAATTACCATGGGAATGGGTAACTGTGGATTTAATGGGCCCTATAGGGGAGCAGCAAACGTCTGTAGTTGTCATTATGGACCTTTTTTCCAAACGGTCAGTGATAGATATAGTAGGAAGAGCTGATTCAGCGTCTGTGTTACAATGTTTAGACAAGGCGTTTTGTTCAGAAGGAATTCCAGCCTTACTTTTGAGTGCCAAGGGGTGCAATTTGTTTCGATTAGTGCTAACGTATATTTTGAAAGTATTGGTGTAACACAGAAAACTACTTCACTTTATAATCTCAGTGGGAACGGAAGAGTTGAAACATTTAATAGGGTGTTAACGGGAGTTATCCAAGCAGCTATGAGAAAGCATTATGACTGGCACATTGCAATCTGGAAAGCCGTATGGCATTTAGAGTATTGGAGAATGAAGCCACTAGTATTAGCTTATTTGTAGCAATATGGGGTAGGAAACCCAGATGTAAATTTAGTGCTGCGTGGATATGTAAAAGTGAAATGGCATATTGGTCTTAGGATAATGATCAAAAAAGACTAGGAAGAACATAAAAATAAGTAAGTCTTATTATGATAAGGCACAAGGAGTAAAACGTGTTTGAATTACAGTGGGGGATTGGGTGAGAGTTAAGAAACCTTTCAAAGTAGTGAAGGAAGAAAGTCAATACTTTGAACCAGAACAAATAAAATAAGTGTTACAGAAAACAGTGAGATTGCAGAGTGGGAAAGTATGGAATTTGAAGCGGATTGCTTGATGTCCTGGAAATTATGGAGAGAAGGGAGAGAATGATGGGAACTTAACGCCGAGTGCTAGTGGCTTTACATGGATCGAGGACATAGAAAATGTAGATAAAATGACCCCATCTACGTTAGGTGGTAAGAGCAATACCTTTAGCACATCTGTTGAGTCTGACAATGTGGAGGGGGAGGATGTGGAAAGGTTTAGTGACATAGAAGAACAGGGAGAACAAGAATTACAAGAGTTGGAACAGAAACAGAATCCGGTTGAAACTAAGAGGAAGAGAGAATTACCCCGTTGGTTAAAAGAATTTGTGCTAGATTGAAGTTCAGGGTTTTTATTTTCTATTTGTATTTGTAGATTAGTTTTGTATTTTTTTATTTTTTGTGCTTTTTATTTGTTAGGAAGGGGGATGTGTTGTATTGGGCAATACCTTCTTACTCAGACGTCATGTTATGAAATAGGTTCTATGGGGAACGTTCGAAAAAAGACTGTTGCTTGATGGCAGGACGATTCAGAACTGTTTCCTGTGTATGGAGCTCACAAAATAAAAGGATCGGAATTACCGTCTTCTTCCTGCAATATTTATTTAAGGTGAAGGGAGCAGCACAACACATTGTTTCATGTGATAATCCAGACAACCTTGATTTATGCAGGCATTATGCTGTTGGGTTTCATTACTCAAATAGTGTGTAGGTGAAAAAAGGTGAGATGAAGGTATTGCAAAAGGGAGAGCTAGTGGTGTTGTAGTTGGTAGAGAAAGTAGGCATGATAACATCCCTAACTATCGAAGAAGCTTTTAGGTCCTTTTTGATGTCAAGCAGTGTGGTGTAGATATGCAGAATGATGCCCATGATTGGATCATAATCTTGCCACTTTTATATAGGGTGATGTGCAGCTCACATTTCATATTATGGTTACTGGGAATAATAAGCTTTGCTCTCAAGAATTTGCTTCTTTTTATTTAAAAAAATCAGAGCATACCATCTCAGAAAGCATGTCAGTAGTAAAATATAAATACAGGTCAGTTTTAATGAGGCTGTTAGAAATGGGGTCTTTGGTTGACAGTCAGGTTACCCCCTGTTCAAGCAAGGACCCTCACTCTAGTCAGGGTAAAAGAGAATCACCCTCGGCTAACCCCTGCTTACCCCCTTGGTAGCTTGGCAGAGCAGTAGGCTTAACTTCAGAGTGCTAGGTGTAAAGTATTTGTACCAACACACACAGTAACGTAATGAAAACACTACAAAATGACACAAGTTTAGAAAAATAGGAAATATTTATCTAAACAAAACAAGACCAAAACGACAAAAATCCACAATGCACAAGTCAAGTTATCAATTTAAAAAAGCAAAAAGAGTCTTTCTGTAGTTTAAAACACACACTAACACTATTAACGTGAAAAAGTGCCTTGGGGGCATCAAAAATAACCCCGCACGGGCGAGTATGCGTCAAAAAGGGCCTGCAAAGCGTCGATTTCACTCACAAACGAGACCTTGCGTCATTTCTCCTTTCGTCAGGTCGGGCGCATCGTGTCTTCTCTCCGCAGGAGAGTGATGCGTCGATCCGGTCAGCACTCTCGGGTCTGGGCAGGCCTTGCATTGTTTTACGTGCATTACTTGCGTCGGAAATCCAGCTGCACAATGACTCAAAAACCACGCAGCGTGGGTTTGGATCTCCGAGTCTCTGTCAGCAATTCTGCATGTCTTTTCTCCAGCTCCGTGCGTCAATTCTTCGGTTGCGTTTCCGGCGAGTGTCGATTTTCAGCCGCAGAGGTGGCGGCACGTCGTTTCTTAAGCCCCAGATCGGAGTTGTGTCGACCTTTTCCCCGCACAGCGCTCTGTGCGTGGATTTATCACTCTTGGGCTGCCAACTTCTCCTTTCAGGGTCCCAGGAACTGGATGGGCACCACAGGGCAGAGCAGGAGTCTCTCCAGAGACTCCAGGTGCTTGCAGGGAGAAGTCTTTGCTGTCCCTGAGACTTCAAAAAACAGGAGGCAAGTTCTAAATCAAGCCCTTGGAGATTTATTCTCAAGATGGAAGGCACACAAAGTCCAGTCTTTGCCCTCTTACTCTGGCAGAAGCAGCAACTGCAGGATAGCTCCACAAAGCACAGTCACAGGCAGAGCAGCTCTTCTCCAGGCAGAGGTTCCTCTTGGTTTCCAGAAGTGTTCTAAAGTCTGTGGTTTTGGGTGCCATTCTTATACCCAATTTCTCCTTTGAAGTAGGTCGACTTCAAAGCAAAGTCTCTTGTGAATGTGAAATCCTGCCTTGCCCAGTCCAGGATCAGACACTCACCAGGAGGTTGGCGACTGCATTGTGTGAGGGCAGGCACAGCCCTTTCAGGTGTGAGTGACCACTCCTCCCCTCCCTCCTAGCACAGATGGCTCATTAGGATATGCAGGCTACACCCCAGCTCCCTTTGTGTCACTGTCTAGTGTGAGGTACAACAAGCCCAAACTGATCCAGGCAGGGAATCCACAAACAGGCAGAGTCACAGAAAAGGTATAAGCAAGAAAATGCTCACTTTCTAAAAGTGGCATTTTCAAACACACAATCTTAAAATCAACTTTACTAAAAGATGTATTTTTAAATTCTGAGCTCAGAGACCCCTAACTTCACATGTCCATCCACTCCCAAAGGGAATCTACACTTTAATCAGATTTGAAGGTAGCCCCCATGTTAACCTATGAGAGGGACAGGCCTTGCAACAGTGAAAAACGAATTTAGCAATATTTCACTGTCAGGACATATAAAACACATTACTATATATCCTACCTTAACCATACACTGCACCCTGCCCTTGGGCTACCTATGGCCTACCTTAAGGGTGTCTGACATGTAAGAAAAGGGAAGGTTTAGGCCTGACAAGTGGGTACACTTGCCAAGTCGAATTTACAATTAAAACTGCATACACAGGCACTGTAATGACAGGTCTGAGGCATGATTGCAGAGCTACTTATGTGGGTGGCACAACCAGTGCTGCAGGCCCACTAGTAGCATTTGATTTACAGGCCCTCTTTACTCCAGTGAACTTTACTAGGGACTTACTAGTAAATCAAATATGCCAATCATGGATAAGCCAATTACATAAACATTTTGTAAAAGAGCACTTGCACTTTAGCACTGGTTAGCAGTGGTAAAGTGCCCAGAGTAACAAAAGCAGCAAAATCAGAGTCCAGCGCACATCAGCAACTTGGGGAACAGAGGCAAAAAGTTAAGGGAGACCACGCCAAGGATGAAAAGTCTAACACGTGTCCCCCCCATCTGAAAGTGGGGAGCAACTACCCAGCGTCTTGGGAGTTCTCATCACTAAGGCGGAAGAACCTTGACAAACCATCCGCATTGGCGTGTTCTGTACCAGGACGGTGTTCCACCGTAAAGTCCATCCCCTGTAGGGAAATGGACCACCTCAACAGTTTTGGATTCTCACCCCTCATCTGCATTAACCATCTGACGGGACTGTGTTCGGTCTTAACTCGGAAGTGAGTCCCAAACAAGTAGGGTCTTAGCTTCTTCAGGGCCCAGACCACAGCAAACGCTTAACGTTCTATGGCACTCCACCTATGTTCCCTGGGCGGCAGTAACCTCCTGCTAATGAAGGCTAGGGGTTGATCTAGGCCTTCTTCATTAAGCTGTGATAGTACTGCTCCAATACCATGCTCTGATGCGTCTGTTTGCACAACAAACGCCTTGGAGTAGTCAGGTGCCTTAAGCACAGGTGCTGTGCACATGGCAGCCTTCAGGGCATCAAAAGCATTCTGGCAAGCCTCTGTCCAGATCACTTTCCTGGGTTGCTTCTTCAAAGTCAACTCAGTTAAGGGGGTAACAATGGTATCATACCCCTTGACAAACATCCTGTAGTATCCTATGAGACCTAAAACGGCTCTCACTTCAGTCTGGGTCTTGGGAGGCTCCCATGCCAGAACTGTGTCAATCTTAGGCTGTCCTAAGCACACCACAGAACCCTGCCCTATTTTGCTCGCCTTAATAGTGAGGCCTGCCTTCTGCAGGGCCTCTAACACTCTCCAGAGGTGTTGCAGGTGTTCCTCCCATGTGGAACTAAACACAGCAATGTCATCCAGGTAGGCGCCACTAAACTAATCCAGCCCAGCCAATACCTGGTTGATCAGCCTCTGAAAGGTGGCAGGGGCATTCTTCATCCCAAATGGCATCACTTTAAATTGAAAGTGTCCATCTGAGTTAGAAAATGCTGTCCTCTCCTTGGCCCCCTCAGATAAGGCAATCTGCCAGTACCCAGATGTTAAATCAAACGTACTGAGGTACTTGGCAGCCCCCAACCGGTCAATGAGCTCATCAGCTTGGGGGATGGGGTGTGCGTCAGTATTGCTGATCACATTGAGTACCCGGTAAGCCACACAGAGCCTGAGTTCTGGAGTGGCACCAGGTGCAGTAGCCTTTTGGAACAATACCACTGGGCTCGCCCAAGGACTGCGAAAGGGCTCAATAACCCCTAGGGCAAGCATTTTGGATACCTCATCCTTAATGCATGCCCTGACCCTGTCAGTCACTGAGTAACCCTTCTGTTGAATGGGTGTACTGTCCCCAGTGTCCACATCATGTGTGCACAAGTGTGTGACTCCTGGGATCAGGGAAAACAGTGAGGAAAACTTTCCCAACACGTGGCGACAGTCACCTTGCTGCTCCTCAGTCAGAAGGGGGGAGAGGATCACTCCCTCCACTTGTCACGATTCACCCTGGGCTTACCGTCTGTATCGGAGAGGGATGGTGTGCGGCCCTGGTTTCTGCAAATCCTGCTGTGACCGAGGTAGGGGCGACCCCTTCCGGTAGCCACGGTGCTGTTGACAATAGTACGCCACCACAGTCCGTGCCTTCCAGAAGGAGTCCCAGAGGAAAGAACCCCAAGGGGAAAAAACCTCCAACAGGAACTCCCTGGAACAGAAGGAGGACACAAGGAATTAGCAATCAGGAGCCTGGAAATACTGGAAGGCTGAAGAAAAAACAGGAACAACTGGCGTCCAAGCGAAGACCAGCCGGAGCGTGACTACCACAGCATAAGTGTTGCAACGCAATGAGAAGAAGAAATGATTCCCCTTATATACCCCTAGACAGGAATTGATAGACAGGAAGAAGTAACACCACCATTTTGGATTGGGAAGAGGCTATAGCAATAGATAGGAAAAGACACCATAGTAAAAAAGGGAACAGATGCATGCAGGGAGAAGGGAGGTGCAAGGTGTGCTGGGAAGGAGAAGGCTTGGCTCCAGGAACCATGTAGGAGGAAAGGAAGGCCCTGAAAACGGGGTACCAGGTACATGTGATGCTAGGCTGGGGGGCGCAGACACCCCACGACAACACTCGGGCTGCGCGCTGTTCGCGGCGAGGACCGAGGCGCAATTCTGTGCCTCAGGCCTCGCGCATCAGGAGAACAGCGCGCAGCCGTAGAAAAGGGCTGCCGCGGGCCCCGCGACCTTTAACACTGGCGGTGGTTTGTGCTGCGGCCCGGCCGGGAGGCGCCGCAGGCTCCCGTGGCGCAACACCACTGACCCATCTTTTTCTCCAACAGACAGGAGGTCAGGAAGAGGCTCGCTCTCCTCCTCTACCCCATCATCTGTTGCAAGGAGCATTGACAGCTCAGTCCGCTCAAAGTGTGGCTTGAGGCGGTTGACATGCAGGACCCTTAAAGGGTTCCTTGGAGACTGCAAGTCCACCAGGTAGGTGACTTCACTCTTGCGCTCCACCACCTCAAATGGCCAGCCCACTTATCCTGGAGCGCCCTAGGCTCCACTGGTGCCATCACCCACACTTTTTGTCCAGGTTGAAACTCAACCAGAGTGGCATTCTGGTCATACCAGCGTTTCATGTCCTCCTGGCTTGCTCCCAGGTTCTCCTGAGTGAGACTCCTGAAGTGGGCAGTCTGGTTTCTCAGGGCCAGCATGTAACTGAAAACATCCTGGGGGGGGTTACTAGAAGCTTTCTCCTAAGCTTCCTTAACCAGACTCAACAGCCCCCTTGCAGGGTAGCCATTAATCAGATCAAAGGGACTAAACCCAAGTCCCTTTTGAGGCACCTCCCTGTAGGCAAACAGAAGACATGGCAAGAGGACGTCCCACTTCCGCCTCATGGGCTCTGACAGGCCCATGATCATGCCTTTTAAGGTGTGGTTGAATCTCTCAACCAGACTATTACTTTGGGGGTGGTAAGGGGTGGTGAACTTGTAGGTTACCCCACACTCCTTCCACAGAGACTTCATATACGTGGATATGAAGTTGGTACCCCTATCAGATACTACGTCCTTGGGGAACCCCATGCAGGTAAAAAACCCCATCAAAGCAGGACCCACCACAGGGAAAGTGATTGATCTCAAATGAATGGCTTATGGGTACCGGGTGGCATGGTCCACCAAGACCAGGATAAACCTGTTGCCTATGGCTGCCTTGGGATCCAGAGGCCCGCAATGTCAATGCCTACCATCTCAAAGGGAGTACTGACAACAGGTAAAGGTTGGAGGGGAGCCTTACATTTCCCCCCACTCTTGCCACTTGCCTGGCAAGTCTGACAAGGCCTGCAATGTGCATCTGAGTGCCTGCGCATTAGGGGCCAGTAAAAGTGGGTGACAAGCCTCTCGAAGGTGTTGTCCTGCCCCAAATGTCCAGCTAAAGGCACATCATGAGCCAACCCCAGTAGGAAGGCCCTGAAGCACTGGGGTACCACCAGCACACGGGCTGACCCAGGCTCAGGAACCTTAGGCTCGCTATATAGGAGGTCATCCTCCTGATAAATCAGATGTGATCCTGGCTCCTTGCCAGCCGCCTGGTCTGCAGCCTGCTGCTGCAAACCCTCCAGAGTACGGCATGTCTTCTGTGCTTCACAGAATGCTTCCCTGGTGGGCCCCCCTTCCTGCTGCCACTGCGACAGCTCAGGGACCTCTCCCAGTTCAGCCACCTGTTCCCCTGTAGGCTCCGGGGCATCACCCTCGGACTCCTCCTCCTCCCCGACCGTGGGAACCTCTGGGACCGGTTTCCCGCGCCCCCTGCCCTTCCTCTTCTTCGCGGTCCCCTGGGCCACTGTTTCAGGCTCCAGGGGCTCTTGATTACCCTGTCGGCTGCCACTGACCGGGTGGATACGCATACCCACCCAGGCAGACCCAACATCTCCAAGTGAGACCTGTGTTCCACCTCCTTCCAAGGGGAATCCTCCAGGTCATTGCCTAGCAAACAATCAACAGGCATGGTTGGACTCACAGCTAACTTCAAGGAACCTGAACCCCCCCCCCATTCAAAGGGAACCTGCGCCACTCTGCACAGGCGCTCTGAGTTGTCCACTGCAACTACTTGGTGAAGTACACGGCGATCAATCTGCTCTTCAGACACCAGCTGACTCCTCACTGTGGTCACGCTGGCTCCTGTGTCTCTCAGAGCCTCCACACTCTGTTCATTAATGGTCACCCACTGCCTGTACTTCTTAGTGTTTTCAGGCACAAGGGTTCTCTGGACCATCTCACTGTCCGCTAGTGAGACAAGGATCATCTCAGCTGGTTCCCACCCACCTGAAACCAACTTCTCCCCAATCACTACACTGGCTAAACCCTGGGACGGTGCACCAGTGAGTCCCGGCGTATTTTTGGGGCATCTGCGGTCCCCCCTCACATGACCCACCTCTTCACATGCATAGCACTTACGTGGGGGACAACCTGCCACTGGCTTCCTTTTGGAGAACCATTGCTTCTTCTCACTGGGGTGTTGGGAATCCTTACACTGGGAATCAGTTTGGGGCCCTTTAGAGAACTCCCCCTGTTTACCCTTACCCCTCACACCATTTATTTTGAGAGGGACCCTGCCCACCCTTGGCGTGGTCTCCCCAATACCTCTTCTGGACCCTGGTGCTCCCCCAGAGGTCCGCTTCCTGCACAAGCTTCCTGGGGTCAGCCAGCTTGCTGTCAATCAGGTGCTGGCGTAGCTCTGGAAAACATAAACTGTACAAGCGCTCTCAAGCAATCAGATTGTAAAACCCCTCATAAGTTGTTACCTTACCACCCTTCACCCAACCATCCAGTGACCTGCAATAACAATCAACACATTCCAACCATGTTTGGGATTCCTTCTTCTTGTAGGATCTAAACTTATCCTTGTACTGCTCAGGGGTAAGACCGTACCTTGTAAGCAAGGCATCCTTCATGCTAGAGTAGGTGAGATTCTGAGCATCCCCTAAGGCTGTCAGTGTATCCCCCCTCCCACCTCAAAGTGCTTCCACAGACCCGCCTCCCAATGAGCTTCAGGGACCAGATTCATATGGAGAGCAGACTCATACCCCTTGAACCACAAGTATATGTCATCCTCCCTCTTGTAATCCTTCACAAGATCTTTAGGAATGTGCACCCTCCTTTCAGGCTGCACTGACATGTTGCTGCCACATCCCTACTAGACTGGCTCCTCTGATCCAGCTCCCTCAAGCTGAGCTCAAGAGCCAACAGCAACGTTTTCTCTTCAATGGCCATCCTCATTTTCTCCAACTCTCTCTGGTGCTCCCTCTCTGCCTGTCTGTCCTGCAATTCCTCAGGGGTCAGACTCTTAGATGAGACACTGCTACCTGCCCTGGAGACCCTCTCCCTGGACATAACAGGCCCATCTACAATACCATTGTGTATGGACTGCCCTTCCTCCTCCTCATCCTCCTCATCTTCTGTGTACCCTTCAGTGCTCTTGGCTGTCACCCAGGTCCTCAGCGCCTTTTGCAGCTCCTCATTCTTGGATGAGTTCTTAATAGGACAGTCAAAACCTTTACATAACTGCTTTAACTGAGCCTTGGAATAGCTATCCAATTTCTGCAGATCAAAAGCAGCTCCAACTGATGCATTTCCAGATTGGGACATGAGGAAAAGTCAACAAAAGTGCAAAGTTCCAAAAAGCAGAAAAGTTCCCAAATGAAGTTCAGAAGTCAATCAAAGATTACCACAAAAATGGATGTAGGTAAAAATCCAAGCAAAAGAGAAAAATCAAAGATCACCAAACAAATAGTATGTGGTCACGTAGTGGTCTGAAATCAAAACAGTAGTGTACACTTAATCACTGTATGTCAAGTACAAATACAAGTACAAATCCCAACCGCTGATCACTAATGTTGGAAATGGGGTCTTTGGTTGACAGTCAGGTTATTCCCTGTTCAAGCAAGGACCCTCACTTTAGTCAGGATAAAAGAAAATCACCCTCATCTAACCCCTGCTTACCCCCTTGGTATCTTGGTAGAGCAGCAGGCATAACTTCAGAGTGCTAGGTGTAAATTATTTGTACCAACACACACAGTAACTTAATGAAAACTCTGCAAAATGACACTACACTGGTTTAGAAAAATAGGAAATATTTATCTAAACAAAACAAGACCAAAACAACAAAAATCCACAACACACAAGTCAAGTTATCAGTTAAAAAAAGCAAAAAGAGTCTTTCTTTAGTTTAAAACACAAGCTAACACTGTTAGCTTGAAAATGTACCTTGGGTGCGTAAAAAATAACCCTGCACGGACGAGTATGCGTCAAAAAGGGCTTGTGATGTGTCAATTTCACTCACGAGCGAGACCTTGCGTTGTTTTTCCTTTCGTCGGGTCGGGCGCGTCATTTCAGGAGAGTGATGCGTCGATCTGGTCAGCCCTCTCGGTTCTGGGCAGGCCTTGCGTTGTTTTTACACGGCCAGCAGTACTTGCGTCAGAAATCCAGCCACACGATGGTTCAAAAACCACGCAGCGTGGGTTTCGATCTCCAAGTCTTCGTCAGTGATGCTGTGTGTCGTTTCTCCAGCTCAATGCATCGATTCTTCGGTCGCGTTTCTGGCGAGTGTCAATTTTCAGCTGCAGAGCCGGCAGCACATCGTTTTTTTCAGCCGCAGATCGGAGTTGGATCGATCTTTTCCCCGCACGGTGCTCTGTGCGTGGATTTCTTACTCTTGTGCTGCCAGCTTCTCCTTTCAGGGTCCCAGGAACTGGATGGGCACCACAGGGCAGAGTAGAAGTCTCTCCAGAGACTCCAGGTGCTGGCAGAGAGAAGTCTTTGCTGTCTCTGAGACTTCAAACAGCAGGAGGCAAGTTCTAAATCAACCTCTTGGAGATTTCTTCTCAAGATGGAAGGCACACACAGCCCAGTCTTTGCCCTCTTACTCTGGCAGAAGCAGCAACTGCAGGATAGCTCCACAAAGCACAGTCAGAGGCAGGGCAGCTCTTCTTCCTCAGCTCTTCAGCTCTTCTCCAGGCAGAGGTTAGTCTTGGTTTCCAGAAGTGTTCTAAAGTCTGTGGATGTGGGTGCCCTTCTTATACAAATTTCTCCTTTGAAGTAGGCCTACTTCAAAGCAAAGTCTCTTGTGAATGTGAAATCCTGCCTTGCCCTGGCTAGGCCCCAGACACTCACCAGGGGGTTGGAAACTGCATTGTGTGAGGGCAGGCACAGCCCTTTCAGGTGTGCGTGACCACTCCTCCCCTCTCTCCTAGCACAGATGGCTCATCAGGATATGCAGGCTACACCCCAGCTCCCTTTGTGTCACTGTCTAGTGTGAGGTGCAACCAGTCCAAGTGTCAAACTGACCCATGCAGGGAATCCACAAACAGGCAGAGTCACAGAAAAGGTATAAGCAAGAAAATGCTCACTTTCTAAAAGTGGCATTTTCAAACACATAATCTTAAAATTAATTTTACTAAAAGATGTATTTTTAAATTGTGAGCTCTGAGACCCCAAACTCCATGTGTCCATCCGCTCCCAAAGGTAATCTACATTTTAATCATATTTAAAGGTATCCCCCGTGTTAACCTATGGGAGGGACAGGCCTTACAACAGTGAAAAACGAATTTAGCAATATTTCACTGTCAGGACATATAAAAAACATTTCTATATGTCCTACCTTAACCATACACTGCACCCTGCCCTTGGGGCTACCTAGGGCCTACCTTAGGGGTGACTGACATGTAAGAAAAGGGAAGGTTTAGGCCTGACAAGTGGGTACGCCTGTCACGTCGAATTTACAGTTAAAACTGCACACACAGACACTGTAATGACAGGACTGAGACATGATTACAGAGCTACTTATGTGGGTGGCACCACCAGTGCTGCCGGCCCACTAGTAGCATTTCATTTACAGGCCCTGGCACCTCCAGCGCACTTTACTAGGGACTTACTAGTAAATCAAATATGCCAATCATGGATAAGCCAATTGCATACACATTTTGTAAAGGAGCACTTGCACTTTAGCACTGGTTAGCAGTAGTAAAGTGCCCATAGTAACAAAAACAGTAAAATCAGAGTCCAGCACACATCAACAACCTGGGGAACAGAGGCAAAAAGTTAAGGGAGACCACGCCAAGGATGAAAAGTCTAACAGAGGCTTACCAAGGAACTATAATATTTGTATCTGACTAAAGTTTACAAATTGGCCACTAGTGCTTGGTGATTGTGGAATTTGAGGATAGTTTTGGATAGGCCAGGAGGATAAGGATCTTTCACGTCTTGTGTTACATGCATCCTGGGGTTTGCTTTTGCATGACACACTCTTTCAGGCTTGGTGGTCATAAGATCATATGACAAACACAAAGTCTATCTAGTCTTCAGAAGTTGATTCAGAGCGAGGCAAGCACAGTGTGCAGCTGTGAGCTATCTATCAGCAGCGAGAGAAAGAACAGTTATTAGACTAAAATGTGGAAGCAAGATGTCATCAAATTACATGTAAAAAGTGTGTATCTGTATTGATTCACTTTTGAGTGACAGCAAAACGAAGTTCAAATACACCTTTGGTGCTACTTCAGCTTGAGTATGTACAACATTTAGGAGCATAGTTCACATTTAAGTGCAAATTATTTTAGGTGCAAACTCATTTTTCTAACAGTTGCTTCACAAGAGTGGAAATACCTATGATACAAACTCATCTGAGTGTAAAATTAGGCCTAGTGTAAAGCAAGCAGGGTGGTGGTATGCCATTCAATGCTTTTGAGTCACAAATCACATTTAGATAAAAAAACATCAAAGGAGCACCAACAGGAGTGCAGTGTAGCACAAATATCCCCTCATTACAGCGCTTGAATGGTTTGCTTTACTATCCATGCACTGAAATACTGTTAACAGTGCCACTCAAATGCTCCTCTTGTCAGATCCACAGTTTGAAGGTCACTTCCTCAAGCAATGGTTGAGGAGGGCTGGCCCAAACAGAACAAATAAATAAATAAAGGGTGGAAGAGACAAGGATTGAATGGGAACAATAGGATTTTACAAAGAAAGAAGAAAATACAATATGAAGTGAAAAAACAAAATGAGGTGTAAAATACAACTTTGAAGTGATAAATTAGAATAATGAAGTAGATTGACATAATTTGTGCAGACAGCCTTGGTATTTGCAACAACTGCAGAGAACACCGTGCATAGATGATTTGGTGATCAGGGGCACATAAGGGAACAGCAGACCAGGGATGGGGACACAGATGCTGAAGTCAGTCACCAGGGGAACTGAGTGAGATGGGGAAGAAAGAAGTCAACCACAATGACAAAAAAACTGCTGCACACTGTTAGACAACGGAATCAGTTTCTACATGATAAGTGCTTCATGGCTCAATGAGCCATTGACAAGAAGATCGCCTTTATGAATAAGGCAGTGAAGATTAACACCTAGGTGATAGATGGGCCTGGTACTGAAGTTATTGAGGTGTTGCAGGAGGTGGGTCATGGTATTCATCAATAGCTCGTTTTGGGAGGCGACAAGTGTACAAGTGATTCATTATCAACAGAAATTCCTAGGAATAATCAATGTAAGCATGCAGCTGTTTCTGACGTTGCCTTTTCTGAGTCTCCCAGTACAGCTCCACTGCAAGCCTATGCAATGACCCATCCTGGTGTTACGAGCGGTCCTGTGCCCTCGCAAATGCACTTGACTTCCCATCTATCCATATCTAGTTCAAATGAGTACGAGTGGTTTTGTTGCAATACCGGTGGAACCCAAGTTATTGTGTACAGATGTGGTTATGACAGCAGCAATGGTTGGCTGTGTTTGCCCAGTAGGTATCTGTTGATTGCATATACTGCAGCATGAAGCAAACTAGCAAGAGGTTTCTGTCTGCAGCAGGCACACTTTGCTCCTGCACGTGGTGGGGGCTCTATCATCCTGCCACCTGGTGACACTGTTGATGTCACTATGCAGTCCTGTCCTGCCTTCAGTCCTCTTTTCAATGGAAAGGTTTCGAAAAGATAGTAAATCTGGCTCTATTGCAAGAACACCTACACGAAGGATGACTAACTGACGGCGCCCTTTTGTTTTAACCAACAAAGTGTACATTTCAGTAAACATACCTGTGGCTAGTGTGTTCGCTGGTTCCATAGAAATTATTTTTATTGTGAAAGTCAACACTTCCTAAATTATATATTACAACCTGTTGGTACAGAATTCCTGCTTATCCAGTCCAGGAGTTATTGACACTTTGCTGTTCCTCTAGCCATCGCATGTCTATTTTGGAAGATTTTCAGGCTTAACTGAATTCTTCTGCGTGTGGGACTTCCAATCACCTCATGTGTTGCTAAGAACAGTAACTGGAAATTACTCTAGTTGGAAAATATATCCCTCCCACAAACAAGTCTCTACTGACAACTAAGCAACATTATATTTTGGTTACTGCTATTTATTTTGATGTTATTTATTCATTCTGCGAGGGTCTATGATCTCTTCCTTAAAAAGATCACTCGATGCATATGTTAATTCATCCAGATAAATATAATATACTGGATCACCAAGTATATATGGCCCCATGAGAAAACCAAGCTATCTTTTCTTCCAATTATTCATTTAGAATGTTCTCCTAGTGAAAAAAGCTAATATTTGCAACGAATTGCCCAAGCCTGTTAAGATCTTTCCTGTTGTTTTGATATTTTGTTGGTGGAAAACCTACAGCCCCCTCTCTAGAATTGTGTTTGATATCCAACAGGTCAATGATTTCTATTCAACAAATAGTTCAACACAATTAAAAGCTCTTTGTCAAGTTATACTTTGAGACTGCAATAGAACACTTGTTATACATTCTGTAAGGTTTTCCAGTGGCCTAGATATAGCTTTTTGGTCAAAAGATACTGTTGTGATTAGGAAAAGTGAAGCCAAGAGTTATAAAAGTAATGGAAATGCATACTTGTTCAGTGAGAAATGCCTGACATTGGCTTTGTTTTACTCAAAGTAAATAATTCTGCTTTATGAATTTCTTAAATATGACTTACTGTGTCGAGATTTCATGAATACAAATTCCCCCACAACACTTTCAGGTCAGTTGTTAGGTCAGTTGTTGGCCGAAACCTTTTGATTTTACTAAAATGATAGGTATACTATACTTTTAAGGGCTTTCGTTCAGATCTCTTCAACCAAAACATATTTTTTCTTTTGCCAAAAGTTTTTTTTAGAAGGACGAGTGCCCAGCAGCCTCCCCAACAAAGAAGCATTACAAACACCATTATAAAACAAAATAGACATTCACAACGCCAAAAGGCTGGCAGCCACCATCAGCCTTGCCAATGCTTCTTTGATGTTTGTCATAACTAAAAGTTATGCACACAAAACAAATTCAAAAATGAAATCGCGCAACAACTTGAAACCTGGAATATTTCAACACCTGTTCACGTAGATGAGGGGAAAGAACAGTGGGTAGTTAATTGGGGTGATGAATGTTAGAGCACTCTGAAACTTACTTACTAAATCTATAAGAATTCTGTAGTCCCAACAAAAAATCTCAACAGGCTCTTTGAAGCACCATTACTGCCTTTATCTTAGTTGAGATAGATGGCAGTGTACTTTGCAATTCATTGTAAATACTGCAGAGACTTGGGTGTGCTATTATTTCCTTTTAGACTGTGCAGTTGATTTATGTATGCAGGATTACTCAGCAAATACAGTGAACAAGATAAGCGACTCTGATACAGCAATATATTGTTGAACATAGCATTACTACCCTGATTGAAATTTAAGTAATAATCAAAGTATTTAGTGCCTATAATTTTGTTTTGTTCTCTTTTTACATAAATCAAGGGAAAAAACGGATTTTTCAAATGAATGAGTCTTTTTGGCGTGTATGATATTTAGTTGCGCATGCACACTTCTTTTACCACCAATTTTCAGATGCAGATATGTAAATTAAAATGCTCTCTTCTAGAGTTTGTGTTTCTAGCATTTAATGACAATACAGGTAAAAATCTGGATTGCCCATAATCACAGATGGTAACCTAGAGTTGTTGCGGAAAGACTCCCAATTTGTTTTGGGTAATTTTGACACCAAAATAGAACAACATGAAGGACTTTTTGTTTTCAAAATAGTGGTTTAGAGTGCTGTTGAATATCACATGTACATGTCATAGAGCCACCTGTCAAATTATGTAAAATGTGCACTGAATGCAACCACAAAATTATCCACATTCTCACATTTTACACAATAGTAACAGCATTTCAAACATGGATTATAGTAGAAAGTGAACAGGAGCGTCACTTTTCTCATTTCACTGCCAGCGTAAAAGAATCACACACAAGCACAATACACTTTTAACATGCTAATTAATTTGGAAAAACTGGGGCATGCAGTCGCGGCTCATGGGAGGGAAAAGGGGCGGCACCGCCCATGGCGTGGGGAACGTCAAAAAAATATATAATAATTTTTTTAAAATGTACATTTCTCGCCGCTCCATGCCATTCCGATCCACTCCTCCGGCTGCCAGTACTTGCAGGCACAGGCCCCCAGCTTGTCCTATGGCTAATCCTTGTGCTGCTCTCATGCTGCTGGCAGCATGACAGCACTGTTAGGATTGGACAGAACGCCCTGGCTGGGCGCTCTGACCGAGTGGAAGTTTCTGCCTTCTGTCTCCAACCCGGCAACACAGTGAAAGGTTGGAGAGAGCCAAGTGCGCAAATGTGTTTGGCTGGCCCGAGGAGGCCAGGCACACATACATGCGCACTGAAGGTACTGTGCACTCTCCCTAGTTCCCTGTCACGCCAATGGCCCACCCCTTTTACAACAAAATCATAATAAACTTGGTTTATTATGATTTTGCTGTAAAGGTTTTGCAGCTGCTCCTGCTGGCGGGGGCACGCTCCTCCGCCATAGTGGAGGAGCCTTCCCTGGGGGTATGTATACCATGGTAGTCTTTTCGGGCGTGTACAACTTTTTTTTAATGTTATTTGCCAATTACTTACCTCTTGCTGCCTGCTTTGTGGTTTTGTTTCCTTCAGTGATGTGGGGTTTCTTTCTGGATCACAGATATTGTGGATGGAGGTTGTGTGGGTATGGGCTATCTCCAATGAGGTGGCCCATAAACAGGGGAGGGGGGGCAGATTTGTCTCCTTAGTTTCTAGGCAGAGGTTTGCAGTGTGGGTTCAGATCTTGTTGTCCTCTACTTAAAGTATTTCAGAGGTCATTCTCCTGATGCAAGTTCAGTCCTGACTGATCTCTTGTGGTGGCTCGATGAGTTAAAATCCTTTATCCTGGAATTGGTGATTTTTACTTTGGGATTTCATAGTTCAACTTCAGGAGCTTTGTGTATTGCAGCAAGACAACTTGCTGCATCAAATGGAGAGGTCAGGAATGCACCATATGTAGCTAGAGCTGGTGCATTCCTGCTCTCACACTGCACTGGCGCACTATGAGCTGGCTAGTGCCAGCGCAGGCACCATTGTGCTAGGGTGTCTGTGGTACAGACAGGATTGTTTACTTGCAGGAAGGGACACCTTCCCGCACAAAAACAATCCTTAGAGGTTTTTTTCACTTTCTAAGTGTGCTACAGGATCAAGGCTGGATTAACCACTAAGCAAAATAAGCACATGCTTTGGGCATCAAGGGAAGGAAGGGGGCACCACCGAAATTTTCCATTGCCAGATTTACCATTGAAAATGCAGTGCAAAACTGCAACCGGTACAGCTGAACCAGGTTCCTCAAAAAGGGGCCCCCAGAGTAAACGGAAAAAAAAATTATATATATATATATATATATATATATATCTACAATAATAAAAATCCTAATAAAATAGTAATAATAGAGGTTGATGATATACTTTAATCTTAGGAATACAACAAAATTAGAATCTGGTAACTGTCACACAGCGTGAACTTAAAAACATTTCCAGATCTGTATGGATCATTAGCTGACCAACTGTGCATTTCACGAGTTGAATTTGAGAGGAAATGCTACCAGATGTTGATTACAAGGCAGCTCAACCTCACAAATGTATCAGAAAGAAGCTACCCAATGACAGAGGTGCTGCAACAGAAGTATTTCTGAATGCCAGAGACAAATTTTGTATCATCACCTTTTACACAATTGTTGACAAACTTCAAACTGTGATGAGAAGACGAGAACTATACAAAGAAATAGCAGAGAGCTTTTCTTTTCTAAGTGATGTCATTTCATCATCTACTGAAATTGAAAGGTATTGTCAGTGTTGTCAAAAGTTGATTGATGCTTACCTAAAGCACTTGAACATTAATTTCTCGGCGGAGCTTCAGCAGTTTCACTCATATGTGTGGCATACGTTAAGTGCAACAAAAAAATATAAAAACAAGATTCTTTGATGTTGAACTTTATGAAATAACTCTTGAAGACAATGAGTGTGCCTTTCTAAATGTAGACATTTGTATATTTTTAACATTAATGGTCGCAAATTGCTCACCTGAGCATTCATTTTCTCAGTTGAAGTATATTAAACATTCCAACAGAACAACTATACAACAAGGGAGGCTGGATGCCCTATCTCTACTGGGAGGCTGGATGCCCTATCTCTACTAAGTATAGAAGCAGGTGTGTTACAAAAGATTAGTTTTGAGGATCTGACCAAAGACTTTATAGTTAGAAAAAGTAGGAGAAAACTTTTCAAATGTAATGTTGGAAATTGGATCTCTATTTGGTGGTGGCTTGTTCCCTGTTCAAGTGGGGACCCTCGCTCTAGTCAGGTCAAGGGAGTCACATACCTATGATAACCCCAGCCCACCGCCTTAGTAGCTTGGCACAAGCAGTCTGGCTTATCTCAGAGGCAATGTGTGCGTATTTGTACACACAGTAACACAGTGAAAACACCATGAAAGGACTCCGCAGCAATTTAGAAGAATATCCAATGGTTATCTCATTAAAATGTCAAAATACCTCTTTTTAAAAGTTTAAACAAGTCTTTGCCCGTAGTAATTAATGGATTTATCACTTTAGCACAAAGTACCTCGGATGCGTCAAAAACAAAGACAATTCGGGCCACAGGGAAGGAGAGGCGCCAGAAAAGCAAAGTGGTGCATCAATTCCTTACTGTGCAGGGGAATTGATGCAGCAATACTTTCCTTGTAGGTGAGATGATGCATTGGTTCCTTACTGGCAGAAGCAGTAATGCATTGATTCTTTCCTTGTTGGAAAGGCGATGTGTTGATTTCCAGACACTCAGCCTCGGTTCCTTAATGCTGTGTGGGGTTGATGAAAAACTGGCTCCCAAGGACGATGCCTGGAAAATCCAGACATAATGGGCATCATTACGACCCTGGGGGTCTTGAGACCTTTAGGGTTGCGGTGGCAGTTGGACTGCTGCCAAATGTGGCGGTCCGGCAGCCACATTACGACCCTGGCGGTCGCGCTATGGTTGGAACGCCAGCACCGCCAGATCATGACTTTTCGTCAATCTGACAGTGTTGGCGGTCCTAATCCGTCAGTTCAGTGCTGCAAGCAGCACTGCCCTTGGGATTATGAGTCCCTTCTCTGCCCTTGATTACATGGTGATAGCCCCGCCATGTAAAGGCTGGCGGAGATAGAGTGCAGGGTGCTCCAGGGGGACCCCTGAACTACCCATGCACTTGGCATGGGCAGTGCAGGGCCCACCCTGGCCAGCCCCATCACGATTTTCACTGTCTGCTGGTGCACCCTACACACTACAGCAGTGCCGATGGCTCAATTATGAGCAGGTGTCAATGTTGTAGGCCGTTTCCTGATGACCCAGAAGAAAACTCTTAATGGGGCCCATGGGAAGTGGACTGCACTGGCGGTAACCTGACCACAGGGTTTTGACGGATGGCCTTTTCCGTCCACCAAACTCTTTATGACCCCCCAATGTGTTGTTGGGGCTGTGGTGAAACAGGTGCTGTGTCAATTCTACAGCCGCAAAACAGGTGCTGTGTCGAATCTCCAGCGATAGGGCAGGCGCTGCGTCAATTCTTCAGGCGCTGCTTCGATTCTTCAGGTGCAGCACATTGATGCGTGGATTTGTTCCTTCAGATCACCAACTTGCACTTCCAAGGGCCAGGGGCTGAAGTTGGCACCACTTGGCAAGTCAGGACTCTCAACAGGAGAGCCCAGGCACTGGCAGATGAAGTCTTTGATGTCCCGGAGACTTCGTAACAGGACGCAATTACAGTCCAAGCCCTTGGAGAACCTTTGGAAGCAGCAAGCAGCAGGCCAGCACAACAAAGCCACAGGGAGAGTGGCAGTCACTCCTGCTGCATCCAGCTCTTCTTCCTGGCATGATGTCCTCAGTCCAGAAGGATTCTAACTCTGTGTTGTCAGAGGTCCAGTTCCCATTTCTGTCTTTGAAGTAGGCAAACTTCAAAGCAATGTCTTTGTAGTACAGAAGACCCTACCTTTCCCTGCCCTGGCCCTGGCCATACTTCCGGGGGTTGGAGACTGCTTTGTGTGAGGACAGGAATAGCCATATTCAGGTGCAAATGTCAGCTTGTCCCAACACTCTAGTTCAGGAAGATCCATCAGTCTGGTGATGAGCCATCAGGATATGCAAGGAACGCCTCTGCTCCCTTTGTGTGACTGTCTACAGTGAATGCACAAACAGACCAACTGTCATCCACACCCAGACGTGTATTCAGCAAACAGGCAGAGGCACAGAATGGTTAACCAAGAAAATGTCCACCTTCTAAATGATGCATTTTAAACGCAGAGTTCAAAAACCAACTTCACCAAAAGATGTATTTTTAAATTGTGATTTCAGTGAGCCCAAACTCCATAACTCTGTTTGGGCAGCAGAATCACTTGCATTGTCAGAGACTGAGTCTGAGCACACTACAGGTTACACGTGTCGACCTAGTCCGGGTTTTTGCTCCGGCTAACTAGCAGTGCATCCACTCCACCCAAGAGCAGAGATGATTGGGCAGCCGAGCTCATGACTCCTCAGGGAAATCGTGGTCACTCAGATCGCATCCGTTTCTCTCAGTTACATTAGTCTCACATATACAAGGACAATCAGAGGCAGAATAAAATTCAATAAGCTTTTATTGAAGTAACTGCATCTTGGATAATAAAGCATGTACTGCTATAACTAGGATGATAAAGCATGACAGGATTAAAATTGTGACAAGGAGAGTAAAGCATAAAAATAATGCTACCACATTCTCACTAGAATCATTAAAATAATTCCTACCTAGGCTATGTTAGAGCACAGCATGTTAAGCTCTAGTTCTGCCCTTCAGGTTCCCCTTGGAAGACATCATCCCTCAGCAACCTGAGCAAGAGGCCTGTAGTCTACATAAGCAGATGTAGCGAAGCAATCAGCAATCAGCATACAGTTGTGGTCATCTGGCTGGAATCTCCCTCTAAGGTACATGGGTCAAAGTAGTGCTTTTATAATAAAACAGCTGATGTTCCAAGAAAGGATCCCTACGTAAGAGTGTGTATGTTTCTATGAACACTAGAGACAAAGCGTAACCATGTTTGCTGGCAACCTATTTTACTGTAACCTTGAGAAAATCACAGAGTGAAAGAAATGTCTTGTTTAAGAACTTAGTGCTGGCCTAGACAAAGAACAGCTAGATAGAGAGAAATAAAACAAGACCGCAAATGGGGCAATTGTTAAAATAATAAACGAAGCTGAATAAAATATATCTAGTGCACAGCCTAGTTCGCTAAAATAATGTGTATGAAGCTGTAACTAAAATGGCCATACAACATCTCTATATGCTCCCAATGGGAAATTACACAAAAAAAGATATGTCAAGGCAATCCCTATGTTACCCTATGGAAGAGATAGTCCTTGCAATAGTAAAAACTGAAATGAGCAGTATTTCACTATTAGGAATTGTAATGCACATTAGTACATACCCTACGTTTTAAATACACTGCACCCTGCCCTTGGGCTGCCTTAGGCCTACTTCAGAGGTGACTTACATGTAGTAAAATGGGAGGTTTGGACCTGGCAATTGGGTGCACTTGCCAGGTCGAAATGGCAGTTTAAAACTGCACACTCAGACAATGCAGTGGCAGGTCTGAGACATGTTTACAAGGCTACTCATGTGGGCGGCAGAATCAGTGCTCCAAGACCACCAGTAGCATTTGATTTACAGGCCATTGTCGTAGTTTGGACTCTTGCTCTGAGCAAGACTGCTGGTCTCAGGATGACAGTACTTTCGTTTGTAGGTGACTAAGGGGGTCATTCTGACCCCGGCGGTCACGGACCGCCGGGGCCAGGGTCGGCGGGAGCACCGCCAACAGGCTGGCGGTGCTCCGCAGGACATTCTGACCGCGGCGGTATGGCCGCGGTCAGAACAGGAAAACCGGCGGTCTCCCGCCGGTTTTCCGCTGTCCTGCAGAATCCTCCATGGCGGCGCAGCGATTCTGACACCCCATACCGCCATCCTGTTCCTGGCGGTTCGCCCGCCAGGAACAGGATGGCGGTATGGGGTGTCGTGGGGCTGCAGGGGCCCCCGTAAGAGGGCCCAACAAAGAATTTCAGTGTCTGCTGAGCAGACACTGAAATTCGCGACGGGTGCAACTGCACCCGTCGCACATCCTCCACTCCGCCGGCTCCATTCGGAGCCGGCATCCTCATGGAGGGGTGTTTCCCACTGGGCTGGCAGGCGGCCTTTTGGCGGTCGCCCGCCAGCCCAGTGGGAAACCCAGAATCACCGCAGCGGTCTTCTGACCGCGGAGCGGTGTTCTGGAGGGGGGAACTCTGGCGGGCGTCCTCCGCCGCCCGTCAGAGTTAGAATGACCCCCTAAGTCTCTTCCTACAACTAGTTGTAACTGTTGTCCAAACCTTACCGGCTCACTAGCAGTACCTCACCAGAAACACAATAGTAAAAGGTGATTTGTAGCAGTCGCTTACGCATGGACTCAAAGTAAGATATCTCAGGGTTGTCGTGGTTAAACGGAAATTACCCTTTTTTCACAGATGTATTATGTCTCATACAAACAAAGGCAATAACACAGATGCAGTGAAGTTATGATAGTTTCTATTTAACATAACTGCCATTTGCGATAAGTTGCATGAACTGCAATGATTAGGATAATGAATATACCAAGCAACAGTACTGTGATGAAGAGAGTCATGATTATAAAGACCCCCACCATTTTTGCAATATATGAAAGAAATATATATATATATGTAAGAGATGGAATATGCCCTAATACCCTAATGAGAATAGGCCTAACCTCCTACCTAAAGGAGAGCTGGGTTTGCTAAACCTAATCTACCAAAGCCATGTCCATGAGAGGAGCCCCCAACCCTCGTTACCTTGGAATGAGGTCTCTATCTCAGACTCCGAAGGGACACAAAGACTGGGTCAGCATCAAGACGACTGCAGCATCGGTATCAGAGATGGTGGCGATGCCCTCTGGTCGGAATCCCTCTAATTATCTGTCTGAAGTGTGATGTATTTATACAGATCTACAAGGTCCCCTGACGTAGGTGTATTCCAAAACAATAGATAGCAGGCATGCTTGGGACGGCAATTAATATCAACAATCCCTCGAAAGTATAGAGAGGGAAAATCCCTAAGTGTGAACACATACTGTTTATTTGTCTTTCGTGCTTGATCTTGACACCTTGGCGCAGTGACACTGATAATAAAACTCAGAACAAGTGGCCTAACTATAAACAAGGCCGCCATTTTAAAGGAAATAAATAATTAAATGGACTAAGACAGAGCACGCTAAGTAGGTTAAAAGTCACTAGGTGACGGGGGCACGAGTTTACAAGCCTATGGCTAAGCTAACTCCTGTTATCCCGTTAAAACAAACTAGGATTCACTACACCATGGTCACACATAAGGACTTACTAGTACATCAGATATACCAATCATGGAGAAACAAATCACCAATACATTTTAGACAGAGAGCATATGCATTTTAGCAATGCTAGGCAGTGATAAAGTGCCTAGAGTCCTAAAACCAACAAAAACAGGTGGAAGAAGAGAAAAGGTTTGGGAATAACACTGCAAAAAAGGACCAGGTCCAACACATAAATAAAGTGGAAGTATACAAAAAGAAACATTATTTTCCATCTTACTGTAAGTTTTCTTTCATTTAATTTTTTTTTTTTTTAAATTACATTTATATTCTGAATTAGATATATATGGGGCATCAAATCTTTTAAGTGCCTAGAGCCTCTAAAGGTCTTAGTCTAGCCTTGTTCAGAATGCAGGACACTTAGAAAGAGGAAACAACAAGGAAAAATAAAAACATTCTCCTCATTGCGCTTCTATTGGTGAGCAGGCATGAGAAAGTGTGTTCTCACTCTGTTAGATGCTCTGAGCTGTATGTTTTTAGTCCCAAATCAGAGTGGATTTATTGATTTGTTTAGGGCTGAGCAATTTGTAGCCCTTGCCTGGTGCCCTCTGGAGATCATTGCCTGATTTAAAGATGGTGGATCCGTGAGATTGCAAGATCCACATTATTTTGGTTGCCTAAGAAAAGGACCAAGTGCGAAGCTTGGTTGTTTCAGAATAAGGGTAAATGGAGAGTGATATGAGCAATCAAGGTGGCAGCTCAGAGGAGCTGCCTGGTCCATAGTCTGCAGCCCCTGTCATTACAGCCCTGAGGCAGATGACCGAGGTGGCAGTAAAAGCTACTTTCAAATCATGGAGGGGTCCAAATCCTTAAGGTTCCAAGGCTACAACCAGAAGAGTATCAAATGAATGTCCCACATGGCAAAACGAATGGGGTAGTTTTATACAGGTTTTAGAGCTAGCTGAACTATTCCAGCACCTGAGAGAAAATTTTTGGCTTCCATCCTCCTACGTCAGGCATGCTAGTGGTGGTTTTCTTTGAATAATATCATCATGTTGAACCAAAATCACTCCCACTACACAGTGTTGTGCATTAGGTACTTTCAGAGGGATGTGGCTAAGGTGTCCTTTCCCATATTTCTGACTAAGCAACTAATCCATTATGTGGATTTTCCAAAGAATTTCTAGTGACAGTGAAGGTAGACAATCTCATGGCTGAATTATCTTCACAAAGAACTGTAGTTTCAGAGGTTGTCCTTCTCTGTGATCCCGTGGATAGGAAGGCAAAAGAGGCAGTAAAGAGAACATATGCTGCTGCCAACTCCTCTGTGAGTGCTAATGCATACATGATCTATACAGCTCATTCCCTTTTAAGAAATTTCCAGACTCTAGTGGATGAAATGCAAACGGGGACAGCATACTTTGCACTGTTAGCCATCATAGACCAGCAGGTTCAGTTTTTATCAGACTTGTTGTTTGACACCTTTTGCGCTTCAGCAGAAGCTTCAGTATAAGCCATTGTGGCTCGTTGCCACATACAAGTATGCTCTTGAATGGCAGACACCACACAAAAAGCTGTACTCATGAAGCCACCATTTGGGGTATCAACATTCTTGGGCAGCAGCTAGAAGATATGGTCAAGAAGCCTGTAGAAAAAATAAGTTAATGACTTCTGTCCATTCCTTCTTTAAAGGATGTTTGGTTTTGGCTTTCGAAAGGCATTTGGTCGAGATGATACCAAAGGTATTAATCAGCCCTTTCGAAGTAAGGGTCGTGGTGTCCCTAGTAGCAACGCATCCCACTTCCAGCCTACTTCATCCACACTTCCTCCCCCTCCCAAGGCATGAATATGCCAAGACTTCTCCAGTTAATGGTCATCTCCTATTCTTTCAAGAGGATGTGGCGACTATCAGTGCTGCTATCATGGGCCTTACAAATTGTTTTGGAGGGCTATCAAATAGAATTCAGTATCCTACCATGCAGTTCTTTCAGCAGATGCCTCTACTGATAGATCCTCCCCAGCATCATGGCTTTCAAATAAAATTACAGCTCTTGTTGGTGAAATGGTTCATTTGTCCAGTACCCCCCAACACCGATGGTCGAGGCTACTACTCCATCTAATTCCTGGTAAAAAAGCAACAGGGGTCTTCCACCTAGATTTGGACCTTAAGGAGTTAAATAAATACATTCCACACAAATCATATAAGATGGTAGCATTATGGAACAGTACAGTTTGATAATCCATCTTGCTGCCTTACAGACAAAGCCCTGGTCCTCAGGAAGATTTTTGTTAAAGAGTTAAGGGGAGATGGCTTTAACCTTGACAATCCTTCCCTTGGGCCATCTCCATCTATATATCCTTTGGTTGACCATCTTTATCAACATGGTCTCTAATGATTACGAGTCATTAGTCACAGTCAACCCTGAGATTTGTCAAGATTTCCAGTGGTGGCTTATTCTGGGGGACATGGACAAGGGACAATCATGAATTTCTCCTACTATGACAGTCCTATCAACTGATTACAGAAAAATCAGATGGAGAAGTCCTAGTCCTCAAATTGGAGGTAACTACCTGCAGTCAGGCTGGCCCTTCTTCCATGGCAATGTAGGAAAATGCTCCAGGGCAATGCCGTTCAGATCAAAACAAACTTTCAGGTGGTGAGAACGTACATTATCAGATAAAAGGGGATGCAGCATCCTCTATTTCTCCTTTCACAGGAGATATACCTTAAGCAGAGATTAATCTTCTCTCTCTCTCTCCCTCTATCCCTCCTTCCCTCTTTCCCTCTCTCCCTCTCTCTTCCTCTCTCTCCCTGCTATGTATCTTTCAGGGAGTGAAAATGGTCCTGTCCAACAGTTTGGCCAACTCCAACTGGAATTATTTGCCACAGAGGACAATACTGTCCTAGTCCAATTTTGCAGCCTGATCCTACCCACAAGAGCTTGAGCGACAGATGCTCTAATTGTTTTTTGGCCTCTAGGCTTCCTGTATAGACTTTTCAGCTGATACCCAGGGTCCTGGGAAATATCAGTGAAGAGCATGACAAAGTCTTTCTGGTCTTCCCAGAATGTTCCTGGAGCCCAGGGTTTCCCCTGCATCTACAGATGGGGCTCCGCCCTCATTGGCAATTGCACATTCCTCCATCTTCACTGGGGCTGCCTTTTATGATGCCAGGTCCCTGCCAACATCTGAGGCTGGGAGCATGACTCTTTAGAGGCTAGTCCTAAGAGCCCAAGGATGCTCCAAGTAAGGGTCAGAGAGCCTTAGATTTTCCAGGAGACCTTCTAATCTAATATACTATAGTATCCATTAGCGTAACTTTGAGTCTTGATGTAGAGACAAGGGTTTGTCTCCCACTTCAGGTGACCCTGCCACGACACTAGATTTCTTGTGAGATAACATAATATTAGGGTTTGCTGTTTCCACTACGAGGGCCCAATGGGCAGCAAGTCAAATCTCCAGGGATTATACATTTTCTTTGGTCGCTCCTCTGGCTTCTCGTCTGCTTACGAGTTTTTTCCTTCATAAACCTGGACACACATTATCCTGTCCCATTCTGGTATCTTCTGTTTGTCCTTCATGCTTTAATGGATCCCTCCTGTCAGCCCTCATAATGCTATAACCTAAAATTTCTATCTGCTAAAGTTTTATTCTTTGTTGCCATCTGCTCAGGGCATAGAAAGGGTGAGATTGGAGCTTCGCTTTCACGCCCGCCCTTTTCTAGGTTTTGTGATGACATGGTATTCCCGAGACCAGTTCTGCTTTTCCTTCCCAAAATAGCTTCTAAGTTTTATTGGGCGGAAGACATTATCCTTCCTGTTTTTTTAACCTAATTTCTTACAGGAGGAGGAAAAAAGACTCCATAACCTTGATCTTCAAAGGACTATCTCTGAACAGAGAACAGCTCTCTTTAGGAAAGAATATGCTGTATTTGTAACTTTGGCCTTTAAGAAGAGGTCTTCAACCTATTGTATGTACTCTCTCTAGATGGCTGAAGTTGGCAATAGCTAAATCTTATGATAAAGAGAATGTAGATTTATCATCTTGTGTCTAAGGTAGACCAGCCAGAGGGAAGGAATCCTCATGCATAGCCTTTAAGGGGACCTCAATAAATGACATTTGCTGCGCAGCCACTTGGGCATCCGCTTACAATTTTTTGTTTCATTACTATCTCCAACTGGGTGGTGGGGCATCAATAGATTTCAGTAAAAATGTGTTATCTTCTGTCCATCATTTTTGATTTATTTTTTCAAAACTCTCTAATAAAAACATGGGTCTAGCCTGAACTTGAATGTCACCTTAACCTTCTTCTAATCTTAAGGCAAAGGGACAAATAATCAATCGGTTTTGGCTTGGGTAGTATCTCTCAGTGTAAGGACTATGACAGGAAAACAGATGAGGAGGTAATCACCCTTTGACTTACTGATAATCTTCATTTCTTTGAGTCAGGTTTCTTTTCACAGTCCTGAACCCCTCCCACCCATGCCCTTTTGATTGTTATGGAGTATTTGTTTCCTCAACTATTAATATTTTTCTTATGCTGTATATCTGAGGAAGTGGTCATCCATTTGTGCATGCTGGGATAAGATGACCATATTGGAGGAACTTTTTTTAGAAGGTCTGGGTAATCAAGTTCTCTGAGGCAGAAGAACTGCTCACTGTATAAGGACTGTCAGTGCCAAGGAAGTCCTGGACTCGGAGTAAGGAAAATTATGGGTAAGTAACTGGATAGTTGCGTAAGACAAGTATTCTTATTTCAGGCATTTTACTTGTTTCAGTGAGAAAGTACAAGAGCTGTGCTGTAGGAGAGAAAGAGCATTGCAGGTGTCAAGACTGGAGTTGAGATTGCTAATGTGTAAGTCAGACTTGAGTATGTCTGCATGTGATCAGCTGAGACTGTGGATCTGAGGGGATGTTATGGGGAAGTGCTTAGCTGTGTCTAGGAGTTGGGATTGTATTGTGGATAAGCTGAAGTGATATAGGGTGTTGAGTATTGTGGAGAGGTGTGGTTTGATGTGAGAAAATGAGATGTGGTATTATGATTAGTGAGGAGGTTACTTTAGGTTTCTATATTGATTCCATCTGTTAAAGTAAAATATAATCGAATCCATATTTTAATAATATGCACCACTAAACAAACTGCAAGTCATAAATATAGGTTAATCTATAGTGAAAGAAACAATTAGGTATTTATCTTTCTCTGGGAATGTTGTACTATTGTTCTCAGCATGATTCTTTATGATGATTCTCTAGTAAGGAAAAAACACATTATTTAGCAGTGCTCGTGTATCTTGTTCAAAGAATTGAAAAGATTCTTGGGGATATTACAACCCCGGCAGTCGGCGGTAATATGGAGGAAAGTACTATCAACAGGCTGGCGGTACGTTCCTCCATATTATGACAGTGGCAGTTCAGCTGAAGCCAAACCACCAATGTACCACACCGACCGCCATGGCGATAATGTCCATCGAGCTGGAGACATCAATCTCCAGCCCAGCGGCCGTGACTTGACCGCCTGCAGGATTATGACCCTGCCTACCGCCATGGTTTTCGTGGCTTCTTTACTGCCATGAAAGCCATGGGGGTAGGCACTATCAGGGACAGGGAATCCTTTCCCTGTCACTGATAGGGGTCTTCCCAACCCCCCTTCCTCTCCAGACCCTCCCACACATACACGCCCCTCCCTTCACACGTGCATACACACACCCGTTCCCACATTCATCCACGCATGCATACATACATTCACACGCACATCCGCACACACTTACATACATACACACAGACACGCATTCACACTACTCAACGTACACGCACTAACACCAGCTAACACGCAACACACACCCCCACGCATGCATGCACAGACATACACACACACCCTCACACACACACAACACCCCCCTCCCCTGCCAGAGCACCCACTTACCTGTGTCCAGGGGGTCCTCCGGCAGAAGACGGGACAGGGCCCTGCTGCCAGCAGCAGCGTCCGCCAGCAGAAGACCGCCAGGCTGTATTAATTCTCATAATACGGCCAGCGGCGGTCTAATGGTGTGGCACTGCTGCCGGCGTGGCGCTGGTGCTGGCAGCAGTGCCACCTTACCGCCATTCGCCGGCATGGCCACAGCCAGATTTCCGACATCCTTCTGGCAGAAATCCGGCTGTGGTCATAATTTGGCAGATGGCTGGTAGCTGCAGTGACGGTCTTTTGACGGCCATCGCCGCAGCGGTAGGTGTTTTTTCCCGCCAATGTTATAATGGAGGCCTATGTTTCTAAGCCATTTCGACACACTGGTTGGCTAGTGAGCAAATTCTGAATATTTTGAACATGTTGTTTAAATCGGTATACATTATGTTTCTCATTTGTTGAGATAAAAGAATCTTTGTATCATTTCTCATAATAAAGTAGTTTGTAGGCATTGCTTATCTCTTTTGCAGTATCTAAAATGCCTCTTGATAGAGTGTATACAACTTATGCAAATACTGTTTCAGTATTTTTCAACTGTAAGCTATGAAGATAACAGCTTAGCTACAATGGAGTTTATATGCACATATATGGCAGTTCTATAGGGTATACATAGCACATAGACAGCAAAGCTCTGCACAGTCAAAGATAAAGACACAGTCAACCAGTGTTTGAGAAGGTACCTGGATTTAGAAGCACAGGTGGACTGTTACTTCAGCATGATGGATTGTTGCTTAAAAAGGTGCATAGTAACCTCTTTCCAAAATTTGAGTGGTCCTTTTGAATACAAGGAAGTTGTTCCACATCCTAGTTGTATAGATGAGGAAAACCCTTTGCCTTGTTTTCGTTTTGCTCTTTTTTTACTCCAATTAAGGTCAAACTGCTTAATAACTAATATTCATCCGGAAACCTTTGCTGACAAAAGGTCATTGCTAACACTTGATGAAAGCATGATAATTCCAAACTTCTGAGAACAAGGCTCCTGCTGCAGTAATGAAGCATCACATTAGCCAAGCAAGCAATGCTCTGAAAGACTGAATGTATCCAAGATGGTCACCACCATTTTAAGTCTCAAGAAAGTACAATAGGGAACTTGGAAATGAAGTTTGTTTCGATTAGACTGGCTCATAGTGCAAGTGTCGCAACCACAGAGTCTTACACCAAGTGACACTCTCACTCTACCCTTACCGTTGACCTGCAGGTTAGAGCACTTGTGAAGTTAAGAGCATCATTTCACCAGCATAAACATTTGATCACAGTCCATGAATCATGACACTCCTATGGTAACAATCTAAGGAGCGTATTAGAAATAGGATTATTATAGTGATTGCCCAACTCAAGGAAAAAATCCCAGCTCTTGTCAGGCAAGTTAAAGATGTCAGTCAGAAATAAGCCAGTTTAACCATGTTTAAAGGGGGAGCACAGGCACATTACTTACTGGTTAGCAGGGATAAAGAACACAGAACCCTCAAACTCAATAAATTACTCTGAGCTCAGACCCCTGGCAGCTATGGCACAAAGCAGACAGGCATAAGTTATGAAATTGCATAACATTTTTGGTCAGTACCTAGACAGTAATGACGTCCAAAAAATATAAAAGAAGTCCCAAACCAGGGTAAATGGAGATATGACTTTTTAAAGATTTAATTGAAAATAGCACCAGAAAGGGCAAATCGCCAACTCTAGTCAATTATTGTGGTAGACTGGAACCTAGCTGCTATTGCAGGCAAACAATGATGGTGCACAGGTTAGATACAACAAATGGATTGGTCCTGCTGTAAAGTATAGATGTTCAAGTTCCAAAAAAGTCTAATACCACTTCAAAACAGGACTTTCTCACTTTTTTTGAGTTGAAAATCATTTTTGCATGGGTCAAAGCTGAAACTGTAGTGTTTTCTGTGGAACCGCAGGTTGGATATTAGAAGCATGTTAGTCCTGTTAACAATATGGAGCATGTCAGTTTATGGTCGAAAAATCTTATAAGTCTAAATGCCGAAAAGTAACTTGCTGTTTTTTTTTTTTAGAGGTGCAGATATCTCTGCATGGGAAAAAGTAAACATTCAAAGTGATGCAGTGTAACTGCTGGTCTGAACCTTTTAGTAGTAGACTCTGGAGTACTTGGCTCTGATACTCTGCAGCAAACGTTTTCAAAATGTTCCTAACGTTTTCCTGGATCCCAAGTAACCACAGGAAAACAAGACCACAGGCATAAGAGAGGGCACCCATATAATCTCAGGGTGGGAGGCAGAAGCCACAAACAAAGTCCAGCCCAAGTTCCAGTTGCCACTTGTCAACTGGGAATTGTAGAGGAAAAGCCTCCTGCAACTGTTTGTGTCCATGCAGAAGGCCAGCCAGTTGACCCTTGGAGTAAACGTCTTTACACTGGGTGCAAGGGGATCATGTCTAGTCCTTCAGAGCTAGTCACAGGTCACAGACAGCATGTCCATTACTCTTCTGTTGTTCTGCAGGTCCAGAAAGCATTCTCTATAGCTGTCTTGGCATGCCGCATTTATGCTTGGAAACAGAAGGTGGGAATGAGTCATGGGCACTCCCTAACCAATGTGCTAGAAAGTTTGCCGGGGCTATCCTACCCACTTTTTGAGAAGTTTCTGTTTGCCTTACTACCGTCCCAAAATGCCATGTTTCGTGGAATTTTCAAGACAGTGAAAGTCTTCCACCACACTAAACCTGGGCTCTGAGGGTTGGGGGACTGTCATAGGAAAATCACCAGATGTCACGTCATTCACCTGAGTTCTTATCCACTGAGACAGTGCTGGACCTCCTCTCACTCCTAGGGCAATGCCTGATCAAGAAATTGAAACCGTCAATCAAATGCTGTCCCACATGGGAAGGGGGTTGGTACAAAGTAATAAAGAAAGGGATTTGCATGTCTTCTGGATCTGCTACTGGCCTTTGAGGATGTCTGCTTAAGGAGCTCTCACAACGTCCCCTGAAGTGTGTTGCGCTAGAACAATAATAGGAATATACCATTATGATGTAATCACCACCATACACTTCCATCACATTATATTTGACGTTGCAAACCAAACTGCATCCATCAATGTTTACTCACATGTGGGAAATCTATTAAAGCATAGAATCCACTGGGAATCCCTCTGTGTCACAAATTCCAAGAGTAGCCGTACTCCTTGGTCCCTTCTCAGTGATAGCACTTACTGCAGTTATACCACCATGCATATTATGCACATCAGCACTTATAAAATGTTTAAGCACACACTTTTAGGTTTTGGCGTAATAGCAAAAGTGTCTCGCTTTATGCCAGTTCAAGCTTTCCAATCAAGAATGAATGTACTCAGAAATAATGTGCACCATATGTGTAAGGGAATACGCCTAAATAAACAAGTCTGTTCATGCGCCAATCTTGTGCTTGCTTCAGATGAACTTCTGCTGATTAGGGTGAGAAAACAGCGCTGATTGCAGAGGCCCCCTAACTTTTTGCCCCTATGGTTCACTTTTTGCTGGTGTTTTCCTGACTCTGATGGTGCCCTGGGTACTGCTAACCTGCCCCAGGGCCTGTCTTCTGTATAAAATGAGTATGCACATAAGGCTAATTATAATTGACTATGTAAACCTACCTATTAGTCCCCAGTATATGGTAGGGCATGTAGGTTTAGGGACCAATGCATAGACAGTGCCTCCATAGGTGGACTACTGAGGTGCACAGTGTCATTTTAAATGTAGGCCTGCCTTGTTGACTGCTTTTAAACTAAAGTTATATGCAAATTTGACTTTGGAATTAAAAGTACTTCCAATCTTAAACTACCTTATTTTTACATATAAGTCACCCCTAAGTTGTGCCTTATGTGCCCCTAGAATTGGGTGTCATGTAACTATAAGCAGGGAACTTATAAAAATTGTTTTATAAGCCCTGGTGAGGTAAAATAGCCAAACTCATTTTTCCCCTCACAGTAGTGAATGGCTTCCATAGGGTAACATGGGGAGATTTTATGTTAAATAGCAAAGTCCCCATAAGAGACATATACCTTGAGTTAGGTATTAAATTAATTGTTATAATAAATCCCACAACTTGCGATTGTTGGATTTAATATAACTAGTGCAGGTAAAGAGTTTTAAAACTCTATCCAAAAGTTGTCAACTTCAGCTCTGTAGTGCCCTTCTCCGATTGGTCAGCCCCTGGCGTAAAGTGGCTTTGACTCAATACAAAGGCTGTGCCTGGGGAGGAGCTCTGCCTCAGCATGGGGGAAGAGCAGCCAAACGGGTCTTCAAAGGCAGGTAAGGGCATTCGGGGTAGCTCAGGGCCTCCCACATATCCTGCAACTCCAGACAATTAGGTGTCCTTTTGATTAGATTAAGAGAGGAGTGTGTTTAAGATCCTTAGCCACACCAGTTTGTGGGCCCAACCAGAAAGTCATTTTCAGCCATAATGGATTTTTGAAGAATGTGGCTCCCTGGGATTGACTTTTACCACACTTCCCAGGAAGTGGTCATCAAGGGGGGAAGGAGCCTGCATGTGATTGGACAACCAGGACCCCCCTTGCTTTCCACCCCAAGAGCAAGGATAAATATGGCAGACCTGCATCCACACCTCAGACCCCTACAAGGAACAAGACAAACAAGAAGCAGGACTGCCCTGCTGGACCCCTGATCTGCACCTGGACCCTGCACTCTGAAGGACTGCATCAGCTGCACACTTGGGCTTCATCACTAAAAGGACTTTGCCTGTCTTCTACTGCTTCAAGAAGAGACTCCCTGTTTACTACAAGTACAAAGGAGCCGCCCAGAGTCCCCTGCATCAAGTCCTGCAAGCAGAACCCAGCTGACTAGCGTCCAGTGGCCAGTTGAGGATTCTGACCATGTGCATTGTGGGGAATTGTAATCACAACTCCCAAGGAGCAACTCAGAGCTTTTGGAACCTTGGATCAAGTTGTAGGCACTTCAAGGACCCACAAAAAACCTCTGGGAGAAGATCCAGAAGTTTGGAGACTTTTGGAGCAACTCCATAAATTGAAGGGGTGCTTTGTGGGATTTGTAGTCCAGACCTCAAGAGGCAAACAAAACCTCTGAACCATTGGCTGGTGCTGTGGACCACTTTCCTGAATCAAGAAACACTTCTGAAAATAAGTGTAACACTGATATCTCGTGGGTGGCCTGAACTCTGTCCATTTTTAAACCTTTGAGTGCTAGTTGCTTCTGTGCACTAGAATACATTAATTCTTTAAAATTTTATGTTTCCGGTTCCCCTTATCCAATTTTAATCATTTTCATGTTATTTTAAAGATACAAATATAATCTATTTTTTTAAATGGGTGTTGGATGTTATTGTGTTTTACTTGTTTACTGTTTTGGGATTTTTAAATGCTTTCCGCACCTTTTTCCTAAATTAAGCCTTGTCGCTTGTTGCCGAGATACCAAGGGTCGAGCTGGGTTTAATTTATTGAGTCCTAACTGGACCTAAGTGGAGGTTAGTGGCCTGTTGCTAAGTGTAGGTACTTACCTGCCCTTACCAATAATCAACTCTCCAACAATCAGTGTCTCTATTATAGTCTGCCTTTGTTCTTCTTTGTCTGTTGCAGGTGCCTAAGGAGCTGAACTTGAAGAAAGTGCAGATGAAATGGACACAGTGTTGAATGTTTAGAGGGCTGCAGGTAAGCTGAAGTGCTGGAGGGTATCCAGGATGCTGAGCTAGTCTCCTGAAATTAGGCGGGAGATTCCGAAGTGAGCAGGAAAAGGAGAGACTAGTTCTCTTTGTCAGATTCAAGGCCCAGCAACCTTGGTGCCCAACACATTGGCGTCGAAATCCCACAAGATTTCATCCACAAGAGGTGAGAACAGATGTCCAAGGACCGGACTCCAGGAGAGACCCATGCAGTGACCTAAACATGTTAGCACTAGCACAGCGATGTGGCACAGAGATGAAACAAATGCCCAGGGGATACAAGTACCTATATTCCAACAGAGACCACGGGGTAGGACAAAATGAGCTCTGAAGTCACCACCCAACCCACAAATTATACAAGGTGGAGTATGAGAATCCACTGTCATGACACCAATGTCCTCCCATATCTAACACTAATATCCACTTTGAAGCCAGCATTGTACCCACAACATACACAGAGACAAAGGTTTGGTGGAACAAAAGCAGCGTCCTTCAGCAACCAGAAAAGGGATACACAAGAATTGTCAACAAATTTTGTTATCTCCCTTTCAAGTGCATCAAAATAATACATGTGGTTCAACAGACCTGTCAGGTAGGATTTGACTCTGTTGTATCAACAGAATGTCCACAGTCCCGAACATGCATATTCTATTCAGCTCATAGGAGTCATCTCTGCCCATTCAAGTCAGCCTAGTGTGTGCTTGTAGAAGGAATTTCATTCCTCTTCCCTGGCTGAGCACATGCTGGGAGTTGCCAGAGAGTTAACACAAATTAGCCTCCAGGAACCTCAGGTAGGGTGAGAGTAACTTTTCCAAAGTTACTTTACCTAATATTTATTACAAATCGGACCTCTCCATTGGGTTGAATTTTTGTTAATTATTAAACATAATGGTTTAATTTTTTTTCTAGTTAGACCCCTTCCGGAGTTTTCAGTAATAGTATTTGAATCTGAACTCTGGATTTCTACATGGATCAGCTAAGCATGACACAGTGAAAATATCTTTTTGAGACTTGTAACTGTATGGACATGGTAATATTATTTCAATCTCCAAGGAGCAATGTTTTTGCTGCAGCAATGGACCATCACATTGGCCCAGCAAGGAAGGCCCTGAAACAGTCAATGGATACAAGACGACCACCGATATTACAAGTCACGAGTTGGTCCCATGGGGCCCTTGAAAATGTAGTTGATCTTGGTTCTACTGGCTTCATTCTCATAGTGCAAGTGTTGCAACTGCAGAGGCTCACACCAAGTGATACCCACACCCTGGTGTGTGAAATGCAAGGCTACATGTCTTTGCCTCTCAAAAGAGTTATTTTTACATGTCTCAACACAGGTTTACACTCCTACACAGGGTAGGAATGTAGCCATGTTTGCACTGCTGCTATAGTCAGGGGCACAGTAGGTGCAATAGTCCAACTGTGACACTTAACTTTGACATTGGTTCACTTTCTGCAGCATCTGCTACTGGCTTATAGGCAAGGTAAGTGTGTCAATAAGGAATAGAGACACTTAACCATGGTTACAGGGTGAGTAGACACTTTGTGTACTGGTTAGCAAAGGAAAGTTCACTGAGCTCTAAAGTCAACAAAAATAGGGTCTAGAATAAGGAAAAAAACTGAGTTGACCACCCAGAAAAGGCAGATTTCCTACAGAGTGCAACTCATACAATCTTTACATTACCACAAATGATTACTCAATCATTTAGTGACAGCAAATCTTTGCTAAAGCTAGTTAATAATCCCTTGCTAGTCCCTTCACAAGAGGAAAGTACATTTGTGGTGTGGAATTGGTGCTGGCAACAGAGGGTCATCCACACTTGTACTGGAAAAACAAGACCTTAATACAGCGCATATCTCAAAGGATCATTTGGGTCAGCAATAGGTTGTGAATGAGTGGCTTCGAAAGTAGTTGAAGGATTACAGTGGGTGGACTGTGACGGGGTAGCGGGAAGTGCTTAATTTGTAAAAAAAAAAAGAAAAGAAATATTGGTGCCAAATGTTTTGATACGATCACAGCTTGCAGTATTAAATGTTAGGGTGTAAAATGCCAAGGCTGAGCAGTCTTGATTTCACCTAATGTCTCTTTCATTCACCACCATGCAGACACTCCATGCCCTTTTATCTCTTTTTGGTTAATTTTCATCTGTGCTCTTTCTTTCTCGCTAGGTTCCTGCCTTTCTCTTCTTCCTTCTTTCTCGCTTTTGTGCTTGTCTCTCTCTTGCACTGGGTCAACATCTGATGAGGAAAAATAAGTGCCATACCCCAAAAATGAGGGCTGGTAGGCCCCACCAGCAAACATTGCTCACTTTAAGTATAGGGGGCCTAGGTAATGGTATTGAATGACAATGAGGTGGTAAAGAAAAGGCTGCAAAGGGGCTCTTAATGTAGATGGTAAAAAGTTAAGGCTAGTGGCTGTTAAGAAGCTTCTGGGTTCCTTACAGGACTGGTATAACTACTGAGAAGCAAAGGGAAAACTGCAGCTGAGTGGATAGGGGACAGATGGGTGATTGCAGATTAGCCAAATGAACGGAGGTGATATTGCATGAGGAACAAGTGGAAAGTGAAAGGGAATGGACATCAGGAAAGCACAAGGAAGTGTAGAGAAGAAGTCTGCACAATGACAACCAGGGTCCTGGGCCATTATTAGCAAGAAATACCAAGATGGCGCTTGGATTCATTAATGGTCCAAGAATCCACTACTACCCATTGGAAGAATAGTGTAATGGTAAGGGAAGGGTTAGAAACTGTGTTTCTGGTTGACAGAGTTATTCACCCTGTCCAAGCAAGAACAATAATCCTAGTCAAGGTAAGTCACCAACACACGCTAAATATACATGTGCTAACCCTCTTGGTAGTTTTAAGTATTTGTGCAACATTTCAAACAGTAAAACAGTGAAAACACCACACAAAAAGATACTACCATTGATTAGAAAATGTAGTTTAATTTAATGAACAAAACAAGATCAAAATGACAAAAATCCAGTAGCAGAAGTAGAGATATGAATCTTTATAGAATAATCTTAGTTGTAGTGCCGAGAGCCATAAAGTGCCAGCCAGCGCTATCTGGTCACGCTAGACCAGGTCAAATCTGAAAAGTCAGGCTCCCCTGATGGAGCATGGGTTGGATACACAGATCAGCCTTGGCCCGTTGAAACAGTACCTTGGTTCAATGTTGCATTGATGTCGCAAACAAGATCAAGGAGCAAAGGAGGCAAAGCATTGATCCTGAAGATGTAGGCGAAGCGTCAGCTCCGAGCCATGCAAAGTCGGGGATGCATCAGGAATGGAAATGATGTGTTGCACAGTCAGCAAAGCCGTGTTCCTGATTTTTGCAGCAGCAGTGATAGGCCGACATCAACGGTGATGTCATTTCCTCAACCCTCGTAGCAGCTGCGATCTGTCTGCATTAGTATTTAAATCTCCACTCTGGATTTCTACATGGAGGTGCGCCGGTTCTGAGCAGGGCAGTGGCATTGATGCATGGATTGTGGACTGGAGAAGCACTTTATACCTACCTAAGGGCCCAGGACTGGATTAGCAACACTTGACAGAACAAGACTGTCAGATGGCAGAGTCCAGGTGCAGTGGGCAATGGTCGAAAGTCTTTTATGTCCCAGTGACTTCAGAAGAACAGAAGGCAAGCCATCAAACCCTTGAGTCACTTTAGTTCTGGGTTGGAAAGAATCAGGTCCAGTCCTTCTCAATACCAGGTAAGGAGGTCAACAGGCAGCAGGTCAGCACACCACAGCAGAGCAGGAGTACAGTAGAGTAGCACTCCTTTCAGTAGCACAGCAGTCCTTCTTCCTGGCAAAGTATCCACAGGCCCAGAAGTGTACTGAGTTGGTGGTGTCCGAAGTCCAGTACTTTTACCCATTTGTCCTTTTTAAGTGGTGGAGACTTCAAAGAAAGGCCTTTGAAGTGCACAGAGTCCCTATTCTCCGTTCCCTGGTTCCATACTTACAGTAGGGGGTATGCATCCCTTTGTGTGGGGACAGTGCACAGCCCATTCAGGTGTCAGCTCCTCTCTCCCATCCTGCCTAGGGTTGCCCATCGGGCTATGGATGGCCTAATAGTCACACCTAAGACCCCTTTGTTTGTGGCTGTCTTGAGGGAATGCACAAGCCAAGCAGTCACCTCATCTAAGACATGTATTAGAGACAGGCAATGGGCAGCAAATGTCTCAAGCAAGAAAATACCAGCTTTCTAAAAATGGCATTTTCAGAATTACAATTTCAGCATAAGTTTGAATTTTAAATTGTGATTCCAGAGACACCAAACTTGGAGGTCCAATTTCTCCCCAATTGGAAATTACACTTATAAAATGTAATAAGGCAATCCTAATGTTATCCTATGGGGGAGATAGGGCTTGCAGTAGCGAAATACAAATTTGAGAGTTTTTCATTACTAGAACATATAAAACTTAAAAGTACATGTCCAACTTTTTAAATACACTCCACCCTGCCCTTGGGCTGCCTAGGACCTGCTTTAGGGGGCATATATTAGAAAGGAAGGTTTGGGCCTGGCAAGAAGGTTAACTTATGAGGTTGACATGGCAGTTAAAAACTGCCTACACAGCTTCTGCAATGGCATGCCTGAGTCATGTTTGAGGGGCTAACGGAGTGGGTGCACAATCAGTGCTGCGGGCCCATCAGTAGCATTTGATTTACAGACCCTGGGCACTGGTAGTGCACTTTACTAGGGACCTATAAGTAAATTAAATATACCAATTGTGGCTAAACCAATTTTACCATGTTCTAAGCAGAGAGCACATTCACTTTAGCACTGGTTAAAAAGTCCTAAAGCCAGCAAAACAAACAGGTCAGTAAAACAGGAGAACTGAAGGCAAAAAAGTTGGGAGAACCACGCCAAGGATGCCAGATCTAACAGTAATAAATCCATCCTACTCATTGAAAAATAATCACATTTAACTGTGTAATATGGCACAACACTGCCCACGAGGAGTTCTAGTGAAAGAATAGATTATGAGGCCCCTTTCCAAGTGGTTTGTAAATGTTGCCAGAACCGTGAGGTGGCAATATAGTACCATTTTAGGTGTGCTATCCATTATGTATTTTTTGTACTACACATTTTTCTTTTGGTGCGATTTGCCTTAAATAGCTAGAGGCAAAGCTAACAATGAGCACTGATTGGGATTAGAATGTTTAGATTTTGTTTACTAAACACGAATAAATTGTTGATTAAAAAAGTGGCAATGGTGAGGGCCAGTAAATGTAAATGATTCTGTGGCTGCAGTGTTAGATTTGCCACATAATTTGCATAAGTAACAGACTTCAGAAAAAAAATGTTTTTTCAACTTCAATACGATGAAAATAATACTGCAAGAGAATGTGCCACAAAATGTGCATTTCTTCCTGCATAAGTTAGACACCCTTGCAGTATTATATGGTTCTAAATGCCACATAACTTTATCCCACTAGACAATGATAAAGCTCTGCATATTGGTGGGGGGCTGCCGCTATCATGATGAAGTTCATATTTCACAGGCAACCGTGAAATATTTTTCATATTTTAAATCATCTTGTGAATTATGGGGATTTCTGCCACTGCATTTTATGAGTTGCCTTTCAATCTTCAGACACTTTTTACGAGTTTCTCGAAAATGCCCCGTGAGTACCACATTTCCACAGCATCTTACAAATACATCTGACTCACGGATTAATTTCTATTTAAACCCTCTAACCGATCACTAAACCCGGCAACTCCTTTTTAGATTGACATTCACTTTCGTTGTCTATTTTATTCCATGTAAACCATCTTTCTGAAATGAACGTGCTTTTTGTTTTGGTATCTACCGTTGACGGCGATTTACAAAGCGCAAATTGAAAACAATGAACACATATTATACATTCTATTACAAGGGTTATTCATGTCAACAAAGGAAATTGGCAAGCAAATAAATGACAACGGTGCTATGCATTTTAAACAGATTTTACACAGAGAGCATGTGCAGGATTGCCTCCCTTGCCCGATTGCTTTGTAAAGCGAGTGGCTGCATTTGCAGTGAACAATTTGCAGGGAACAACCTTTGCTCTAAGACACTAAAAGGAAAGCACAAACAATAACCAGGGGACCGCTATTGATCATGAACAACAGACCATCTTATTCCTCTGAAGCCACACATATTAACCTTACTTGCCCAAATGTAAACACAGCCAAACTTGGATTGCACCAAATTATTTTCCTGTGTTTTTATGCCAAACACATATTTAAATTTGTAGACGTGATGTTGTTTCTAAGGATGATTTTGTATTTCAGAATATATATTTATTTTTTAGCCTCACATGCTTTGAATGATTATATTTCAATCCGAATACATGAAGAGCCTACTTAAGGAAAAGCGCAAGACAAACCGCTTGTGGTTATTGGAATTTACCATCAGCTGTTGATGCTTCCATTGAAAGAAAGGAGAAATTTTGCCTTACCATTCTGCGTGCCTCATTATAGTGGCAAAACTACAGCCAGCAATAAATACATTACTCATCATCATCAAAAGACTTTAATTCGTCTGCAGGAGCCATAAAAGCACATAGCAATACAAAAGATAAATAAATAAATATATATAATAATAGAGTAATTGCAATACATTTTGTAAAAAGAATAAAAACCTAAAACCTAAATGCTCCTCATAAGCATTCTTCAGTCCATAACTATTCATACGAAACACATCATGTAAGTGCAGATAAAAATGTTAACTTGGCAAAAGCGGTCACCAGTGCCAGGTAAGTAAGTATCTGATCTAAGGATTCGAAGAGTAACAAAGGACCTATGAATACCCAACAACCTGCAGACAGGAGCAAGCCATTTCCTGTGAGGGGTTGTATAAGCAGGGCATACAAATAAAACATGAGGCAGGTTTTCAATAGGAGCATTACAAGCTGGACAAGTGGTTACTCCCTCAGATGACTAATGGCTGGTAAACGATCTTAATGGTAAGGTTCCTACACAAAACAGGAAGTACAACTCCCCATCTTTAGGGACCAGAATTGCATCCTAGAAAGCCTCATATTTACACATATCTTTCAGATCAACTAAGTCGCGTGCCAATTTGGAGTGAAGTGCTACCCCTAACTCCTCAGTCTACCACCCTCCAGTACTGTTTTTTAAGTTCAAGTTTTGACGAGAAGTGAGCAGTAGTTGAAGACTCCCAAAGCTCACTGAGCCCAAGCGCGTATAGTGACTCCTTGAGGTATCTCAGCCAAGGGATGCTAAGGGAGCGATCAGCTTCCATTCCAGCCTCCAGGGCTACAGTGTAAGGGGCAAGCTCTGATGTAATCCAAACCCGCCTCCAGTACAAGAGAGGGCATAGGCGGGCCTTATAACCTATACTGTTAATGCCCAAGTCCTTAAAAAGAGGAAGCAAAGGAGTGCTCAATGTTCAATATTCTCAACTATTGATATTTCTTGGGCTTTGGCATGGCCCCATAGTTCTACACCATAAAGAGCATAGCTCACAGCCTTGGTTTCATATATCTGGAGTGCGGAATGTATCAGCTTAGTGTAAGAAAGGCCAAAATCCTTGATTAAAACACCTACGATTTGCTTTTGTTTCAACACCTGCTTAGCAATGTGTGGCTTCCAAGACATGTTCTCGAATAGCATTAGGCCAAGATAGCTAAACAATTTCACCTTCTCAAGTGGAATACCTCAAAGTATAACCTTCCTCTTAAAAGTTCTATAGGGATTGAACGTCATCATTTTGGTTTTGGTGGTGTTGGTTTCCAATCCCCGAGCAGAACAGAATTCCTCAAAACACATAAGGAGTTTCCATAAACCAATAGGGGTCTTAGATATCAAAACGATATCTTCTGCCTATAGCAAGACAGGAATTTTATGTGTGCCTAAGAATGGTGCGTCTGCCTCCACCTTCAGTAAAGAAGAAACTATGTCATTGATATATAAAGAGAACCGAGTTGGCGTACTCCCTTGACACTGGAATTTTACCTGTAAGCTTCCCCAGATCGCCCCACGTGACATGTGCATAGGTGCCCTCACGGAGCTGTACTAGCAAGAAAAAAATGTGGGTGGGGATTGCCATCCAAGAGAGATCCTCCCACATCTTATTGCGAGGTACTAAGTCAAACGTGGATTACAAATCAACAAAGGCAACGTACAGATCCCCTTACCAATAAAAACTGCCTTCCAATATAGGAGCAAAAACCTAAAAGCTTGATCAATAGTGGAAGTTTTCTTACGAAAGTCAGCTTGCAATGGACTAAGTATATCATGCTCAGACATCGAGTCCTGAATCTTACCAAGAAGGCAGTGGCAGAAAACTTTCTTCTCACAGTCCAAAAGGCTAATTGGCCTGTAATTGCATGGTGGGGCTCTATCGCCCTTTTTGAAAATATGAACAACAACAACACCCTTCGATGACTCAGGAACTAGTGCCACCGCCACTATTGTATTGGATATAATAGTAATGTATCTCGACAAGACTTCAATATCAGTTAGAAACAAATCTGCTGGAACACCATCTGGACCAGACACCATAACATGCTTTGAAGTACCTAATGAGTGCACTACGTCTGAAAGAGTAAACAATTGCAGCGGTGAAGGGCTAGGAGTTCGGTCAACAGTGGCACGGGAGACCTTATCTGATTTGCGTAGCATACTGAGATGATCAACAGAATACATTCAGTTAAAGTGGTCTACCCACTCTGCTGCAGCAATGTTTGTTACAACATTCAATACACTATTATCAGGGCCACGCACAGCCAAAGACCAGAATTTACTACAGTTCTATTCACATGAAGCGTCGTTTAGTGCAGCCCACCACTCATCGTCTTGCTCACGTTTGGCTTTACAAATAGCAAACTTATAAGATTTCCTAGCTGTATGGATAGCAACTGCAACCTTGGATTTGATGGCCTGGATCAAGAGTTTATTTGAAGCTCGACATTCCTTGTTAAACCAGTTATGTTTCACCTTGGGCTTTCCACCACCAGAGTCAATACTTGCTATAAAGAGGGCCGCAATACTCTCAAAACATAAAGCATGAGATATAATCATTTGCTCACCAGTAGTTACAGACCCACCTCTTAATGCACCAATGAAGTCCTCGGAGCAGCATTCGCAGAGCTTATAATATCTGGCGTGCTGATACCTTACTCCACTTTAAGTTGCATTTATCATTAGTCATGCTAATACCCAATGATGGTATAGTGGGAATATTAATCGTAGGCATTTAATTACACAGAGCAAGCATTTCCCATGAAGCATAGGGAAAGAAAATGTCATCCAGTTCACCAATCCCAGCACTTCCATCCAGTTAAACTCCTGCGAGGGCGCTCTATCCTCCTCTTCTCTTTTCCCTTCTTGATGTGTAGAATTTTATCAGTTTTACTGTGTTGTTTTGAATGCTCAGCGAGTCACTTGCACTAGTATTGAATTTTATTCATGTATATCATGGCCGATGGATTGTTTGCACCTTCGCCCCCGCGTCAGTGTTTTTCTGTCATACTCGAGTGACGACATGACCGCAGGGGAGTTTCGTCTCTTCAAGGCTGCGTTTTCATTTCTTCATTTTCTTCAGTGCACTTCTGCCTTCCCCATTTTGGGGGCTTTGAATGACATCGCGGACACGGGATCGATCGCCCCTTCACCACCCCATTTCCATATTACGGCTCCTGGCGCGTTGTGGTCTTCCGACCGCTAGGGAAACCGCGCTGCAGTTTACATGCGCTACACGTCTATACTCCCGACATGGCTAGTGCACCATTCACCAGTCCTGAAGCTTGGTGAAGTGCGCACGGCCGTTATACAATCAGGGGCAGATTTGATTAATAATAATTTCTTGTCCAAACAAGAGAGCCATTGTATGGAGTTTGACACCTGTTTTTCATGGGTAGGTTTCTGGGCATTTTGGGACTTGACCAGAAAGCTTTATGGTGTTGGTCCCAGAACGTAAGGGTCACAGCAATTAATCCTTTGGGGTTTATCATTATATTAATAGGGGCTGTCCCTAATTCTGTATTCCCCAGATATATTTTATACAATCTTGGACCTAAGAATGGAGTAGTTGGGAAATTATTGTGAGGAAAAGAAGGTTACCTACCTCCCCATTGATGACCGCTTTTGCCAAATAATAGATGTCTCAATTTTTAAAGTGATTTCACAAGTGGCTGCTCCTCTGGAGAGGTAAATCCAACAACTTCAGGCCCAGTGTTTAAAACCCCTTGGCTCGAGGGAAGAAACGCAGGGGCCTCTGTCCCCCTTACGTCTAGGGCAACCACCCCCTTGAACCTCATACCCCAATCGCAAACATGAGGAAGACCTTGGGGTAGACTTGGATGCGTTTTCGCACCTCAAAAAGGTGTTTATCAAATCTCACACCTGCAGCACTACGTCCCTGGAAATTGGTCCCTTGGGGGAACCCCTTGAACGTTCTTAAGGCCCAGAATTCTGGGGACCTTGAGGATTCACCCCATTCTTTCCCTCATACTTCTGACGGAGACGGGGATTCCGGCAGACCCTGGCGTCCCTCGGGGCCAATCTTTCTGCGGGCCTACGGACCCAGAATCTGAGCCTCGCAATTCTGATATGTTAAACCCGGATGTGCTGGTACATCCAAGCTCGGCGGCATGGGCGCCTGCCCCTAAAGTGGCATCGTATATAGCATCCAGATTGCATAAACCCTTGGATAAAGAGGTTCGGAACTGTCTGAAGGTGGAATGACTCAGACCAGTCTTGGAAGGGAAGGTGGCCCTCGCCCCTGGGGTAGATTAAAAAATGACAACCTTTCTGGCAAAGTTTATCAGAGATTCCACGAATGGTATTGATAGGTCCTGGCGGGCGTGTCAGAATATGTTGTTGGATAACATTGGCCCCCTAACAAAAATCCTGGATATGGCGGAGGATGCCAAGGCCTCCGGCACTCTAATCTCCCCATATGCTCTTTCCAGCTTGGCTCAGAGGGCAATCATATTCTTGAGAAATGCGAATTGCACAATTTACATGGAGCAGCATTGATCACTCCTAATAAAGATAGACCCGAAGTTGAGGGAACTTTCCACCTCAGAGGCAGGCCCTGTTACAGAAGATAACCTTTTTGGCAATCCTTTCTTAAAAGAGCTGGGCTAATTTGTCAACACCTGTTTATGTTTCCTCCAGTTTCAATGGCATTCTTGGATATTCAAGTTTGTCTCTCTTCCTTTTGGTCTATCCTCCGCTCCTTGGTGTTTTACCAAAGTGATGAGACCAGTAGTGGAACATCTGCAAGCTTTAGGGATCTGATTGATTTGTCTATTTGGCTGATATTTTGATTCTAAATCATTGTCCTGTCTGATTCTCCCTCCAGTTGCAGATTACCATTGACCCGTTAGAGTCTTTGGGTTTTGTGATCAATGATAAGAAGTCTATTCTCTCCCTGTCCCAGAATATTCAATTTCTGAGCTTTTTGCTGGATTCGACCAAGGCCACATTGAGCCTTCCAGTGTCCAAACTTTCCAAGATCAAACGAGAACTGAGACGCTCTGTGTTCAAACCCACGATATCTTTACCCCAGTTGGCCAGAACAGTGGGTCTACTTTCATCCTCGATTAAGGCCATCTTCCCAGGGCCCCTTCACTATTGAAGCCTACAGTTATAAAAGACATGAGAGCTACCTTAGAATTATACTTTGTGTACTAATATACTACAAAGAATCACAGTTTTAACGATATTTGCCTTATAATGTATGTCAACATTAAAAATTTGATGGCTATATGTCCAATCCAAAACTATAATAAAGTGACAACTACTGTAATGATAAATCCCATAACATCAAAGGTTTCAATGATTTCATCCATATTTACGTGCGTTTCGGAGATCCCTTTCACTATTGAGCCCTGCAACGTTTGAAGACGTTTCATCTCCACAAAGGCCCATCATAATCCCAACTCATTATTTTGTCGGATGAAGCGAAAGTGGAGATCCAGTGGTGGATCGCACATATGGAGCTTGGAATGGTCAGGCCATATTCGGCTCTCAACCGGATATGGTGATTGAGTCAGATGCCAGTGGTTCAGTTGGGGGGTGCATTGCGTGGAGTTCTCCACAGGAGGAAAGTGGTCTTCTGAGGAACAAGCTCTGCACATAAATTGCCTGGAGTTGTTGGCAGGGTCCTTTGTAGTAAGATGCTGGACCAAGGGCAAGGCCCATAATGTGTCTTGCTCAAGATGGACAATTTGGCCACAGTTCGCTACATCAACCATTTGGGTGGCACAAGGTCAAAGATTTGATCAAACTTGGCTCGCAGTGTTTGGGATTATTGCTTGAGCAATCAGATTTTGCTGACGGCAGAGCATCTCCCGGGAGTCTCCAACCAGATAGCGGATTGGCACTCCTGTCATTGGCCAAACAACAGTCTTTGGATACTCCAACCATCAGTTTTCCAGGTGATCCAGAATCTTTGGGGCCCAGTTTCCATTGACCTTTTTGCTTCTCAACTGGACAACCAGCTGGAGAGATATTGCAGCTGGCGTCCAGATCCTGGAGTAACGGCGGTGGATGCGTTTCTCCAAGATTGGAGTGTGGAGCGAGGGTTTGCGTTCCCTCCGTTTTCAATGACAACAAGGTTATCCTCCCAAGTCAGGAGACAACAGGCAAACCTGGTGGTGGTAACCCCGATATGAAGGTCTCAAGTCTGGTTTCCAGTTCTGACGGACCTTTCTTGGGATTTCCTAATCCGTCTACCCCTGCCTCAAGATCTGCTTCTGAATCCCCTAGGGAATTGCCAGTCCATGATTCTATCGGGCTCCCTCCATCTGATGGTGTGGCGGATTACAGGGAACTTTGGCAGGTACCAGGAATTTCAACTGAAGCTGCCTCGTTACTGTCCAAGGCCTGTGCAGAGAGTACCAACAAAAGATACCTGTCTGCATGGTCAAGAAGGGCCAGATGGTGGCATCAATGGCAGATGGATCGGATGAGGGCAGAAGTTGTTTATGTCTTGAATTTCTTAGCCTCCTTGGCCTCGGAAAGTTTAGCATACAGAACTATAAATACATTCAAATCGGCAATTTCTGCAGGCCATTTGCCAGTAGAGGGACACCCAATGGGTGAGCATTCTATGGTGTGCAAACTGTTAAGGGGCATTCGTTTATCCAAACCCTCCTGAGCCTCGCTACTCTATGGGATGTCAATAAGGTGTTGGAATTGTTTAAATCCTGGCCATCCAACAAATATCTTTCCAGGAAACAGATATCTGCCAAATTGGCTACTCTGCTTCACTTGATATCTTGTCAAAGGGTATGGGATGTGAGAGTATTGGATTTAACATGTAGAATATACTCCCCTGAAGGGGTTACTTTCCATATATCCAGGAGGACATAAAACAATTCAAGGTTAGTATCATATCCTTCATTTAATGATGTGCCTAAATTATGTGTAGTAAAGACTCTTAAGGCTTATGAGTTGATGATTGAGGAGATTCACCCTTATGGGGAAAGACAGTTGCTCATTGCTCTTACAAAGCCTCATAGGGTGGTTTCTTCCCCAACTATTGCACGCTGGGTCCAATGGGCCATGCAACATGCTGGAATTGGCACGTCTTGCTTTGGTGCTCATTCTGTGAGGGGAGCTATGGCTTCCAAAGCGTTTGTCCTGGGGGCATGTTTGGAAGATATTTTAAAAGCAGCAGATTGGTCCTCGGACTCTACCTTTAAAAGGTTCTACTTCAAGCCAGTTTCTAATCTGGCTTCATTGGTTGTTGACAAGCTTTAAACTTGCCTAATCCTCTCCTCCGGTCCTGACATAGAATTAAAAGTTTTCTAGCTATTGTAACGGAAAGTTTCAATTCTGTTAAGGACACGGAGGTGAGGATTAGCACTCCCTTGACTAAAGTTTACTTCTCCCCCAAAGGATCTGCCTATCTAATGTAAGTAATTGGCTTCCAAGGCTATTTAAGCTATTCTTGAAAAATGTCATTTGTTCGCATTTATTCATTAAGAGCCAGATGTATGAAGGTTCGCCTTTGCGAATACCAACCAGCTATTTTTACCGAATCGCTAACTGAGACTTGCAAAATGTGATGTAACAACACCATTGCAGATTTTTTTGCAATTCCTTAAAATTCGCAATCGCAAATACCGTGTACCAAATAGTGACTCAATAAAATAGCGAATCGATATTTGGAAATTGCAAATTGCGATTCCTGTATTCTGGAGCAGCTTGATGACATCACAACCAGGAAGTGAGTCAGTACATGCCTTTTCCAGAAACCTGAGCCACAGGAGCAGACCGAGAGACCCAGCACAGCACCAGGGAGGCACTCAGGAAAGTCAGGTAGGACCAGAAAACACAATGCCCACTGATGGGAAGGGCAAAGACAAAGGAGAAAGAAAAAAAAAACTGAAATTCAGTGAGCAGGAATTGGAGGTGCTCACAGAAGAGGTGGTCAAGGACATGACCAGTTATTTGGCAAACACTCACTACAGGTCCCAGAAAGTGAGAAGAGGAAAATGTGGACTGACATCTAGACCAAAATATGTGCGGTGGGTGTTGCGCAGTGTTCAATTGAGGAGATACACAAGCACTGGTACAATTTGCGATCACGTGCCAAAGAGAGGGTAGCAAGCAGGCTGAAGGAGGCAAGGAGCACTGGTGGAAGATCACCTACCCAGATAACGTTCACCCCATGGAAGACATGGTGGAGTCAACACTCCTGCCTGAAGCAGTAAGGGGTGTCACTGACATTGACACCTCGGACACACCTGGCACCAGCAAAGGAAAGGCAGTACTGATTTGAATCATCATATGTGCATGTTCAAATGCTCCTTAGAAAACTGCATTGGCACAATGCACAGTGATAAGTAGTCCATGCCACATATTCCATTCAACACAACAATGCCTTATGGGAGTGGTAGTTCATATCCCAAATGTGCATCTACTACATAAATAGCAATGTAGTGTAAAACCAAACAGAGATATAACACAACAGACAATTAGAGACACTATGGCAGGGAAAATGTTTATCATGAAAGTAACTGTAAGATTACAAATGCAATGTGAATATCACAAATGACATGTGCATTGTTGTTGCAGATGTTCCGGGCCCTAACACAGTAGAAAGTGGAAAAGGGGGGAATGACGAAAGTCAGCCACAGTAAGATTCAAACACCAGGGAGTCCATCATACAAGCACCAAGTAGATGCAGGAATCCGATGAATTGCAGGAAGAAGTACCCACACCACCTTCAAAGGGTAGAAGCATGGACAGACAGCAGTTCCTGTTGCAGCGTCAGTCTACTCCCCTCAGGAGGTGGCGTGAAGAAGGCAGACAGTGCAAAGAGGAAGGTGAGGGCCCCCTACTGTTAGTTGGCCTTGAGGCATCCATGTTGAAAGTGCAGCGCCTGCAATATAAACACATGAGATCAATGCACAGGCTGTTGGTGTCTCTCAGTAACAAGATGTGCAAGATGCATGAAGGACAGCAAGCTACATGTAAGGGAGATGACAAATGCCATTAAGAAACTCTGCACTGTAATGAGGCAGGAGCATGTCACCCACCGTAGGCGCCATCACCATTTGATGGGTAGGTTGGATGGGTTCAGCAGATCTGTCAATTGGCTCACTACCACAACTGCTTTGGTGTCACAACGTGCTGTGGGCATGCAAGTGGAAATGGCTCATTGCAGTCAGGACGTTGCATTAGGATTGGTGCAAGTCACCAATGTAATGGAGACAATGCAGACAGCCCGGAGTGCTACAAACAGCGATCTGGGTGGTGGGGATAATGAGGTGCTTTCTAGCCTCTGCAGTTCCACAGCCCCTGTGATGCATCCTAGGTGTCACAGTTCCAGAAACAGTACTGTCTCTGAACCCGCAACAAGAGGTGCCTCTGAGCCTGCTGAGCGTTCAAGTGGAGTGCATGGACGTTAAAAGTAATGCTGAGAAGTACAGGGGCCTTGCATATCATGTAGAAATGCATTGATACTATGATGTCAATATTTTCACACTGTAATTGGGACCTGATTGTGTATTTTGTAAACCTATGTCCTATTCACACATATATTACCTGAAGTCAAGGCAATAATTGTGATAACTACAGAAATAAATCAAAGTACAGATGGTGTTGTCATTACTTACATCAGAAATAGTTGTGCGTAATGTCAGCACGTCTTTGCCTGCCCTCGGCTGCTCTGGTTCTGTCTACTGGTTAAAGGGGTGGCAAGGGGTCTTCATCCTCATTGGAGTCCGTCTCTGGGGGTTCGACTGGTATGCTTCTTGTCGTTGTGATGTTGTGCAACATTGCACATGTGGCCACGATCTTGCAGGTAGTTTCTGGACTGTATTGCAGTGCGCTCCCACTCTTGTGCAGGCATCGGAAATTACTTCAGCAGGCCGAAGGTCCTCTCAATCATGCTACGTGTTCTCCTGTGTGCCGCATTGTATCTCCATTGACTTGGAGTGGCATGATTGCGATAGGGTGTCAAGATGAAGGACCGCACTCCATATGCACTGTCTCCTAGTATGACAGGAGAGTAAAATGAGTTATTGTTATCTGCGACATCACATAGATGTTATGCAACATTGTTCACTGTTACATTACCAAGTAGGTATCCTTCGCCAAACTCCCCAGCAAGAAGTCTTGTCTGTATTCCACTGTGCCTGAAGATGTATGACTCATACGTGCTACCAAGGTATCTGGCCACAAGATCAGTTACTATGTTGGAAGCATTGCAGATGACCTGGATGTTCATAGAATGTGTACTCTTCCTATTCCTATATACATACTCTGTGGCAGATGGTGGAGAGATTGCTACATGTGTCCCATCAATGCAGCCAATGACGTGTGGAAATTGGGCTACCTGGTAGAAAGCAAATTTAGTTTTTTGCAAATCCTGTGGGGTGTTGGGGAATTTTATGTGCAGATGGATTTTAGTTAACATTGCATTTAGGAATCCATTAAAGAAGCGTGAAAGTGCACTTTGAGATACACCTCCAGCTGCTGCTATGACCCCTTGATAGCTGCCTGAGGCTAAGAGGTGCAGGGAGCATAATACCTGCACATGAGTGGGTATGGCATTGGTTCTGTGTGTGTCGCTGCAGTAGGGGTTGTAAATCAACTATTAAGTCACGTATTATGGCAGAGTTCAACCTGTACTTGTCAAAAATCGCCTCCTCTGTCTGATCAAATAGGGTAATGTGCACTCTGAAAATGCGACCCTGTCTCCTCCTCCCTCTCCTCAAACCTGCCAGGATCCTCATCCTCCTCGCCATGACTTAGAGTGCAGCCATTGTTAAAAAGGCTGATGCATTCAGGGCCTCTTTATATATGTTGCACCTGTTTACCACCTGATTTCAATTCGTGGTAAATTGCACATGCAAAAACCCATTTTGCTACTAATCGCAATTTGCGAATGCTTGTAACATTGAAATGTGATTAATTATTTGCAAATTGCAGTCTACGATTCACCAAATCTAGTCGCAATTTTAAGGAATCACTATTTTAGCGATTCCTTAATATTGCACTGCGAATGCCTTTCGTACATCGTGAAAAGTGATTTTGCATTCACAAATGGTGGAGTTTACCAATTTGCACCGTTAGCAAATGCAGAATCCTTTGATACATCTGGCCCTAAGTCTGTTTGTGTAGGAGGATAGTGGTTGCCCGGTGTTTATGGGATCTTTCTATTTCGCAGGGTCAGATTCGAGTAAACGGGAGAATATATGAAGTTCAGAACCTGTGTCGCAGGAAGAAAGAGGTGGATAGAGTGTCCTTGCAGGAGTTTAACTGGATGGAAGTGCTGGGATTGGTGGACTGGGTGACGTTTTCTTTCCCTATGCTTCATGGGAAATGTTGTTTGTTGTAGAGTTTTTTTAATGGCTGCTGGAGTAGAATAGAAGGAGAAACTGGTGCTTAATCCTCGCCTCCGTGTCCTTAATAGCATTGGAACTTTCCATTATGATAGCTAGGAATCTTTCAATCTTATTGCAGGTTGACAGAGGCAATTTAGGCAACGGAGCAAGGAGGCCTGAAAAACTGTGTGCGAAGCTATGGACGCAATCCAAAATGGTCATCACATCTTTTGGCATTAACTGTTTACCAATAGAGATTAAAATATTTACCATAGACTTAAGCTCGGTCACCTCACACTTTAGATCCAAAAGTATACTGGGCCTCAGACACAATAGTGTTTATATTTGCATCTACTGTCACAGTACCTATATCAGGATCATCATGTGGACCCGAAATGTCATTTAAAGGACTGAAGCGATTGCTACAGTGAAGGATATCACTACCAACATATGATGGCTCATTCACAAGTACTAAGGGAATGTGGCTGATAGCATGTCCCCCGCCCTATGAGAGCTGAATCCTGTGTCTCACTTTTTTTTAAACATAACTGGGATTTTCCTGTGATACACCCCAAAGCTAGCTGGGGAGCACACACTCTGTGTGCCTTCAGAGGCATTAGCAGGGGAAGAGGTTAATACTTCTTCACATTCAACCAGGAGATTATCAATCCTTTCAATTACACAATTATTTGCTGCATGCTTCTGCCTGTTATGTTTGTTTTTTAAACCACTCCAGCCCCGCCCTCGGTCGCTTTCCTTTTACCCATCAATGATATTATATTCAATACATGGGTGGGACTTTGACGATCGAGTCAGTCAATAACACAGTCCCGATTATAAATGCAATAGTACAGTGGGACCTAGAAAAGCCTGCTTAATAGAAAATGTTAGTGGGGTGGCCCAGCCCAGCCTCCTTCGGGCTTTGCCTGGCATTGGCCTGTGCATCCCACGCTGCCGGAGAATGAAATCGCTTATGAGTGCGAATCAGTGCTGGTGCGCCAGTGGGCCTGGGACCACCTCCTGGGGCCCTGGGCCTGCTGGGACCTGTAGTCTCCCTCAAGATTAGATTTGATGCATTTAGCATACTGCACTGTGGAAGAATGAAAACGCTTATGAGCGCGAGTCAGTGCCGATAGGCCTGTTGGCTTGGGACCACCTCCTGGAGCCCTGGGCCTGCTGGGACCTGTAGTCTCTCCCTAAAGACAGGATCTGATGCTGCTACTATTAATGTTAGATGTTGAATATTTGGATTTGAAATGTTATTTTGCTTAATTAAACACATTTTGTATAATACTACGACTATAATGAAATCACATAAAGCAATGTCTTTTACAAGACAGATATCAAATATGAAGGGGGTCATTATGACCCTGGCCGTCCTGCCCTGCCATGCCGGTGGTGGAGGCCAGACCACCGACAGCATGGCGGTGCGGGACCGCCAAATTATGACAAGGGTAGTGAACTGGCTGCAGTTCCCCACCTGTCCCGCCACAGGGTTAGGACCGCCTGGCCGAAGGATTACCACCTTCGACCCTGTGGTCCACCTAAAACAGCCTGCAGTATTTTGAGTATCCTTCCTGCCAGGGATTCTGTGGAAGCAGCCCTGCCACCAAATCCCTGGCGGTAAGGATACTGGCGAGAGGAATACTCATTCCTGTCCCCACTACAGGACTCACCAGCCCCCCCTCCATGTTGGAACTCCCCCACCCCCTGACCCCATCAGTATCCCACCACCCCTCCAAGCAGCGACACCCCTCTCCCCATCCCCATACTGTACCCCGGCCCCAACCATGCACTCACACACTACACATACATAGATACACGCACACATCCACGCTCACTCATTCACACACACATGCAAACATGGCCACAACACTCCCCCCACCCCGCATACACACAGTCACACAGACACTTGCACACACACACTCGCATACAAGCACCCACAACATCCCCCATCCCCCTCCATTCACAGACACACCCCACCATTCACGAACACAACACACAACGCCCCCCCTCCTCCCCTGTCAGTCGATCACCTCACCTGGTGGTCGTCCAGGAGGGAACGGGGTCCAAGGAGCCTGCACCCCGCCAACACAACACCGCCACGCCGTCTACAATGTAGTAATACGGTGGGCAGTGTTGTGGGGACAGCGACGGAGCAGGCTGCACTAAACCGCCGACTGCCTGTATGTCTGCTGGCAGCCTTCCCACTAAATAGTGGCGAAGAGCAACCAGCAGCCACAATACTGGCGGTCAAGTGGCAGGCGTGACTTCAGCGGTCTGCAAAAAATACTGCCGAAGTCATAATGAGGGCCAAAGTGTGTAAGACAGGTTTAAGACCAATTAACACTAATTGCTGGAAATTAGATATTAATATTTATCTAAACAGAAAGTGCTTTAAGTACAGCTATTACTACAAGTATCAGTTCAAGATAAGTTCCAGATACCTTGTGCACTTGAACATGGAGAAGACATGACAACAGATTAAGAAGCGGCTATACTCCAGTTAGGTGAAGTTTGAGAATCTACTGATTTGTCCCAGAGGCACAAAAAAGATCTAAGAAGGCGAATACCTCAATATTCTCACTAACAGCCTGTCAAACTTGGTTGATAATTAGATGAATGTGGTGACTACTAGAGAGTATTCTCCTTGCAGACAAAAGATAATGCTTGGTGGCAGATGTGTATGCAAAGCTGGTTAAAAGAGTCACCCATTGTCCGTGCTCATTAACTAAAATTGTGCAGGTTTAGAGCAGGTGGACTAGAGGTTTCTACTGCTTATTACAGAAGTCAGCATTCCTGCAGAAGAAATTTCTCTGCCCGTTTCAGTTTAAAATCCAAGGAAGGGAAGAGCCCAAAGCGTATTTGCATTAATCTAGTTTTGTAAAATACTTAAGAGGTATCTGTGAGTAATCTGTTGATGGAGCACTTTATATGTTTATTACTGTCCATGCATTGCTTCTTTTGCTGAAATGTGAGTTGTCCTATACTAGGGGCGTTTGCTTTGCCAGTTTGTTCAAAAGTGCCCTGAAAGAGGTGTATAGAAGATCGTCTTCCCACAGTGTATCTGCTCCCAACGAGGTTAGGGTGCTGGAAAGGCAAAATGAATAATGGTTCTTCATGCTAGCCGGTCCAGGTTTAATTTCTTCTAGTATGTAATATTTCAAAGAGGAGCTGTGAACGGTTTTCCGTTTGGACATGTTTTTTAAACATGTTGTTTTGTGGGCCACCTGTTGGTACATAATGCCAGCTTCTGGCCTGATCTGGACTTGTTATGAGTTTTGTGGTAGTTTGAAGAGAAATCTGTACATTTTGCTTTGGGTAATCTTAAGAAAAGACCCGAGTATAATAGGACATGCCTGTGGGCCTCATTCTGACCCTGGCGGTCTATGACCGCCAGGGTGGAGGCCGGCTGAAGCACCGCCAACAGGCTGGCGGTGCTTCAGTTAGTATTCCGATGCCGCGGTCGCCCAGCCGGGTCTGGCGGTTTTCCGCCGGATTTCTCCCGGCTGGGGGAATCCTCTATGGCGGCGCTGCTTGCAGCGCCGCCATGGGGATTCCGACCCCCTTCCCGCCAGCCTGTTTCTGGCGGTTTTCACCGCCAGAAACAGGATGGCGGGAACGGGTGTCGTGGGGCCCCTGGGGGCCCCTGCACTGCCCATGCCACTGGCATGGGCAGTGCAGGGGCCCCCTAACAGGGCCCCATACAGATTTTCACTGTCTGCTTAGCAGACAGTAAAAATCGCGACGGCTGCAACTGCACCCGTCGCACCCCTGCAACTCCGCCGGCTCCATTCGGAGCCGGCTTCCTCGTTGCAGGGCCTTTCCCGCTGGGCCGGCGGGCGCTCTCTTGGAGGTCGCCCAGCGGGAAAGCCAGAATGGCATCCGCGGTCTTCTGACCGCGGAGCGGCCATTTGGCGGTTCCCGTTTGGCTGGCGGCGCCCACCGCCAGCCAAACTTGGAATGAGGCCCTGTGTGCTATATGGAACAGTGGGGATAACCTTCTATTTTGTCAATTAAAGAATATGTATTGGAGACAGATTAATAGTTTTGCACCGCAAAACCTGGAAAGCAAAGCACAGGGAGGAGGCCTTTGGTTTCAGGGAATTCAGGTGTTGTAACTTTCTCCCTCGTTCTTTGAACCATACTCCCAAATATTTGTATTTAGTGGTTTTATCTTTCGACCAGGTACCAGGAGCCGGACTTGTTTACTTTCTGTCAGAAATCAACTATTTTTGTGTTTTTTTAGATTTACCAGCAGTTGATTTACTTTGTATTAGTGATTTTGCACATTGAATAGCTTCTGGAGGCCAGCCCCTGTTAGATGGAGGAGCACATCATCACAGGCATTCTGCAGTGAAGTAATGGACTGAGGCCAATTCTTGGAGGATGTGAATTGACTGCATCAAATGGGGGCTCAAATCAGCTACACATAAATTAAAAGGCGTTGGGTCAAGGACACAACCTTTCATTGGTGTAAATGTTTGCTGAAATAGACTGATTTGTACTCACCTTTACCTGTACCCAAGTATATTCATTTAAAAGCAGGATTGCATGTAGATGATTAGAGGGAATGTGCCAACTGCCAAACTTTCCACTGCTGATTTCTATTCATATGGCCAAAGGCCGTACTGAAATCTATATACAAGGGACACAACAGTACTTGTAATGCTCCTTTTCATTCAGTTGTTGGCTTGCCATTGACACAGCAACCAAATTGTCTGTGGTATCTGTGATGCGTCAAAGGCAGTTTGGTTAAATTATGTCAAGAAAGGCTGATGAAGTATTTTGACTATCAGCCCATAGCTGTTCGGGCTAGCAGTGGGACCTTTTTTGTAGATTGGTTTCACTATTGAACCATGCCATGAGGCTGGAATTGTTTCTGTAGTTAACCTAAACGCAAATAAACTTTGAAAAGATTCTGACCAAGTAGCAGGGTTCTGTTGGTTTAAAATGCAGCTGAAAGACCATTGGGTACTGGAGCGCTGTCTGCTCAGCTTTTCTTTTTACATCTTTTCACTTGTTCCACAGTGTATGCCAGCAGGCATAAAGAAGACCATTGGTCTCTAGATTAATCCGTGAGGAGTGTAAAAGAGTCCTCATTAAATGATCTGATGTGATTTACCCAAACCTGGGTGGTACATTGGTACTGTTTGTCTGTGCTGGACCTTTTTCTATTTGATTAATTATCATCCAGAACATTGTTTTTTTTTTTATTGTTACAGGTGACGTAAAGCTTCAATAATTCTTGACTGTATTGTTTCCTATCTGCCTTCCATATAGTTTATTGGTAAACTTTGTGTGGCAGGTTAACCTTTCACAGATTGTTGGTCTTGATCTGGGATAGTTTAGTTTTTTTCATATCCTAGTATTTGTCTCTGTTTCCTAAGGCACATAGCATATCAGATATTTTGGACCTTGAAATTGATCTATGCACAATCAGTAGGATGCCTTGCTTGGATTAGTGCACTGATTAGCTGGACCTGAATCTTTCAATGCTTTGATTAGATTTGGTTCTCGAAGAGATGAGAAGCCCCAGTAATGACTTTCGCATCTACTTTCAATATTAAAACTTTTAATTTTGTCAAACAAACTGAGCCATGTGAGCGTGTAATCCAGAACTGAGACCTATTGATAGAATTGTGTGTATACAACTGTCACAACTCAATCTTGTGCTCTATGATCTGTGGTTATTACTCACCGGCCTTACGTCATTCCTTCCCCTGTGGCACCTTTCTGTCTCATGTATTCTATGGCCCGCCCCACCCCACAGACCTGAACGTTTGGCCCTTCAGTTCTGTTGCTATGCAAGTTTAGACTAGTTAGCACCTGCAGTTATCACATATCTATATACAGTAGAATAGTCAGGTTTCCACTGTGAACCATTTGATTGTACCATCATGCACTTGGATTCCATTGTTCGTGTTGTTATCAATTACAGTCCGCACCTGCTGCTGTTAGGCTTCATGTCCATTGTATCTAACACGTGATTTTCCCCAGGCTCATTGGAAGATCCCAAGTGGGACACGTGCCTTTCTGGAACAGTCCTGGCTTCCTCTTTAAATAACTACTTGGAGACTGCATTGGGGCTTGGCGTCATACCCGTTCACGGACCCATCCCAACTGTGCGCAAGCAGCATCCCTGTACTCACCTCTTGAGTTGCTGGGAACTTCCTGTGTTCCTGTTGAGGACAAGCTTTGTCCCTGCAAACAACTCCTGAGTCTTACGGACCTTTATTACTCCAGTTCTGGGCAATCTCGTACCTGCTCCTATCTCCTGGGTCATCCGGAATCTTCCAGTGCTCTAGTCGCCCAAGCCTTCCAGATGACTCTGAGATCCTGATTTTGGTGACGTTACAATTGTCCCCCTCCAGTAGCTGAGATTACATCTTTTCTTGATCTTCTTACTCTGGCTCACCTGCTGTCTTTGAACTCCAGTTAAAGTACTTGTCCAGGCTAAGTACCTGCCTCCAGGTTAGTGCACACTATTCTTGAGTAGTAGTTGTGGGCCTGTCTGCCATCTCCTTAAGGAGTTAGCCTTCAGTGCTCCTTGCTTGCCCTGGATCCAGACCCTCTCTCCAAACTTTGGCTAGTGAATTGTGTTGCTCATGGACTAGAGACTGTGTCCTGAATGAACCTTGTTTTCTAGCATATCTTTATGCCTATTCGGGGATAACAGAAACACAATAGTATTTGGATTTGCTGAATGATAATGATGCTGCTTTGCAAGTGAAGCTGTTTGTTCAGCATGTGGTGTTTGCATATTGGGTGGCAGAAAGCCAACTTAATTCTTCTTGAGCGTGATCTCTTTTCTTATTTTTCCCCAGTTTACAGTGTCTCCCAGGTGATCACTCTCTTTTGTGGTCATGGGTCAGAGTAATGACATTCTTAAGTATTGACAAACTTGCTTTGATGTAATTGATTTTTTTTAGATTGAACTGCTGCAATATGGTTTGATGGTAAATGCTGGCTGCACACAGAGACCTAAAGCCTCTATGTGGAGGCCAGATTCCAGGATGTTACTAGTAGAAGGTGCTGGAGCAAATCAGGTAAGCTCTAAACAAGGTCAACAGGTCTTTTCACTCTAGGAAAGGGGAAGAGGAAAATCAAATATTTCACTGTGCAACCAGCATTTAAATGTACAGGATGACCAATGTGGCCACTCAAGGAACACACAAGTTGAAAATAAAGTTAAAGGGTTTCATTAAAAGCTAAGGTTAATGTTAAGGACTCTCAACACAAGGCTATAACAATACAAAATTGCTATCAGGTGTCCAAGACATTGGAACAACCAAAGCTTAGTTAACATCCAACAGACTAAGGTGGTCATTATGACCCTGGCAGTATTATAACCTCAGGGCCAAAACGACGGGAGCACCGCCAACAGGCTGGTGGTGCCTCCCGGCATATTTTGACCGCGGCAGTAGCGCCGTGGTCTCACCGCCGGGGCCGGCGGTTTACCGCCACAATGGCCCCGGCGGATGTAATCCGCAGGGCAGCGCTGCTTGCAGCGCTGCCCAGGGGATTATGAGTCCCTGACCGCCAGCCTTTTTCTGGCGGTCTGAACCGCCAGGAAAAGGCTGGCGGTACGGGGAGTCGTGGGGCCCCTGGCATGGGCAGTGCAGGGGCCCCCTGAGAGGGCCCCATGCGGCTTTTCACTGTCTGCTGTGCAGACAGTGAAAAGCGCGACGGGTGCAACTGCACCCGTCACACGGCCGCAACACCGCCGGCTCCATTTGGAGCCGGCTCCTATGTTGCGGCCGTGATCCCCGCTGGGCCAGCAGGCGGAAACCAGGTTTCCGCCCGCCGGCCCAGCGGGGATCTCCAAATGGCCGCAGCGGGGGTGTCAGATCTTGGCGGGCGGCTGATGCCGCCCGCCAATGTCGTAATGACCCCCTAAGCATTCTATTAATTCAATGCGGAACATAAGCAACAGAACCTGATGCTCTGAAAATAAACGTTGGTTATTTCCTCTAAGCATTTGCATAAACAGGGAATCCCTTGCAGGTACACACGTTCCAATTTCTCCTCCGGTGGCCTACTAACATGGGGATAACAAGTAAGAAGGAAATATAGGACAAATAGAATTTGGAAAAACATAATCTGGGGTAGGATAAACCTAACTAAAGTTGGCAAAAGGTAAGTAAAAAGGGAAAGTATCAACATTTCAGACACTTGGTCTTCTCATTGCGTCAGGCAAAAATAAGTATTCTCTCAGAAAGCATTAGAAAGGTGAGAAGCAAGGGCAAAGAGGTCTATACCTCTCAAAGTCCAAGGAAAGAAGTTAGTGCAAAGTTCCACTGATGTCTGCTCTAATCCAATAGGGGAATGGTAAATCGAAGTCCAAAGTGAAAGATGATTTGATCATTAATCACACCACATGGATTGGCAGTTTAATTGTCCAATCATAGCACATCATGTGACATGCATCTGAAACATCAGGAAAGATTCCCAACAGCATCATGGGATGGCATCCATCTTTGCTCTCCTGTACAATTTTGCAACAAATAACAAATTGAGTTGATCTTTACATTCCTTGGTCCTCAATGTACCAGTTCAAGGTTACTTTCTCAGGGTCTCTACGAATAAGGCAATAGTACATATATTTCCAAACTAACATTTCACGAGAACAACATCTGTAAAGAAATGACATGTTAGCAAAGAAAAACAACTTTCCCATGGTCTGAAAGTCTGAGGCCAAGCAAATCAAAATGGCTAAAGCAGAATCTATTTAAAATGGCACACTTTATTCTTGTTAAGTAAAGCACATATAAATATTGCAATTATAGATTTATTATTAATAAGCTTTGTCAATATTCATGTTACAATATGTTTCTAAGGCAAAATGACTTGTTAATACACTTCAATAGATACAATGGGAACTGCATTTGTAACATTAGCATATACCATTTGAATCATTATCAGATGGAAATTAATTATCATTTCAGTGAAAACTATTTCTTAACATCATAACACATAGAGTCAAAACAAGTGATTGTACTTTGATTAAAAGATCTCTTGCATCATATGAGGTCACTAGTGTTAGAAATGAGGTCTCTAGTTGGCAGTCTGTTTACACTCTGTCCAAGTAGGGACCCTCACTCTAGTCAGGATAAGGGGGAAAGCTAGCTTAGATAACCCATGCTCATCCCCTTGGTAGCTTAGTACGAGCAGTCAGGCTTATCTCAGAAGCAATGTGTAAAACATTTGCACATAACACGCAGTAATACAGTGAAATCACTGGAAAAGGACACCACATCAGTTTTAAAATAGTCAATATTTATTTGTGTAAAACAAGACTAAAATGAGAAAAATCTAACATACAATAATAAAGATATGAATTTTGCAAGAATTAACTTAAAAATACAGTTCCTTGAACTCAATAGCTCCGTCTGGGGCTATCACGGCATTGTGAACAACAAATCCAACAGTTCAGGTGGGCTGCGGCATCGTGGGCCAGCTATGGTGTTGGGAAGACCTGCAAACAGTACCTTGGAAATGGAAGGGGTCGTGATCAATGTTCCCTGTAAGGCGCGCGAGCGCGCGCGCACCTTTCCTTTCCCCATCGCGCAGGCCCCTTTGGCAAGCGCGCACGTTGTTCCACCATTCCTTTACTTTGTGGTAGTTTATATGCGTTATCACTTTCTAAGCCTAAATAAGCCTTTTAGAGCGAAATACGTGCTCCCCTAAGGCAGATAATGCTCATATTTGAATCTGGATTGAAGTAAATGAAAACAGCGTTTAAAGGCCGCGGGGAGTGTTTTAAACATCATTTGCCGTACTTTAGCATACAAGCGAGCAAGTGATATTTATGTTGAAAATGAATGGTTAATGAGCTAGGAAATGCTTCAGAACAGTAGAAAATGTGCTGTTATCAACTTTTCCATAATTGTCGTACTTCATAGTTGTTTATATGCATTATCACTTTCTCAGATCAAATAAGCCTTTCAGAGCGATAGTCGTGCTCTCCTATTGCAGAAAATGCTCATATTTGAATCTGGATTGAAGTCAATGAAAACAGCGTTTTAAGGCCGCGGGGAGTGTTTTAAACATCATTTGGCGTACTTTAGCATACAAGCGAGCAAGTGATATTTATGTTGAAAATTAATGGTTAATGAGCTAGGAAATGCTTCAGAACAGTAGAAAATGTGCTGTTATCAACTTTTCCATCATTGTCGTACTTCATAGTTGTTTATATGCATTATCACTTTCTCAGCTCAAATAAGCCTTTTAGAGCGATAGTCGTGCTCTCCTATTGCAGAAAATGCTCATATTTGAATCTGGATTGAAGTCAATGAAAACAGCGTTTAAAGGCCGCGGGGAGTGTTTTAAACATCATTTGCCGTACTTTAGCATACAAGCGAGCAAGTGATATTTATGTTGAAAATTAATGGTTAATGAGCTAGGAAATGCTTCAGAACAGTAGAAAATGTGCTGTTATCAACTTTTCCATCATTGTTGTACTTCATAGTTGTTTATATGCATTATCACTTTCTCAGCTCAAATAAGCCTTTTAGAGCGAGAGTCGTGCTCTCCTAATGCAGAAAATGCTCACATTTGAATCTGGATTGAAGTAAATGAAAACATCGTTTAAAGGCTGCGGGCAATGTTCCCTGCAAGGCGCGCGCGCACCTTTCCTTCCCCCGTCGCGCAGGCCCCTTTGGCAAGCGCGCACGTTGCAATGTTCTTGCAAAGTCGCTCCCTGCATCATGCACAGCAAATGTGATAAGACAACAACAAGACGTAAAGGCACCTTCATTGCTCATTTACCGTCTGAATGGACAGAGCACTTTTTTTTGTCCGCTTGGCAGAACGAGCCAGTAGGCCTAAAAATGGCTCACCCTTATAAATCCGATTAGTCATAGCGAGTGGCTGAGCAGATAACTTGAGACCTCTACTTCAAGTTCCGATCTGTAAAATCAACAGAGCGCAAAACAGTGTTTGGGGGAATTGTAACTCTGAGTGCATGCAATGCGGAGGCTATCACTACAGCTGTAAAAGAGTTCTACACTGCCAATAAGCTGGATCTTATGAAAATGGTCATGTTTACATCAGATGGTGCATCAGTGATGCTGGGAAAGAACAATGGTGTTGCTACCCGCCTCAAACAATCCATTCCTTATCTAGTTGAGCAGCATTGTGTTGCGCACAGAGAAGATTTGGGAGTTGATGATGCCTGGAAAAAAGTGCTGATGATCAGGGAAATGGAAACATTACTGAGGACTGTCTACACTGTGTTCTCCCGCTCACCTTTAAGAAAGTCCAAGCTGGACGAAATTGCTTTGGTCACTGAATGTGAAGCGGTCTCCTTTCGGCCACTCAATGAGGTGCAGTGGCTTTCAAGGCATTTTGCTGTTGGTGCACTCTTGCGTAATTATGAAGTTGCTCTCAAATACTTTGATCATGAAAGAGTTGAGGAGAATGACCCATTTGCTAAATATTGCTACAAAAAACTATCGGATTCAAACTACCATATTTCCTTTGCAGCACTAAATGACATTCTGGGTGAACTTGCATCTTTGTGCAAGTTGTTTCAGAAAAAGCTCTTTGACCACCGTTGAAGCTGTACAGTATGCAAGAGCAAAAATTACCCAAATAAAGGAACAGTACTTGGGCGACACTGTCTTTTGGAGCGACACAGTAAGAGATCTGATGGCTTTGTGCAGAGAGGACCGAGAGTATGATAGTCAGCCGATGTTATCTTTCATTAAACTTCTTTGTGAGCACATAGAAAGAAGGTTCCCAGAAGGTGAATTGAAGGAATGGACAAGCTTTGATTTCCATACAGTAACAACACAATCACAGTTTGATTTTGGGACTGAGAATGTGCAAAGACTTGTTGAGAAGTATAAGAAGGTCTTGGTCCTGGGTGATTGTGACACCCCTGGTGATGTTGTTCGGCAGTACAGAGATTATAAATATGTGTTGGCAGCGCATATAAAAAACTGATTGTTTAGGACCTTTCAAGACATGGTGAATTTCGCTCTGCGGAATGCTGCACAGTGTAGTGTTGTATCTCAGCTTGTTGATATCTGTGCAACTTTCCAGGCTTCAAGTGCAGACTGCGAACGAGGATTCAGCCTCATGAACTCAATCAAGTCCAAATTAAGAAACAGACTAGAGGAGAGTCACCTAGATATGCTGATGAGGACAAAGGCTTACCTCTCAAATGGGAAAGTTGATTTAGACCGAGTTCATCAGCACTGGAAAAATGGCAAGGACCGGCGAGAAAAACAAACATGTCACACATCTAAAGTTGGCACCTGATTTGTCTAAACTCTGATGCGGCTTCTCCTACAGTCCGTGTGTGGGTGGGGTAGGAACATTTCTCAGCCTGTATCTTGGCAGGGGCATCATGGCATTCATCAGCAGTGTGTTCATCAAACTGTAAATGTTAACCAATTGTACAACTGGCTGTATTTGATGTGCGGGGTCCTTTGCAGCTCTAACTGGGGTGTAGGTGGCACTTAACAGGTCATGTCCTTGGGGTGTGCAACCAGGTCACAAAACTGCCTTGATGCCCTATGCATGGAGCAATGATATCCCTTTTTTGCTTTAGTGGTATGGAGAGGCTAATGCCAAAGATCTTGGCTAGTTATGTGCTGCACCCGCGTGAATGGTCAATTTCTTGGCGCACGTATCCTTGGCTGCAGCGCACAGAGACCGCACACTGCCGCACACAGTGGAAAAAAATTAGAGGGAACATTGGTCGTGATCCTCGCAATGAGATCTGGAGTTTAGCGTCACTGGCATTGCAGGCGTCAGTTCCGGAGGTCAGTGCGGGAGTCATCGGGCACTTGAAGTCACATGCGTTGCAGATCAAACTCTTGGCTGATGAAGTCAGGAGCGCTGGCGTTGATGGCATCGGGGCTGCGGTGTGAGGCGAGATGATGCGACATGCTGAGCCCACAGGTCACGGTGCAGGCAGCGGCTCTGTGATGGCATCCTGCTGTGTCAGTGAGACCAGGGCTGCGGTGTGAAGTGGGAACGTGCAGCGTGCTGTGTCTCAAGGTCATGGTACAGGCAGCGTCATCATCATTGCTGAAGCACTTTCGTCTGTAGGCCCAAAGTGGCGATGCAGCATGGGGCAGGCTCTGTGGAGTGCCCACGCAGGGGCATCTGTTAACGATGCTGGAGTCGATGGCGCTGGCGTTAGTGGACCGGGGCTTCAGTGTGGGACGCAATGGTGCTTTGTGCAGAGTGCGAGGCCCACAGGTCATGATGCAAGCAGCAGCTTGGTGATGGCATCAGGTGGCAGCTTTGGTGAGACCAGGGTTGCTGAGCGACGTGAAGCACGGCTCCGTGTGTTGTCATCAGGTCACAATGCAGGCATCGTTGATGGCATTGCAGTGGTTTTTCTTCTGTTGCAGCACAACACACACAGTTCCCTTTGCTGTAGGCAGATGAAACAGAAGTCTTTGATATCGCTGAGGCTTTCAGCAGGAGGTAAACTCCATTCCAAGACCTTGGACAAACTTCACAAGGGGGATACACAGCAAAGTCCAGTCTTTGCCCTCTTTAAGGCAGAAGCAGCAACTGCAAGCCAACCCAGCAAAGCACACACAACGAAAGGTCAATACTCCTCCTCCAGCTCTTCAGCTCTTTTCCTTGGCAGAGGTTCCTCTTGGTTCAGAAGTGTTCTAAAAGTCTGGGGTTTTGGTTCCACTACTTATACCCATTTCTGGCTTTGAAGTAGGCAAACTTCAAAGGAAGGTGTCTGTTGTTCGCAAGATCTTGCCTTGCCCAGGCCTGGCCTCAGACATCCTCCAGGGGGTTGGAGACTGCATTGTGTGAGGAAAGGCACAGCCCTTTCATGTGCGGGTGTCAGCTCCTCCCTCCCACTCTAGCCAAGGAAGACTCAACTGGATATGCAGGACATACCTCAGCTCCATTGTGTCACTGTCTAGAGGGGATCCATAAACAGCCCAACTGTCAGTCTGACCCAGATGTGGATTCCAAGGCAAGCAGATGGACAGAACGGTTAAGCAAGTAAATACCCACTTTCTAAAAGTGGCATTTTCAAACAATCTAAAAACCAACTCCACCTAAAAATGTATTTTTTAGTTGTGAGTTCGGAGACCCCAGCTCCATATCTCTATCGGCTACCAATGGGAAACTGCACTTAAAATTGATTTAAAGGCAGCCCCTATGTTTACCTATGGAAGAGATAGGTCTTGAAATAGTGAAAACCAAATTTTGCAGTATATCAGGACATGTAAAACACAACAGTGCATGTCCTACCTTTTAAATACACTGCACCATGCCCATGGGGCTACCTAGGGCCTACCTTAGGGCTGACTTACATGTAGCAGAAGGGAAGGTTTGGGCCTGGCAAGTGCGTACACTTTACAGGTCGAATTGGCAGCAGGGCAGCTATTGCAGCACATTATTGACTTGTTGTGGTAAAGGAGCTGCTGTCATTGGGAGCCTTGCCATATTGTTGCCAGGCTAGAGGGTACCCTGTGTCACTGTTCTAGCAACAAGAGGATGTCGACTGTATACTTGTGTTGAATTTAAAAGAGCTGGCCATACACATAAATGGTCCTTGCTCCCCTCTTTCCATCCCCAAAGCATCCAGTGTTAGAGAGGCGTGTAGTAGGGATTGTTCTGCCTGGGTTTGCATTACGTGCCTTTGTGTTTGGTTTCATGCCAGTCTATTCTCACTGGCCATGTAATTAAACACAAATTTATTTATCTTGAATAACTCTGGCTGTGTTTTCGGAGGAGTCCTCTAAGGTCAGCAAAGGACATGGAGGACTTGCATTCCAAAGAGTGCGTGATCTTGAAGACAAAGGATGTGAGGGGCACGGCCAGTGACGCACCATTTTTGTATGAATGTTGTTGATATGTGCACAGCAACTCTTCTGTCACATTAACTAGTAGCAAAATATGAATTGTTATATGGGGGTGGGGGGTTTGCGGTCCCTGAGGCCTTCCAAAGGCTCAAGGAAGGGAGCGCTCTCCCCAATACCCCCAAAAAATAGTTGCACAACCCACCAGGAGGTCTTATATTTGAAAAGAATGGAAGACCGCCTTTTTAAAAACTAGACTCTTCTTTCTGCTACACCTCCTTGGCTCACCCCAACCTCATTTTACCACTATAATCTCCCAAATAACCATTTCTAGATTCTTTCCTTCTCCAGCTCTCCTTTGACTCTTCCCAAACTTCATCTTATTACTACGATCTCCTGAAAATGCTTTCTAGACTGTTCCGTTCTCTATCCCTCCTTTTTCCGATTCAGTCCAACTATTAGCTTGCATGTACGCTGCTCTAATTAACAATTCATATTTCACTATAGTAATCCTTTTTGGGTTCTGGAGGAGCCTGCTACTCACTGAAAAGTGTTTTGACACCTCGCCAGGGGTAGTTAGCGCTATATAAATACAGTTACAATGCAGTACAGTTACAATACTACCTATATGCGTGGCTTAAAGAGGGTATAATTGACAGTGTATCGTACTGGAGTCTAAATAGGCACATAGGAACAGAATGATCCCGTGCATACCTTTTACTTTTATCACCCATCAGCAGAGGAAGTGCCATCACTGGATTGCCTATCATCCACCTACACAGGAAGTAACATCATTGAATTTCCTATCATCCATGTGGACATGAAGTGACATTAATAGTTTTCCTGCCAAAACAGTCTTTAAAAGAAGAAGCCAAGCAAGATGACTTCATTTCACATCACCCATCAGCACAGGAAATTATATCATGTCACCCTGCACTCTTTCCTCCTCCCTGGACCTACTTAATGGCAACTGCAACACAGAGGCTCAGTAGACACATGCAGCGGATGCACCACTGGTGTGCAAAGGGAAGCCCACCTGCACCTATCTGTCCCTGGACCCCTCCCAGTGCCAAGAACCCTGTTCCGATCACTGCCCAGTGATACTCTGCAACACTCCTTAGGTCACCAGACCCCAGATGCCGTTCTCTAAACTGGTGCTGCACCTCACACATCCTGTCCAGGGAGGACCTGTTTTGGCAGTTCGGGATGGACTGCTCCCATTGGGAGTAGGGTCAAGACTGATTTGCATATAGCTGGGTCCACACTGGGGTTATGTGGCAAGCAAAATAACAATGGATTAAACCCAGATTTGTGACTAGGGGTGAGTGTTTGAAAAGTTTCCACACTCCGTCCATCATTTTATGTTGTGATTTTACCTTGTGCGCTCTAAGTGGCTAGGGTGTGCCCAGATGTGGGTCCCTTGCTTGCTGCACCACTAAATTCAAGCTAGCCTGGCTGATGAAGGGTGATACCCTGAAACTGGTCTCAGGATGCTTGAATCCAGTCCAGGGAGGACCTGGCTTGGCAGTTCAGGCTGGACTGCTTCCATTGGGAGCAGGGTCAAGACTGATTTGCATATAGCTGGGTCCAAACTGGGGTGAGGTGGCAAGCAAAATAACGATGGATTGAACCCAGATCTGTGACTGGGGGTGAATGTTTCGAAAGTTTCAACACTCTGTCCATCATTTCATTTTGTGATTTTGCCTTGTGTGCTCTAAGTGGCTAGGGTATGCTGAGACGTGGGTCCCTTGCTTGCTGCGCCACTGGATTCAAGCTAGCCTGGCTGATGAAGTGTGATACCCTGAAACCGGTCCCAGGATACTTGAATCCTGTCCAGGGAGAACCTGGCTTGGCAGTTCGGGCTGGACTGCTTCCATTGCGAGCAGGGTCAAGACTGATTTGCATATAGCTGGGTCCAAACTGGGGTGACGTGGCAAGCAAAATAACGATGGATTAAACCCAGATCTGTGACTGGGGGTGAGTGTTTTAAAAGTTTCAACACTCCGTCCATCATTTCATTTTGTGATTTTGCGCTGCACCTCACACCACAGTAGGAGCTTTCACCTGCATCCACTGACAGCAGTCCTTCAATAGCCACCCACCGACACTCTCCCACACAAGTACTAAAGGCACCCTAAACATCCTCACCCAACACACATGTTACACAAGCACCAAAACCACCTACACCCCTGCCCCACACCACACACCACAGCAAACTCAGACATCAACATTCACTCGCATGAATGCTTCTTAACACATAATAATTCAGCAAACACACAACTGAAATATAGGACCTGCTGAGCAGTGATGCACCTGACATCTTCTTCATCATAGAGACCTGGCTTAACCCCTCACAGACTCCCGACATCGCCACAGCAATCCCAGCGGGCTACAATATTGTTCGACAGGACCACCTGCACAAGCCAGGAGGAGGAATTGCTATCATCTACATGGAATCCATCAAATGTACAATACCCACACAGAATGCGACCCCATTAATGGTACACCTGCACTTCATGCTGCAACTCTACCAGAACTTCTCCTTGAAAGGAACCCTTGCCTACTGACCATCGGATCACAAACCACCTTTACCAACATCATCACTGATTTCATCTGAAAGACCAGAATGACCCCTGCTCCACAGCACTCCGCAAACGCTTGAGCAACATTGTATTCAGCCAACTCATCTCAGAACCAAAACACACCATAGGACACAAACTGGACCCCCTTTTTACCACAAGCAACATCACCAAAATACAACTACACACCAGTCACATGGACCGACCACTCCACCATCCAATTCCAAATCATCACATCTCAAGTCAACACCCCTACCTGGGTTCAGCATTCCAAGCTGCAGCTGGGGGAAAATCGCAGGAGCAAACTGTCTCCGCGCCCTCAACATGGATCAACCGAGCCCTACAGACAACCTTGACAATGACATCAACAACTTCAAGAACTGCACGGTCTTCCTCGCACCTATAAAACCCAACAAACATAGTGGATTAAACAAGCAGGCCAGCTGGTACACAGGTGACCTCAAAGACCCCAAGCAACACTGCAAAGAGCTAGACAGGAAATGAAGAGTCAGTCACAGCACCAACAACAGAACTATCTTCAAGGCTGCACTCAGAGGCTATCAAAGACATAAAAAAAACACTAGTAGACCACACTGAAGGAAACTCCGTCAGCTGCACGGAGATCTTCTTGATCATCAAGGATTTCACCTCACCCTCAGCCACTGTCCACAAGACCTGTGCCTCCGAAACAACTCTGTGACAACTTATCCAACATTTTCCACAGCTAAATCACAAACATCTACAACAACTTTGCATACCAACCCAATCCCAGAGAGCTCATTGCTAACCTACTCACATCAACTAAGACAGCCACCTGACCAAAAGGACAACTCTCACCAGAAAAAAACACAGTGGCAATTATGCGGACTGTCTAGTCAGGCACCCCAACAAACCCATAACCTTACCACATATACAACTTGGGAATATCACCAATTAGCACCACCATTATCCACATCATCGACACCTCCATCAAAAATCATGCACTCCTCAAGAAGCCCACAGCCAACCTGAATCAACTGAGCAACTTCTGACCCATCTTCTTGCTCCCCTGTCTAGCCAAAGTGATTCGGAAGGCCATCAAGAAGCAACTCACAACCCACCTTGAACTTCACCATCTTCTAGACAATCATGATTCAGAAAGAACCACAGCACTGAAACAGCATTCAACATGGCCACTAACAACATTCAAATCATCCTGGATGAGGAGAAACTGTGGCCTGTATCCTGCTTGACCTCCATGTGGCCTCCAGAAAGTATCCACAACACCCTTGTAGGAAAGTGTTTCTTTTTGACATGGTTACCCCAAACTTTTTGCCTGGTATCTAATGTGATTTTCGATTGAAGGTGCACTGGGTTCCTGTTAACCAGGTCCCCAGTGCCAGATAACTTTCCTAAAATTGCATAGTTGCTTCCCCAATGAGCAAAAACTCTAGCACCATCTGTAAGTCCCTAGTGGATGGTAGCCCTGGTACCAAGGGCTGGGGGTACTACAAAGTGTCCTAGGGGATGCAGCATGATGTGTGCTACCCTAATGAACCCCTCACCAAGCATAAGACATGCTGACATTGCAGGCTGCATGTCTTGGTGCAGATAAAAGTTAAAACATAATATGGCACACAGCCTGTGTGCCATGTCCCCTAACACTGCATGCAATATATGTAAGTCACCCCTCTAGCCGGCATTACAGCCCTAAGGCAGGGTGCATTATATTACATGAATAGATATGCTCCTGGTATGCCTTTGTCAACTCTCAGTCATAGTAAGTGACCATGGAAGCCATTTTAAATACATGTGCTGGACACTGGTTAATATGAATTTCCCAGCTACAAAATGGCTTCACTGAAGATATGGATCGTTGGTATCAAACATCTTGTATAGGTAAACCCACACTGATGCCAGTGTTGCACTTACCAATAAATGCACCCAGAGGGACCTTAGAGGTGCCACCTAAAACCCTACCAGCCTTTGGTGTGCTTGGTTACCAGTTGTTGCTAAACTGCCAATATACCATTCTGGACCTCTAGGGTGAGAGATCTCTGCTCTCAAGAGGTCCAGAACAAAATTTTGACCGGGAAGAAAGTGTAACACCCCCAAAGGCAGGTGGAAAAATTAGCCTGTACGGTAGGCATGCCTTCCCAAGGCTAATACCACCCCTAAGGTAGGCTACTGCTAGGTAGACATGATTTTTCAGAAGTAGCTATCTTGGTGATGGCATACTTATGAATTCTGGGACAGGATTATATCCACTTCCCACAGGAATTGGATATATATGGGGCGTAGGGACCCCAAGGATCAGTAGCCATTGGCTACTACCCTGCATACCCTTACGTTCAGTATTTAGGGGAGCCACTGGCAGCAGAGAAGCATATCCTGACGACCTAAGAAGACCAAGGACAACGAAGAGCTGCAACAGCAGAAGAGGACAAAAAAAGCAGCTCACCTGGAACCAACACCGCCGGCCTGTCCCCAGCTTCCCTGAATTTGAGTCAACTGTGGTTTCACCCATTTCACCTGACCTGTGGAGAAGAGGACCAAAGGTGCACCTACATCCCTGAGCACCCCATGTTTGTAACCTACCTGTTGGTTGACCTCGACTGGCCTCCTGGCCAGAACCTGCTGCCTTTTTCTGCAGAGATAAATCTCCATTGAAATACTTTGGGCACCTGACGCCGTACTATACCTCTGCACCCTGCTGCCCCAGTGCTGTCCGGAGTGACCTGTTGGTGTGGTCCTCACTCTGGGCCAATGCTCACCATAACTCTCAGAGATTGGTCCAGTAAGTTGTCATACAGTATTTAATTGCAGAACTTTTTTTCCTCTCTTAGGATAACATTGCAAAACTCAGAAATTACGCTGTGTCCACTTTTAAAAGTGAAAAGAATTTCTATTCAAAAACATACTTACCTGAATGATTTTTCTCTGATGCCTAAACATATATAAAGATACTTGCTATTTTTATATATTAGTGTGAATCTCCTTCTTGAGTCGTGTGCCTCATTTATTGACTATTATGTGTATTTGTGGATGCCTTGCACTCCTCTATGTTAAGCATAAGGCTGTTTGACCAAACTACCCCTAAATAGAAACACTTTGTGATTGCGTAGCAAGCTCTGCCCACTTACTAGGGAACTCTTGGACCCTTTACACAGTATTCACATACCACACACAGGGCCATCTTCCTACAACCCTCATCAGAAGACTTCACAAGATTGGCCTAGTTGGATCCTGATATGTTGAGTCCCATATGGATCGTTCCTCAGCCCCACCTTTTTCAACATATATATACATGGCACGGCTCACCAATATCATCTGATCACAAGACACAACCGTCATCTCCTATGCCGATGACATCAAACTCATCCTCTCCACTCATTCTAGTGGTTGACAAGACATCAACCGCTAGAACCAACTTCAAACCAACTTCACCAACTACATGATGATGGAACCAGACTGGATGTGAACTAACTGCCTGAAGCTCAACTCCTACAAGACAGATGTACTGGCTTTCGGCAACAAAATTTCCCCAAGGAATTCCACTGGGTGGCCGTTAGAGCTAGGACCCATACCCACAAACCATTCAAGAAATCTAGGGATCATCTTAGATGACAAACCCAACATGACAGTTCAAGTCACTGCAGTGTGCACCTCCTGCTTCCACTTCCTGTAAAAGATCTTTAAATGGTTTCTCAGAACACCAGATGGACCGTCACACAAGCTTTTATCACTAGCAGGCTGGACTACAGCAACACTCTCTATGCCACAATCTTCAAACAGCTGCTAAACAGACTCAAGACCATCCAGAACACTGCTGCAAGTTTAATATTCAACCTCACACGGCGCACCAACATCAATGCACCACAGGAAACTTCACTGGCTGCCCATTCACAGCACAACCAATTCAAACTTCTCAGACACACACAGATGCAAGGCTTACACAACACAAGAACAGAATACCTGAATAGGTGCATGCACTTTCACCAATCTACCAGACACCTATGGTCTGCCTCACTCTCATTTGCGCACATTTCCCCCATCCACAAAAACAAAACTGTAGGATGCTCATTCTCCTACATTGCACCCAAGACATGGAACAACCTCAGCACATCAGAACCTCCTCCTCAGTTCTTGAGTTTCATAAGATGCTGAAGTCCTGTTTTTTTGTATAAGCACCTTGGTGACCACACACCTACACAACTGCCAAAGTGCCTGGATACCCTCTCAGGTGATTAGCACACTATACAAATCAATGTAATATAATGTAACATAACCTGAAGGTGACAATCAATATGTTTGAGATTCTGTATGTCACTATTGGTTCATCTTAGTTTATTGTATACATGCAAATCGTTTGATGCCTGGGTATAAGCAATTCACATATGGTAAACTTTCCCTCCTTTGCAATGCTTAATATTACTGCTAGATGATGTGTTACTATGCAAGCTTAAATAGAGGGACAGAGTGTGGGCAATCCAAGGGGTGCCATGAAAGGCTCATGTATGTGTGGGTGTTCCCAAACTCTGTTTCAACCAATTTCACCTTAAAATAGTCCATGAGTAAATCCATTTCAGGGGTCGGAAGGGGTAGGGATCTGATAGCAGTGTAGGGTTAAGCGATTATCCACAGGAAAAATATTTTTACAATTGAGAAAAAAAGAAAAAACATTATTTAATTTTGCTATGTTCTATAAAACACAATGTACAATTACACATGGCAAAACCCGTTTATATAACTATAATTCAAATTTACAAAACATTTCCAGATGTACTCCTGACACCTACATCTGTCACTGATTTCCAAGACTATTCTTGGGAAACTTTGGGAACACTTGTTGTCCTTAAATCTGCACCCTTGGAAGTTGTATTTGGAATAGAGATAAATATAATAATTATAAAAAATAAGTCACCTTCGTTATACAGTGCTTCCTATCACTCATCTACTGTTTCTAGGAGCGTTAAATAATATGTTACTATTACGCAAAATAGACTACTACATTCACTAACACTGAAGAACGAAAGGCAGATTGTGCATTGCCTGTCTTTTGAAGTTCAGATCACTGCAGATAGCTGCAGCAACTGACATTTCGCTGTGCTAGCTATGTGCCATGCATCATGACCCCAGCCCAGAGAGAAGAAGCAGTTTCTATTGTTATCAGATGTTTGTCAGGTCGATGAAAGATATGGATGGTTTGATGAATGGCAAAAGCTCCTGTTTTTTTACCATTTTTGTGGAACACCTTACAGTAGTAACGATCAGCTTTCTCTTATTCATTTTGCGCTGGGTTTAGGGTGACCAGGAAAAGGTGAGTCTGATTTAGAGTTTGGCTGATGAGGTTACTTCGCCATTATTGTGATGAATATCCTGTCTGGCGTACGTATTACGATCCCATTATATCCTATGGGATGTAATACGGCGGACGGGATATCCGTCACCTTTGTGATAGAGTAACTCATCCGCCAAACTCTAAATCAGGCCCTGAATTATTGTCCAGAGTAAGATTGTCCAGTGTAAAAAGAATACATGCTTCAAGTCAGACATTAAATCCGACGTTAGAGCATGACAGTAGGGAAATGGTTTAAGTCTAGCCTGGCACAGAGTGAAGTATAGCATACATTCAGTTGGTACTTGGCTGCACACTCTGCCTGAACGGGCCAAGAGCCAAAACCCTACTTCTAATCCCTTTGACCTTGAATTACAACCCAATAGCCACTGAGTGTCTTTTTGCATTATCATCCTGACCCATTTCCACCTTATGAAAAGCTTGAAAACACCTAACCAGAGTTCCCTGCTCACACTCAGCCAACTATGATAAGCTCTTTTACATCCTCTGATTACTAGTGAAATTACACCCAAACATTCTGCAGTATTATAGATCATATTGTTAATATCGGAACAACCCAAAGACTAGGTGACTCTTTATCTTGGTGGCATTGCCTCTCCTCCGCCTTCAGAACACCGTCAATCATGCCATGCAAGAAGGTAAAGCATTTGACACGTTAACCATTGAGAAAAGCAGAGAAGACAGCCTTTGCTGTTAAGAACAAGAAAGCGCCCTTTTAGAATATTCCACTCTACTCTCAGTGGAGCTCCTTCACTGTATGTAGCATATGTGGTCACATTCACATACAGAACAGTTAGAGACAACTCAGCCTTAAGCATCGAGTTCATCAGCCTCATCATCTTGCATGCCATTGGCTACTCATACAACATTGTCCTTGCTGACTTCCAGAAGATTCCGCCATTAATCCATAATGGATTCCGTCCACTACATGCTGAACGCAAGTGACGTGAAATAGAGTAACTCACAGCCAACCTACATCAACAGAGCAAAAATCCCGGCCCCATCATCTCCTCTCTGCTGATATTTAACAACTGCCCACCCTTGCCTCTGTATTGAACAGAAGATACCGATGCTCTCTATTGGCTTCCTCTATGCCACCATATGTCACTGAGGTCCAACTCACATTTCTGATACGAAAAACTCGGCATAGTCATGACAAACAAAATCATCAAGGTCAAAAAGCGTGGAAATGAAACACAGATATACCTGACGGTATTGACTGTCAGCAACAACAACTATTTAAAAGTCTGAATCTCCACCATTGAAAAATGGATCTTAAAGGCATTCATAAAGCTGAACCACCAGGAAAGAGTATTTTAAACACCAGTGTAACCTGGAGGAGGCTGATCATGACACATCTCTGGCAGTAACTGTTGCTGCAGATCATCAGGAATCCAAAGCACATCTTAGTACAAGAGCAATCCATCGCATTATTTATGCAACGGCTGACCTTTCAGGACACATTTTGTAACCTTCGAATTTTATGACGTCCAAATGCCATTGAGACATTCCTCTGCATTATCACTAGTAAGTGGCATTAGGTTTCTAAAACTAAAGCTTATGAAACATAGGAGAAAAACTTGGCTTCCTCATTTAAAGTGTACCAAATCCAAATGTACAAACCCAAGGCCACATTGTTTTCATCATTGTTGATTCATTTGAAAACATTTTAAACTCACAGATTTGTGTCATTTGATATGACAATAAGTTTCACTCCGTGACAAAAAATGATGGGTAGAATACTTGAATTAATCACAGCCAGTAAATAATTTTTCTCACTGCCATTATACACGGGATATTATGCAATAGTAGTAATAGGCCACGCTGAACTAACAGGCTGCATTCCCACTGAATGGGAAAAATAGCAGCCCCAATCGTTTCTCAAGTTAACTGAAAAAAACACTGGGGCAGAAATTGTCAGTTGCACAGAAACCAATACCATGCAGAAACAACCTGCCAGTACTGTGCAATTATGAGATACCCATGTTGACCACTTTGTTTGGTGAAATTATGCAAAGAATTGCCAATTCTGTATGGATTAGTGCTCAGGGCAGGTGGTAGGAGGGAGTGAGCGGGAATGTGTCAGGTAAGAGGATGTATGGGTGCCAAGTGAGTGCACGGAGTGGCTGCATACCCCTCCCCCATGCCGTAGAAGAGGGTAGGGCAGAGGCCAAGCTGCGCTTGTGCCTAAAGTACCTAGGTTTAGTTTTATGAATCTCTACATTTATGGTAATTCTCCTAACACTTACTCCCTACAAAGAGCAGGACTATAAGGCTATTCCGTTACCTTGCCTCTCCTTTTCTGTCAAAAGTGTTTAAAATGTTTAGTGCACGCACTGAAGAATTTCCAAGAACCCTTTATTGTAGAGATTTACCTTACACTTACACCACTGGATCAGACTTAAATCACTTAAGCAAACTGTGCCACACAATCTGCCCCATTAACTAAATGCTCCCTATCCCAGGGACAAGGAGCATTTACTGCTTTTTGGCAGGGTTTAATTTAAGCCAGTTTTTGGCCACCGGTACTCACTGTTGGGGGCCGGCACTTAATTTTCTTGCATCAGACATGACACAAAAAGAAAAGACATAGGAAGAGAAAGACAGAAAAAAAATCAGAAAAAGAGACAGCAGGAACCTACAAGAGTGAGATAAACGTTCAGGGAGTGTCTGGTAGTGAATTAAAGAGGCATGAGGGGTATTTAGGACTACGCAACCTTGGGAATTGTGTGCCCAATTCAGCTGCACTTGCTGCAGGCTTCTGAGCAAAGCCCTGGCTAACGGTACTCATTCTTTTACAATTTAAGTACCTCTTTTTGAACCTACCACTGAAGCCTGTCTGGACAAAAATCAAGGCAGAACCTCATTAGATCAACCTACAAGTGTGGTGTAACTCTGTGCGGTCAACCTAATTAGATGTACAGTGACTTCATTATTGCTGTTAGCTCAGTTGTTATACTGTTTTTGGAAGTATCTTTGATGTAGACCTCCACTAAAAACTCACACAAGGAGATGCTACTAAGAATATTTTACCTGGGCCTTGCTCTAATCAGTGCCCCACACTCAAGTTGATAAGAAAATGATAAGATAAGTGACATTATAAAAATCATATGGTGGCCTGGATGTAACTTTAACATTTTAGCAACAGGAGAAGTAGTGTTTTGATGGCGTTAGGCAGCCCTGTTTTTTGTTTTTCTTTGGGGTTCTTCCTGAAAAAAGCATTCACCCAGGATGCATTCTCTAACCTGAGATATACAGTGTAGTGCATGATGCCTCCAAGACAGAAAGTATTTGGCTTTAATATAATAAATAAAAAATGACATTGTTCACAGATGGTGTGGCACATGGACGTGGGGTGGGTGGACAAATAGATGAGAGGGAGACAGATGGAGAGAGGGTTTTGAAGGATAAAAGCATTGTCCATGCAGCTCACAAGCGGTTAGCTGTTTGGAATACACAAATCCCACTTGCCATTTTTTAATTTAAAATGTTAATTTTGTCACTGACATATTCACCTAAATATAATGTTACCTTAACCTTTGTTTTTTTCAGTGAATTTTTAAGGTTGTTTTGTAAGCAAAAACATTTTTTTTTAAATCACACCTAACTATAATGTTACTTAAATCTTTGGATTCTTCAGTGAATTTTTAGTTTAAAAAATAAAAATAAAGTAATATTTTTTTACCATACTTAAAGCCAATTCTACGCTGTGCACAGCCTTTGGGTTTGGCAGCAGGGCCTGGCATGTGGCTAGTCTCTGCCACAAAACCCCAACAGGCAGCCCCACAGAGGCAGGCAACCCCACGTCACGCACGGCCTTTGGTCGTGCATTGTGTCTTGCAGTCAGGCCCTGCTCCCAACTTTGGCTATGCAGAGCTGGTGTTTGGCCACATGGTTTGGCCTGCTTCCATGCCCTGTAGCCAGTTCCCCAGCTGACTGCCAGCCCCACACCGTTCACAGGCTTTGGCATGCACAGTGTAGGGTTGGCCTTTGGCCCCAGAGACCCCATTCCCTGAGGTCAAAACATATATATTAAGCATGCAGCCCCACCAGACCCTTAATTGGCACAAGGTACCACATCCCCTGGGGCCATTTCCAATAAAAAGGGGAGGGGTGATGCGAGCTCCCTTCCCAAGCCTTAAAATGCCCAATGGACCCTACCCCCAGGGCCAAATACATTTACACAGTGAAAGAGGGCCTACAGCCCACCTCCTCAAGCCTTATTAGGCCAAGGAACTTCATCCCCTGGGGCCAACTATAGTAAAAAGATGAGGGGACTGAGCATCTCCCCTTCCTGAGCCTTCATAAGCTCTGGGGACCCTATCTCCTGGGGCCTTTTCCCTTTCAAATGGGAGAAGACTGCATCTCTTATCGGGCCCCAGTGGACCCTGTCCACTATAGCCAAAGTAAATTAAATAGGAGAGAGGGCATGCAGTCCCCCCGAGCCTTCTTGGGCCCAAGGGAACCCATCCCCTGGAGCCAAATTAAATTAAAAAAAGGGAGGGACCTGTAGTCCTTCCCGAGCCTAATTCAGCCCCCAGGTCCCCATCCCATGGGGGCCATGTTTTTAATAAAGGGAGGATGCACACGGTCCCAGCACCTGGGGACCAAAATGTAAATATAAAGGGAAAGAGGACATGAGACCCCCTCCCACAAGCCTTTATAGACCACGGTGACCCAAATTCCCTGAGCTGTCTGTTTTTAAAAGGGGCGGGGGGCCGTGCGGCACTCCTCCTTGAGCATATTTTGGCACCATGGTCGCCATTCTGACTGTTGCCTTGGCTGTGAGATAGCTTCAGATTTTCAGAAGTGGAGATGAGTTCATTTTCTTTTGTTATTTTCTGAGAAAGAAATTGGAGCTTAACCCATGTGGAACACTTTGGAAGCATTCTTCATAACCTTGAAAAAGTAGGCTGCAACTAGGCCTAGTGAAAGAGTGCAATTTGCCTTTAGAAACTGAATAAAAAAGTAACTTTGTATCTTGCTTGTCCACTGAACATGATGTAGTTACAAGTACTACATCAGAAGAATTAGAAACAGCAGGTTTAACCCCAGGAAAAGTATGTTGAATATGTTTGACACCAGTGAAGACATGAAAAATGGAGGCTGGGATTAGAGCAGAAAACTATAGAAAATGAGGTAATGTGCAAGTATCTATAGAGCTTTACCTTCTAGTGGACTGCATGATGACTGGAGTTAGTGAGAAAGGAACATCTACACACAAACTGAAGTAACTTACCCCTGCTTCAAAACACATCCATCTGAAAATGTATAATCAAAAGAGCAGAGCACCAAAGAGTTTAAGGTAGGAAGCTGCACGTTCTAAAAAAGTCAGCATGGTTTGGAGTTGGGGGTGAGACGGCTCCAGAGTATTGCTTATAGCAATTGCAAGTTCAAAATTGGAGCTCTGTCTATGTGGAACTCCTTGGACACACACTCCACATACTGTTCACAAAGTATGCTGCATCTAGGCCTAATAAATAGGTGAGTAGCCTTTAGAAACCACACTGAAAACACAATTATCATCTTACTTGTCCAGTCAATAGAATTGTGATATGCAAGTACTACATCTCAAGAAGCAGAACCAATAGTTTAACCCTTGGAAATGTATGTGGAACAGTGTGCTAGTAAACTATGAAAACATGTGACATGAAGTCTGACATGATGTCAGAAAACTACAGAAAATCATTTATTATCTAAGTAGTGGTGGGGTTTTAAACATCTTGTGATGTGTGTCATGACTAGCATAGGCGACAAAGGAAAATCCAGAGTTAAGCTGAAATAACTCAGCCCTGCTTCCAAACCCTCCATCTCTAAACTCATAATGAAACAGTGGAGAAAAGCATGTAATGTAAGGTAGCAAATTGCACATCCTAGAAAGTCAGCAGTTTCGATTCAGGTGTGAGGCAGTTCCAAAATTTCACATGTAGAGATATCTTTACTTTCTTTTCTTACATCCTGAGAAAGAAGTTGGAGCTCAACTCATTTGGAATCCCTTGGAAAAACCCTTCACAAAGTTTTTAAAAAAGTTTGCTTGTGTTAGGCCTACCGAAAAAATATGAATCACCTTCGGAAACTGCACCACAAACTATGTATGGAACACGAATCATGACTGTGGATTTCAAGTACACCATCTCAAGAAGACGAAACAGTAATTTAACCCTGGGACAAGTATGTGAAATACTTCATTAGTAGCCCCTAAAACATGCAAAATGAAGTTTACAACTAGGCCTAAAAGTGCTGAAAAACATAACTGTCCTTAAAACGGTAATCAAACAGTGCACACCAGTATAGGCTTTTAGGAGGAAAACTGCACAATCTAGAAATTCAGCAAGGTTTGGAGTCATGTGTAAGGAAGCCCAAAATTTGACGTTTAAAGACATCTTTGTTTTTCTCTCTTACATCCTTAGAATTAAATTAGAGCTCAACCAATGAGGTACGCCCTTGGAACAACTTTCATTAAGTGCCATAAAAGTGAGATGCTGCTAGATCTATTGAAGGAGTGAGAATTGCATTTGAAAAGTTGATTGAAAACTCACTTTATACCTTTCTCATCTGCTAAAATGACTTTGATATACAAATACTTTATCTCAAGAAGTAGAAACAGCAGTTTAACCCATGGACCCATATGTGAATCAAATAGTTAGTAACCTTTGAAAACATGCAGAACGAAGCTGTTGAAAACCATTGTTTGCTTTTGGCTATTTTGTGAGATATTGCTATTAAATGGAGGAAAAACATCAGTTTCAATAGAGAACGTTAATGGTGTAGTTGTTTATTATAGCAGTGTGGTAAGGTTGCAATTGAACACTGGTGAATCAAGTGACAGTCTATCATATGTCAATGAAGACACCCTTGCATCATATAGTAAAGGTGGGGGTAGTCAGTTAATCATAGATTTTGTACTGAAGGGCACTGTTCCAATAAAAACATATTCTCTAATGCTTTCCCACTGGCAAAATTTGGCTAGATGTAAAACTTTCTGCAGAATTATATGTGCTTCATAGCCACATACGTTTGTGGTGCAGATCCCTGTATAGCAAATATTAGTGGCAGATATTTGCATCAAACCTACGACTGATTGCATGTAAGTGCTTATGTATCATATTATGAGTATAACGTAGTTTACTCTCCATTAACATAGCAAACATAGGAATGGAAATCTTAAATTCAAATATACAACATACAATATATTTCAATTTAGATATTTATTATAGCTAATTAAACATTCAGTTCGCACATAATATAATCAACATAGAATCAACCAAAAAAATATAATACAACCCCCTAACCTAAATGAAACATACATATATGAAAACATAAATAACATACCAGTAAATACGCAAAAATAAACAAATAACACAGAACCAACAAAATCACAAAATAGTATACATACAAATTTACAACCGCCTCATACATGAGAGGATATTTAAGACGCGCGTTTCGGTGAGTGAAGAAAAATATAAATACACCTTCATCAGGACTTTATGATTCAGTATAATTGGCATACGTACATCTTGTAATCTGCCTTAGATATGAAAGAACTTAGATATCCCTTACAGGCTGGATTAAACACTCTCCAACTTCAAATTTGTAGTCCAAAATGAAGGACTAACACATGGATATAGCTAAATGAAGCTATGCTTTCTCACTCTACAAGTTCACATGGTTTAAAAAACGTAATCCACAGGGGAAACCCACAAGGATACCAAACTTGTAGGGAACAACTTGCTAACAGTATCAGCAGGATCCAGGACATATGACCAGCACGATGATCTCTCGAGGAGCAGTGCTTATGTATCATTCATTGAACACCTCTTGTGGCAAAGAGCTGCAAAGTAATGCATATCACTATTTTCCATTACTGTTGCTAACTTTCCAATGCAAATCAACATTTGCATTCGAACGTAACTACAACCACTATGTTTTGCACTTGGTTTGGGGTAGTGAATTTAGGTACAACATTATGACAAACATTATTAGATTTCCCTTTACAATGTAGGGTACAATTTAGAGTTTGGTGGACAGGCTACTACATAGCAAACAAAACACACTATTTTGCTCAGCAAATACTCAAAATGCCCATTTCATTTTGAGATGAGACAGCTTACGTATTTGGTTGAAGGAGCATCTGTTAGCCCCTTCAACTGACTACTTCCTCCAATGGCCCGGTGGAGTACAGGATGTTAGTGGAAAGGTATTAAACTGTCTGCCCTACTTAGAGAGTTCAGTGTACAATATTTTTCTCTGTCCCTGACTGTGAGGAAAAACCTGGTGGTAAGGAACAAGAAAAAAATGAAAATGATGCTCAAACCCAGACAGAAAACTCTTAGGATATGAGGGTAATTAGTTTTGTGTTTTTCAAAAAGTAATTCACACCTTGGGAGTTTACCTTAAAACAAACAATCAACTTTTGAAATGTTTGACAACTTGCCATCATGTCTGACAGTACCATGCTTAAAAGGTTTCCTACATTGAGAGGAATTGCCATGATAAAGGTTCATGTCAATGAAGAGAGATGTCCATGAGGCCAGGCAATAGCTCTAAATTTGAAGTGCGAAGGTCCCTCGGCAGAGTGGAAGTAATGTTCTCCTCCATCCAGATGGAGTACACACCATCCACCGCTCTCTAAATTGTCTCCATGCTAATAGAGTTTAATATAGACATCACAAGTAATATAACATTATTTTTTGTTGTTTAATCAAAGAACCTTTTTGAGATTTTAGACCTTTTTTCAAAGTTTTTTTGAGGGATCCAACTTAAAAAAAGTAAAACAGACCATCTGCAGTTGGATCCTAAAAAGTAATATTTTTGCAGACTGTCTGGTGAGCAGCTACTAATGAGTCCTGAGCTCCAGACCTTTGCTGTTTAACAGAGATTTATTTTGCACTCAGTTCAATAAATCCCAAAATGGGAGTAGTGATAAGTTTTCTGGCTGGGGAAATTGCCTGCTGTGGGAGTAGAACCCTCTTCTTCCTACGCCTGTCTTCCTTTTGCCGCCCAATACTGATTGCAGTGCTATATGCTCAATGGACTATTTTTTGCAGGGGCCCAGATGAATTCCTGGGTACAAGTGACCTCTTTCATGGACACATTCTTCTCTCTTTCTGGAAGAAATAGAATTGCCAGTCTATAGATTCTTGATTTATCCTCGCTTGGTCCTCCTGCACCTCAGGATATTGCTGTGATGTCTCCTCTCCTCTGGATACCATGTTTTATGTTTTTATGTTGCAGCACCCCCAAAAATGAATCTCTCCAGAAAGAGGGACTGGTAGAGCACACACCGAAGTGCAAGTAACTAATAAGGGGTGGAAACGTTCTCTAAGTAGAGCATTACAATCAATCAGATGTACTTTCACTGTGAGTCATGGTACTCCAGTACCATTTTAGGTACCACCATATCGCAGCACCAAAAGCATATACATTTTCCTATAAACTACAATAGTTTAACCTTGTCTGTGTCTGTGACAAAACTCCTAGGTTAAAAGTTGAAATAAAATGACCCCTTCATAGTAAACACAACTTTTTCTAAAACTCCCAGGTCCTACAGTAGTCCCATAGTACCCAGAAAAGCAAGTAACAGCCCTGCGTAAGTGACCCAGCATGCTATTATGGTCTCTGTGTGTCCCATGGTACTACCAGGTCCTTTATGGTAGGTCAAAAAAAATAAAAATTAATGCAGCTATTTGATTGGACAGAAAGTGAATTGTAGTTGAAAGAAGCCCACATCAAATAGAAATGAACAGGAACAAACTTCCTCAGTAGCATTTGACATAGCTCTTTCACAGAGACACGTCGAAAAATAATTAAATCCATTTCCATCATAGAAGGTGGAGAGAATCAGCCACCAACCAGTACACTCACCGGGGCTATCTTAAACACCCCATTGCAGGATGTTAATATAGTGCCAAGAAGATCTACAGCACCTCCATTCACTAGGCCTGAGGAGTCAGCACTTCGACCAGAGCAAAACAAAATAATGCATGCTCTGCCAGTTGTAGTGTGTGCAGCCAGGTGCTGCACCAAACAAAGTCAGGAGAGTACTCCATAGGGACATCTGGAATGTGGGAACACCTTTGATCCCATTAACCGAACTATAGTGCCTGTGCTAAGATGGCAATGCAAAGGCATGAAGGTGATGAAGAAGAGGAAAACTCCCTACCTGAGGTTCTACGGCAGGCTTACTGCAAATCTCTGTGATTGCATATGAAGGAGTAATACCAGAACATTTACAGAAATGTTAAAAAAATAAAACAAAGTCAACATTTAAAATATTTGATAACATACGTTCATAGGTAATAACATACAGAGGAATTAAAAAAAGTTCACTAACAAAAACACTAACTAAAAACAATATTTGGCTGTAGAGTGTGCCTAAAAGCAAATATTTTAAAAATATAAAAATGAATGTCACCCAGTAAACACCTACATAAAACTATGTTGCACTGTTGAAAAGTGGTAGCGCTGATTGCCTGATTGGCTCATTCTCTATGAAGGATTTGTCACAGAGATTGAAGGCCTTGCCCCGCTCGCTAAGCTCAGTGCAGAGAGATGTTGGTTGTGCAACATACAACTAGTTGACCATGCAAGGATGACATATGTACAAAAACTAAAATATGACGAAAACCCCCAGAAATGCACTGGAAAAACACAAAGGTTAAAGTGATTTAAATGCAAAAAAAGCCATTAACGTACGTAAAAAAAAAAAAAATTTACTGAAAAAAAAACAAGCAATGTTATAATTAGGTATAGATAAAGACCATCATTTATGTACAAGAAACACCAAATTCACTTAGAAACACAAAAGTTAAAGTGACATTATAGTTAGGTGATGGAGTCACACAAAGCATAACGTTTAAGAAGTGAAAAAACAACTGAAATTCGCCAGTTATAGCTGAGTAAGGTAACTGTAAATATAACTTGCATTCTATCATTTGCTGCTTATTACCTCATTTATTACTTCACTCATGGTGTCATGGTGACATGATTGATAACATCTGAAATATTATTGATGACATCACTGTTGGTCTAGCCCTTGGGTGTAGCTGCAGCGTTTGGGTGTGACGCATTACAAAAGCCACACCTTGTCTGGTTCACTCTGCTTCATTTGAAGCTTATGAGCAGGAACTAGTAGCTTCTCTTCAGTCTCCAGCTTTCCAGATGATCTGGTCCCAATGCGTTACCCATGTTTGTTTAGTGATTCATTGTGCTGTTCAGTGGCAAAGTGCTAGGAGTCATTAATTCCAGAGTTCCAGTTCCAGCACTTGCTTTAAAGTTATTTCTACATTATCTCCTTGAAGCTCAAATCCAAATGAGATTAATTAAAAAGTCAGACAGGGATTCAGTTTGTGTGCTTTGAGTGCATTTAGTAATTTCACAAATTAAGAATGTATATGGGACTAGTGCACCAAATGCACACCTGTCCCTAGTGTTGCAACACTATGAACTTGAACTTTGAAGCAGTCTCTCCTGGTTCCATGCCAGTTTCAAGCAGCAGCAGCTCCTCTGTTAGGGTGGAAGAGCGTCGCCCCCGCCAGCAGCAGCCGCTTCAAATCCTTTAACAAACAAAACATTAATAAACCATGTTTATTATTGTTTTGTTTCATTGGGGATGATGAGCATATGAGGGGAGTGCACGTCTCTCAGTGTGCATGTATGTTTGGCCAGCCATCTCAGGCTGGCCAAACACACATGCGCAGTAGGCTCTCTCCTGCCTAGCAACACAGTTGGTGGGCTGGAGAGAAGAGGCACAGGCTCCCAGTCTGCCTAGGAGCGCCCTGGTAGGGCGCTCGCAGACAATCCTGAAACTGCTCTGACCAACGTCAGGATTGGTCACAGGGCAGGCTGGGAACCTGTGCCTGTCTGCAGCAGAGGAGACGGAGGAGCGATGCGGTGACGTGCAGGTAAGTTTAAATAAAAATAATAATTTTACTCCCTACCAACCCTGGCCCCTTCACCCCGAGGGCCAAATGAGGGCAGCAAGCTGCGACTGATGCAAGTTGTGTAAGTATTGTAGATGCTTCTTTCTGGTTATGTTTAGTTGAAATTCAGGCACTACTGACATTATCAGTTCGCACGTAGTAGGGCTTCAGAACTCCAGTGCTGTCATTTTCCATGTTCAAGCATAACGTAATACATAAAGGCAAAGGGAACTAAAGTGCCTTCTAACAAGAACATTCTCCAGTATAAGTAAAGGTTTCTCTATATTTTAATAGCATTGTTTTAGTAGTACCTTTACAGAGCTGTGTTTGTCTGGTGTATATTTAATTCACATCACACTCTATAAATAACTAATACTATATACTGTGCTCTACAAACATCTTTAGGAGGTGCATAATGAAAAAGGGAACCGCAAGGTCTATTAAATATAGAGTGCTCTTTAGTGAAGAATTAATTGCTGTTTAAATTGTTTCCTGTCCACCATATCAATTGTTCACCAAATATATGCTGAGTTAAAATATGTCAAAAGCATTTTACTATTCCAGGTACAGGACAACAGCTTTGTTTTGATAAAATACTATACACCCCAACCTAGAATAAGACAAGGTTCTACTTACACTTCTGTCATTCTTGTTTGACCTTGTGATAGAATCATAACTTTGTTCAGACACAAGGGAGCTCCCAGGATAGATTCAAACCATGTCCTTGTAGGTTACCTTTGATGGTATTTTAGCAATCCAAAGCTGTACTTTATGGTCTAAACCTGTAAAATGTATTTGACATTTTTAGCTTGGTTTGGATAGTAGTTACTAATCCTATGCTTAAAGTCTTTGCTAAAAAATATGTTTTTTTTTAACCTATTTCGCATCTTTAGGATCTTAAAATTAAAAGCCAGCATGCATGTTTTACTAACTCATTGTTAAGATCTGTGTGTGCTGCAAGTCAAAGGTTCACACATAGGTATGGGCAACTAAGCTTTTTATATTTCCATAGTAAATTAAATGTTGAAAATATTACTGGAGGCTAGACTGCATAATAATGATTGCATACAGAAGTGTTTAATTTGAAATACTAGGCTTTGTTTAGGCTCAACACATTTTTATGTATCCAGGCTTCAACAGTAGGCTTACATTTATATTGTACAGACTTAGAGGCTGATTTACAATATGGCAGATGGATTGGAGGCCATTATTTTTTTTTCTACTGCCCTTTACCTCCAGGGTTTACATGGTGGTGACAGGGAAAAAAATAATTGCTAGGTGTCTGCTCAAATAAATTATAAAGCCATTTCTCCAATGGTCTTACTCTGTAGAGAAGTTTGGCCACAGCAGTGATATAATAGTCTCTGAGGTTGCCAAACTATGGTCCACCCACGTCTAAATTCTGCGTGCAGACAATTATATTGGCAATAAGGATACTTTGTCGCCGTTGTGAGGGAATATGCTTCTTACTACTATATAAAACAGGTGCTCAGTGTATTTGGGTTTCAAACAAGCGAGGTGGAAACACTAAAGTGAATGTCTTGATAATATAAGATGTTTGAAACATCCCACATTTAAACATATTGCTTGCAAATGTAACATTATCATGTTTTGCCTGCAGATTGCAGGTTCTTAAACAATGTAATGCTGTCTTTCCCTTTGCCCTCTAGACAAGTCTAGTGATGATGTACTGAAAGGTTAACTTGGTTTAACTTTTTTGAATAACTGTAGGGATGTCAAGAAGCACAAAGTCTGAAGTCCTGCCATTAACTAGAGTTCACAATAACAATGGTTTTAGTGATTCTGCCAAGCTTAATACCTAACTTGTGTTTACCAAACAGGTAATGAAGAAGCTGGGCTTTTAACTTGTTTTGAAGCACATTGGGAAGTTGTAACCTTTTATTCTAGTATGATAAAAATTTGCAATTTTAATTTCCAGTGAGCTCTGCATTGTTCTTAACGGTTTGTCTATGTGCGACAAACAGGCATGTGATATGTTTTTCATAGGCCCTAAACAGAATAAGAGCTCATGATAGGACAAGGACTGATTATAAAGTTCAAAGTGTCCTGCAAAGCAAGCAAAATCACTGCAGATCCAGCATCTGGCACCATCTAGTGCTATTAGCCGTGTTACCTGCCTCTTCATCAATAAGAAGGGCACCTTTGCTGTAAAATCTATACATAAATGGTACCGCAAATAAAGGGCCTTAAAATAGTGCCGAGGCTGAGGAGCAATGACCGTCCTACCCCACTTCTGATAGGCCTAGCCCCAAACATTGGCATGAAAGCATTCATTTTCTACCCCAGATATCCCATCTTAAGTTCCAGCAGCTGTGCCTCATGTCACAACAGCTTTATTTCAAGGCAGGTGTACCAGTGTAGGTCAAGAAGGTCCAGCAAGAGGTTTAGGATATGCTTTCGGCTAAGGATATGCCTTTGGTTCAATATATGCATACCTTTCAGATTTCTCATCATTCAGTTCGCTAGGTTGTATTTTCTCCCTCCCTCCCTTTAACAGTGCCCTTAAACTCTCCATATATAGCACCTCTCTCACAAGAGGCTGCTCCTCTGCCCCCTTGCCAGCAGCGGCAGCTGAAAAACCTTGAAAGGAAAATGATAATAAACGTTGTTTATTATTGTTTACTTTTAAAGGAACTCAGCACTCCCCCTCAGAGCACATGCATTTTTGGCTGGTTGTCTCAGGTCGGCCAAACACACATGCACAGTAGGCTCTCTCCAGCCCAGTAACACAGTTGCCAGGCTGGAGAGAGCCTGCACAGACTATGTTGGAGGACCCTGGTTGGGCGCTCCCAGCCACTCCTGACACTGTTCTGAGCAATTTCAGGATTGGGTGCAGGCTGGGAGCCTGTGACTCCAGCCTGCAGCAACAGAGATGGAGGAGCGGAGCGGCGCAGCATGCTAGATTAAGGTAAGTGTTTTTTAAATTTTATTTTAATATCCCCGCGCTCCTCCCCCACGCACCTCCCCACCCCTTCTGCTTGCCGCTAGCCACTCCTGTCTCTCACGTGTGTTTCATAGCAATACTCACACTAGTGTAGGGTGTCAGAGCATTTTACATTACATACCCATCGTAGGGAGAATTATACAAGTAAATCAATGTTACATAAGACAGTGAGGACCAAAGGGTGTAGGAGTTACATGTCGTCCTTACTGGTAGGCATTATATGTTAAGAGTACGTGACCTTGAGAAGCACAAACTCTGGATTTAAAACATAACACAGGGATTGGAGTTGGGTTTACCAATAAGCACTTATTTCTACCCAAATGTACCCTTTTTTTAAATAATGAGAGTGGGGAAAAACATTACCTTCTAACTTGTACCTTACAGTTTGCATGCTGCTGCCTGATGATATTTCTAGGTCACTGTGCTATATTAGGATCGTAACTTATGAAATGCAATGATCAAAAAGATTTATGTGGCAAATGTAGTAATCCACTAAGATATTTACATAAAATAAAATTCTGTGATCCGTTTCGTACAAGGTTTTTGCATCAGACATCTTAACCCTTTGTGCTATTTCACCATTAGTCAAAACTGTCATTAGACAAATCTCCAGCAGGTACATTAGTCACCAGATTTATCATGACATTTTTATTGTTGCCTGACAATTGCTGGAAACACAAGAAACTCTGCAGCTGGTGTTTTTAAACCCATAAAAGATTTCAAAACAGCGATCCCTTGAGCTCAGCCCCCAGTGCAGTGGAACTGCTCACACAGCCCAAAAGCGGATCCTGCATAGATGCCCATTGGTTGGTTCCCAAAGCTTTGCTTAGAAGTTTATGGCTTGCCGTATTACATGCTGGCATGCCGACTACCAAGGCTATGTAGTCTTAAATCCACCCCACTCTTCTTTATTCCATTACTTGACACTCCCAGCCCCTTTATCTCACTCTTGATTGTTCCTGTTTCTCCCTTTGTGATGTTTTTTCAGTATTTCTCTTTCTCCTTCTTTCTCCTTTGTATGCTTTCACTCTTTTCCTTTCAGTAAATATCCAATGAAGAAAAATACATGTCAGTCCCCAAAAATGAGTTCTGGTGGACCCTACTGGCAACCACCAGCTCAAATTAAGCATGGCACAGTTGTCCCTAGAATCCTCTCATTCCTGGAAGCTTCCGAATTTCAGAAGGAAGGAGAATGGGGGTCAGGTGGTGGTCTGCCTGCTGGGGAGTTAATCTGAGTAAATGACAGTGGATAGCCTTGCACCAAACACTAACTAGAGTGATCATTCAAAAGTGGGCTGTGTGTCCTGACCACCCACCTCACATAATAAGAGCTTGGGGTAATGTGATTTCTTTAATGCAGGGTCACTTACAGCTGAGCTGCAGGGGCAATGCTCCATTCTAATTAGGTTTAGAGATAATCAAATGTCCTTGCACAAAACTGAAGGATATGGAACACGGCCATAAGGCCTAAAGTACGCGCAACTATGTATGTTTTTAAGACATTTTAGTGGGAATAACCCATTAGTTACAACAGTGACAAAGAGAGACCACTGATGATGCTTTAGTCCACCAGTGTCCTTGACAAATCTTTAAGAGCTGGTCAAGGTAATCTTAGATGGCTATATGAAGTGCTATCTATGGTCATTGATTGGCAATGTAAAAGTGAAATATTTATTTATAAAACAGTGCTAATATTGGTTGGTTTAGTTAGCTTAACAAGGCAGTATTAACAAGACTGGCTTATCGCATTGTGGAAAAGTATGTTTATTTGGTGTGCACAAGCCGACAGACAACAGGGAAGTCCTGCTTTTGAATCTTCTTCTATAGGTCCAGAAGGGTACTAATGAGAGGTTCTGAAGAGACTATTCTTATACCCACTGCCAGCCTGTGGGTGGGGGATGCCCCTTTGTCTAACCTTGCCCGTTTCCTGAGTTTGGCTCCAAACTGTTCAGTGTAACAAAGGGCAGACAGGCCTAAATGTAAGCTGCATTTGTCAGTAGCAATGCAGGCAGCCCTTAGAAATCAGGAAGGGATGGCATTAGCCCTAAAGCTGACTCTTGAAGCTCAGGAAGGCCTAGGACAACCTTCAGGATATCCTGCTCAGGAGAGAAACGTCCTGTACCAAACCCAAGTCCCTTTTATCCCCATTTCTGTAGGGAATGCACAGAAGTCCACAGGAGAGCTATTCTCATTAATGTGAACCTGGACACTGGCAGGTAGACAAATTTAGTTTAGACAGAAAAATGGCAACTTGCTGAAAGTGTAATTTCAGAATAGTAACTTAAACTCAGTGATATATTTTGTTGCCTGATTGGAAACAAACAGTCTGCCAAAAGGCATGCCTGAATGTACTTCCATCATAATCACAGTTTTTGCAGGACCATTATCCCTACTTTAACCCCCGGGCGTCTGAGTTTGAAATTGCATGTCCCTCACACTACATCCTGAGTGTGGAGAAAATGAATGTCTCTTACTCAGAGCAGAGGGAGAAAATCATTCTGGTAAGCACACCAGAAGGATTTTTTCTTTTTAAATGAATCTTGAGATGTGAAGGAAGAGGGGTCCTCACAATCAAAGAGTACCTTTTCTTTTAATCAGAATGATGCTCATTGTGCACAGCGCACTGATATCACACTGATTGAAAGTGAAAGCAATCAAGTGTGAAAGTGAAAGCAATCAGTACTAACATTGACAGGCTGCTTTTACCTTGATTGGTGCTTAAGGACATATCTCAATCCCCCTAGCACCAATAAAAGAAGGTAAGGAAATGCTGAAAAAGGGCAGAGTGGATCTTAGCTTGGGGACAATGGCCGAAAAGCAATCCCCAAGCTGAGATACACCCACTAGCCACCATCGATGGGGTATCAGCTCCCAGGCATGGGCAAGTGCTCACCCCCAAAAGAATTAAAACTCAGTTTTTCTGTCCCCCTGAGGAGCACTCTGCCCCCAAATAAGGCAGAATGCTCACAACATCCAGGGATTATGATTACCCCCAACACTGAAAGGCTCCAAAAGACTTTTATCCTTCCCAGGATTACTCCCAACCTGTCCTGGAGTGGAGTAGAAAGCACACTGGATGCCAGAGTTAGATTGTTTTGTTAAAAAAAGAAGATATATCTTATCCTGGCAGTCTGACATCAGGCTGCCCCATCACCCATAACATTCTCTCTGCCCCCCGGCCTAGAATATCCCTTTACAAGTGGGAAGAGGAAATATTGATTCTTTTGGGCATACTTTTGACATTTTGGGCCAACAGACAGGGGCTTAGCACCCCCTCCACATTCTGACTCTCCGGTGTGGCAGAAAGACAGCCTGGTCCCCGGAGGTGGGAGTTACAGTGCACTGTCAAGATTGGCAAACCCTGCCCCCATTCTGCATCTTGCATTTTTCTTTGTAAGTGTGGTGGGCCTTAAAATTGTTCTGGTCGCAAATGAAAGCATTGTTTTTATTGGGAGAAGTGTGGAGCAACTCGGTGATAGGCGTTTTGTGGATCCTACAGATTCTGAAACTTTCCCTCACAGAAATGTAAGGGAAATTAGTGCGTTTAGTACACATTTGACATTTGCATGGAATACTGAGTATGAAAACATATTGTGATAAATACAAGTTACACTTCCTTGGACTCCCTGGTAGACTTCAATCAGCACCGCCCAAGTCTGGGCCCAAATACCAGATCTACCAACATCACCAAACTGAATCAGTTTGAAAGACAAAGTCCCCCATTACAAGTCCGGAGGTCCTAGGACCGCCAGACTCGCGGTGGGGGTCTGATGGCTGCCAAAGAGGTTCAGCCACAGTCAGACCACCAGCACCGCCAGTTTCCCTCCATTGGAGGGACTGGCGGTGCTTGTGGTCCTAATCCGCTAGGGCATCACTGCATGCAGTGCCGCCCTGGGGATTACAACCCCCTTCTCCGCCAGCTTTTACATGGCGGTTCCACTGCCATATAAAAGCTGGCGGAGAAGGGGTGCAGGGGGCTCCATGAGAGCCCCTGCACTTCCCATGCACCTGGCATGGGCAGTGCAGGGGCCCCCGGGAAAAGGCCCTTTGGCGCTTTTCACTGTCTGCTTAGCAGACAGTGAAAAGCGTGACGGGTGCTGTTGCACCCTACGCACCGTAACATGGCCGCTAGCTCGATTACTAGCCAGCGTCAATGTTGCGAGCTGTTTCCCGCTGGGGCAGGGGGTGGAAACTCGTAATAGGAGCTGCAGGAAGGTCACCGCACTGGGGTGACCTCACCGCAGAGGTTTGGCCGGAGGCTGCCTGCCAAACTTGCAACGAGGGCCAAAGTCTTGATGTTTCCTTGCTGGGCTCTTTCCTGATGCAGGTGATAGGCCCAGACACACAAGTGGGGTACTGTTTTTAATTGGAGAACCTTAGGAATGCTGGGTGGGAGGAGTTTTATGGATCCACTCAGTTTACAGAACTTTCCCTCACAGAGACATGTGGGAAATATGTGATTTTAACTGGAATCTAGATGTTTGCATTGCATCAAGTCACCCAACCCTCCACTGCCACAGTGTCTAGTTTTCATTAATATCTGTGTTTGGTAATTCCCTATAGTGGCGTCCGAGCACTGGAACAAATATTGCAGCTACCCACACTGCCAGGCTGGGCCAACATGAAAGCTAAGATGTGGATGTTTCTGTATTGCACCTTTCTTGCGATAGGTCCAGTCACATAAGTAGGGTATGGATTTTTACCAGAATTGTGGGAACTCGGGTTAGAACATTTGTTATTATCTACTGAATTGCTGTCAATCTCTGGCTTCCAAATGTGAGCCAGTGTAGAAGAAAGAACACTTTTTGCACAATGCCTCGGAATCAAATGATAGTGCAAGTAACCTAGAATTCAGAGTTTTGCAAATAATCACTATTCTTAAACATATTACTTTCTGCATATTTTAAAAATAAGTAGGTTTCATTCAAACCCAATTTTCATTCTTTAGAATTTACCATATCATGGTTAGTTCACAATGAAAAAGTAATTATAAACTGCTGCTCATTTTTTGGCTCTGGGTATTGCCTGTTTTTCAAATTCCAACACACTCTACATAGCAATGTGGTCGTTAGAGTTGGGCGTAAGTTTATTACTATGAAAACGTTATTACTTATTTCTATTTTTTCCTACTTATTTTCAATTTTTTTGGTTTCAATGATTAGGGAATGTTTGTTTGGGAAAAACATGAGCTATCTACAAAACGTACCCCATACTGAATTCCAAAGTTTGTCTATTTTCTAGAAATATGTAGCTTTCTAGGTTCCCCTAGGTGCTTCACTCCTGATTCTGCCATAACTGCAAGTAGGCAGAAACCAAACTAAATAGGAAAAATTGACTGTCACTTCGAAACTCTGTGATAAAATAATGCCTTTTTACATACTGGCCTGTTCTTGAAACCTGTGAAGAGAGTGATTTCAGCACAGCAAACATTTTGTTTTGCATGTTTAAAAAAAAGAAACATGTGTTGGCGCATCAGACCCTTATAAGTAAACTTACAAGGGAACACAAATAGATCGATGAACCTTTTGACTTGCAATTAAGATGTTCCCACCATACCTCCAGTACATGCAGATCAATAATCAATCAGTAACAACAATAATCAATGATATTCAATGACATTAGTAATCAACAGAGTCAGTAGCTGTCATACACCATGAGCCTTCAGTCATGAATAACCACACCTTCATGTAAAAGTTAGAATATTTATTTCCCTATATTAACAATGCTAATGTCACATAAATTAATCTCAAAATCAAATGATACACATACAGAAACAACACTGGCTGTCCAAATCTGCAAAAGAAACACAATCAAATCCAGTCTTGAACCACTACACTTTCTAATATCACAGTGCAAATTAATAGCAAGAATAACTGTGCAAACAATATCACATACATTTAGTTTCAGCAAAGAAAAGACATCAGTTGGTATTCCCTAGATTGAATTTCATTAGCGAGAACCTTAACTAACACCAGATTAGCATCAGCATGTTGGGCTTCATGCAAAACAATTTAGTCAACACAAATTTGGAAAACATCTAAAACAACGTGGTTGGTACCTAGAAAGAAAAAGCAAATAGACATAATAATCAACATTCTGATTCATAATACCTATCCTCAGTATAGATCAGCAAACAGAGTCAGTCTTCGTCGTCAGGACATCAGTCTGGTCAGCAAGGATTCAGGATTCACATCAAAGTTTGGAAAAGGAAAGTCTTTAAGCAACTCAAAAGAATAGAGGCAAACCCTCAAGAAGAATAGAGGGAATGGTGGCATCTCCTCTCAGTGCAGTTCAATTAAGTTAAATTCCCTAAAACTACTTCCCAAGTCCCTATTGGTCAAGGGATCGCATGTTCAGACTTTGTCCAATAAAACTAAAACTTCAAATCTATGAATTATACTACTACTCCGTTCATATGTCGCTGATTGGCTTATCTTGTAATGTCCTCATCATCCGGCTCATCACGTAACAATATTGTTGCAGTGTATACTCCAGTCAGTGTTCTTCATTGTTCTCCTCCTGAGAAAGTCAGTCTTACACACATTACATACATTTTGTTACATTCAGCATGCACAGCATCTTCTAGCAATCGGTTCTCATGAGAAAGACGTTTAACTATGAGCACATTTAGACAGTACAGTGAAAAATCACAGCTTAATTTTCTAGAACAGCCATTTTATTAAACGTGCAACAAATGCAGCTTGATATGAGGCTGTGTAACTAGGCCAAGACCTCCTCTAAGTTAAGGCCTACAATCATTAAATACATAAATCATAACCCTTAATATGATAAATTACTACATTAATCAAACATATGCGCAACATTTCATATTAATAAGCCAATAATAAGTACACTCCGTGCACATTGGTGGCTACTCATCATGATCGCATTTTCAAATGCGTGCATTATTTTTCTGTGTTGTTAAATTTTCTATGTAAATCTATTACTCCAAATACATGAATACTCATTAATATTTCTTTCTAAACACCTGTACTAGCGATCCCTCCTCTGATGACTAAATGTGTCATTACATTAAACTAACAATCACAAATGTTTGCATCAACTAAAATTCTGTCATTTCAATTCCTTCCTACTTTTGTTCCCTTCTTGAGTATTCCTTAAACAATTTTTCCCTTTTCTTTTCTTCCCTCCTCTGATCATTCTTTAATTTCTTCAATTTAATCCTTTTACACAATTTACATATTCCTCATATTCCAAATAGGGAAACCATGACAATTAATATCCACTGTATAATAATTTTTAATAGTATCCCATTCCAAATGTTGCTGAGCCAATTTCCCACTGATGCAAAACCTTTGCCAACCTTTTCCCAAACACCTGGTTCTTTCAGTTCTTTCAAATCAACACTTTCATTAGTCACGTTACTAAGTAAGCCTCTAATTTCTTTCCTGTTATCAGGAATGAATGAACAACAATGCCTAGAATTAAGCATCCTATAAACTCCACCATCCTTCACTAAAACAATGTCTAAAGCAAGGCAATTCTGAACAGTCAAAGCTCTTTCAGTAGCTAATTCAGTATCTATCAGGAGTATGGCTCCTGAAACATTTGACAGCATGTTATCCACAGTAGTAGACAACTTTTGAATCTTTATCAAATTCAGAACAACTCCTACTGAAGGAATCATTGCTCCAAATATATCTCCCACTATACCAGAAGGAGACTCCCTCCTCTGTCTCCTATGATGTAATTCAGCCACTTTTGGAAACTTCTTCAAATCATCCATTTAAAAAATCTTTGGGAAAACTATTCCCAAATAACATGTCCCATAGCATCCCTTTGGAAGACGGTAATAAGCATTAGGGCCACAGATGTAATATATCCCAGGATTTGCTGGATCCTGCTCATTCAACATAAATGTCCTTTTAATCTGAAACAAAAACACATGTCTACATTCACTTGTTCCCACAGACAAAGTGTCACTACGTGATTTAGGCATATAAACACAAAATTTCCCTACCTGTTGTGCATCTAGAGCTAATTTTCTTTATGTTTTAATTGCACTATAAGCATAATTATTCTTGTAAATTCTTTTCTCTAAACCTTTTTCTAACTTCTCCTTCAATGCCTTTCTCCTGTCATGTGTGTGATCTAAGAAGCTCTTTTCTAAATGTGTAAGAAAACATGTCAGGTTATTGTGGTGTGTATAAGCTGTGCCAAATGTCAACGTAGGTTCAAAGAAACCTCTAACTATTACTATGTCATTATCCTTAGTTACTGTACTCCAATACCTAATTATAGGGACAAATGAAAACATGACATCATAATTTGAGTAAAAATACTGGATGTACTCCTGGTTATAGAATCTTGTTAGTAACAAACTACAACTTATCCTTTCTCTTAGTGTCAGACTCTGATAGGTAGCTCCTTTTACGGACGAAGGAATCTGCGTACACACAAAGCAGTTCTTCGTATCCATCGTCTCAACATACTCACTCAATAAGTGATAGAACACATTAGAAGAAAGCTCTCCTTGTCCATTAGTACCCTCATGCAAATACTTCTCATCTAACCTAAACTTCTCTATTGCTGTTAGTTCAGTAGTTGTCTCAAAAGAACAGTCATACCCACAATCAATACCACAAACAATTTCCCACAAAAAATCACCAAAGCAATGCTCATATATTTACAGCCCCTATCCTTTCTACCCTGCTGGCTAATGTTACTTATGTTCTGTAAAGAATCAGAAAGAGGAAAAATTTAGTAAAACTGCATCAAACATCAAAAGCAAAAGTCTTCTTTAAGCAATTATTTACAGCTTTCAGTCTCACTTCCAGGATCCTTTGTCAAAATATGTAAGCAGCTTGTCAAACTAAGGTTTTAAAAAGTCAAATCAGGTTATCACAGTCTTTTCCTGTTACTCTCAACAGTCTTTTTCTCAAAACTTTTCTCTCTAATTGTTTCAACAACTCAGTTCATCAGCTTCCTTCAAGTGCCAAAATACTGACCTGGAATGTCTCGATCAACACAAAAAGACAAAAATTATTTCTGCCATTTACGTGTAGTTGCATATGCCCATTCAGGACCTGCGTATATCCGAGTTGCTATTCCCCCTTTTTCTTTTCAACTTTCGATCACATTGCACTTCTCCTTCACTTAGATATTCTCTCCTTGTTGTATCTACTTCTTCTTCAATTGTTGTGTCAACAACTACTTCCTTTCTCTTTGCTTGTGACTCCGGCCTCTTACCTCCTTTCAGTGGACCTTTGGTCAATGTTCTTTTCAGTGTTTAACCTGTAACTTCTCTTTGTTCTATGGTGTTTTCTCTTGATGGACCTGTAACTGGTTCAGGAGGAGACAGATCACAGTGACTTTGATCTACCTCTCCTCCTTCCCCCTCAGGGTCTGGCAATTGCTCTGTTTGTCTCTCAAAATGATCTGCTTCAGGGAAAGCCCTCCTCTGACTAGGCTCTCCTGCTGCCTCAATTGAGATAGCCTCACTGTCACTATCCTGGAGGTTTTCTCCTTCGTTTCTCACAGGATTGACTGAACCGTCCTCAATGAGCTCAGATACGGTCTCAGTTCCCCTTTTTCTTCTACCGGTCCTGAGACTTGTTCTGTCATTGCTGGTACTCTCAGCAACTCTTCTTCATTGTCCAGTGAATATGCCACTTTTTTCGTGTGGCTGGCGTGGATCCAGTTCGGGACTCCAGCGCACTTCACAGCTGTGGTAGTCGTCAGAACTACCCGGAAATGACCTCTCCAACAAGGCTCCAAATACCTTTTCCTCACGTGTTTCTGGATCACAACCCAGGCACCGGCCTTCAGATTGTGCCCTGGGTCATGGATTGGTAGCAGTGGTGGCTTCCACCTGCTGAGAGAAAGAGCGAACCACATCAGCCAGACCTTTGCAGTAGTCCAACACCATATCATCTGTAATGTTGACAAGTGCATTTGCAGGCACTGCTGGCAACCTCATGGCTTGACCCATAAGGGTCTCATGTGCGACAATCCTGTCTTCCTGTCAGGTGTATTTCTCATTGTCATCAGAACTAAAGGCAGTCTGTTGTGCCATTTCAGATTCGTGGACGCACACATCTGTGCAACTCTTGACTTCAAGGTACCATTCATTTGTTTCCCTAGTCCTGATGCTTCAGGGCGGTAACTACAATGCAACTTCTGCTCACTGTTCAATGCTGCACACAGTTATTTAATTCCTTCATTGTTGAAGTGACTTCCCTTATCTGATTCTAAAGAGATCAGGAACCCAAAACGTGGTATCAGTTCCCTAAGCAGTAGTTTCGTTACTATGAGGCTGCCATTTCTTCGTGTAGGGTAAGCTTCAATCCAGTGATTAAAAATGCAAACAATCACAAACACATATCTCAAACCTCCACACACAGGCATCTCATTCTGCTGAATAGACCGCCTGCTCTTCCAATCTGGCTCAAATTAACCACTGTCCCTTCCATGAATTCATTTGCTGGCAAATGATGGAACTGTGGCAAACTGCTTCAGCAACTTGTCTAAACTTCGGGTTGAACCAATCATGTTTGAACAACCAAATCATGGCATCCCTCCCAGCACATGCTTGACCATGATAATACCTAGCCATTGAGATAGTAGACTATTTGGGAAAAACAATTTACCCTCTTCTGAAACCCACAATTCATCTTGTCTTTGCACACATTTCATTTTATTCCATGAACATTTTCAATTCTTCCAAGGTATCAATTACTTTCAATGCTAAACTCTGACATGTTTCATCTTCCTCAGGTAACAATTCCCACTTATCTTTGCGACTTGATCCACATATCCATTACCCATTGACACAAAGTCCTGTGACTTCAGATGTGCACTGCATTTCACCACAGCAATCTCTTCAGGCATTTGGATAGCATGCAACTGTCGAGACAGGGCCACTCACCTGAAAAGCAGGATGTCTGCAGGGGCGATGGTATGCCCCCGACCTCCTGGAACACATCTCTGCCCTTCCTGGTGGACACAGAAACCCCGAAAGGTGTACCAAAAGGAAAGGGGGAGTGGAGGAGAAAGAGACAAAACACTGCCACGTCTTGCCGGTCCAGCCAGGCACCCTGTATCTTCGGGGGCAGGTCGTTGTGGACAGAGTGATAATAGAGTTAGTGCACTCAACTTCCTTGAAACTGAATCTCTCTTTCTGATATGGGCACAGGAGCGGTAGAAGAACACCGGGATGCTCCAGCACTTTTCTTGGATAATAATAACTGTTGGCACAAATACTAACACTGCATTACCAAAATCCCAAACTGAGTACCATAACAATAAGTAATGCGACAGTAGGGCTGGCTTCACAGAGATTCACTGTTGCACACTACAATTAGAACTGTAGTTGCACTTATCATGCACAAGAAATACAAACAAGGGCATTAATTATATCACATATAACTTTCCTGCAGGCATAGGGTTAAACTAAAAGGAACAAAAACAATCCAAGAAATACAAATGTTCACTCTGGGTTTAAACAGTTCTGGTGGCACAGTTTGGTTTGGTTTCACTGTGTGTGAAAAACCCTTCAAAAGCAAATTCCTCAAACCTGAAACACAGGCATGAATGACACAATTTAAATCCAAGAGGAAGAAAAGTCACGAAAATTCTCTTTTAAAATTGCACTGTCACTTTTTGTTGTATTTGAGCTCAAGCAGATTTCCTGAAGCACATTTAGGCAAGTACCTACAATAATAATGTAGAATGTTCAGAAATGCATTTGTCTCTTCAAGATAAGAACTCTGTCAAAATACGAGGTCTGAAATACACCAGCTGTTTTAGGAAAGCGCAGAGCTTAAAGAACAAACTCCCTGGAGAATACTAGTCACTTAGTGCTGGAGGAATGCCTGATGTCAGCTGGTACAGGAACGAAGAAAAGAATTGCCTCAAAGGTCCTGAATTCGAGGATGACAGCAGGGACTGGACTGCCAAATCAGATGCTGAGATCAGGAAGCAAAACAAAGCCAAGCAGGGAGACATGCTTCACCATGTTTATTAGAAACATGAAGGTTTAACCAAGAACAGAGATACATTTTTAACCCTAATTCATGGGGATGCTGACAGATAACGCAGGAGGCACCTTGGAGATTCCTGACAGTCCTCCCCACCAAGGACCCTCTCAAAGGGGGGGGCTTGGAAGGGTGCAGGAGAAGGAATTTTTTAGTAAGACGTGGAGCATGAACTGTGGATGCGGGTTCCCAGGAATTGTTCTCATGCCCATAGCCTTTCCAAGCCAATAAATAATGTAGAACACCACGGATGCGCCTGGAGTCAAGAATTTTGGCCACTTCTAATTCCCATTGCCCGTGTATTCGAACTGTAGGAGGTGATGGAGCATCACGGGTATCAGGGGAATAGGGATGGAGTAACGACACATGAAACACGGGGTGTACCTTGAAATCATTGGGCAATGTCAGTTCTACTACCACATGATTGATGATTTTGGCAATAGGAAAGGGACCTAGAAATCGGCGGTTTAATATTCTGGATCCTGCAAGATGGAGATTTTTTTATGAAAGCCACACCTGATCTCCTATCTGACAAGAGGGAGTAGGTCTCCTTCTTTTGTCTGCTTGATTTTTTTACTTGAGCTTGGTAGAGTTTTAAATGGTGTTGTACTTGTTTTTGAATCTCCTGTAACTCTTTATGGTGTTTCTGTACTGATGGGACTCTTGTGGATGTTTGGGAGCCAGTTATAGGTAGCATTTTCTTGGTGCAGACCAAACAAACAGTAAAATGGGGATACTCCTGTAGCCATGTGGACCCTGTTGTTATATACAAATTCAACAAGAGTAAAGCCTTATCCCACTCAGTAGACCATGTGTCAATGTAACATCTCAGGATTTGCTCCAGCGATTGGTTGGCACGTTCTGTCTTCCCATCCGTTTGTGGATGACATGCAGAGGACAAACTGATGTCCATACCAACGGAGGAACAGAAGCTATGCCAAAACTGTGATATAAATTGGAGGTCACGATCAGAAACAATTGTGGTGGACAACCCATGAAGACATACAATGTGTTGGACAAACAAATCAGAGAGCTTGGAAGCCGTAGGAAGGCATTTAAATGGAACAAAATGAGACATTTTAGTTAGGTCAACTACAACCACCCATATGACAGTGTGTGCATTGGAAGCTGGGAGATCAGAAATAAAATCCATACTTATGGTATGCCATGGGGCCACCGGAATTGGCATGGGCAGTAACAATCCTGTGGCTGGAGTTTGTGGAGTTTTAGCCCAAACACAGGTGGAACAAGTCTGGACATAGCTTCTGACATCCTGCATAAGTGTGGGCCACCAGAACCATCTTTGACAGAGATCTAACATCTTTTTCTCACCCGGGTGACCTGCGAGGACAGAATCATGTCCCCAAAGTAACACCGTATCCCGTAATTCTTTGGTAGGGATGTACAACTGATCAGCATGTTATAGAAAACCCTCTTTTTTATACACATCAGTTGAACAGGGAATCTTGTGTTGGGCTACCCATATTTTCTCAAGGAACTCTTGGGAAGTGCACATAGCCACGATTTTTTATGGGTGTATAATGCTTCTGACCTGTTCTAGCGCAAAATCAGAGGAGAAACCCATCCTAGACAACGTGTCTGCCTTTTGTTGTGTAGTACCACCTATAGGTGATTTAGAAGTCAAACTCATTAAAGAATAGAAGTCAGTGTAATTGACGAGGTGTCAGGGCCTTGGTCGCTTGAAAAGACTGTAAATTACAGTACTCTGTGTAAATAGTTATGGTGTGTCTAGCTCCTAGTAGGTGGTGACGCCATTCCTGGAAGGCAAGCTTGATGGCCAGAAGTTCTCACTCCGCCACCCTGTAATTTTGCTCTGCTTGTAGCAACTTCTTTGAGAAGTAAGCTACTGGATGGAAATGCCCAGACTCAAGATCTCGTTGGGACAAGACACGACCCACTGCCTCTGCTTCCACAAAAAATGGCTGAGCCGGGTCGGGATGATGGAGAATGGGTGCTTCAGTGAATGTGTTTTTCAGATGTTGGAAGGCTTTCTCAGCTTCTGCATCCCAGAGGAACTTAAAACCCTTTCGTAGGAGACGAGTTATGGGAGATACCACGGTATAAAAGTGGGGTATAAATCTTCCATAAAAATTTGCAAAGCCCAAAAAATGTTGCACTTCCTTGATGGATCTTGGGGCTACCCAATCCAGGATGGCCTGTACCTTGGATCTATCCATGGAAATTCCATCGGCAGTGATCATGTATCCCAGGAATTCTACAGTTGTAGAGTGAAAAACACGTTTTTCCAGCTTGGCAAAGAGATGATGCTCACGAAGCCATTGTAAAACCGCTCTTACATGCCCTATATGTTTCTCAGTGGAAGAGGAATAGATCCAAATGTCATCTAGGTATACCACTACACAGATATCCAGAAACTCCTGCAGCCCTTCATTGATGAAAAATTGAAACGCTGCAGGAGCGTTACACTACCAGAAGGGCATCACTGTGTACTCGAAGAGTCCGAATTTAGTTCGGAATGCCGTCTTCCACTCATCCCCCTTCATCACTCAGGTCAAGTGGTAGGCACCCCGGAGGTCGAGTTTAGTATAAATGTTCGACTGACGTACTTGATCTAAAAGTACCGGGATCAACAGAAGTGGATACCGATTTCTTATGGTCACTTTGTTCACTGCACAATAATCTATACAGGCCCGCAGCTCGCTATTCTTCTTGGGCACGAAGAACAAAGACGACGATACTAGTGACGTTGAATGACGAATTAAACCCTTAGCCAATAGATCATCCAGGTAGTCTCGCAGGTATCGATTCTCAGGCTCAGAAAGAGCATACACCCTACTACATGGCAGTGTTGCCCCTGGAATCAAGTCTACACGACAATCGTATGACCTATGTGGCGGCAGCTGGGTGGCCTTCTGTTCACTAAAGACGTCATGGAAGTCTTTATACGGTACAGGAATGGCCAGTGTGTTGTCCGGCTTGATAGCAATACTATGTGTGAACCCACAATGCAAGGGTGTCACTAGTAATGGTTTGTTTTGTAAGAGAAGTGCCAGCAATGTTTAGAGTCTAATGTCACTGTCCTTGCTGCCCAGTCAATTTTGGGATTATGTAACTGAAGCCAGGGTATCCCCAAAAATGGCTCCAAATACTGGGGTATCTATGAGGTCAAACTGAAGTTGTTCTGTATGGTTGTTTGCACAAAGCATGGACAAGGTTGTTGTTTTATAAACGATAAGCCCGGAAGACAATTCTGAGCCACCCATGGGTCTGACTGGTTCAGGGACATCTTTTCTGACAGTCGTAATATTTAGGGTTTTAGCAAACCCAAGTCTAAAAAGGTTCGGGTAGCCCCAGAGTCAAGCAATATGGGAATGACCTTACAAACCTGAGGGGACAACACTAACGTCACAATAAGAGTTAGATGTCGAGATACTGGACTGGTGGTATTAGCCAGAAGATGTGAGACCATATTGAAAGAAGCGCTCGATAAAATGGTCTCAGAAGTTATTGAGCCAGTTAGTTTTCTGCCTGGTCAGGAAGAGAGAATTAAGGCCCTGTTACGGCTTCGATGGCTTTCTTGGAGCAGTAGGGCTGTTAGGACATTCCCGACCAAAATGCCCTGTCTTACCACAGTATAAACACTGCTTCAATTTTTTCCTACGTTGTTTCTCTTCCTTAGATAGTGGGTCCCGCACACTGCCAATTTGCATGGGCTCAGGTGTATCATGAGTGGGAATGGTGGACTCCTTTTTCTCAGTTTTGAGCACCACTAAGCGTGTGTCACCCCGGAATCTTTCTCCCTTATGTTCACTCAAGCGGTGATCCAATCGTACCACCAGGTCAATGAACTCGGAACACTTCGTAGGAGGTTCCACAATTTGGGCTAGAACATCCTTGAAATTGTCCCGAAGGCCACGATAGAAGAGGGAGGTCCTCTTCTCCTCGGGCCACTCAGTCTCTGCCACCAATCGATTGAAAGAGGCGATATAGGACAGTAGATCCTTGTTTCAATGGTGCAAATTCAGCAACTCATTGTCACTGGCTTGCACGAAGAGGTGTTTTGCAAACAGTGTTCACAAGGCTTTCTTGAACCGGTTGAAATCATACAGTATAGGGTCATTGCGCTCCACCAGTGGAATAGACCAATTAGCTGCATTGCCTCCCAAATAAGAGATAATAAGAGCTACCTTTGCAGCATTGTTGGGGAATGCAGCTGCCCAACACAAAAACTGTAGCTGGCACTGGTTAGGGAAAATGTTGAACTTGGCATTATCTCCCAAAAACCTTTCTGGAGGAGCTAAGGGCACAGGAGTTGGTGCTGTGACCATTACCTGCATGGGTTGTGTGGCTGAAGTCGTTTGGCCTGAATCGGGCCTAGGAACATGATTAGACAGGTCAAACCAAGGATCCTGTAGTACTGGAGATCTTTGTTTTAGTTTGACTCCTCCCCAGGGGGTGTCTTGTGGTTTATACCACTGTAGTTCAGTGTGCAACTCCAGGTTCTCTTGCTTTAAGGAAAGAACTTCCTTCTGTAATCCCGCTAGGGCTCAAGCTAAATCTAATAAAGATAGAACATCCTGATCAGCTGGTAAAGCCTGTGCTAAACCTTTGAAAGTACCCATTGAGGAATCCATCCCCCAGGCAGCCCTGTATGTTGTGGCTTGGCTTTATGTGGAGACGGGGCCACTCACCTGAAAAGCAGGATGTGTGCAGGAGTGATGGTATGCCCTCGACCTCCTGGAACACCTCTCGGCACTTCTTGGTGGACACAGAAACCCCAGCAGGTGTCCCAAAAGAAAAGGGGGAGTGGAAGAAAGACAAAACACTGCAACGTCTTGCCGGTCCAGCCAGGCACCCTGTATCTTCGGGGGGCAGGTCGTTGTTGACAGAGTGATAGTAGAGTTAATGCACTCAACTTCCTTGAAACTGAATCTCTCTTTCTGAAATGGGCACGGGAGCGGTAGAAGAACACCAGGATGCTCTGGCACTTTTCTTGGATAATAATAACTGTTGGCACAATTACTAACACTGCATTACCAAAAACCCAAACTGAGTACCACAACAATAAGTATTGCGACAGTAGGGCTGGCTTCACTGAGATTCACTGTTGCACACTACAATTAGAACTGTGGTTGCACTTATCATGCACAAAAAAGACAAACAAGGGCATTAATTATATCACATATAACTTTCCTGCATGCCTAGGGTTAAACTAAAAGGAACAAAAACAATCCAAGAAATACAAATGTCTACTCTGGGTTTAAACAGTTAGGGTGGCATAGTTTGGTTCTGCTACTTGGGCAGAATATGCTCCTTGAAGCCAAGAAGCTTCCAGACTACCAGTAATTGTGCCCACAGCATATCCTGCTCTCTGTGTCTCTGTCTTGTCTCTTAGAAAAGAACCATCAACAAAGATAATTTAGTCATTCACTTCCAATTGAGTATCTCTAATGTCAGTTCATGTTTTTGTGCACAAGTCAGTTACTTCAAGACAATCATGCTCAATGTCCTCCCATTTCTGAATTTCAACATTTTCATTTGGAAGTAAGGTTGCCGGGTTCAGCACTGTACATCTCTTCAATGACACATTTTGGTGAACCTAGAATACTCGTTTCATAACTGGTCAATCTCGCACCAGTCGAATATTGGGTTTTCGTCTTCGTAAGTAGGATCTCAATAGAGTGAGGGACCATTACTGTCAAAGGATGTCCCATCACAATGCCCTCACACTGTGTAAGACTTTGACCAACCGCTGCAACTGCGCGCAAACAACCTGGTAAGGATGCTGCGACTGGGTCCAAGGTAGCAGAAAAATATGTTATTGGGCGGTTTACATCTCCATGGACCTGCGTCAAGACAGACAAAGAACATGCATTACGCTCATGACAAAAAAATGTGAAAGGTTTTGTGTAATCAGGCATACCCAAAGATGGAGCCTTGCTCAGACTCTCTCTCAATTCAGTGAACAATTTCATTACAGCCTGGTCTAACACTATGGGATCAATGGCTTCCTTATGAGTCAGCTTCTGCAATGGCCTCGAAATGACAGAAACATTGGGAATCCATTGGCTACAATAGCCTACCATCCCAAGAAACATCCTGACATCTCTCTGTGTAGTCGTGGGATTCATCTGCAATATGGTTGTAACAATTTCTCTGAATATCTTTCGCGATCCCTTCTCAATCTGGTGACCCAAGTATTTCACTTCTGTCTGACACTATTGCAATTTAAGCGGGGACACTTTATGACCATTCTTTCCCAAATGGTTCAGTAAGGCAATTGTGTCATACTTGCACTCGTCCCTTGTTTTGGACGCAATCAGCAAGTCATCAATGTACTGTACTAAGGTCGATTGGAAAGGCAATTCCAATGTCCAAAGTATTTTTCAGGTTCTGATTGAATATGGAAGGTGACTCTGAAAACCCTTGAGGAATTCTGCACCAGGAGTAAACTCAGTCCAAAAATATGAAACAAAAGAGAAATTGGCTGTCCTCACGAAGAGGCACAGACAAGAAAGCTTGCATGAAATCAGTGACAATTAACCACTCAGCATCACATGGAATCTGAAACATTATCACAGCTGGATTCGACACCACGGTTCAACATTTGACCACAATATCATTTATTTTTCTAAAATCCTGGACAATCTGGACTTTCCCACAGGGCTTTTTCAAACCCATTATCGGTGAATTACATGGACTGCTCAATACTTCTTTCAGAACTCTTTGCTTTACAAAGTCTGCAATTATCTGGGCGACCTTCATAAAGACATCTTGCTGCATGTGGTACCAGGGAATTTGAGAGAAAACTGCATTCGGCTTTATAGTAACTTTAACTGGCTCAACTCCCTTTATCAGACCTATCTCTTTTCCTGTCAGATCCCACACCTTCTCCTTAACCGTTCCCTGTAAATCAGGATAAAGCTCCTTCACTGTAAACATTGGGAAAAATTCAATCAGAGGACATTTCTCATTTGTAGTCTCACACTCTATCTCTGGCGCTTGGTCATCTTAATCATCACTATTTGTCTGAATCTCAATGCATCATTTGAACAAGTTATCAAGCATTTTGTTTTACACAGCAAGTCTCTTCCCAGTAGGGAAACTGGACTTGAATCACAGATTACGAATTTGTGCAATCCTTGGAAGTTGCCAATTTTAACCTGTACTGGTTCTGTAATCAGGTTGTTCAATTACTGATTCGCTACTCCTACAATTTGAACTGTTTTACATGAAAGGGGCAAGTTTGGAACTTCTGCAATTCTCACTGTAGAGCGTGTAGCTCGTTACCCCTGACTTTTCCCTTCACAGAGGGACCCCTCTAATCTACTTCTAAGGAGGTTGCAAGCACACATGGCTCCTCATCTGAACTTTCGCTCATCCAATCATCATTAATTCAATTCTCACTGTGTAACAGGAATTGGTGTACTGTGTTATTACTGGCTAAATCTCTGACCCGTGACCTGTTGAGGAAGCATTACCTGCTGTTGTACCATTGGGGCTTGAGGTATTTGAATTTGCTGTCTAGGTACCATGGGAACCTGCTGCTGCGTTGGCTGCAACTGTGTTGTTTGTACACGTGGCATTTACACCTGCTGCATGGGTTGAAAATTCTGCACTTGATTCACATTATTTTGAAAATTTTGATTAGGACCTCTCATTCTCAGTCCTCTCATATTCTGGAACAAATTGAAATCATTAGTCTGCTGAACAACACTTTCCTGCACCAACATCGGACACTCCCTTTTCCAAAGTCCGACTGCTCCGCAAACATGACTAGGCAACAATTTCTTCATCCCTTGCAAATCATTCTGAACCACTACAGTACCCTAATCAGAACCACAATTCCTATTTCCTCCACGGCCTCTACCTCTCATCTGGGGCTGAAACACCATGTCTCCCTGCTGCTGCTGTGGTAACTGTTGTGGAAAATTTCCCTCAATGCCTGTCTGAGCAGTTTTAATCTGCATCCCCATCGCCTTTTCTTTCAGCTTTCTTTGCTTCAACTCAGTTTCATCACTGCAGTATTTTGCACCTCATTAATCAGCTTTGCTTGCCAGCAAATCAAATGACTCGTAATCATCTGGCTAATTTCAGGTCTCAATCCGTCCACAAATCTGAACACAAAATTAGTCATATCCTTCGCCTCGATTGCGTCTGTAGTACTGTAATGCTTGAACGCCTGTAACAATCTCTCATAATACTTGTTTCCTGAGCTGTCCTGTCAATTCTCTGCCAATCAAGATTCTTGGGCGAAATTCTTGTTTTAAAAAATTCAGTCACTCTATAGTAATATTTCATTACCTCGGAGGACGGTGCACCTGTATTTTTATATCTCTCTGCTTCACTTGTTGGCCAATCTACACTCCTCTTGCATTCTATCCATAGACCAGCTGGGACCACTATCTCAAGTAAAGTGGTCAGGTCCTCCAAAAGACATTATGCAAGTTTTACAAACCTGTCTGTCTGCTGGTACCACTCCATTGGCTTCTCTCTCAATTTTGGATAATCATTTGTAAATGATAGAATATCACTTCTGCTCCAAGGGACATGAATAAAACTCCCTCCTGGACCCTCTGTCATTGGTAAAATCTTCACTGGATCTTGGCTGTGCAGCAAATTTGCAGTCAGTTCCACAGAATCCATTTTTGTTTTGTCTCTTTTCTTTACCCATCTGCCTTCCCATTTGTCTAATGCGCCCCAGGTCTGGTCATTTTGAAGTAATTCCCTAAGGTGTGCCTTCATTCCGGCAGACCTCATGTGTTCAAAATCTTTAGCCTCAAAATCTAATCTGTAACTCCTTTTCAACTGCTTTGTTTTCTCTATTTCTATGCCGTACTTCACTCCCAGGTCTGCTAGCTTCTGATGCACATTGCTCACCTCCCTTGAAACCTTCAGGCACAAATATCCCAACTCTGCTTCTGTGCAGGATTCTAACCTGTTCACACCCATTGTTCCCTCAATGAGCTCACCCGCTTCCATACTTAACCTAGCATAGTTCAAACACTCCTCTCCTTTAGGATTAATTTGCAGGGTATTCAGCTTGTCTAACCATTTAATCAACTGCTGAGCAGTCAAATATTACTGTTGCTGGCTTGGACAGGTGTAACCTGCTCTGCAACTGCATTCGGGTTCTGCGTTGTCAGCAATTTTAAGCTCTGGCTAACATTTGACCCTACAGTAGTACCTGGAAGCACTCCATATGGACTAAGGTTGAACAATGATCTCGATCCAGCAAAAGTCTGTCCCACAGGAGAAACTACTCATGTGTTTTCATTATGTCCTCCCCCCATTATATTCGGTGGTGACATGGCACCCTGTTCGCATACACTAGGATTCTTCTGTGCAAATAAGGGTACGGCTGGACCAACAGTAATAGGTAATTATATAGCATCTGGGGTTGGTCTGGTGCTTAAGTTCTGTGGGAGAGTAACTCCCATATTCTGATTCATCATTGGAGACATATCTGACTGTGTCCCTGTTACCGGAGTGAATCTCAGCATTACCTGCGGCTGCACTTGAGGTTGTAAAAGGGCAGTTGATTCTGTCTATACCAACATCGGTCTCGGGAAAACCTGTTCTGCAGGCACCATTAAGTTTGAAGTTGTTTACATAAAGGGCACATCAGGGTAAATTCTCTGGACCTGTGGCGGTTGCACCTGATTTTGTACTACTGGAGTAGTAGACACGTAGAGACTACTCTGCATAGTATTCTGTGTTAGGTTAGTATTAACCTGCACTGGACTCACTGTTCCATTAATCTGTGTCAGAGCTGTAGGATCAGCACTGGTACTCAGACCACTCTCATGAGCTGCATATGGTGATGGTTGATTTCTCAATAACTGGGGAATAAATTTGTCATCATCTGATTCTTCTCCCACTGTTGAAGACTTCCTAGCCTCTTTACTCTCGGGAAGGCTCTTGTTAGTCTTTCTAGTAGCTTTTCTTCCGTCCTTCTCAATCTCCTGCGTAATTGCCGGAAACAACTTAATTCTGTGCAAAGTCTCCATACTCCAAACTCTCCGATCACTGTCCTACCTAGCCTCTGTTGAAGTCTTTTCTGCCTTTCCCATTCTCCTCTCGAATTTCTGTTGCTGTTGCTGTCTGGCTCTTAGCGCCCAGATCACTAATGCCTCAAACTGTGCTGGTCTTGGAAGGGGCTTCAATTCATATAAACCCATCCTTAAATGCTCTAAAACCCTCAAACTGACCATCTCATTTGTAGTAAATGCTAATTTCCCACCCTTCTCACTTTGCACTATTGCTTTAGCTAAAGACATGGTGCAACACCCTTCTCTTCCATTACAATTAAGATGGTGTACCTTCTGGCGGTGTAGTCATCTTTTCGACCTTTTTGTTATTCAATATCAAATCAGGAAGTGGCTTTTATCCCAGAATTCTCTTCACCCACTTTCTCAACCAGTTGCCTCTCATGGATGGCTGCCAAACCGTGAGCGCCCCTTCTCACTAACCGACCTATCCCAGCGCGGCTCCAGTGACATCACACTCACACGTACTGCGGCTGACAAAGTCTTGTGGCTTGTCCTCCCAGACTTTGATTCACACTAAACTAATGCAAAAATTGTGAGCACTAACCCAAAAACAAAAAACAAATCTGCTGGTTTACTACAGGAAAGGAAACAGAATCGCTTCAGAAACTTTACGGATTTTTCACTGACAGTTCTTCCCTCACTTACAGCTACTCCTTCTTTCTCAGTTTCCCTGCTTCACAAGCAAAATTTGACTCCCAAATTTTACTCTCAACTGATCAGTGGGTCTGCCCTGGTGCACCTAGGACTTGCCAGATCTCAGTCAAAAAATTATTTGACTCACTTTGACTCACACTCTGACTTGTCAACCTAATAAAACAGACAAATTACGACATAAAAGCAAGTGTCTCATACACTTTTCAATATACTCCGGAGTCTTAGACCATGCAGGGTCCGTACATCAACAACCATGTGGACAGTTTTTCTGCACAAAGCGCCACACACATATGAAGTTTGACAACTTCCCTACTCTCACACTACAGAGTACCCCCACTCCTTCTACAACTTTATTTTGAGTACGTAAACTCCCTAAACCCTCACAAACATCACAATTCACCTGTGATTTGCATAAGCTGTGCATTCACAAAACCTACTTCATTCACACTGTCACTAGAACTCTGAGAACATCCTCAAACAACTATTGGCAAGATCAGAGATTCTGGAAAAGTCATTTCTGGACTTAGGGGAACATTTTCTCTCCAATTACCATAATTAAAAATTAAAATCCAAAAATCAGTAATAATGAACTCTCAAGGGACAAAATCATCAAGCTACCACCATCTCCGTTAATGTCTATGTCTTCCTGCTACTGTCTCTGGAAACACTTATGACAGCTTATTAAGGAGACAACTTTCAATCTTATTACTATCTCTGTTAATACCTGCTACCTTTATAAGTAAAATTATAAGGGGAGGCCAATAGGTTGATGAACCTTTTGACTCACAATTAAGATGTTCCCACCGTAGATCAATAATCAATCAGTAACATCAATAATCAATGATACTCAATGACATTAATAATCAATAGGAGTCAGTAATTGTCACACACCATGACCCTTCAGTCATGAATAACCACACCTTTATGTAAAAGATAGAATATTTATTTCCCTATATTAACAATGCTAATGTCACGTAAGTTAATCTCAAAATCAAATGATACACATACAGAAACAACACTGGCTGTCCAAATCTGTGAAAGAAACGCAATCTAATCAAGGCTTGAACCACTACACATTCTAATATCACAGTGCACATTAATAGCAACGATATCACATATATTTAGTTTCAGCAAAGAAAAGACCTCAGTTGTTATTCCCTAGATTGAATTTCATTAGTGAGAACCTTAACTAACACCTGATTAGCATCAGCATGTTGCGCTTAATGCAAACTAATTTAGTCAGCACAAATTTGGAAAACATCTAACTATAGCACTATCAAAACAGCGCGATTGGTTCGTAGAAAGAAAAAGCAAATATACATAATAATCCTCAGAATGGATCAGCAGGCAATGTCAGTCTTTGCCCTCAGGACATCAGTCTGGTCATCAGGGATTCAGGATTCAGCATCAAAGTTCGGAAAGGCAAAGTCTTTAAGCAACTCAAAAGAATAGAGGCAAACCCTCAAGAAGAATAGAGAGAATGGCAACGTATCCTCTCAGTGCAGTCCCGTTAAGTTTAATTCCCTAAAACTACTTCCCAAGTCCCTATTGGTCAAGGGATTGCAAGTTCAGACTTTGTCCAATAAAACAAAAACTTCAAATTTATAAATTATACTACTACTACGTTCATATGTCGCTGATTGGCTTTTCTTGTAATGTCCTCATCATCCGGCTCATCACGTAACAATATTGTTGCAGTGTATACTCTAGTCAGTGTTCTTCATTGTTCTCCTCCTGAGAAAGTCAGTCTTACACACATTACATACATTTTGTTACATTCAGCAAGAACAGCATCTTCTAGCAATCGGTTCTCATGAGAAAGACTTTTATCTACGAGCACATTTAGACAGTACAATGGAAAATCACAGCTTAATTCTCTAGGACAGCCATAATATTAAACGGGCAAGAAATGCAGCTTGACATGAGGCCGTGTAACTTGGCCAAGACCTCCACTAAGTTAAGGCCTACAATTATTAAAGCTAATGCATAATGCAGAACCCATAATATGATGTATTACTACATTAATCAAACATATGCTCAACATTTCACATTAATAAGCCATTAATAAGTACACTTTGTGAACATTGGTGGCCACTCATCGTGATCACATTTTCAAATGTGTGCATTATTTTTCTGTATTATTACATTTTCTACGCAATCTATTACTCAGAATACATGAATACTCATTAATATTTAAATTATTATTTGTAACACTTGCGGTAGCACATGCAATTGCACAACACATTTTTTACTTTTTTTTCTTAAAGTGCTTTTTGGCTAATTTGCCAGTTTCCTCCTGGGGAAACCATAATCTCTGGTTACTTTAAAATCGCAAATTTTCAGGAAAAAAGGAACGCAAATGTGGCGGAACTAAAGGTGTGAAGGCGTGGGCGCAAACTGCTCTAAAAAATGGCTCAGCACTGAAACGAGGGAGACTCTCGGCCCTTAAGGGGGGAAAAACAGACCTCCATATATGATATATACATCGTTGCTATTGGTTTGATTCTGATTGCAACAATACAATCCATATTTTATGCAACCTGTTGACACTTGCAGATGCCAATAAAAGCTGTTTGACACATATATGTATTATCTTTCTGTTTATTGTTCAATAAAATCATATTGTAAGCCACTACTGCAGGAAACAGGTGTAATACCGAATGGCTCATAAAAATATCCATTGTCCTCCCTCTGTTCGAATAGTGTCTCAGTGGAAGACCCTATCACGCCAAAGCAAATTGCTCCAAATGCCTCAAAGTGCTCCCTGTCTGTTCTAATTCTATTGATACATCTACCCGACCCTTAGTGTAATTGTGGTTGTAGTTGCCTATTAGGAGTTGATCTGATGGGAGAATGCACTTGCCAAACAACTTTATTGCTAACAGCTATACAAACGTGTTCCTTTCAATTGTTACTTGTAATGCTTCTGCCACTTTTGTAAGAAGTAATTGGTTGCTGCCGTGCGCAGTGAGAAGAACATGATTCTTATTAAGATGCCTTTGCAGAACAAACTCCTAACACACATTTATTTCGTCTAACACATGCTTAATATACACATACATTCCCCAATTTTTAGTAATTCTACGTTTAATACTTCTTTCTTTTACTCAAGTGGGTCGTAGCTTTCAGTAAATGTAGCTCTCATTATATCAAGGGATCAACAATTTAATATTTCATTTGGACTTAATTTCTCACACGCTTGAGTAGCCTTTCGCCTACAGTATGAAACAGAATAAAGATGTACACATTCGTACTGTATGAAAATAAATGCTCCACTTCAGCGGGAAGAGGCTAGCTTCTTTATGAAATAAAGAGAAAATGGGAAAATATAGTGAATACGTTTTGCATGGTTTAAAAAAAAGAGAAATATCTAACAATAAAGAGGCGATGGGGAAATAGAAATGCAGGTAGTACATATGGTATTGGTATGAGAAAGAACAGATTTGTACACTTGGTATGTATTCGGGCGTGAAAAGATGAATAGATGTAATTATTATTGAGGGGGAGACATCCCCCAGCATAGCTCATTTTTGAACTGTGAGAAACTCCATCTATTCCATTGCTTCTCCCTATTTTTAAACGTTTATACTCAGGACATCTGGTATATGATCTCTGGTGTTTTTAGAAGTTCTCGGTTGGATACATAACTACATGTGCTCTGCCCTAAAGATTATGGGGGTCATTCCGACCCCGGCTGGGGTCGGCGGGAGCACCGCCAACAGGCTGGCGGTGCTCCTGAGGGCATTCTGACCGCGGCGGTATGGCCGCGGTCAGAACCGGAAAACCGGCGGTGTCCCGCCGGTTTTCCGCTGCCCTGAGGAATCCCCCATGGCGGCGCAGCTTGCTGCGCCGCCATGGGGGACTCCGACCCCCTCACCGCCATCCTGTTCCTGCCGGTTTCGACCGCCAGGAACAGGATGGCGGTGAGGGGTGTCCTGGGGCCCCTGGGGGCCCCTGCAGTGCCCATGCCAATGGCATGGGCACTGCAGGGGCCCCCGTAAGAGGGCCCCACTTTGAATTTCAGTGTCTGCTCAGCAGACACTGAAATTCACGACGGGTGCTACTGCACCCGTCGCACACCTTCCACTCCGCCGGCTCCATTCGGAGCCGGCTTCATCGTGGAAGGGTGTTTCCCACTGGGCTGGCGGGCGGCCTTTTGGCGGTCGCCCGCCAGCCCAGTGGGAAACCCAGAATGACCGCCGCGGTCTTTTGACCGCGGTACGGTCTTCTGGCGATCCCAGCCAGGCCGCCGGCTACCGCCGCCGGCCGGGGTCAGAATGACCCCCTATATTTGTTGTTAAATATACATGTAAACTAAATTACATACGTCAACGCCCATATTTTTACTCAGGAGCAGTGTCAAAGTTGTGCTTTCAGTCATGTGAGATAGACCAAAACCGTTACTTGTTACTTCAGGAAGATGCTACTCATTAAAAAAAATCCAGTATTCGAAACAGAATTATGACGAAATCAATGGAATAATTGGAGCATCAGGAAACAAGTCACATTTCGTACTGGTTGTGTCTTCAACAATTTTGAATACTGGGATAAGGTTGTTAACGCGTCCCTTTATGATAATTTATAAAACATCAGGACTCGTTTTAGGCCAATGAATCTTTTGACCCAGTTGAGAGACACCTTAGGACGAGATAGATAATCAATATGTCAATCAATACATCAATAATGCCATCAATATTAATTACAGCAATACATTTCACTTTAGTCAAAATCATTAATCAATTCGGGAAGCGCGTCAGAGGAGGAGGCGGCAAGCGGCACCACTAACTTGGGGCAGGAGCCCTTTAAATTTGCTTCGCGCTCCCGCAGCCGCGGGAAGCGCGTCAGCGGAGGAGGCGGCAAGCAGCACCACTAACTTGGGGCAGGAGCCCTTTAAATTTGCTTCGCGCTCCCGCAGCCGCGGGAAGCGTGTCAGAGGAGGAGGCGGCAAGCGGCACCACTAACTTGGGGCAGGAGCCCTTTAAATTTGCTTCGCGCTCCCGCAACCGCGGGACGCGCGCAGGCGGCGCCCGGGCAAAGCCGGGCCAAGGGTGGGCCCGTCTTGCGCCCGTCATCGCCTGTTAGATGCTGGGCTGGGCCACCCCTCTTTCTTCTCCAGTGAAAGGGTGACTATTGTATATTTATTATATATTGGGGATCATTTTGGAGCCTTCTTAGTGGGTCCAGTGTTTTTTTTAATATTTGTAATTTATTAGTCTGTTTTGTTTGTTATTTTGTTATTGAAACATTTTATTAAAATGGGCAGGAAAAGAGGTCCGTTAACTGGCCCCATGGGAGGGGGGTGGTGGCAGCAGTAGACAGGGAAGTGGTACCACCACATTGGACTCCTTCCTTGCAAGAGCTGTCGGGGTCGCAACAAAGGAGATTGATCTGGCAGAAAGGAGGTTATCAATGGAACTGGAGGACTGGCGTCTGGCCCCAATAGATAGTGGTCCTCGTGAGGTTGTGGATGTGGAGGTAACTTTTCCGGCGGGAGACCAAGGTACTGCCATGGTTGCTGTTGAACCTGCTCAAATTGAGCTAATAGAGACTACAGAGGGTTGTGGTGGCCAAGGCCGTTCCAGAAGAAGCAAAAGACTTTTATTATCTTCTCCCCCAGCCTGCCCCCTGGATAAATGTAGCTCCCCCCGAGAAAAAAAAAGGTCTTAAAGAAATCGATTCCCAAATTGAAAACATCCCCCTTGGAATTCCCTAAGGGTACGAGTAATGACCCTGCACCTTGCCAGCAGCTGGGTTGTGATGTTACTATCTTTTTGTCAAAATTTCGTGAAATGATCCTGGAGATTTTATCCCCCGTTGTGGCGAAACTATCGGCCATAGAAAAGGCAGTTTCTCTGATATCTGTGCAAGGAAATCAGGGGAGGCATTGTGTAGGTGGATGTGTGGCCCCGCCCAGATGATCTCATCCCTGTGAGGAGTTGCCCCGGCCGGAGGACGCTGCAGGGCCATTGGGGCCTCTGGGAAAATCATCTCAGCTATTGGTTAATTCTGGAAATTCTGGGGGACAGGGCGCTCATGTTGAGATTGCACCGGCTGCACCAACCTCTATATTAAGGGCAGATAGGACTGTCAGTAGGCCCAGCTGTAGTAGGCAGCCTGATCCTGAATTTGTGGTAGCGGGGGGGCTGACCAACAGCTGGTTGGGAATAATAATCTGAATCTCCAGACGGCCAGGCCTGAATTGACCTGTTTGGATCTCCCCCCAGCTTGTGCCCCTTATTTGGTGGTATTAACGAATGTACCTGCTCTTGCCCCTGGGGTAACTGAGTCCACGGCTCAACTCATAAACAAGGCTGGATATTGGTTGAGTAAGAATTGTGATTTCTCATGTAAGGATTTCAACGATATTCTGTTTGCCAGAAGAATTGGATGGGTTGGGCCCAAAAATAAGTTGGGGGATGATGATTGTATTATTATAAATGTCAGATACCCAGCCCTGGGTCAAAGGCCCCTTTCTATCTACCGCCCTGCTGTATTTAGACCTGGTACAATTGGTATGGTCCCTTTGGGTTATTTTTATGACCACATGCGATTGGGTGCCGGGGTGTTTTCGGGTTCGGGTAGGTTCCCCCCCTGGGTCAGAATAGTCACCAGGCAACCAGCAGAAGAACTGTCACTAACAGTAATCTATCCTTGGAAGGGGTGGATTGATAATGCGCCAAGACCCTGGCTATACGGTAAGAGGTGCCCCCACAGTGTAAACTTATCTCATGGAATATTGCGGGCTATGATGCTAAATTATCCAATAAGGCGTGGATTAGGTATGTGACTAATTTTGATGTGATCATGCTTCAGGAAACCTGGTCAGAAGGGTTGTCTGTGTGGGATGGGTATAACAGATTTGCAATTCCAGCTGTGAAGTCTCTTGGTGGCCGCTCAAAAGGTGGCTTGGTTACCCTAATTCGCCTCTCTAAGATAGTGGGTGCATTTCAAATCAACTGCAATCACCAAGGTATAATTGCTGGTATGGGTAATTTTCTCTAATCTTTTAATATTTTACTGGTTAACTTTTATAATGCTGTATGGGATATGGGATGCCAAATTGGGGCCCTGTTTTCCGTTCTTCAGGTTTTGAAATACAGAATGGAGGAGATGGGGTTAGAATTCTGTGCTATTGTCTCTGGAGACTTTAATGCTAAACTGGGGAGGCTCAGTACTGTGGTTAATCCCTTTATTTTTGACTGTGAGGATTATTCAGTGGATGGTCTGCAGGACTCCAGAGGCAGGGCTCTTGTGGTTCTAAAAATTCTGGACCCATGTGATTTAGTTTGCCACAGCAGTACGATTTTAGTATCAAAAGACCGATAATGACTAGTACACTAAGCATGAGCATTTTTGCTCAATTCCAGCAGCGTTTTCACCTCGAAATCGCCATTTTCGTCCTGCACTCGTGGCTCCCATTTTATACACAGCAGCCATTTTTAAAAGTTGCCCTCACATAGGCTTATAATACAGTCAGATTTGATTCCAAGGACACGTACACCTTGATTGACTTTTCTCTGACATGGGCAAGCTGGAACCATTGCCTCAGGCCAAACCTGTTTGGTCAGTCCCTCTCCCAGTGGCCGAATCAGATAGCATCAAGGCACACCATGCCATAAAACCCTTATTATCGCTCACACACCCTGCCTAATCTTGCTCACACCTGCACCTGCTCTTTTCTTCTTCTTACTTTACGAGGGGGAGGTGCCCGTTTTTATTGGGGGTCCACACTTATCTGATGTAAAATACTAGGCCTTGCCGGGTAATTTATTATGGGTTGGATGACATGAAATATGAGGTTTCATCATGACACTGTTTTTTCCTTTGTAGTGAAAACATGTGAATGACCAACCAAAATGTCAAGAATGTTTGCCTGAAGCTTAAAAAACTGTATATAAGGAAACCTGACTTTGCATTGAAACACAGTCTCCTGAGAACATACAAACCGTGCTGTTGAACTTCTAGGACGCTTGTTACTTGGTTGCAGCCAATAAATTCGATCTTTGACTTCACCTAGAAGACTCTGAGTTTCTGTGGTCTGAATCAGGAAAGTACCCGAGGTCTTTGGGTGTACCCTGGCACCACTGGGTTACCGGATCAGTACCGGTTCTGAAAAACCCAGTACCTCACTTGGCGCCCAACGTGGGGCGATACCACCGGTACCGGTCCAAGCCTGAGGTCCGTGAGGAGCTTCATGTGAAAATTCTGGAGGAAGGCCGGCACTTCATCGACCCCTGCATGTCGACGTGGTCCGAAAGTCTTTGCTGCGAGGTTCCCCGCTTCCCGACGGCTACGAAGGACTGCTGCCCTGGCTATCGCCCTGATTTGGACCCTTGATGTTTGGTAGAGCGAAACGATAAGACGAGTCTTCTGGTGACGTCATCGATATTTTCAGTTAAGTATAAGTGGAGCGTCTCCCAGTCCTTAGTTGGACACTTGGTTTGGTCCTTAGTTGGACATTTGGTTTGGTATCCCTTCGGGATCACTTTGATTTGGAACTTGCAAGTACCAAAGCCGAAGGACTCGTGTATTCACGAGACTATCGTAAACGATAATCCTTTGAAGTTTGAAGCTAGACTAGTGAGCGAAGATGCCTGGTCTTAGCAGACTTGGAAATTTGTTTTGTCTTGGTTGTAAAAGGGACTCCCGGTTGGAGGACTCATGTCCGGTTCCTCCGATTGGAACTCCAACCTATGAACTATATGTGAAGGACGGAGTAGGCCCCATCACATATAATGAAGTATGGATCCGTTACACCAGAAAAGATGATGTTTTAAAATGGCCCCAAAATGGTAGCTTTGACACAGAAATCTTAGATAACCTCGAAGTTAGACTTTTTAAGAAGAAAGCCCGGCCGGCAATGTTTGATTCTTTCCGCTTATGGCATAAGGAAGCCAAGCAAAAGGAAATTAAATTAGCTAAGAAAAATAAGAGGGAAAAAGGTATTTCGATTATGCAAGCTGCTATACAGTTTAAAGATAACGAAGTAGAACAGTTGAATGAGCAGTTGCATAGGCGACATAAAATGACAGTAGATAAATGCTATCCAGTTTTGCCGCCTCTTCAGCAAGATGCAGCAAAAGACTCTGAAAAAGATCCCCTAATGTCGCATTTACTAAGTTCGCCACCACCCTATGCGCAGAATGCCACAGCACCTCCACAACCTCTAGTTGCACAACCAGTGGTTGCATTGCCTCCTGCTCCTCCACAGCACCCACCAGCTATTCTTCAGTTGGTTCCTATTCCTCCGGTGCAGCCTCCTCAAGGGCCACCGGCTTTGACATCTGCTCTGCCTTTACTTCCTACAACTTTGACTACTATGGCGACTACCACTCCTGGTATTGTTTCTGACACTGCTTCTGGCTCTGCCTTGTCTCATTCTGTTTTTCCTCCTGTTCATTTGTCAACCTCTCCCTCTATCCGTCAGAGAATGACAAACACTGTGACTAGTCTTTTATCCCATCTCTTTGGGTCATTAGCTACGACCCCAGTTTCAGAGCGTAAACAATTGCATAGCCAATTGCCTGATGGTAGGGAGAAAGAGACACTGAATTATTTGGCGCATAAATGGGTTACTGAACCAGCGAGATATGAACTAGAGTCTGTTATGGATGTCTTCCATCAGTGGGAAGAACCGAAACAGAGATACGTTTTTGAGAAAATGTGTACTTTTCTTTCTGAGGATTTAGAGGAAAATGGTTTGGAGCCCAATCCGCCTAAATTGTGTCGTGTACGGTTCGATTTTGCGACAGGTTTGATTGTGGGTTCAGATGTCGAGAAAGCAGTTGCGATGTTATTGTCGTTTAGGACTGAAGGTGTTTCCAGGTTATTGTTTAAATATGATTCTTCTGCTAAAAAGAAAGGGAAACAGTACCCCATGAGAGAAGTTCCCCCACAATGGAGGGAAGGGGACCCAAATGCTAATCCACCTGTCCTGCCTCATTTCCAGCGTGTATGGGTACACCTTCCATGGAAGCGAGCTGAAGTTTTAGCCCTTAAGCAGACATTGCCTGATCCCCGTATTACAAGGAATTGTCACAGACTGCTGGGTCTTGCATTATGAATTTAGCTGACATAGACATGTTGTTTGGGAATGTTATTCCACAGCCTTTATGGGGAAAGATTCGCCATACAGACCATGCTCAAGAGTTAGGTGACACATGGGCTAATATTGCTGCTGCAGATGCACGAAAAATTGGTGGTGCTAAACCTGAGCCTTTAGTGACAGAGCTTCCTGGTAGGATTATTGATTACATGAAAACTATAATGCCTGCGATGCGTGTAAACTGGGATAAATTGTCTGCATGTAAGCAAAAGAAAGACGAAACGGTATCAGATTTCTTCACCAGGTTTGAAGAAACGTTTGTGGACCACAGTGGTCAAGATATGAGCACGGAAGGTGGTCAACGTTTGTTCGTCGATAAATTTGTGCATAATCTGCTTCCTGAGTTGTGTAAAAAGTTAAAAGACTCAGAAAATTCTTGGGCAGTTTCCTCTTCAGCGCAGATATTGGCTACTGCACAGTACTACGAAAATAGAGATAAAGATGAGAGAGATAGAGTAGAGAAGAAAACTAAAGAATTGAAAACGAAGGTTCTGTTACAACAAGCGTACCCGCCACGTGGTGGTCAAAATAGTGGTGCACAGAGTAACTATCAGAACAACTATCAGAATAACTATCAGCCCCAACCGTTTCAGAGAAACTCGCAATGAGCCGAGTATGCTCAACCACGTATCCCAGTAGGTCCCAATCAGTGTTCATATTGCAAGGAAGAGGGTCATTTCAAGTATAGTTGCCCTGCTTTGCTACAGCGCGCAAATGGTACTTCTGGTTTAAGAGGTCGAGGTGTTCCACAAGCACCTAGAGGAAGAGGACGTGGATATGTTCCCCAGAGCGCGCGCCCATTCCCCCCTCAAAACTCAATGAACAGATTTGATCAACAGGTTAATGCATCTGGTAGGACGGCTCAGTACTATACTGATGATTACTATACAGAGGATGAGCATTTGGACAGTAATGATTGCTAGGACAGCCATAGACAAAGAGAGGGAGTTGTTTCAGTTCCAGTAGATCAGAGTGGGCCTTATGTTAAGGTGATTGCATCAGGTGTGTCAGAACCTTTTCTGTTGGATACTGGTGCTACCAAGAGTTCTATTATGCACTCAAAACTCCCTGGCGCACCTTTGTCTGGCGAAACAAATGTATCAGTAGGGTTTTCCGGCGCCCCAGTTAGAAATCCGATTTCTAACCCTATATCTCTTTCTGTTGGACCTTGTAAATTTGAAACACCCCTTATTTTGACAACAGGTTGTGGCGAGAACTTGTTAGGATTAGATCTGTTAAAGAGATTGTATGCGACATTGTATTGCTCTCCTTCTGGAGTGCAACTCACATTGGGTAAGAAAGTGGTTTCACCAATGTATTTGTCAAAGGACAGATTTCCACCAGAATTTTCGTCTCTTCCTAATACTCTTTGGGCTACTGGACCTAATGATGTAGGTCTTTTGGAAATTCAGCCATATGTGATAACATTAAAAGCCAATGTTAAAATGCCACGTATTCCCCAATACAAGATCTCTAGTGAATGGGAAAAAGCGTTGTTAGCAATTATTTGTGATCTGATTGAGAAGGATGTAATTGAAGAGACAAGAGGCAACGTTTGCAATAGTCCTGTTTTGCCTGTCTTGAAGCATACTGACCCTACTCAGCCACATGTTTATAGGTTTGTAATTGATCTTAGAGAGGTGAACAAAATAGTTGTGCCACAGTTTCCAGTCGTCCCCGATATCACTGCATTGTTGACAATGATTCCAGCTTCAGCCACTTGGTTTTCAGTGATAGACCTGAAAAATGCTTTCTTCAGCATCCCTATTGCAGAAGAGAGCAGGGACATTTTTGGCTTCAATTTGGGAGGACGAAGCTTCAGATTTAAGAGAGCTCCTCAAGGCTATTGTGAAAGTCCATCTATGTATAGTCAGGCTTTGAAAGCACAACTTGACACTCTTATGTTACCTGATGGCGCCACTCTCATTCAATATGTCGATGATTTGCTAGTTGCTGCAGATACTAAGGAGATCTGCAAAGAAGCAACATTGTCATTATTGCGTCATTTGTCTGATTTACACCACAAAGTGTCCCTTTCAAAGTTACAGTATTGTCAAAAAGAAGTGACCTATTTAGGTCATCTCTTTTTGAAGGAGGGAAGGCAACTGACCCCAGAGAGAATCAGGGCTGTTGCAGCAATGAGTGTGCCAAGAACACAGAGAGAAGTGCGTGCTTTCTTGGGTATTACATCATATTGCAGACAATGGATACCTAATTTTTCGTTAATAGCCAAACCCTTGGTGGCATTAACTTGTAAAGATACACCAAATCCCGTCCCATGGTCTGAAGATTGTCAGAAAAGTTTTGTCGAATTACGTGATGCATTATGTTCAGCTCCTGTGTTGGGTACCCCCAACTACAGCAAGCCTTTTACATTGTATGTCCATGAGAAAGAAGGTTGTGCGTTAGCAGTTTTGACACAACAGTTTGGAGACAGGGAGCGTCCATGCGCCTATTTCTCTTCAACCTTAGACCCAGTAGCTAAGGCACTACCAAGCTGCTTAAGAGCGGCAGCGGCAACTGCTGTTTCTATCCGACAGTCTGCTGGTTTAGTGATGAATAACACATTAATCGTAATGGTTCCACATGCAGTGGACACGTTGTTAAACAGAACCAAGACACAGCATTTAACTAGTGCTCGATTGTCAGGTTACGAGTTGACATTGTTAGCAAGCCATGTACATATAAAAAGATGCACTACACTTAATCCAGCTACGTTATTGCCAATTGTGACGGAGTTAGATACTTCTGAACTACATGATTGTCTCCATAGAACAGAAGAAGAAACGAAAGGGAGAATAGACCTTCTGGACACTCCCCTTGCAAAGAGTGATGGTACTTTGTGGGTGGATGGTTCATGCTTTAAGCTCACGAATGGTGACACGACTGCGGCGTATGCTGCGACAACTTTGTGTACGATTGTTGAAGCTGCACGTATCCCACACAATTCAGCCCAAGCAGCTGAGTTAATAGCCCTAACAAGAGCATGTACAGTATCAAAAGGAATGAAAGTGACTATCTATACCGATAGCCAATATGCGTTTGGTGTGGCCCATAGTTTTGGGCGTTTGTGGAAGGAACGTGGGTTCCTGACCTCGCATGGAACTAAAATACAGCATGGTCAGTTGGTAAATGAGCTCCTTGATTCACTTACTTTACCGTTGCAAGTTGCGATTGTGAAGTGTAGCGCACATAAAAAGGTGACTGATGATGTTGGTCGTGGGAATGCATTTGCTGACGAGGTCGCAAAAGAAACGGCAAGGAATGTGATGAGCCGAATGTATGTCGCGGGCCCTGCAAGATGGATTGGTGATGTGGGAATGTGTGAAGACACGATAGAAAGCGTGAAATCGATTCAAGCTGAAACCACAGAGAGAGAATTGAGTGTGTGGAGAGAAAGTACGGGTAAATTGGATGCGAATGGTTGTTGGGTCGAGTTGTCAGAACATCAAAGATGGTTGCTACCCGATGCGTATGTGCTTGCAGTAGTTACAATGGCTCATGGAATGGCTCACATCAGTGTGAAAGGGATTTGTAAGTTGTTGGCCCCAGTATGGCAAAATGCAGGAATTCCCAAGTGCGCAGAAAATGTCGTTAAAAATTGCATGGTATGCCTGAAACACAACCCTGGTAGAGGAACCCCAACTCCAGCTGGTCATTTTGCACCTCCTACGTATCCGTTTGAGGTTTTGCAGCTAGATTTCATCCACATGGAGAGGTGCAACAACTTAAAATACGTACTCGTTGTTGTTTGTGCCTTTTCAAGATGGGTGGAAGCCTATCCCCTAAAAGACAATACTGCGCTATCCACAGCCAAAGCCCTCGTGAAAGAGTTCTTCCCTAGATTCGGAATGCCGAGAATGATCTGGAGTGACAATGGAAGTGAATTTGTGGGTCAAGTGATGAAGAAAGTATGCGAAGGGCTAGGCATAAACCAAAAGTTTCACGCTGCAAATCACCCCCAATCAGCTGGATTAGTGGAGTGCTATAATGGCACTCTAAAGCTAAAATTGGCCAAGATACAAGCGAGCTCTGGTCTTAAATGGCCTGACGCTCTACCCCTAGCACTCCTATCAACCAGAATGACTGTGCATTCACGAGTGAAACTTAGTCCTTATGAAATAGTCTTTGGCCGCCCGGCCAATATATGGGGAGTGCCCAGGCCCAAGAAGTTTAGCGAGATAGAGCATCCTGTTTTGCTTGACTATCTGTATGAATTGATGGCTAAATTGCGTGTTTTACATCAACAGGTCCACGACACCCTGCCTCCGGTCTCTGAATCTCCAGGTCATCCCATTGAGCCTGGATCCTGGGTTTTAATAAAGAACTTTCAGCGAACCAAAAACGAGCAGCCCAGGTGGACCGGACCGCACCTCGTTCTTCTCTCCACAAGATCAGCTGTTCGAGTAGAAGGGAAGAAACACTGGATCCATGGGACCCATTGCAAAAGGGTACCCCTACCTCTGCCATATGACCGGTGGGTCCAGGAAGGTGTCGCCGACTCAGAGACTGAAACCGTGCCACGTTTTCTGCCTTTCAGCGATGCACGAATAAAAGGAACACTCACTGAGAAAGAAAGTGATGACATTTTACAATCAGCAGTATCACCGTCAGTTCGATTGGACACTACAGAACCTGAACTCCTTTTTCAGGACCACACGATACCTGGGACTAACCGTTATAATCTACGACCAAGAATAAAGGACAAATAAAACAGTTTACTTTTCTTCCCTTTAGCAAAGTTCTCCAATTTGGAAAATTATTTTTGAATGACTTTTTGTTTTTTTTGTGTTTTTCGAACCTCCATCTGGGTTCAGCTGTAGGATTGTGCCTGAAAAGACTTAGGGGGGTAGCCTGTGGACACAAGGTCTACAGGTCTGGTTTGTTCTAGGGCGGCCTGGAACATTCAGAACACTCCTAAATGAAGTAAACCAACCGCCACGAACGGCAACGGTTAGAGGATGGAATCTTTCCAAAATGGAGAACATGTTGAAAGACTGAGTTTCAAGAAGAGAATATGTGAAACGATAACCAGGAAACGGTTTTTGCTGCTGTGCATTTTTATGTTATTTAGTATACTTATGGTTTTTATAGGATATGTTTTATTCTGTTTTAACGTGATATTGGCACCCACTACCTCGTCTACACCTCCTCCTTCCACTGTTTCCCCACATTCTTTTCAACTCCTCCCTAAACATGAATCTGCTAGGAGACTAGAGTTCATTAATAACTCCTTCATCCAGCTTTTGCACCAACACCAACTAGTGATAAATACAACTAACTGTTGGGTGTGTGGGCTTATGCCTCACACAGCAGATAAAGGTATCCCTTATCTGATCCTGCCTTTCAGCCACAATGGTTCCGTGTGGGCATTCAGAACGATATTCATCTATGCACACTACCCCCTACGTTTTGCGGAAGACAACCCTAAGAAAAATGCTTTAGTTAAAGGTATCATAGACATGATGAAGGACAATATCTTCTACGAGACTATCCCCAGAGATGAGACAATACCATATATAGGATGGAACATGACCGGATATGAAGCCACAATGAGTGAGAAACAGCAAGCTAAGATATCTTCCCTGATTTGGGTTGTACCCCATCAGGGTCACCTGTGTCTGCAAGGTACTGGCAAGAATCCCCGAGCTCAGCTAGGGGAAAGCGTCTGCACTGAGACATATGTCTTCGCATCTCAGACCTCCCCTCCGCTATTGGCAGCTAAGGGTACCTATTTCATCTGCCATGATAGAGTCTTTACATGGTTGCCCCCTGACTTTTCGGGCACATGCTTCGTTTCGTTCCTGTTGCCCCCTACCTACACAGCAGCAGCAGATTACCACAAGACAAGGATAGTTAGAGGCGTCTTCAGTGAAGAAGACACTGCATGACAAGAATTTGGGGACTTTGTAAAGGGTTTTCTGCCGTTCTGGGGACAAATAGGTAACAGCAGGAGCATAAGGCAATTGATAAGAGTGGTTGAATCCACTGTGGCTGAAACCGCTGGTGCCCTTGGTAACTTGACTGCCGAGCTCCAGTCGGATCGTCTTATGACCCTTCAGAACAGGGTCGCATTAGATGTCATACTTGCAGACCGGGGTGGAGTATGTACATTGATCCAATCGAGTTGCTGTGTTTTTGTCCCAGATAACGCTCCAACAGTATACCAGGCCATCTCCAAATTGCATAGAATTTCCTAATCTATTCATTTAGATAGAGGAGATTGGTCATTAATGGAACGGTTCTGGGAACTGATATCAGCATGGGGATGGAAGATACTGATGGTCATTGGGATGATCTTGGCCATTCTTTTCCTGTTCTGTCTATGCGTGCAGTGTTCTCCTGCGATATGTGGCCTCTGTGTTACATCATGCATAAGGAAACCTGCACCAAGAGACGAGCTAAATACTAGGATGATGTTACAGCAACATCTCAACGACTTTAGAAACATAGACCTGGACTCAGATTAGCATGAGAATAGGTTTATTGCCTATGTAAGGGCAAAAGGAGGGTTTGTGGTTCTAAAAATTCTGGACCCATGTAATTTACTTTGCCACAGCAGTACGATTTTAGTATCAAAAGACCGATAATGACTAGTACACTAAGCATGAGCATTTTCGCTCAATTCCAGCAGCGTTTTCACCTCGAAATCGCCATTTTCGTCCTGCACTCGTGGCTCCCATTTTATACACGGCAGCCATTTTTAAAAGTTGCCCTCACATAGGCTTATAATACAGTCAGATTTGATTCCAAGGACACGTACACCTTGATTGACTTTTCTCTGACATGGGCAAGCTGGAACCATTGCCTCAGGCCAAACCTGTTTGGTCAGTCCCTCTCCCAGTGGCCGAATCAGATAGCATCAAGGCACACCATGCCATAAAACCCTTATTATCGCTCACACACCCTGCCTAATCTTGCTCACAACTGCACCTGCTCTTTTCTTCTCCTTACTTTACGAGGGGGAGGTGCCCGTTTTTATTGGGGGTCCACACTTATCTGATGTAAAATACTAGGCCTTGCCGGGTAATTTATTATGGGTTGGATGACATGAAAAATGAGGTTTCATCATGACACTGTTTTTTCATTTGTAGCGAAAACATGTGAATGACCAACCAAAATGTCAAGAATGTTTGCCTGAAGCTTAAAAAACTGTATATAAGGAAACCTGACTTTGCATTGAAACACGGTCTCCTGAGAACATACAAACCGTGCTGTTGTACTTCTAGGACGCTTGTTACTTGGTTGCAGCCAATAAATTCGATCTTTGACTTCACCTAGAAGACTCTGAGTTTCTGTGGTCTGAATCAGGAAAGTACCCAAGGTCTTTGGGTGTACCCTGGCACCACTGGGTTACCGGATCAGTACCGGTTCTGAAAAACCCAGTACCTCACTCTAATCAAGTAACTCAGGAAGTTGGGCCTTCTGAATATGTGTGATGTGGAAGCCGCAGGCACTCATCAACTCCCAATTTATGTGGGAAGAGGATATGAATCCACTATTGACTATATCTTTATGTCTCCACCTATGAAAAACCTGGTGACTGGGGGGGAGGTGATGGGGGAGAGTTTCAGTGATCACAATCCCCTTATAGTATCCTTTAAACTCCCTGGGGCCGTACGTAATTTAGGGTGAGGTAGGCCGGTAGTAGTGGAGATAAAGGACCAGGGTAGGCGGCTTGGATGGAAGCAAGTGGATTCCCTAAAAATTGTAGAAAGGATGGTGGGGAAAAATTGACATCTATTTATGGACACACTCTTGACGGAGGCCCCTAATCCTAAGACTGTTATGAATGCAATAACAATAGTAAATGCAGCAGTGAGAGACTGCCTTTTTTTAGTAAACAGCCAACCTAGTAAACGTAATTGTGGTTGGTACGATAAGATCTGCTATGATGCAAGGGCAAACCTGAAGATGGCCACTAAGAAACATCCGAGAGATTGGGTCCTCGTAAAGGAAGCTAGAATGAAATATAAGAGGGCCCTGAGGGATATCAAGATTAAACATAAAGATAAAGCCTGGGAAGAGTTAGAACGTGCCATAGCTCTGAAGGATCCTGGCCTGTTCTAGAAAGTGGTAAATAGAGGTTCCTTTGGAACAGATACATCTGAGGGCCTTGGCTGTAACATCGCCCCGGAAGCATGGGTAACTCCCTTTTGTAGTATCTTTGAGGGTTCTCCCCTAAGAAATAACTGGGAGAATGAGTATGAGATGGCTCCCAACCTAGCAATTAGGTTTTTGCACCAGGAGGTTATGGATGCGATACAGAGTAGTGCGAGCAATAAAGCTCCGGGCCCAAACTCGATCCCTATGGACTTGTATAAAGCGAACCCCCAGTTATGGGCACCTGTTCTCTTAAATGTCCTTAATGCAGCAGTTACTGTGGGTATCCCTGCCTCTTGGAGACTGGCATGTATTGTCCCAGTGTTTAAAAAGGGCGACCGAAATGATCCTAAGTCCTACCACCGTATTTCTATACTGGACTCTTCGGTGAAGATTCTGGGACGGATTATTTTAAGGCGCCTGGAGTCCTGGATGACAGAGAATGATATCTTAAGCCGGGACCAGTATGGTTTTAGGGAAGGCCTTGGCACGCAAGACCAATGTCTCAACCTATTGATGCTGATCGGCAAATACATGCAGGCTAGGAAAGGTACGCTCTATCTTGCTTTTATGGATCTTAACTGTGCTTTTGATAAGGTGAACCGGTCTATATTATGGGAAAGATTAAATCAGCTAGGGCTGGATCCTAATATTGTAGAGTTGCTCCGATATTTACATTCTGGGACGGTTGCTAATGTGAGGGTGGGGTCGAATGGGGAATGCTCAGAGGCCTTTAAGCTTTCAAGGGGTGTACGCCAGGGGTGTGTTCTGGCTCCTACTTTGTTCCTTCTATATACAAATGGATTGTCTGATTTTCTGATGAAACATTGTAGGGATGTTCCAAAGGTGAATGGTACTGATATCCCTGTACTAACGTACGCGGATGACGCAGTCCTCATGGCCCGAACTATGAATGGTCTTCGGGAATCAGTTAGAGCTTATGCCTCCTTTACGTCAGCCTTGGGTTTAGAGGTCAATTTTAAGAAATCTCATTTTATGGTGTGTGGAAGACCCCTGAGCAGGGTAGGGGAGCTAAGGGTGGAGGATCAAATTATTAGTCGTTCCATACCTAGGGATTATTTGTGATGAAAAAGGATCTTGGAAACCTTGTATTGCCAGAAGTGGTGCGCTTTTTCATGCAGTAGTTGGCGCAACTTTTGACTTTGCTGTAAGGGTAGGTAGTAAACCCATCAAACCCTTGCTCGAAATTTGTAGGCGGAAATGCCTCCCCGTCCTGCTGTATGGTGCTGCACTTTGGGGGTATAGGGACTCCCGAGCCCTTACGGTGGAAGAAAATCGGTTATGTAGAAGGCTATTGGGAGTTGGACAAAATATCCCTGGTTTCAGCCTTCATTTGGAGCTGGAGCTTGAGTTTGTCCAGGACACTATTCAGTTGGCTCCCCTTCTGCTATGGATTTCAATTTGGACTAACGAACATGCCACTCTGAATAGGGATATCTTAAAGGATTGTCTGGCTTATGACAATGTAAAGAATATTCCCTGGTTGATGCACATAAGGAAGATCGCTCATGATTTGGGGCGGCCTGATTTGGTTGATTATCCTAAAGGCCTGACCAGTAGTGATAAGAAATGGGTAAAGAAGAATTTTTTAAAAATCCAGAAGAACAGGAGGGAGGGGGAGGCCTTAGGGAAAAAATAAATCAGGGATTTTATCATGCTAAAGATGTTGGTAGGTCCTGAGCGCTATCTCTTAGAGATAAAGGAGGTGAGGGAAAGGTCTCTCATAACCCGTTTCCGTTTGGGGATCATTAGAAGTAATTTGTGTTTCCCGTTAGGTCAGTATGGGGACAAATGTATTAGACTCTGCCCCTGTGATGGGGTGTCCCAACAGACCTTGCCCCATTTTACTTTGTTTTGTGTTTTTTATGCACCATTTAGAACTCGTTTTTTATTACCTCTCCTAAGGCCCAAGGGTTTTGTGCAATATTGTCCGGCTTTTATGTGGCTGCAGATGGCCTCAGATGTATTGGTGTGGAAGGGGCTGGGATCATTCCTGAAGGGAGCTATTACTTGGCGTAACAATGTAGAGTTTTTAGAATGAATCCTCCTATTTTATTGTTTCTATGTATGTGGTTATATATGTTTTTATTCCTGATGGGTGTTCTTATTATTTATGGTTTTATTGCTAATTTTAACAAATGTATTGAAGATTATTTATTGTAATGGATGATTTTTTTCATACCGAATAAAGTTATATATATAATCAATTCAAAACACTCCCATGACCTTGTAGTCATGAATAACCACACCAGTTTAGTAGAATTTTATGAGTTTTATTGCCTATTGTTTACAATTCTAAAAGCAGGTGCATCAATCTCAAAACCAAGAAACATAATAGCATAGTCACGATATGGCAACTTTGGTAAGATTTCATTAAGGCGAAAATCACAAACATCAGAACATAACATGGCGTGAACATAGATCAATTTAGCAGAGTGTTAATAACGCGTCAGTTCAACAAAGCATAGTTTCGGTCGTTTGTCTATGTGCGTCAGTTTAGTGAACACCTGTCCTAACCACTGATTAGCATTAGCATGTTGGGCTTCATGCAAAACAATTTAGAACACCAATTTGAAAAAACATCTAACTATGGTCTCTGTCAAAAGTAAGCAGTTGGTACCTAGAAAGGAAAAGCAAACAGACAAATCACAATTGTACTGTCATAGTTACCCTCCAAAGTTTAGTTGAGCGCACAGGCTCAGTCTTCGTCTTCAGGACCTCAGTCAAATCACCATCAGTCAGGACTCATCTCCGGGGCAAAAAGGGGCACCTCCCTCATAAGGAGGCAAAGTGTAAAATGGGCAAATCTAAGGACAGGGATGGTTCTAGGCGAACCAATAAGTCACCAAACAGAGTGACAAAGTTTCTGGGTAAAGTCAATAGCATTCCCTACCCACCTAAATGGCTCCCCGTGTCATGGGTTTTTATCCCTTTTTCATTGTACATTCCCCTAAAATCCTATTGGACATTTGTTATACCCCACTATCTTTAACCTATCAGAAAACACATTAGGTCACCTATCTTTCACCCCATATTATTTTACAAATCTCTCATTGGTTCTCCTAGTCGATGTCTTCAGAGGTGGCACGTCCGGTATGATTTCATCTTTCTGTAATTCTTTGTACATCTTTTGGTCAGTAGCTCCATTGTTTTCACTAGTTTGAATGACCTTGTACATTACATTAATCTACACTGTTTCATTTTGTTTTAATATCACCCTACAAGCAATGAAAAATGCATGGGAACAGATCTAGCATGGTTACATTTGTCTTCTGGTTTGAAGAAAACAAGAGGTTGTGTCCTTTTGCGAGTCAGCACACTGCAAGATAGGAAAATACATTTAATATGAGAGCCAAGCAGCTAAGCTTCGGCTCATGCTAACGTAAGACCTACAAGGATTTCAGCACAAATTCAATAATACAATTATTAATAATTAGTATAAACGTATTCAATATAATAATACATAAAACATTTTAATCATCATTATTAGTCCACGTATACATTGGCGGCCACTCCCCGTGGTCACATTTCAGGTGCACTTTTAAGCAAAATTACTATTACAGTTTCTATGTGGCATCATCACACATTAATTCATAGACATTTATGTTAATATAGATTATATAAGCTATGCTCTCTCAAGGTGATAAGATTACTTTACAAAGGCATGATAGTTCCAGCTATATTATGGCAATTTGGTCCTCTTGGACCCTTGAAAAGCAAAGATTGAGGTCGCTATGGAACCATGCAAATAAAAATCCAATATCGAGGAGAGGTCACAATGAAATCATGAAAAGAAGAATCCATTATTGAGGAGTTCGACGTGGTGTCAGCTTCCATCCTTGTTATGGAGAAGGTTTGTAAGTTCCAGAAAGTCTTAAAGTAAATCTTTTACCAGAATGAATCAACATCCTTTCCCCAGAGGGCTCCATTATGCCTGACATGGTGTACACGTCCCTATCTATTAAACTCAATAGATAACGATGATTTTGGTTGTCTATTTCTTAGCTATGGAATTTGTTACGTTTTTATTATGACTACTGACACCCGCATCTGATTGTCTTTAGTTTTTTGTCAATTTACTCAATATACATTTTTATTTGTTTACAAAGGTTATTTGGACACATTAAGTAATATGGGGTTCACAAAGGTAAATTCAGCAAAATAGGAGTTAAGGACCGCATTTCCTTCTTCATCCTGCCAAGTAGTAACAGGGAATCGTGTGAAGAACAAATCGTTTTGAGTGGGCAAATTTTACTGCAATGACTCTTCACTAAACAGGTGGGAAGAGGGCATTTCAAGGTTTGGTTTGCCCTGGAAGTTCGGGGTTGTCCACAATAATATGATTGCAGGCATTCCATATCTTCGACCTGACCAGTTTACATCCTCAAAATGGTTGGAGATTTGCACTAAGCCTGTATAACTCCTCTGCCGGAACCAGGGGATGGAAAGTAGAATGGATCACAAGAGAGCTCCATTTACCCTGTACGAACTTCTCCGCTATGGAGAATTCACTGTATCAGGCAGAAAGGGAGCCTTTATGAAAGTCTCCTGAAATTCTCAGAAAAACATCTGTAACCCTGCATCTGACACAGATTTCCAGGCATATTTCTGGAAATGTTTGTGAACTGCAAAAACATGAGGAAATGCTCCCAGGTGCAAATCTTTGCCTGTACTTCTAGTATTTTTACGAGTAAGACTCTATTTATCTTGACAGTGATTATATTTTAATGTTGGGTATGTAGAAAAACATCTTGCGTTAGTGTCACGCTACCAAGGGTGGTGTGAAGGAACTTCCCAATAGGCAGTGCACTTAGTATCATTCCGGGTTTCTGCAGCAGTTCAATGCACTGTAGCACTGAGTCTTTTCCATTGAGCACTCTGTAGCCCCTGAAACACTGTGTGGTACCAAAGGTTTACTGGCACCTGCACCCGTGTTCAGACTGAATGTTTGTTGTCAATGGGTAAAGGTGAGAGGAGCAGGAAGGCAGGGTACTGACTGTACGCTGCTCATCATTTCCCACAAAAGACTGCTGCGAGCTGGGCCAACAACCAGAAGGTTTTGGGAGTTTCATCAGCCTCCTCTTAATTTGTCAAGAGAAGGCCTTTTTGAGTTCTTTTGCACAGCACTCAATACAGCTCTGTTAAAGCTTACAGGTCCACTAAATTACTGATGGTGGCAGTAGAACCTGCCTCTTTTCTTCCTCATCTGTACGGTCCTCTTATGGAGCCCGAAGAGCAAACTTACAGAGGTAAGACCAGAAGGGTAATAATGCTGCAGCAAAGCACAACTAAGAAACTGGCAAGATTGGCATTTTTCTCTCAAATTTAATGTGGAGACTAATTAAAGAACCCCTCTCTAATCGAACAATGGCTAGGGCTCACAGAGTATGTACGAAATTGGGTTGTTGACTGTGAGGGATCGAAGCCCCACTCAAGAAACAACCACAGTCCTTATTGGGGCGAAACACAGAAAGTCACACATTAATATGTGCTTAAACCTCTGATAGCTTGGCACAAAGCAGTCATGCTTAACTTATAGGCAATGTATATTTGTGCAGCACACAAACAGTAATAAAGTTAAAATGCAATGCAAGAAAAATTCCAAACCAATTTAGAGTCATAGAGTAAATTTTAATAAATATAATGATAACAGAATGACGAAAACCCAATCACTTGAACCGGAGATATTTATTTTTAAAGTTTTTAGTGAAAATAGCTCCAAAAAGGAGAAAGTGACACTTGTGGTAATCTGGTCACTCTAATCCGGGAAAAGTAACAATTTCAGGTTGGCCATGGAGGAGCGCAGGGTGGAAATAGGGACCAAGTTAGTCCTGCTGATGAATTATCTTCTCAAGGCAATGTAAAGAGATTCATCATTAGAGGAGGATGTGAAGGAGAGGCTTTTGGTGCGAAGAGCAGATTGTGTTTTGCAGTCCAATGCTGCTCTAGCGCGAAGAGCTGATTGTCGCTGGTGCATTGCGTTGACGGCCGCTGCACTGCATGCTGTCATTCCTGTAATGTGAAGTGTAGGTTTTGCATTGCCTATTGTCATTACCAGTCACTGCCAGAATGAAGAGCAGGTCTAACCGGAGCTTCACATTGGTGGTCATCTTGAGTGGCAGAGTTTAAGCACAAATGGATTTGTTTACGGTCAGGAAAAACCCAAACTTCAAGATTTTTACCTTGTACTTCAGGAGGAGTTAACACTTATGCCAACTAAAGGTTCACAATCTGGGGAGCACCTGTTTGGGATCAGGACTCACTCCAGCAGAGGCCAGCAGAAGGGCTCAGGCAGTAACGGAGTGTTCTGATGAGAGGTTCTTAAAGTCCCACTTTTATACCTGATGCCAACCTCTGTGTGGGGGAATTGTAATTCTACTGAAATGTAACTTTAAGATAGCTGGACCTGCCTGATGAAAACAAGGCATCTAAAACAAAACTATCAACAAAGATTTTCCAACAAATGCATGAGTGTTTTATCTCTGACACATTCTCTTTGGCTTTCTCAACAGAAGAGGTCTTACATTGACATGGTTATTAACCTATTAACCTTTTGAAGGAGTTTCCATGAAGTTTGCTCTTTATTGCTCTAGCCTTTCTCGTGGTGGCAGGAAAAGGGATTCGTGGAACCCCTTTAATGTACCCATTAGTTCTTATTTTTGGCATATTAACAAGAGGGGGCATGTTGAATTTTGCTGCAGTCAGATTTACTATTCTAACTCAATTTTAATCAATAATAGGGAATGTGTTTGACTTTCCAAGTGTTAGATTTATTATTCCCACTCCAAAGAAAGCAAGAACAGGGAATGTGTTGGACTTAGGAGGCGGTTAGATTTATTATTCACATTACAATCTAACTAACATTGTTGAAACTATTGGACTTCATATAAATTAGATTAACTATTCCCACTCCAATGTAAACAAACACAGGATAAATCAGCTGAATTTGGAGGGGGTAGGTTTACTAATCCATTTCCAATCTAAACATAATTAGGGAAAGAGTTGGACTTTGGAGAAGTTAGAGTTACTATTCCTGCTCCAGCATATGCAAAAGATATAGAAAGTTTTGGAATTTTGACGGGCCAGATTTGCTGTTCCAATTCCTATCTGCATAACAGTAGGGAAAGTGTTGGACTTTGGATGGGTTAGCTTTACTGTTCGCAGTCCAATCTAAGCAAAAGTGGGAAAACATTGGACTTTGAGCGGGTTAGATTTACTATTCCAACTGAAATCAAAGCACTTGTAGTGTACGTGTGGGACTTTGGAAGCGTTACTTTTATTATTCCAATTACTAAACCTTTTAAAAAAAATACTTTTAAATACAGTACAGAAATTTAAAGCTATTTAAATTAGAAAAGGTATGAATTGTAGATGTATAAAATTAAAAGTAACGTAAAAAAGCAAATTTCATAATGCAATTAGAGAAATATAAAAAGTAAAAATATTTTAAATAAATACACTTCATACTTAATACCCACAAACCCAAACAAACCAAATAGCATTAGAAATGAAACCCTTTCAATATCACATTAGTTGTCAAAACAAAAATGTATAAAATTAAACAAATAATAATACAATTCATTTTATAAATAGAACTAAACGCACTGATCAACCAATTAACAATTAATAAAATACAAATTATTTAACACAGCAATAAATCAATTAATAACTTTCATAACTAATTGGCAACTAGACTTGTAATAAACCTAAATATCCATTATAAATTTAAAATGAAAATTACTAATAATTTCTCAGCCTAATCTCCCACAAACCCCAAAATCCGCTACTAAATAAAAAAACTGTAGAACATTTTTATAAAAACTTAACTCACAAACTATTCTAAAATATACAATAACAACTCATGAATTAAATAATAAACATAATTAGGGCCTAATCAGTTAATTATTTAATTAAAATAGACATAAAAAAACTGTAACTGTAATTTATATTTAAAACAATTTCCACCCTAATCCCCTACACAGCCATCAGCCTACTACTAAATTAAACATGACCATTAATTATCTTAAAAATAAAATTACACTTAAAAAATTAGAAATTTTACTGAAATAATTAAAATAACAAAGCATAACTTATATACCAACCTACAACTAAATTAAAAATTAGAAACTAAAATAAAAGTAACATGAAATTAGCATAAAAGTAGGAATTAACCTAAAAAATATTCAATTTATATACCAAAACACAACCAAATTAGGATTTTAGGAATTAAATATTAACAAATACATTTACCTATTTTAAAGTTACAAGCTATACTAAAATGATTCAATATGATAATAATATAAAGAACTACAAGTAGTATATTAACTTATATATATTAAAATATTTAAAAACAACATTTATTACAACTATACTAAGGTAAACGATTTATATACAATGATAGTTAAAACAAAGAATATTATGTCTTTAAAAAATATTGTTACCATCAATATTCTGATCAATAGCATTCTTGACTTGATGATGTTCTTGACAATGGGTAATGTCTTTACTCAGTATTTTGATACTCAACCCTCTGGACTCATCACTCACAACACTACCCTATGGCCCAGCTCCTTTGTACAGATTGCCTTTTTTTCTTTCTGTGTTTGTGGCTCTGTATATCTGTTTCCATTTCCAGGATCTATTTTCCTGAAATCTGACACTCATGCCTGCAAGCCTTCGATGTCATAAGACATGCATTTTATTACACCAATGCCAAATCCTCTCTGGGCTTTTCTTATACAATCATCACAGAAATAGAAAGAAATCCATTCATAATTATCTTCTACCTCCCTGTCTGCTCAGGACTCTTTTGTGGTCTAAATCTCTCCAAGATCATGTCCACATTTGGGACAAGAGGTGTCTTCTGAACCTGCTTGTCCATGGTTCAAGCATTAACTTTTATTCCATATTTCTCGGTAGCACCTTTTCCTCTTACTCTCCTTAATCTTGGTGGTACAATGACTAATTATTTCAAGTGTGCAAGTACTTTTGGGTAAAATTAAGACTCACAGAAGGTATTTCATGTGACATTATGCTTCCTGGCAACTTGATTTTGCTGCCCTTTTCCGAGAGTGCAAAATGCTTTCATCTGGGATTACTGTTTCTCTCTTTTACTGTCCCATTTCATTGGTCTGTGGCTAAAAATTAAAATAAAGAAATAAACATATAACCAAAGTGTGGTTTGATAAAGAGTGCTGGCAAATAAGTCTATATTGTTGTCAATGGTTAAAAGAAAAGCTTCTACTCTTAAAAATCAAATTCAGTCTTGCCATGGGAGAAATGTAATTAAGACGCTTCTACTCTTACAAATAAAATTCAGTGTGTCGTGGGAGGAATGTAATTGGTAGCATCTTAAAACTCGAGCCAAAATCCATGATGAGAGATCGTTTTGGCTTTTATATACTAAGGACAATTATAGTGTTTCTACAGCTCAGGAGACCTGTATCACTGAAGATAAATTGTATGTCCAGCAGTATATTATCTCATCTTGGATTCTATCACTCATCACTTGTTACCTTGCAGATAATGATCCCTTATTTTGATGACCTGAATAAAAGAGCCACAACATCTTTTGTGTTAGTGGATGTTCTTCAATAAATATTTTTATAAAAATATGGGAAGGTGCTTAGTCTTAATACTATTTCAATAGACATGAATAAACATAACATTGAGAAATGAGGACTCCATATTCTGATATTTTAGAAAACATTAGTAGTGGGTACATCACTTCCAAACACATTGTTAAGATCTGCGATTTTTAAAAAGGTTTTGTATTATGACCCTACTAGCTATCCTCTTAATAGTCTTATTGATGTCATACAAAAAATCTATGGGACACTTCTCCTTCACAAAATAGAGGAATGGAAGAAGTAGTGGCATTTCTCAAGAATTGTACCTTGTTCATTTGATTTTTTACGGAGCAATTTCTTCCGTTTGTATTAACACTTCTGAATGCCTCACTAAAAAAAATGAATTGGTGCTGGGAAAAACAACATTTCAGTTGTTTTATTTTGATTCCATATACTAAAAATAACAGTTATTATCAACAGCACAGCTTTATTGCATTACCAACAGTGACACTTAACAAATGCAATCAAAGTGGTTAACCCCCTACACAACATAACCTCAAGCCATGTACCCTAGACCCTTTGCTCACTGTCCCAGACGATTCAACTTTTTACATAGTGCTCTGCGCCCTTAACTCTACACCAGTTGCCTCTATCCTCTTACACATAGTACCCTATACTCTAACCCTATGAGCCTCATTACGAGTTTGGAGGTCTGACGGTATGATCGCCGTGGTGGCGGCTGCCAAAAGACCACCAGGTTGGCAGGCACCACAAGTTGCACAGCCAAGCCCGCCAAAAGACATCCAAAATTCCCAACCCGGCAGGACTCTTGTCCCACCACCAGCTCCGCCAGCCTGGCAAAATACCTCAAACCTTATTACGACCCACAAATCACGTTAGCAGTTCTTCCATAGCGGAACCCCAGTGGTGCGAACCGCGGCGGTCACATCAGTAATACACCACACCACATTGGATAGTTTGAAAACCCCACACCTGACACACATCAGCACACCAACACACCTACGCACTGCACTATAAAACACACCCCTTCACACCGCACAATCCTTTGCAACCAGAACGCCATACACCATGAGATAGAGGCCACACAAAAATATTTATCGGCTATAGATTAGGCACCCTTACACACTTCACAAAGCACTCATCCCACACCTGCACAACACACTCGACACATACATTGATACTCCACACATTCAACACCACCGGCCAACAACTCACATCACAGCACCCGCACCTCAACACCACTGATTCACCTAATTATTTTATTCATCCTCACCGTCTCATCCACCAGTACCATGTCCCCACAAAAACATCTTGGTTTCACAGATGATGAATTGAGGGTCATGGTGGAGAAAATTATCAGAGCAGAGCCACAACTATTTGGAGCACAAGTCCAGCAAACATCTATAGCCAGGATTATTTACCTGTGGCAAAGATTATTTGACAGGGCCAATTCTGTAGGCAGCTACCCACGCACAAGGAAGGACATCAGGAAGAGGTGGAATGACCTCAGGGGGGAAGGTAGGTTCCATAGCCACCAGGCACCAGCTGGTGGTCCTCAAGACTGGCAGTGTGTCCCTACCTCCTCCCCCACAATTCACATCATGGGAGGAGAAGGTCTTGGACACCCTGTATCCTGAGGGCTTGACAGGAATACGTGGGGAAGTGGAGTCGGGTAAGTCACAATACAACAGCTATCGCCAAACAGCATTGTCCCGCATGCTCACTGATCACCTTTGGCCACCTTAACAGCAAACCCACTCACCACCCCTGTGTCCAAATGTACAAATACCCTTCTCTGGCATACCACATTTCAAATAAACTGACATGGGGGCACTCTATCTGTGTATGACATGGGTAGTACAGGAACTGACAGCACTACAGCTCCCAGCATGCACTGTTCTACCGTTAAGGAAACCAGAACTTTGTACTACTAGTTAAATAGCCTTGCATGTGAAACTAACAATCAATTCAACCCACCTGACTCTTGCACTATTGTGCAGTCCATGGCAAAGACAGCGATGTTATGGCCATCTGCCAGTACTATTAAAAGCAACACACATCTATAGATGTGTTCCCTACTAAACTGGTCTTTAAATCAACATCCAAACAATGTCATGTACTAACCTCTGAGGGGGTGGGGGTGCACCAATATAGGAAGTTGGGTTTACTTGGAGTACACCCATACAGAGGCCCAGGAATAATGGGTACACTTATATGTTTGTCCAGCTCTGTTAACATAGTATGTTGTGCAGCTGTCAGTTGACACAATGATCCTATAGACCTAACTTGGAGATCACTTCAAAATGTCAAGTTAACAATCAGATAGGTTATGAGTCAATGAACAGTCATCTACCCACCAAGATACTCCAACATCCTGTAGCATGGTGTATGCAATTAGCAACTTCTCTGTCCCATATAGGCCTAGCCCAGATGTGGAAGCAGGTGTCATTGTCATATCAGGGGATCAAGTAAAGGCCTTGTGTGCATGTGTTGGACCTGACCCTTTTACAGGGTCATTCCCCAGACTTTTTGCCGTTTGCCTCCTTATTTTTCTGACCTTTGTTGGCTGACGTTATGACTCTGAGCACTTTTTCACTGCTAACCAGTGCTAAAGTGCATGCGCTTTCCCTCGTAAAATTGGTATGATTGGCTTATACCCAATTGGCATATTTAATTCACCTTTGAGTCCTTGTAAAGTGGTATCCCTGTACCCAGGGCCTGTAAATTAATTGCTACTAGTGGGTCTGCAGTGCTGCTTGTGCCACCCACTGAAGTAGCCTTTCAAACCTATCTCAGGCCTGCTAGCACTGGGCCTGTGTGCGCAGTTTTCTGCCACAGGGACCTGGCATCTAAATTTACTTGCCAGGCCCAGAACTCCCCTTCTACTACATGTAAGTCACCCCTAAGGTAAGCCTTAGCTAGCCCTATCCGCAGGGTGCCATGTATATAGAAGGCAGGACATGTGCCAGGTGGCGTGGCCTGTCCTGGTAGCGACAAACAGCCTACCTTGGTGTCTCACTGCTGTGAGTGCTGCCTTCTCATAGGATTACATTAGAAATGCCCTGCCTTAGGTGTAAGGGGTATTGTCTGATTTATGAGGGGTAGCGTAGGCATGTTTAGTTTAGTATGGTTGTGATAAAAATTCTGCTTATAGGTGTAAGTGTATTTTTTAATACTATTACAGAAATGGCACTTCTAGAAAGTGTGCATTTATCTGTGCTTATGACTCTGGTGTTTTTGCAGCTTGACTCCAATCCACGTCTGGGCAGAAAGACAGTTGGGGCTTTGTGCATACTTTTCAGACAGCCTATACACAGGGAGGCTGGAGGTGTCACAGAGGTGTATCTACATATTGTATAGTCTTCATGGGCTGAGAGAAGGGAGAGGGGGGCATACCTGCATTTGTAAAGGCTGTGCCCTGGCCTCGCACAATAGGGTTGTTTACCCCCCACTGATGTTCGGAGCCTGTGCTGGAGGAGAGAAGGGGCACTTTCAGAACTAGTTGTAACTGGTTGGAACCCCCTCTCCACCTCATTGTAAGAGTCACTGCAAACTGAGTATAAGAACAGGGGAATTTTCCCACGATTTGGACATTCTTAAACCTTGAAGAAGCTTCCCTGAAACTGGACACTAGATGCTGCTGAAAGGACTCACCAGGATCCACCTTGGACTGCTGCTGCTGTGCTGACCTGTGACCTGCCCAGTCACTAGGAGGAACTGCCACCATCTGCAACCCTTGTGCTGTCCTGTAGCTGGGTCCGCCAGCCCTGTGATCCTTTTTACTTCTGTCCCCATGGGCAGGGTGCTGTGGCCCCTGACCCCTGCAACAATGCCCTCCATGAAGGAGTGCTGCTGTGAGGAAAGAAAGCGCCTGAAAGCGCGCTTCCTGGTGACCCTTGCGCCTCCTGCGCACAATTGTGTGAAATAAGTTCATCGTTGCGACCCAGGCTCATAGAACTATCCTACCGCTGTGAAAAGTGCTCTATGGGTGCTCTCTGGTTGCCAATAACAGTGCTGCTGTCCAGGAGACTGCCTTTCTTCAGCGCGATTGTCGCGCTGCCTTTGGGACCCCAGGGACACTTTTAATTCATGGAAAGGAGCGAGCGTGCTCCCATTGTGACCCCCGGGGGAATCGCGTTCTGAGGAGTGCACCGGGGCACACCTCAGTACCTACTTGTGTGCTGCCTTCCTCGCAGATGGGGGAAGGCAACAGAGTGGCTCGCGCACCGTGTCGGGTGCGGCCACGTTTGTAAGCAAAGGGGAAGCCTCATCGGAGAGGTTCCCCCAAGCCCTTGGAAGGTGCTGAAAGGCACCCTCATTGGAGGTCCCGGAGCCGCCGAGCCTCACTCCCTGTTTGCCCAGCCTGGTCTGTGTGAAACAGAGAAGGGAAGCCTTACCGGAGGCCTCTTCCTTTAGCCCCCATTGCTTTGTTGGGCTGCCTTTGCCCCTCCCTTGGAGGTAGGGCCAGTGGAGGCCCCCACAGAAATCATGGGCCCCAGGAGGGGCCCGTTAAGTACATCAGCATGGAAAGGACACCAGAGACTGCCACTACCACTCTGGATAAAGCTCTCAGTGGTGAGTACACCCCTGGATGTGTGGACATTGAGAATGAAGCTGACCCATCTGGGACACATGGTTAGTCAACAGCTGTGAGCCTCATCCTGCCCACATCAACTCATCCCGGCCCTGTTGCTTCAACATCACAGGCAAGCATTCGCCTCCAAACCTGTGTTCCAAGGACAGTGTCTACCATCTTGTGCCCCCCCAGTACAGGTACCTGAGTCTCCTGTTGTAAACCCAGAGAATGATGGAACTGGCACCAGTGGGAGTGGGCAAGCTGTCCCAGGGGCACAGGCATGTGGGGGTAGGGTGTGTGGGAGGAATAGGGGGGGCCAGATGATGGAGGCCCCTAGGTGTACAACTGGTCAGGACACCATGTCCCAAGTCTTGGGAGCTTATCAACATTCCCAAGGCATGATAGGCCAGGTACTTACCATTGTGGGGGAGATAAAGCAGCCGCAGAGGAACAACCACTGAGAAGTCATGCAGCAGTGACAGGCCTAAAATGTCCACTTGGCTTCCATTGCAGGGGTGCTGAGGGATATGAATACCGTACTGAGTAGGTTTAGTACACACTGGCTGGCCCCTTCCACCAGCAATGAGAAATCAGCCCCTTCTACATCTGTGGCTGCTAGTGGAATGGAGGACCTGCCAGGAAAAGGACATGCCCCAGACACTCGTGCCTCTGAAGCCTGAAGAACTCCCACACAAATGTGGACGTCCCACAAAACATCCAGGAGGAGCAGATGCCAAGACAAAAACCTCTGCCAGGAATTGAACCGCTACTAATTGGTACCCCTTGTGCAGCATATATACACCCTGTTGACTTTTCTGAAACCTATCTCCATTTTCCTATAGCACAAGAACATTGGACTTGTGTTTATAAATGTTGTAGCAGCTACCCGGATGATTTCAACCACCATGACAGAACTCTTCACAGTGTCCTTTCTTTTATATGTGATCCAATTCACTAACTTAGCTATGCACCCCCTGATAAATACCATTTAGCCACAGATCACGTTTGAGAGACATTTATCAACCACATATTACTGCCATCTATAACATCTTCTGCACAAAGAGGTTTCTCTCACATGTAAGACATTTGTAATGCTCCATCTCCCATGTACTGTCTAATCTTGGTAGAACTGCATTTACTAATAATGATAAACATAACTCTAATCATGTTAATTGAAATTTCCCACATACAGGTTGGAAGAATGCCAATGGTCACACAGTTCAGTACTGCAGCTCACTTTAGTGTATCAGCTTAGGTGACATACACTACCTCCCCACAGACTATAGACGTTATGGACTTCCCAATAGGCAAACATATTGTTTCGATGCATCATCAGCTAACGCCTTATCACATACCCATTCCATAGTTCCTAATTGACCATACACCATAACTCAGACATAGGTCAATTGAAATGCCCCCAGTCATGGAACCTTCCACTCACCATGGTCAGGTATCAGTAGGTATGCCACTCACCTATGTCAGTTTTGATACACATCCACAGTGGCCTGCAGTGAGGAAATACAGTGACAGCTACATGCAAGTTACTTTTTCCCAATACAAACCATTCTGTTTGAAGGTATGGATAGCATAGGATGACGTGTTAGAGCTAAATGAACACACACACATGGCACCTGTCAACACCAGAGCAGTACGCGCTCTATTGGCGACAAAAATGCAAAAACCCAGCACTCTCAAAACAACGTAATTTATGCATTGTGCTGATATGTTGTGGTTTAACCTTTTGCATTGCAGAGTTCAATCCTGAAAACTTATTTTTAATATGTTTACAAATACTGTTCCTTTGCAATGTATTGCTGCAGGTTTTCAGAGTGTGTTAGGGTGTGGCCCCTTTCCAGGACCCTCCAGAGACTTTCCCTGCAACATGCCTGGGCGTGGTTCTGGGCTGGGCCAAGACTCTATAAAAGAGAGCCAGCCCAACTCCCAGTGCTCACTATTCAGAGGTTCCGGTGCAGAGCAGAAGCTTCTTCCTGAGCTCCTGTCCTGGCAGCCTATTTGGATCTGCCCTCATCCTTCATTGGTGATCATTGTTCCAGGCGGTAAGACGGTGGTTGGACATTTCCCGACACCGTTATTGAGAATTTTCATACTCTTGGTTTAATTCTTAAATGAATAACAGATTACTTGCGCGCTGCCATTTTTTTACATTTATATGGTGGTTTGCAAAAAGACAGGACGCGCAATTCGTTTTATGGTGTTTGGACATTGTTGTCCATTGCGCGCTTCTATTTCTTGACATTTACATGATGTTTTATGAATTGGCAAGACGCGCAATTTCGTTTGGTGGCTTAAGAATCGGCAAAAGAAGCGCAATTTGTTTCATTGTACTTTGATCTTGTTATTTATTGTGAGCTGTTATTCCTTGACATTTATAGCGCGATTTACGAATCGGCAAGATGCGCGATTCGATTAATGAGGATTTGACTTTGATATTAATTGCGTGTTACCATTTCTTGGTATTTTACATGGTAACACTCGAATTGGCAAGACGCACGATTCTCTCCTTGAGTTTAATTCATGTTGTTTATTGTATGCCACTATTCTAAGATATTTATTATGTAATATTAGAGTTGAAAAGTTATGTGATTTGTTTCCTGAATCCATATTGTGTTATTCATGGTGCACAATCCTTTTATGGTGTTTACTATATATATATATATATATATATATATATATATATATATATTTATATTTATATCTGCAATATTCGCAATTTGTGTTGAAACATACAGTACACAGAAGGCCAGAGTTTCTAGATGCAATATTGTATGGTCTGAGTATACATTCTCAAAACAGGGTTTATATGACTGGTTTAAAATTTAGTCAGAATGTTTTTTCTGATTCTCATGTAAAGGAAAGTACTTGAATAAGAAAGTTTTCATTTAATTCATCTTGATTCCCCTGCAGGTATCTTGAAACTTAGTCATTTTAAACTTAACTCTTCGATTGTTCACGTTTTCAGAGTGACTAGGCTTATAATCATAGTTTAGTATTGATTTCAGGAGATATAATTTTCATATTGTGTGTTCTAACCTTTTTCTTACTACAGGTCTCCTTCCCAGCTGTTCCCTTCCTAATCCCCTCTTCCCCTCTTGAACTCTCTCAGTCTCTGTGATTTATCTATCAGAGTCTTGGAGCCGTTCAGTGGTGGACGTGTTGGGAACGTGCACAGACCCTGAGGATCTGGGGACTCTGACAGCACCGTTGAACAAACCTTCTATGCCTTACAGGTCTATTGAGTGGAATAGGACACTACCATCCCACTGTCATGAAAGTCTGGACATGGGACTCATGCACCACAAATCTCATTGCCTGACAATACCTGGTACAATCCATGTTCACTTCACTTGTTAGTCAACAAATTCCACCTGCCTGTGACACTGTCAGATATTACAAATGAGGATGAACTCATGAAGTAAAATTATAAATGACAAGCAAGGTATAGGCCACATGGAAACTAAAACATCATACAGCCAGTTCCTATATACAAGGGTGACTCAGTCTGTGCAATGTGAGACAATTAAGACTATGGTGATCAAAAGCCTGCACTCTACTCCATGTAACATTCTGCATGCACATCAGAGTTATGTGTTTTGAAGCGACTTATGACCTGCCTGATGATTAAACTAAGACCCTTATAAAGCATCCACAACCCCACAAACTTTAAGTGTAAGCACATAGCATTGCATACCTAAAGTCAGGTGAAGTACTGATTGATGAGATCTGCCCTGATGTCTCCAGCTTCATCCTCATCATTCTCATCCTCACTTGGCACATCTGCATCATCACCAACTGGAACTGCTGGCTCCCCCTCATCTGGTATAAATGGGATTTGACGCCTCAGGGCGAGGTTGTGGAGCATGTGGCAGGCAACAATAATTTGACATACTTTGGTGGGTGAGTAGAGGAGAGCTCCGCCAGACTTATCAATGCTACAGAATCTTGTCCTTCAGGAGCCCAAAAGTCAGCTCCATGACACGCCTTATCCTTCCATGGGCCTCATTGAAGTGGACTTCCCCTGGCGTGGTTGGGTGCCTCACTTGTATCAACAACTAGAGAGAGATCATGTGTAACCGGAGTCCCCTGTCAGGAAGAGTTTAGAAAGGCTAAAGGCTAACATAAGTAACAGACATCCACACATTAGTTTGCAGATAAAAGTTACAGACACACATGACATATGTGACTTACCAACCAGCCAGGCCCCCTCTGTGTAGTGTTGTGTCATCAGCAGTGGGATCTTGCTGTTCCGCATAATGAAGGAATCATGGACTGACCCAGGGCACCTTGCACAAACTTGTGAAATGTAGAGGTCAGCCAAACAGACCACTTGGACATTGATGGAGTGGACGTTCTTCCTGTTCCTCTACACCTGTTCATTGGCTTTTGGGGAAACCAAGGGAACATGGGTGCCATCTATGGCTCCAACCACATGTGGGATGTGCCCCAAGGCATACAAATCAGCCTTTACATGGACCAAATCTTCACATTGTGGAAATCTGATGTAGCTGTCCCGGTGTTTCAAAAATGCAGACAGTACAGCCTTCAAGATCAGACTGAACATAGGCTTAAACCTACCTGTAGCTAGGGCCACTGTATTTTGTAAGGGACCTGTGGTCAGGAAGTGCAGCACTGACATATGTTGTACAATGGGTGATATGCTATGGGGATTACGAATGGCAGACATCAGATTTGGCTCCATCTGATGAAAGAGATCTATGGTTGTATGCCTATCCAGGCGGTAGATCTGAATTACATGTCGCTCCTCTATGGTCTGCTGGTGTGCTAAGGGATGGTACACTGGAGGTTCTCTCACTCTTCTCAAGCCAGGGTAACTATGTGGGAGACAACCTGAATGTATATGTATCACTCGTTCTGTACGTCATAAGTGAGATCATACCTATGTCACATATCATGCTGTAAAATGCCACATGAAACTGTTGAAACATTGTACACTGAACATACCTAGCCAAATAATGGCTTATTACTGAATTCACATCCCCTTTTTTCTATCACATCTTAGAAATAGGAAAGCATGTCACTGACTGTCTATGTGATTAGTAACATGTAGCACATATATGGAACACATATACCATATGTCAGACTGTCATTGCTCTGCTGACTATGCTACTACAGTTACAATTCATAAAACACATCAGTTTGACATCCTGTACACAATTCATGCATATTGCAATATATTTGCTCAAAGCCAGCAGTGAACACAATGTCCCAAATATGTTTCAGATTTGTGATACAACTTTTTAATACATTTTTCACTCACATATGAGCCTTAAAATGGCAACTGCCTGACCTTCTGTGGACATTAGGAAGTGACCTAAGTCCGCGGGCGTCATGACGGTAGGTGGATACAACCGCTGTGGACATTGCCCTTGGAACACATTGTTACCTTAGGCGGCCTTGGACCAATAGCGATGTCAGCCAGCGGTGACACTTTTTTACGTGGTGGATATGGCTGCCATCTCATACTTCATCTCTCACTTGACTCCTAACACTGCTTCCAGCAAGACCTCCACAACCTGAGCTGCTGTGTACTGCCTCTGGCAGCAATCATGCCACATCTTACTGGTGATAGGGCCCCTTCTCTCCTGCGGAGCTTGAAAAACCTGTGGAGGAGGTCCTACCGTTGTATGAACAGCTCTATGGTGCACTATAAGAGTTAAGGGTGTGATGATGTCCAGGGAGTGTGGTGAATGAAGGATTGTGGTAAGATGTGTGGATAGATGGGCATGCACATATGTGTACAGATAGAGTTTGAGTCCTGAGACATAGGAGAGAGTGTGTGATGTATGTACCCTGACCCAACTGCAACCTGTCCTACATGATCAGTGAATGTGTTGTGAAAACTAATTGGATATATATATCATGTTTAGAGATATGCTTGTGGTCTGGTCACATGCTTGGTGCTGGATATGCATGGTGTATGCTTGTCTCATCATCACTCAGCGCCTGACTGCAGATGGTCATCCTTCATTGAAGGGGATGTTGAAGGCAGACTGTATATGGCTAGTTGCAGTAACTTGTATTTTCACCCTGCTTGTTATGGTATTGTGTATATGGACAAGACATTCTTTTCTTGTCTGTGTCATCCATGCAGGTCAACGGGTATCATAAAAAGGGGATTTGTGTGCCATCGCCAAGAAAGTGAGGGCCCTGGGGTTCCACAGCCGGAAGAGCACCTACTACAAGAAGTGCTAGGCCCGATAGACTGCAGAGGCCCAGCTGGGTATGTCATCCCAATGAGGACAGGGTGGCCATTAGACATTGACCCCTCTAATGACCCGCATATTGGCGGTGACCTACTCGGAGTTGGATGGGTGTTTGAGGGCAGCACAGCAGCCACAAGGGGGTAAGTACAGACTTGACACATTTTCATCCCGTTTAAAGGTTAGTGCATATGATGGTTTCAAAGCTGTGACAATGTGGTAAGTGCAAACAGTCAAGGATCTCCAAGGAACACATTGATGTACAGTCCCCAACATTGGAACACAGGTGTGCACAAATGGTATAGGGAAATATTCCTTTCTCATGGTGTTCTCTCTAGTATGTACCATTATACAGCTTTTCATACCCTGGTGGCTGTTCCTTTCCACCGACAGGTCAATACTCCCAATATCTTGATGTTAAGTTGCCCGGGTCTTTGCCCTCTGTCCATTCCAATGTCCCTTGATCCATGACTATGTGCAACATTGAGTGCAACATAGAGTCTCACAATTTGAAGTCATTCCAACTTTTCAAAAGGTTTCTGATGAGTGACGGCATCATATGAGGCTGTGATGTCCATCTGACATTTCACATGCTATACTTGCATGACTTTTTTCTGACCTGTTACAAAGTGAACCCCCTTGGTAAGTGAGGGATGTACATAGGCCTGTGGAATGTGTCATCTGAGTGGACATACTACCTGTTGGTAACCATGGAGGTATTGCTAGACTCCTATTGGATCCCATAAATTGGCGTAGCGGGTTTCAATGTTAGTACCATGTCCATGTTCTGTAGGTGGGCTATATAGCTATGTCCTTAGCCTTAGTGTTGTAGGCATGATAAATAGGCCAAGACAGATTATTGACAGTTACAATCTTAACTGGTTTCTGCCAACATCATGTCCACATTCGAAGGTTAGGCCATGAATCAACATCGAAAAGAGTTGTTAACATTCTTTCTTTTGCTATATTAGATATGTTTTGAGTCCTTGTTGTGTGGAAACCTGTTGTTTGCACTGACATCATTGTGGTGCAGGTGTGGTAGGTGGCATACACATGTGAGTGGTATAGTATGTATAGTCAGGCATTTGACTTCCATCATGGTGGGTGTACCTATCATGGTAGCCTCAGATGTGGTGCTTCTCTCTGATTTTTCGCCAAACAGTTGTAAGGCTTGTCATGACTGATGCATGTTTAGTGATGTTGCCACTCAGTCGTTGGGCTATTGCTGGAACTATTGCATGACACATTGCACTGTATGTCACATTCATGCACATGACAGGTGTCCATTTTCTTGACATAGTAAATACACTACCTGTTTTTGAATGTGAGTAAATGCTTTGAGCTTATTGGGCCCTTATATAAGTACTATACTTTATTTTCAGGAGGACAATGACTTAGATGACTTGGTCCACATAGTAGGTATCATCCTTTCCTACTTCACAATTGGTACATGTGTAGATGACATGTGTTCTGACTCTTTCATCTTCTAACATTTGGTTCAGCAAATTAGAGTAGTTGCATGTTTGTGTCTCCTTCACCGCAGGCACCTCTACCCCACCCCCAGTCAGCCCTGCTGCCCTCAATGAGGAGGCTATTGACCTCCTGAGGTCGATCTCTATGGGTTAGTCGACCATTGTGAATACCATCCAGGACTGGCACCTCAGACACAACAGAGTAATGCATTTCTGGAGGGCATTCACAGTGCACTGGCTGGCCTACAAAGATGATTTCAGGCTCTCGCCTCCACGCTGACGGCAGCCAGTCACCCGTTGTCTACTGTACCCCCTATATCTTCCCCTTCCCAATCCTAATCCCCCCTTCCCTGAACCAGCCAAAGCACACAAACAGATAGGCATGCATCCACCTCAACATCCACGGGTAGCACAGACAAACATAAGCACCACAAGACACACCACTGGCACCTGCAGACACCACACCAACTTTCACTGATTCAGCCACCACACCCATCCTACCCACAGACACCACTCCAGCCGACCTTTAGAAATCTACCTTAATCACCACACCTGCTGACACCACAACCGCAGACATGCCTACATGCAGCACATCCACCATACCTGCAGTCACCACCCCAACTGACAGCTACCGACCCACCACAGCATCCCCAGCACCTCCACCCCCGCTCAGCCCAAGACACATAAACACCCTCATTCAGCTACCCAACAGACACCCACCACCCACAAGCATACCTCAGACAAACATGCACCCAAGACATCCACACAAACACTTCAGACAACCACTCCCTCTCCCTCCACACCCAAATCCTTTTGATGTGACTGTCCCCATGTGTTCAAAAAACCTTTCCTCTCCAGATCTGACCTTTTCCTTACTCCTTCCTGACACCCCCTGACACCTTCCCTCCACAAGGCCATCCCTTCCAAAACCAAGGCCTCATCTACCCCTTGCCAGTACCCATGTCCCTCCCCCACAAAGAAGTCGACCCCCTTCCCAAGAGGACCCAACCCTCCCCAAGCCTAAACCCAACCCCCCAAGCCACATTCCAAACCACCCCCTCCCAAACCTAAGCCCAAACCACCCCCTCCGCCCTCGCCCCCCAGATCATCCCTGAGGTGCCTGCCTACCCTCTTGACTCCCCAACCTGTAGAGGTTAGATAGCAGTCAGGAGTCAGGTTGGGGCACCATATAGTGCCTGTGGTTCACCACTTTGTTTTAACTTTTAACTGCCCAATGGCCTTGAATTCTTCTATTTCATATTGATGCTAATATATTCAGACCAATCAGATGGTGGTTTACTGGTTACATCTTTGTCCTGCTTTTCCTTTCCTGTCATTGGTTGTGTGTGAGTATGTGTGTGTGTGGTGCTAGCGATACATGTATTGTCTGGGTGGTATGTGAAGAGTGAATTTGTCCCCCAGGGATAGGGTGGGTGTTGTGTGATGGGCATGTGTATTTTGCAGACATGTTGTTGTGATGGTATTGTGTGGTGTTTGTGTTGACAAGTGTTTGTTGTTGTGGTGTGTGACTTTGTGTACTTTGACTGTGTGAGTGTGCATGTATTGTACATTGTATGGTAGGTATGATATGCTATGTGTGTGATTTGTGTGTTGATTGCTAAGTTTTATGAGTGTATAATTGTGTGTGTTCGTTCCCTGTTGGTTGTACATTGTGTTGTATGTGTGATGAGTCCCTGGCCAGGGTTGGTTAAGCGTGCTTGTTTATGATGTTGTGGTTGTGGTGTTGTGCTGGTATGTTGTGTGGGATTATGTGAGACTGTGCCCGTGCTGTATTGTCATGCAGAATTGTGTGTGCTTTACATGTGGTGTGTGTGTGTGTGTGCTGGCTTCCGTGTGTGTGCTGTGTATGTGTCAGTGTCTTTGTTGTTGTATGTGAGTGTGCGTATCAGTGTACTGTTACATGTGAGTGTTGCCCTCACAGCCCCCTCCCTATGGTATGTTATGTAACAGTACAAAATTGGCACAAAATAAGTGTGTGGTTTCTGTGGGCGGCGGCGGCAAAGATACTGTTGTCGTTCGGCGAGCAGGAGCAGCAGGATGACATGTAGTAGTGGTTCCATGGAAGCTCCAGATGAGCATGACTTCTTGGAGGTGTCTGCTTTCATCCAGTTTGTTACCACCTGGGTTTCAGTGGTGGTCCGACCACAGTGTAAATGTTGGCGGTGTGCGACCTCGTAATAAGTCAGATGGCAACTTAGTCTTTGCTGGCCTGCTGGTGCCTTCATTTGTCTGTGGCAGTCTGGCCACACTGGCGGTGCCGGCGTTGCTTTGGCTGTATTCTGTTTGCATCACCGCCAGAGTCAGAATTTGGTGGTCCTCTCTACCAGCCTGTTGGTCGAGGAACGCCAAGATGGAGGTCCTCGGATAGCCAAACTCACAATGAGGCCCTATATCTTTAGCCCTTCACACCTTGGCCCATGTCCTTAAGCCCTATTCCTTCCACACAACCTTTAAACAGTTATCCCTATACCCTTAATCCTTACCTCTGTACCCATACATAGAATCCTTAACATTTAGGAGGTCAGTAAGACCACCAGAGTTGCAGTGGTCCGACCAGTTTGACGGCAATCTGACCACCACATTACTACCGTGATGGTTGCACCACTGTTGGACCGCCAGCACAGTCAGTTTCCCTCCCCATGAGGGGCTTGCAGTGCTGGCGGTCCTAATCGACCAGGACAGTGCCACCATGGGGATTACGACCCCCTCTCCTCCAGATTTTACAAGGCGGTAGTACTGCAATGTAAAGGCTGACGGAGACGGGGTGCAGGGGGCCTCAGGAGGGCCTCTGCACTGCCCATGCACTTGGCATGAGCAAGTAGGAGCCAGTGTCAATGTTGTAGGCTGTTCCCCGGTGGGCCAGCAGGAGGAAAAAACGTTTTCGCCCGCTGACACAGTGGAGAACTCCTAATGGGGCAACATAAACTGAATTCATAAACTGTAAACGTATATTTTTTTATGAAGATGGCAATACAGAAGGTATTGCACTATATATTCCTTAGTTAATTTTGTAAACTGGAGTGGTGCATGTAAAAGTTTCAGAGTTTTTATTTTAAATCCAACATAAATATTTATTAATTGACTTCTGAGAAGAATGTGAATATTTTTGGAAACTATGATAACCTTTTTTACTGTACATGAAACCTTCTCTCCCTTGAGAATAGTCTTAACTGCTCATCTTTGCCTACTTAAGGAGTCAAGAAAGTAAAGGTGATCAATTTGTCATGCCAGACTCAATACCTAGGCTCTGATTTCAATTGTAGGAGATATTTGTGATTTCTGTGCAAGCAAAATTTTGTGCAAGGAGGAGATTTACGACTTTTGTGATTTTCTCCTGACAGGACTCAGCAGACCTTGCCTGATGATTATTTTTTTTTGAGAAGCGAAAGGCCTAGAAAAAAGGGAAACATGAATAGTTTGGTTTGTTAAACAAACACCAATGTTTGCTAGTTATGCCTCATATCTAACTAATGATATTCCCAGGTAATTGTATTTATTAGTTGTGATCAATAATTCGCCCTTTTCCGACCTTAAAGGAAGCAGGGCTCTAGGCCACTGTTTCCCAAACTGTGGATCACGAGCAGATTTCGGTGGGTGGTGAAAGTCCAGGCAATAAAGAAATATGCCTTTAAATTCTGCATTTATCTTATCACATTTGTTGCGCTTCGAGACAGAGGTCAATGCGAGTCTATGTTCTCTGACAAGACTACTGCAGAAACATTCCCTCTCATCATGCTGTCAAAATCTAAACTATGGTCTGGGATAGCCTGTATTTCAACTGGAAGTGGCTCTGTGTTGGGATTGTACATTTTTGTTGTTGCAGTTTACTGGCATTGTTATGGTCGAGGCATATAAATGACCAAGGCTGGGCTTACTTTGCAGACAATGACTGGGAGACGTCTGTAAGTGACAGCTGGCTCCTCAGTAGAACTTGCCAACTAATCCAAACTACTGAAGGAAGGCAATTTCTGCGTGGCTACACCTATAACGAGAGCGATAAAAACTCATAATGTGATATTACTCTACCAGGACTTTAGACATTACAATCTACCTTGGGTCTCATAATATTACTGTCTCTGAAAGGTTTAAAAAATGTCTTTAAAATTCTGTGCTGCCCCAAGTCCACATTAGAAGCCAACAAGTTCATCATGATTAATGTTATGACCATGAATACCAGGGGAATAAATGGTGATAATTAGCCACTTGCTTGAAAATGTCAAGCGCTACTACTCATTTTTTTGGGGGGAGGGGCAGGGGGTGGATGCACACCCCTGTGTTTTTTTTAGGTTACATATTCTGAAGTATGTTTTTGGCTTGGTGCACAAAAAGCTAAATACTGCCTATGTTTAAAATGAAGGCCAAGGCACTTTTAGAAGCAGTAGCACGTATTATGCACTATATGACTTGGTGTCTTAGCAAGCATCTTTTTTCACAGAATGAATAAATGTTCTAATACGTGTTGGAGAGAACCTTTCCCTTTCCTATTGCTGAATTATTGCTTGCTTTCTTGTCATAGTTTTGAGCATACTCAGAGTGGACATTGTTGTCTGAATTTCCTTAATGTGCATAAGTAGAGTGGCAGCCAGTGCTTAATTTGCAAATAAAAGCGTGCCAGTGCACAAAGCCCTCCTCTTAAACACGCGTCCGCTGCAATTAAATGTGCGAACACGGAATACTGAGGCAGGGTAATCTAGAAGCCATCTCGAGCCTCTTCAATCAATTTAAAACCACTGCCTGCCCCTTCAGCTCACTCTTTCAGCTTTCTGCTTTCTCCCATTGTGACTCTTTCTCGTTTTTCTCTTCCTCCGTCTTTCCCATATGTGTCTTTTGCTCGCAGTAAATGCTTGAGGCAGAAAAATAAGTGCTGGCCCTCAAAAATAAGTGTTGGTGCTCCGCATGGGAAACAACAAGCACAAATTAAGCACTGGTGGAAGCTAAATGTTGAGAATATCATGGAGTGACCTTTTATGTGTTTTTTCTTTCCACTTTGGTATACCTGTGAACCATGATGCCAGCTAAATGCAATTGATAGCCCATGTGAAAACAGAAACGTCTGCATCTGACATCCTGCCATTTTTCCCTTGTACGTAAAGCTGGCAACAGTATGAAGAGTACATAGGGGCATATTTATCATGGTTTTGCTTCGCATTTGCACCATACAATGGGGTGCAAGGGTGATGCAAAACGTAAGTTAAATTTATCAATTCACACAAGACCATCTTGCTTGGCCCTGAGTGGCTACATAAATCTGGAGTACCACAAGAAAGCACCAACAGCTGCCTTGTGTTACTGTGCCCCAGGGAGGTGTTCCATGAGTGAAGCAGAGATGTTTCAACGCATCTAGCCATAGATTTTGACACATTTCCAGATTTACACACACTGGTAGACCTACGAATGCATGAGAATTGTATGCCTCCCCAACAAAGGTTCAACAAGGAGAAATATTTTATTTCTCCTTGTTGTTTCCTCTTTCTAAGTGTGCTGCATCCTGCAGCACACATAGAAAGAGGAAAATGCCTCTAAGAATTGTTTCATGTGCAGAAGGAGGTCCTTCCTGCACAAAATCAATACTGCACACAGCGCAGGCACCCTTTCACCATGACGCAAATGTGAGTGCATTGGCACAAGGCAGCATATTGTTTGACAGCACAAGGAAAGGACAGAAATGTGCTGTAACTTGTTAAATACAGCTTTACAAGTGGCTTGCTGCTCTGCACTGCATGAAATATTGATCAATCTGCCCCCCCCCCATTCGTTAGGGATCTCGGAAACAACAATTGCTGACCATTTGAGTGATCCCTGAGATCAAAAACCCTCATCGGCATTCCCATCCTTAACCCTAAGATGGTGGCCTCCTTTAGCCCTGTTAGCCTGAGCCGTAGCTGGTGTCAGATGTATAAGCGGTTCCTAGGTGCACCCAAGGGAGCTGCATACTGTCCGCCTTCTGTAAACAGACATCCAAAAGTTTGAGCTGTGTGTATTTTTGTCATTGCTGTCATAACCTATTCAAACATTAGTATACGTGGAATTAAAAAAGTAATTCGATAACATTATAGGAAATCTCTCTTCCTCTCATTTTCTTACTGCATGTCTTTTTTTAGCTTGTATGGAAGAAAAACACATTGTTAGCCCCTAGATGAGCACCCTTAGGTTTAGCATTAGCTAAATTCCAGAGGAAGAGGGCCCTTCTAATTTAGGCATCAAAATAAGAAGACAAAATAAAAACAGATATTGTAATATTGTAAGGCTGCACAGAACTTTGATTGGCAATGGATATCTCTCTTGCTCTCGGAATATAAGCTGAAGCTGCACAGCAGCTGAATGATCATCACTTGGATATGCATGGACCCAACTTGCAGTGGTGTATTCTAAGGGCTTGTTTCACACAAGTAACATACACTTGAGTAAATGTACTACTTTGGGGTATTTACAAAGTTTTAGTGTAGGTTTGTCATAAAAAGAAAAACTGTAGTAAGTCCAGCTCTACACATAGCCAACCACTTTACCATATGTACCTCCAGTTGGCTTGAAATGTCGAGTATATTTGGGTAAACATGAGACCAGATAGAAGTGGCCAGACAGGAGAAGGATGGTAAACTTTCTGTGTGGTGCATGGGGATGTGTTCCTAAAGAACAAAAGAGGAATAGGTTAATGGTTCACGCCATCCTGCTGTTCAGAGCATGAAGATAAAAGCCACCTGCCATCAGTCATTACAGCTCCAGGATACCCCCACGGGTGATAGTGCGCTTTATAAATACACATAGCATAACATCCTACACCCATTGACAACTAGGCTCATCTATTTTGACCTTGATCTAATCTCAGTGCAAGCAAGAGCAGATGCAGCTGGGCTGCCTGTATTTCAGGGGAACAGTCCAGCCACTCTAGTTAAAGTTGACATCTCATTCACGTCGTCAAATTGAACCAATCTTGATAAAACGTTCTTTACATTTATTCCCTTTTAGCAGGCAATATTTAGTGCAGATTGATGAGAGGGACCATGATGTGAATCGCCATTGATATCTTTCTGCATGAAGAACACAAAAACTGCTCAAAAAATTTTAGAAGCACAAAGTGCCTAGTTCCAATCAAGCCACTTCTTGGTTTAGGGAATGTTTGACCAGCAATTCTTTATTTCTGAGTTATTAAGCAAAAACAAATGCCCAGGGTGCATGCAACAGTGCTGTATATGTCCATTATTGTAAGTGCTCTCCAAATAATCCTCTGAGCACAGCAGCAGTTTAGGGCTTTGACATGTGCTTGATTTTACAGCTGTCCCAAATGATTGCAAATATTGTTGGCTGTAAGCATCACTGATCTTGACCATTAACATTAAAACCATATCGATATAGTGTTTGTTCGTACCCGCCACTCTGTCAAGATAACCAGAAAATAAAATACATCTAAAAATTTTGAGTGGAGACGGCCCCAGACCTCCTGTGCCATACCTACTACACCCATATGCATTTAACAAGTTAAATTGGTTTACAAAGTCAGATATGCTTGAACTTGTAATTCACGTCATCAAACCTGAAGTGGCTGAACCCCTTGTTCTGCAGTATCCAACTGTTACATCTACACTTAGACATACACTTCAAGAGTATTGTTGGGTTCTAACATCAAACGTACTGCAATGTTCGCAATCATAAAAAAATCAAAAAATCAAAGTAGGTGTAGGCAAAGCCCTAGCCCTGTTGGGCCAACTGTCGCACCTCACACACACGCACACGCCACATAATTTGTTGGTTTCAAAAGTTAGAACATATTCCAGTGTTCTCATTAGTAAGCCAATCACATGCACAGGTTCGTAACATTTGGTTAAAACACATCACAATAGTGTGCTTCAGTTTTGAGGAGATATGTTCGACATAAAAGATATACAAACACTATACATATAAATATGTCCAAATTAGCCTCATAATGCTGTATGATGTTTTAACACATATATAGGAGCTAAAGAAAATAAATTCGAACTGATGCTCTCCTCAGCCCTTACCGGAGCAAGCCATAAATCCATAAAAAACAACTACATTCTCTCAAAAGACGAAATAAAACAGTGGCTGCAGGACGAAACCTCAAAAGACATGGAAATAACAAGTTAAGATGCATCCCTAATCTTCTCTCCCATTCTGCCGCAGTAACTTAACTTCAGATCCCACAGACACTCTCTGGTGTATTATTGTAGGTGTTAACCTTTACCACACCTCATTAAACAATATAGAATATCAGAACTGACATTTTTAATGACTACTCATGGATGGAATCCAAATTTTGAAGCTCAAAATCTTGCAACACTACTGTACGATACCGAGAGCACTGGCATACAAGCAGCAAGTTATAACTTCCTATAACTTCTAATGCCCATACTACAAATCAATGAATCATGTCCTCAGTGACAGACGCTTTTAAAGGACACCAATATACTGCAAAACATGGTACATCGTTCTGCCTTAATGTAAGTGCCATAGGCTGTAATGCACTTGTGAGGCGGCAGAATATCCATCACGTTTGTGATGGAGTAACCTGCCTACCAAATTTTGGTGTTCAAAAACCAGTCATAGGTTGGCATCTAATGTTTGCACAATATACCGACATACAACAACAGATGGATTTTCTATCATGCACTGGCCTATCTATAAAAATAGTGAGATAATGAGTGATATCCCTTCATAGCCATAAAAACAAACCAGTCAGTTATGTGATCAATGTCAGGCATCATCCCAAAACACCAATACCTTTCCACACTATGGAACAATTCACTATCAGTCAAGTTATTACACTCAATCATACACACTCTTCAGTGCTCCTCTGTACACTGCACCGTCTCACACTCGCATGTCATTTTCACTTTTCACATGTGTCGACACAGAGCGAATTAGGGCTATATTAGTATCGGTCAACAGACAAAAAGTTTGAGGTAGTAATTTAACGTGTGAGTTTAGAACCTGATGTAGCGTTTAGTGGACGGGGTACTCTTTCACAAATGTGATGGCTATCCTGTCCTCCTCATTAAAAATGCCAAATGATATAATGTATTTGTAATAAGGCAGACAGGATACTGTTTGTGATGTAGTAACCCCAACCTTAATTTCCTGGAAAGTTTAGTTTTTTCAGTGATGTTTGTATAGATGAAGGTATGACTTAGGACCTGATCATGACTTTGGCTGTCTCAACATGGGACTGCCAAAGCCGCAGGGAGGACACCACCGCCATGGTGGTGATTCCCCCCAAGCATATTACAATGTTCCTGCTGGGCTGAGTGGCGGGAACATTGTAATACGCAGTTCCTGCTGGGTGGCCTGGCAGAAACTGTGCTACAATATTGGTCTTGGCTCCATTAGGGGAGTGGAGCCCAATATTGTAGCATTCTAGCACCGTTGGAATGCGCACTGTCTGCAAAGCAGACAGTACGCATTCGGACAGTGCTGGGCAGGGGGGCATTGGCATGGGCAGTTCAGAGGGCCCCCTGTGGCCCCTGGCACTGGCTTGCCATCAGCCTTTCCATAGTGGGGTCCCCACCATGGAAAGGCTGGCAGAAAGTTGAGCTGTAATCAGCCAGGCGGCGCTGACTTCAGTGCCGCCCTGGCTGACTACAACTCAGGCTGCTGTCACCACATCTGGAACAATATACTTGGCAGGGATGACGGTATTTTGGTGGGTCCACCCACCAGGGTTGTAATGTGGTGGTCCAACTGGCTGGAGTGCTGCGGTCCCACCATCACCGCAAGTGTGGTGGTCCTCGGACCACCACACTTATAATTAGGCCCCTATTCCGGTGATAGCGCTCCACATTGTTGAAAAAATATTTTCTGAAATGCTGCCCTCAAGTTACAGGTGTATGATAATGACATGTGTGTCTACATGCTTTGTATGTCTAAGTTGGTAAAACGCGGGCCTGTTGCTTCTAAACAAATGGTCACGTTGCCTTTTATGGGAATATTTTATTCCGAAAGGAAATATGCACGTGCTAAAATTCTAAAAAAAAGGATAACTGCCTTTTTGATGGATGGAATGCTGGATGTGCTATAAAACGCAGAAACTTACAATGCAGGGCATGGGTTCCGCCAAACATAAATTATTTAGCAGTCACTCTCCATTTTGTAGGCTTAATTGCATTTTGCGGAACGTTACCCTGGACAGGGGTGTTTTTATCGCTTCCCCTACACAGTGCAGAAGATCAGTGTAGAAGAGAGGACGGGAAGAAGATGCAGCGCGAGACTGACAGGTTTCTAAATGGATGGCTTGTTGAACAGATGACCTGACTGCACGCTATAAGCCCGGTCAATCAGGGAACAGTGGCCTTTATAAAGAAAGAAACACATTAGATCTTTTTCCCAAGGATGCAAGCAGTAGGACATAAATCTGCCATGATTGAGATATCAGATTGATTGGTTAGCAAGAAGGAAGCAGCCTCAGCCAAAGGGCAGTGCAGCCTGAGAAATGTGGGGTGTTATTCTTCAGTAACAACCTGATGTAGCAGCCTCAAGGTGATTCAAATCAAAGGCTGCCTGTTAAATCGTTTTCACGGGTGATGCTGATTTACATTTAATTCCAGGGCGAGAGATAGGGTTTGAAATATTAAACTGGTAATCTGCGCAGGGTGCTTACAATTGGATACTTTTAAATGTGAAACACTATGTTCAGCTTTGTTCTCCTCATTTATTCATCCTCGTCCTCATGCAGGTGTACTCTTCTACTGTGTGCACAGAATCAGGGACACATTAAGAAGGAACAATTCATTTACTTGGTAATGTACATAGAATTTCATAAAACTCTCGCTGGTTCATGAATATAAGTAGCATTAACACTCAAATAGTATTTATCTTTCTTTAAAACTGATTTTGTGTTAATTAATCCAAATGCAAAAACTGCATCACTACCTCAGAAATAAGGTAATAAATATTCAATGGCATTTCTATTTCTGTAAGGATTTATAAGCAAGAAAGTATCGGTAATGCAATTTCCTGTGGGATATTGACATTTTTGTGCATGGAATGAAACATGCCTACCAAATGCATACATGCAAAATTCTAAATAGCTATTGTACATAGTAAGCACGGATGTTGTGCCAAACATGGATATCTATATAGTCTTGTATAAGACCTTACTTTGAGCACCCTATGGGTTAATACCAAGTTGAATAAGGGTGAACCACCACCCAGTGCCTTCAATTCTGGACCATGTTGAGTATATGTGCATGCTAGACACAATGCATGGACCCAGGCGGTGCAATGTGCACATCATTCAGATGTGCATCATACCCTTTAGCTTCAGGCAGTGACCAGATCAGGCACATGGTACTCATAGCCTAAAGCCTTGAGAGTAAACTGGCTGTATGACTCATACAAACACTTGTTGCCCATTCACCTTTTGTTGCTGACCATGGCACTCATGATGAGGTGTTAAAAAAGCACATTAGTATTCCTGTACCCAAAGTTAGAAAACTAGAAAAATAGGATATCTTCACTCAAACCCAAAAGCTGGTGTGGTTTGCATAATTTAACAAGTGATACACCCCAGGAGTTCAGCCCCTAAGTGGGATTATGTGACCAGGACAATTATGTGACTCATAAGATATGATGCAGCAGCTTCTCACCTGAAATGACATTACCAATTACTCCTGACTCATAAGTGACATCACCTGCACATTCTCCCCAGAGGTGATGTCACACCAGGAACCTAGAACAGGAAATGAGACACTCATAGTTCCAGAATGAAAGTCCCAATCTGAAAGTGACATTATCAAGCCTCATGTCCTAGAAGTGATGGTCCCCACAGACACCCTGACCTTGAAGTGATGTACTCACAGTAACAAGGCCCAAAAAGTTATTTTCACTGTCACAAGGCTGATTGTTGCAAAGGAGAACAGTGGGATGCAATATTAAGTTTAATAATGCTATCTCTGGCCAATAAACAGCTAGAATTTCAGTATTTTACTCTTTCTGATATTTATTTAAAGCCCATTCTTTGGTAAGGTTGTTTAATGTTAAGGAAGAGGCACTTTACCTTTTCCATCTCTAAAGCTTCTGGAGGTTAATTTGAATTAGCCTCCCACTGAACCCTTCTGAGTGCTTAACCCTGAATTAGGTGTGAAAAATTGCTCCCAGGGCACAGACAAAAGCTTGGGTGTGGGGAGTTGTTTCTGTTCCTCTGGGAGAATGACCATCTGGGCAATGCCAGGAACTTAATTAACTTCAAAGGCAGCATCCTTTTTACAGGCAGATGTCAGATAACACCTGCACAGGTCCCTTTTATTGTCTCCCCAGTCACTCAATCACAGTGGGGAGGGAACTGCTCCCAGAACTGGTTTGAGGTGATCAAGGGTTGCTCACTTCCCTGTCCACTCCTCTGTAATGAGCAGACAGGCTCTGCACAAGAGGAGGAAGGTTTCTCCATCTTGGATTTAGGCAGGAAAGGGCACTGCATTTTGTTGTTGTAGTACATGCAGGAAATGAGAACCCCCTGGGAACTTTTACCACTTTTGTTAGGGAGGGGCCAGGAGTGATCCACCCACAAGCCTGTGCCAGGCATGTACTTGACTTTCTCAGTACCCTCCTCAGAGCACAACTAGACCATTAGAAGACTTGAGAAGAGCGCCGAAGGACTTGACCTATTTTCCAGACAAAGACGTGGACTCCAAAGGTCATGAGTCTGCCCTACCGTTCAAAATACAGAGACATAACAAGCTACAATAGGCCTTTCCTGCAGCTGCCCAGCTGTCTAGGTCCAACGGGACCTGCCCTGGACCCTATGGGTGGCTTCTGCTGGAGTGAATCGTGACTTCCAAGTGATGTTCCTGAGGTCCTGGCACCATGGGCTCGTCAAATTGTACTCCTCTTCAGGTGCTGATTGAGTAGGTGCAGCTGCTGAGTGGGCTTCTTACCCCACAATCACATAGAGGGACAAATGTGAAATTATGAAGAGAGAAATCTACCAGAAAACATAGGACTACAATTGTGGTGGGATTACATGATGGTAAAGCAATGATTTGAAGGAAAAGCAAGGGCACTTACTTGCATAAGACAGGTGAGGTGCTCTGCCCTCTCTCTCCCGCTCTTTTTCGTGCTGTTCTGTTTACCACAGTAGTCACTATTTTGTTGGTCTCATCCAGGGCTGCAAGAGAACTTGCTACAGGACTTAGGGACTGTATGAATAGCTGCCCCTGTGGCTCGCTAGAGGTAGTTACCAGCAAGTCTGCCTGCAAACAGTTTCTCATTGCAGCAGCCATCGCTGAAATGGCAGAGTTAGACTTGATGGGTGATCGGCTAAGTAATGTCAATAGCTATGGCCACCTGCATAATGAAGTGCACCAAAGATCCCCCAGTCTTCACCCTGCCTTCACCCTGTTACATTGGTTGCAACGAGTTAGACAAATCTGAGCCTTGGAAGTGGTTCCTCAGTCAGTCTTGGCGGAGACAACACTGAAGGATTCCAGATTCAGCTGAAGAGCATGCAAGGAAATAAAGAGACTTGCAACAATGTTGCTATGGGTGAAGCACTGGAAAGAACTCTGGCGGCAAACAATGTTACTTTTTCTGTTATTGGTGCAAGAGATAGGAGGCATATGGTATTCCAAACCTGTGTGATACTTTGCCAATAATGGTTGTATCCTCTTTATGTAATACGAAGGAAGAAGATGAAAACAGAAAAGGAGTGATCTCAAGAGTGATACCAGCAGCAAGTCTGTACTGGTGACATCTACCATAATGCCAGGTAGGAAAGTTAATGATGACAATGACAGGTGTGCTCCCCCCGCCTTCTGAAGGCTCAAAATATATGAAAGTACATGAAATGGGAGTCAAAACACTGGAGTGAGGCCTAAATGTTCCAAAAATAGTTACCTTGACAAAATGGTGCACTGAGCCTTCTGGACCGAAAAATGGTGCTCTCAGTGTTCCGTACTGAATGAAAACGCACAACAAAGGGCAATGTTGCAAAAACAAAAACACACTCCAGACTGATCTTGCCCTTCTGGAAGCTGTAATAATAAAAAAAAAGGAGAGGTTTGCAAAAATATTTCTCTGGAAAACAGGGCAGGTAAAACATAAGTAATTCTCCACTGGCCATAACAAGCAAATTACAGAAGCTATGGGCGCTAAGTGTGAAGCCCGCCTAATAGAGCTGCCTCTAATACAATTTTTGACACAGGCTATAATGCAGGCTTGTTAGATGGGGCAACTGCAAAACTATAGTAACTATGCTTCACAAACAACAATAGAGATTAATCATAGTAATCATAGTACTGGCCTCCTGTTCAGTAATTGAGCAGTCATGTCATTCGGGTCAGCAGACAAGCGCCAACTCTGACTGAAATTTACCTTTTACACATATATGGGGAAAAGGTATACACGGAGGTATTGGGCATATACAAGGTCATATTATAGACATGGAGTAATGAACAGCAGCAACAGAAGATTTAAGTGCTCCAGCAAGGGATATGGTCACAGAGCAGGTGGCCATGTCACAAAATCCAAAACTTGAAGCTGACGCTTTGGAGAAACAACATAGACACAATAATTTGCACATTCTTGGTGTAAAAGAAGGTTTAGAAGGGAAAGATAGACATTTTTGTCCAATTGTTTAGAAAGTTATTCCCTGACCTACATGTCTGGGATTTTTTTTCTCATATATAGAGTGTGCATAGGACCCCTGTACAGAAAACGTTTCAAGCACAAAAACATGCTAAACCCAGAGCAGGAATGTTATCCTGAGACAAAAGATTTATGCCAAGGCAAAGCCTAATACTCCTGCCAGGTTGGCGACATATCATTCTTGTGAGATTGGACCTCTGCAGCCAAACATTTGAAAAACGATGGCAACTAAGTAAGTATATAATTCCTTACAAGATCGTTTGCTCTACAATCTATATGCAAGAATCGTGTAGATTCAAGAATAATATGAAGGGACAAACATGCTTTGCCAATAAGGAGAGAAAACTCAAGAATTTGATGAAAAAAAGGAAAGAGACTCCTGCTCACACAGAGGTAATTGTCATTAGCATGAGAGGAATACATTAGAGATACAAGGGCCTCCTAAAACAGAGTGAAATATGCTTAGTTGTAGCACTGGTAGAAGGAATTGAGGATATACTTAGTGTGAGAGGGTGAGGGGGTTAGCTGGCTCTATTGCTATTTGGAGTGGGCTACCAGCATAGATGAGATTAACTTCCCCTATTCAAGTATGTGGGGAAGGTGCAATTGGCAGGTACTGTGGGAAATAATCTAGAAAATGTAGAGGGAAAGGAAAGTGGATTAATATAGTGAAAGTAGTGAAGAAGAGCTATGCACAGCATAAGTTGAATACAGTTTCAGAATTGTGTATGCCAATTTCACAATTTTTCGACAAAATGAATATATGCAAGAATGTTTTAAATCAACTATGGCAGAATTAACTTTTGTTACATGAAATGTATAAGGCCTCAAGTTTCTAGGAAGTGCAGAGCGGTTAAGCAGATTTTGATACAGTATAAAGCAGATGTTATATGCTTTGCGGAAACACATATTGAGCAAGGGTTAGGCAAATTTGCTATACCATTTTTCTGCAAACAACACAATCAATACCACTTGTGGGGTAAAACAGGTTTTATGATCAAGATTATCCAAACTAAATCTGAGCCACAAGACAGATGAGTAATACTATAGATACAAGGTGAAAAATTGAATATAAATATTTCAGGGGGCTATGGGCTAAATGAAGATGATTTTAGAGTTTTTGACAGTTGTGTTCTTGAGTTAACAGGATGGATGGGAGAAATTATTCTGCTGGGTGATTTTAATTGCATATTGAATCATAAAATAGACATGAAAAATAGTAAGACTCCCTGGCGTATGGTCAAAGTCAGATACAGTTAAAAGGATCAGTGTACAATCAGAGATGGTTGATGTCTGGAGATATATGAAAACTAAGGACCCATGTTTCACATTTTCCTCTTGTGTACACAAGCAATAGTCAGGGGTTGGTTTGGTCTTGGTTACACATCAAATATTAATGGGTATGAAGATGTAATTGGGTCTAATGTTTTCTGATCACAATTTAACAGTGATAAGATCACATTAGATAAGACAGATTGTAGTAGGTAACCTATTAGATGGACATTTGATGGGTCCCACCTGAATGAAATAGAGTTTGTAAAATGCAAAATGAATACAATAACTGAATTTATTGATAACAAAAATAAGGTCAGCAAAACTTGTATGTGATGCATTAATTTATATATTTGAGGGCCTACCATACAATTTACTATCAAGAGAATCCAACAAGCCAGACTAAGGGCCTGATTACAAGTTTGGTGGCCTGTGCACCGCCATGGTGGTGGTCCGACCACCATCAGCTTGGCAGTCGGACCACAGAATTATGATGTTAGCAGTTCCATAGAGCAAAGGTCCCGCCTGCACCATCAGGCAGCAAAGACCGCCGCGGTGATGAGGCAGCCAGAACAGACCAACAGAGCCAGTGTTTCCACAGAATACATTATAATGTTACATACCCCCAGTGTGACCGTGGCGGTCCTACCACCAGGTCCCAGCTGACAGAAACAGAGAGTATAAAGGGAGCAACCCACCCTCAGGCAGTGTTACACATCCTGTGCCACCATGGAGCCCATCACACATCCTGCCACTGCTGCTACTCATTGAAGGAGCCCAAAATCCACGCTGCAGTGGATGCAACCGGCGGTAAAACAAAACACCTACCTGTGACATTAAGCTCAACAACTGATTGTCGCGCCGTCATCCACATGATATGGATCTCACACAACAGGCACCAAGTACACGTGACATTGTCTCCCCGGTCTCAGTCATTCCCCATGAATATTACATTCACATCCATTAAACACCACCTTTGGGCAGGTCACTGACACTGCTCCACCACACACCATAAAAGCACACATCTGATCATCTAAGTCTCAGGGACAGTGAAGTATACAGAACATTGTGTCACACCACAGCAACACCACAGCAACATCACACATAATTCAAACTGCACCCTCACATTGCACACATTGCATGGACTGTCATCATATTGAAGACACATATGTATGGAACACAACTACCCCTCCCATCAAACAGCCCTCCAATGGCCCCACAGATCACCCACATTGCAACACAGTGGAAGGTCAATGGGATGCACAATATTTTATGAGACTAATATCCAAAGCTCACAATGCAAACAATATCTGCACAATAGGGATTGGGGATCAGGAGCATTCCTGAAAGGATGCTGCCCTGGGACAAAGAACACTTTGCCCATGCCCCTAAAACAACATTTGTAGAGGAACTGGCCCTTCAGATATCTCAGGGACAAACAACAGTAGAGACAAGTGACATGCCTATCTGAATAATGTGTAAGTGCAAGTCATGAAAGCACATACAACAGTAACAGCATGGCCATACAGCTAGATGAAGTGGTTGCAAGGTAAACACATCAAAATGGGAACATGCTCAGTCAAATGAAAAGGAAGCTAGCACAACTGAACACCCTAAATGTGTGGACAAACAAAACTCGAGCTTCCATATATGAGACAAATGTACATTCCATAGCATGGGGACAAGTCTGACACCTATATGCTGACATTTGCCAACCCATAATGAAATACTTACCATAGCAAACAGAACACAATGCAGTGACACCCCAATCAGATTAACAAATAAATACCCATAGAGTGAACATCTACCTTTGTCTTGGGGACACGAGCACTGTTCCCAAAGTCAGATAGTGCATACAACAGCAAATGGATCATCAACCAGGGTGAAACACACACAACTGTAGGCATACAACACAAATCTGAATGCTTAAGAGCAAATGCCATTGGCCAGTCCATATATGTCCATGTACATTACTGTGCCCGCACTTGACTCCAATCACTGCCAGCGAACATCCACAGGAAGGGGTATTAACTGGGCAGGCAGGCACCTCAGGGATCATTCGTGGGTGGGGTGGGTCGGATTTTGAATGGGTGGGTTTGGGTTTGAGGGGGGTCTTTTTCTTTGGAGGGGTGGGCTTCTTCTTGGGGGGAGGGTTACGAGTGCTTGCAGAGGGGCATGGGTGACGGGGGAAGACTTGGATGTGAAAGGGATGGGTTGGGATGAGGGTGTGGGCCTGTTGAGTTTGCGAAGGGGTTTGAAGGAACAAAGGAAAGGGCAAGCTCAAAAAGGAAACTCTCCTTGTGAAAATGGGTAGGGTCATCAGAAAGGGTTGGGGATTTGGAGGTTGAAGGAGTGGACATCTTGTGTGTGGGTGTAGATGCCTTGGTTGCATGCATGTATGAGGTATGCTTGGATGGTGTTTGTTGAGTGTGTGAGTGTCAGTTTTTGAGTGTCTTGGGGGCTGGAAGGTGAAGGTGCTGGTTTATATGAGAGTGGTGTCTGTGAGTATGGTTGATGTGGTGGGTGTGTCTGTCTGTGTTTGGTTGGAGTCATGGGGTATGGTGGATGTCGTGGATGTGTTTGTGTGTGTTGGTGTGGTGTCTGTGGGTATGGTGAATGTCTTGGATGTGTTTGTGTGTGTTGTGCTGGTGTCTGGGTGTATGATGTCTGTTGTGTGCAGGTCCGTGGGGTGTGAGCTGTTGTCTGGATCTATGGTGGGTATGGTGGATGTGTCACTGGGTGTTGTGGTGGTGTCTGTGGGTATGTTGTATGTGGTGTGTGTTTCATTGGGTTGGTAGGGGTGTCTATGAGTGAATGTTGAGTGCCTGGGTGTTGGTGTGTCTTTTTGTGTTTGTGCTGATGTGTGCTGCTTGTGTGTTTTGAAGTGGGTGCGTGCGGATGTGTCTGTGTGCTTGGGACAGGTTGGGGAATAGGGAATTTGGACTGGGAAGAGGGAAGTGGAAGGGGAGAGTGGTGTGGGGGGGAGGTGGCTGCCATCATTGCGGAGGCCAGAGCCTGAAAAGATCTCTGTAGGCCAGAGAAGGTACTATGAATGCCTTCCAATAAAGCATTGGTCTGCTGAAGTTGGCTTGCCAACCCTTGGATGACATTCACAATGGCAGTCTGCCCTGCAGAGATACTCCTCAGGAGGTCAATAGCCTCCTCACTCAGGGCAGCAGGGTTAACAGGGACTGGGGCCAAAGTGCCTGGGACAAAGGAGATGCCCATCCTCTTGGTTGAGCGGGCACAGCCAACTGAGTGGGGAGCAACAGGGAGAGTGGCAATAGAAATGGGTATGGTGGACAATGATGGTACAGGAGCAGGTTCTGATGAGTCCACCACCACTAGGAAGTGGCCACTGGAGGTAGAATCCGATGACGAGGTTGATCCTGTCTCATCCGTGGCACTCCCCTCACCCTCTGGGCCACTGGGCCCCTCTGTGTTGGTGGTATCATGACTGGAGGTACCGTGGCCAGATGGTTCCCCGCTTGGTTGTGCCCAGTCTCCTTTGCTTGCCTCAGATGATGCTGCAAATAAAAAGAGGAAAAGGGTCACCACATGCTTCTTGAACAACAGCTGTGATTAGCAAACATTACCATGACATCAAGTATGCCCCAGCAACAAACCACATCAAAGTGGCTCCTACATGACCCTACCACATGCATGCATGTCACCTGAGCTCCCAACAGTTTCCCACAGGAAAATCAGGATCTCAGACAACTCCAATTGCATGGAAGAAGTTGTAAAACAGAGTATCCATTGAACAAGTAGGAGACCACATCACATTCAGGGCTTTGCGTCATGGAGCATACCTCAGTTACCTGTTGTCATACATTAGTAGGTCAATGGCAAGTTCATTCCCACAGATCCCACACAGGGTTATGAAGACATCTATTTGTCACATACACAATAACACAAGAATGAGAAATGATGTTCCAAAATCCTGGAATGTTGCTGACAGAAGTAAAGTAGCCTGAAGAAGGTGACATGGAAATACTCATGTCACACTGAAAACATAACAATATACACTTCACCGTGTGTACTTTGTTGTAATAAAGTCATGAATGTAGTACTAATGTTGCTACACATTTGGCATGGAAATGTACACTTTTGACAAAATGTGTTTTGTCAAGGAGATGTGCCTGTAAAATAGACAACTTAATGAATATGCAATCTTCAGGGAAATCACCACTACTGTCTGGCACCGCTGACATTGACATACTCTGATTGCATCAGTAGAAGCCTTAAGTCCTTTATTTGTTGGAGACACCCAGAGATTTGCAAGTATTTGTAGAAGGCCCTCAACATGCTGCCCAGTGGGAAGCTACGTCACTGTCTCTATTTTGGTCCTGCAAACCCAGATGTCTGTGGATGAATGGTTGTACCCAACCACATGTGATTCCAACATAACTGCAAGTCACTCCTTGATGCATGCCAATAGTCAGGTAAAAAACCTTCCCCATTACACATGTGAATTGCACATTTCAATGATGCCACATTGAAGGCATGGAAATGCACACTGTGTGTAAAACTCAAGTCCTACCTGTTTTGTCCCTAATTGTTACTGTAGTTGTACATTCCAAATGACATGCAGTGATGGGTGAGGGTATGTGTGATGCAACAATCAATGGCGACACACTGCTGTCTGTGGCACCACATGAAATGTAGCCACATTGTATATGTCCGATTCTAAACACATGTTGGCATGCACATATATGTGAGGGAATACAGAAATCATCCCATGAATACAGGTAGGCCATGCATGAAACAGCAGTGTACACATTTTGTCAACAGAGAAAGGGACACATGCTACCATGTAGACACAAGGAATGTTGACAACAGTCATGGCACATAAATAATGTCAATGGACATTGCCCACTTACCAAGGGGAAGTTTTGATCTGTAGCAGCAACCAAAGAACAATGTATGCTCTGTCACATGTATGATGGCCACACTAGTGAGGCACCAGCACTCATCACACACTGAGGACATGTGGCCTCTGGGGGGGGCAGATGCCAAATTACTTACTTGAGCAGTCATATGGCTGAGGACAGTGATCCATCACTTCTTTTTCTTTGGCCTGTAACACCGAGGAGTAGTGATCTGTTGCGCAGAATTTACACCCACTACAACAACAAACATTACTTGATTGATCAATATACTCAGCCATATGTTGTCCCAGGAGAACACTTTTTTTGTGGATTGTACCCAGTTGTGTCCTAGGTCCCCGGGCTAGTAGGCAAGGCACATCAGTATGCACCATATTACATTTCTACACAAACAGTTACTCATCTAGGTTGTCATACATGGCCCATCCCCAATCGTCAGGGGTATGGCAAAACCTCACACATCAACTTGGCTATGTGACAGGCAGGAATACGCCTTCTACTTACCCTTTTGTGGCTGATGTGCTCCCCTGAAATGCCCATCAAGGTCTGGGTACGCCACCGTCAGAATGGGGGCCATTGGGGGGTCATGGTCTGACATGCGCCCAGCCCATGATGGGAGGACAGCCCCAGCTGGAGCTCTGCATTCTTTCAGGCCCAGCATCTCAGATCCTCCCACCTCTTGAGACAGTGGGCGCTTTGCCGGCTCTGGACCCCCAGGGTCCGCACCTTCCAGGCAATGGCTCTCCAAATCTCCTTCTTCTGATGGGTGTTTACTTGGATGGATGCAAGAGGCAAAATAATTAATTACAAACACAGGTTCTTGCCCAAATGATGTGTAACACACATATCAGAAAAAAACAAGCAAAAAATTGTCAATCTGTCACCATAGCACATGTAAAGCACACATGTTAATAAGTACAGGGACACACATGTCAAAAAGTACTACACACTTTTCGATTCATCTGCAGACTAACCCATTACCCCGATCATGGCCTACAATAACTAAGCAAGCCTGCTGACGTCAGTTAGCCCATGCTTTAGCAACATGTGCTGTGATGTGAGCAACAATAAAACACTACACACCAATGTGCCTTCTGAAGGGTAAACTCCTTGGGCCTGACTGGACCAACACATTTATACTCTGGAAGACTGCTTTATTACATACGGTCCTCCTTACAGGCAAGAACCATAGTAAAGACCTCGCCCTTACACCTGAATGACAACGAAAGTGCTGGCATGGTGGGTACAGAAAGTGTCTTCCCTGTGCATGTGTGGACATATGGCCTACCAAATGCAGACTCATGCCACTTCAGGGTGGGTTTCTGTGGAATGTACCTGTTCCACAGAACACTCATTGGACATATGTTTATAAACTATGGAGATGACATCCAACATTCTAAGGTATGTAGGTCTACAGGGAGTTTGCACAGTGACACAGTTGCATAGTCACAGTGACTCTCCCACAGCTTGGGCTATTTCCCATATTGGGAGATACATTTGACAGGAACAAGTCTCTGCAGGCTGTGCATACAGAACCTACATGACACTCACATTTCCATCACTTCAATGCATGACAGTACATCATGTGGCCAACAGCAATGTGGCTTGTGGCTTGTGCTTCAACCTGAAGGGCACACTGAGCCATGACATGCCTCCCAGACAACAGTTTGGTAAGGCCAGATGTAGGGTGAAAGATCTGTGGCACAATACACATTACTTACAAGATCCTCAAATGACTCTGAGAAGAAGCTTACACAGCTCACGCTGTCATGCACACACATGTTGTCTAACATGTATAATATTCATAAACAAAGAAATGCCATTGGATGGCAGTAAAGTCTCCTTGCCTAGTTATGTGCATCCAACACAAAGAGGATCCAGGACCCCAAAAAACATCACGCAACACAATGTGAATATACACAACATATAGTACTGGTCACCAATACCTGCACCATGTACCATTGATACCACACAGACTGCAAAAACATGCACACATGAAGTCTAACTTGCACATGGAGGCACATTGTAGCCTGTGAGGAGGAAAAGGATGGTGTTGGACAGAGTCATTTGTGCCAATGACATACTTACCTGCTCCTCTGTTGAGCCATAGAGCTGTCCATACAGGGGAAGGACCTCACTCATAAGTCTCTCCAGCTCCTCTGGAGAGAAGGCAGGGGCCCTTTCACCTGCTGGATATGGCATGATGGCATGATTGCTCCCAGAGGTGGCACAGAACAACTGAAGTGGTGGAGGTTTTGCTTGCAGTAGTGCTAGGAGTCAAGTGACATAGACGTATGCCATGTATGCGGCCATCACTGCCAACGGACATAGCCATTGGACCGCGACCGCCACAGGCAACAACGTTAGCCTATGGCTGTGCCTGCCATGGTTGAAACCTCCTACCATGCGGATAACTTCTGCCGGCGGACTCAGGTGGATCCTGATGTCCAGTGGAGTAGGTCAAACATCTGCCATTTTGGTGGCTTGAAATCCTGTATATGGCCCTGTAAAATGCGTCTCAACACTATAAGTTTCATGTAATTAGAAACATCCTAAATCTGTCTTTTTGTGTAGGTCTCAGTACAAAACCACCAGTGAAGTGTGTTGCAGGAAACAGATGGCAAATGACGGCGGTTCATGGTCCACCACCGCCAACGGTATTTTTGGTGGTCGGAATATACAGTCATAATTCGAGGGGCAATTGTGTAGCAGATACTTTGGTGTTGGCCAAATCCATGTTGCGAACACGTGTTGACAACCATGGGGCTCACATTTGCCCCCTTGTTTAGTTGTCAGCTGTGATGTGCACTGGTTTCCATGTCTATCCAGTCAGAAATGCTTTGCCACATGATATTTTTGGCATTCATCATGTATGTTGCTGTGGACACTGACTAATGTTACAAATTATGTCTTGACACACATAGGTACCCTGGGAGAGGGAAGATTAAACAACCTCCTGTTTACTGTCCAGACTTTAGCCAATATGAAGGCTGACTTCTATGGTTTTGTCTTCCTCCCACATGTGGTAGGGACAATTGATGGCACACATGTTGGCTTGGTGCCATCGCAGGCCACTGAATAAGCCTATCGCAATAGAAAGAACATTCATTCCACCAACGTGCAAGTTGTCTGTTTGGTGGGTCTCTGCATCTCAAATGTGTGTGCCCTTATCCAGGATCAGCACATAGGCCCTCATTACGACCCTGGCGGGTGGGGGAGAAGTGGCGGTAATACCGCCAACAGGCCGGCGAAAAAAAAAATGGAATTATGACCATGGTGGTTTCCACCATGATCATCCGCCACTTCTCCACTCTGACCGCCAGGGCGGTGACGACCGCTGGGCTGGAGACTTCGGTCTCCAGTCCGGTGGCCGTCACAAGACCGCCGGCGGTATCAGGACCCTGCATACCGCCATGGATTTTGGGTAGTTTGTAACTGCCATGAAATCCATGGTGGTAGGCACTATCAGTGCCAGGGAATTGATTCCCTGGCACTGATAGGGGTCTCCCCCAACCCCCTCCCCTGAGTCCTCCCCCCACAACACTGATCCCTCTACCACCCCCCAAAGGTGTCAGGACCCCCCTTCTCACTCCCACCCCCACCCCAACATACACCCCTCCTCCCTACCCCCACCCCCAACATACACACCCCCACACCAACCCCCAACATACACACCCTCTTCCCCACCCCCAACATCAACATACACACCCCCCTACATGCACACAAACACTACAACACATACCAGCACACATACAGACATGCACACAGACCGACCTGCACACATTTCCCATACACACAACACACCCCCCGCATGCATACATGCACTCACACACCCCCTCTACATACTCACACGCACACCCCCATGCACGCACACAACACACAACGCCCCCCCAAACCCCTCCCCTAACGGACGATCACCTTACCTTGTCCGGTGATCCTCTGTGAGGGGAAGGGATCCATGGGGGCTGCTCCGCCGCTAGCTCCCCGTCACCAGAACACCACCACACACGAATCCTGGGTTGGGATTCAGTGGGCAGTGTTCTGATGACGGGCGGTGCAGGTGGAGCAGCCTCCACTTCCCCGCCGACTGCCAGTATGGCTGCCAGCAGTCATGATTCGCTGCGCGGAAAACCGCCTGCACTGGCGGTCTTCAGCACAGCGGTACCTCGACGGTCTTGGAAAAAGACCGCTGAGGTTGAAATGAGGGCCATAATTCCTTCATAATGCAGAACAGCACCATACCCTAGCTGATGTCACAACTGTAACCAGAGAGGGCCTGGTTGGTTGGTAAGTCACGTCTGTCCTAATTGTGTTTGAGCAATGTCAGGTGCTACAATCATGAAGTGATTGACTCATTGTTGCACTTTGTTAGACCTGGCATCCTTGGCGTGGTCTCCCCCATGTTTTGACTGTGTGCTGGACTCTGTTTTTGCTGTTTTTGGTACTCTGGGCACTTTACCGCTGCTGACCGGTGCTAAAGTACAAGTGCTCCCTGTGTAAAATTAACGAGTAATTGGCTTTTCCATGATTGGCATATTTGATTTACTAATAAGTCCCTAGTACAGTATAGGTGCCTGTAAATCAAATGCTACTAGTGGGCCTGCAGCACTGGTTGTGCCACCCACATGAGTAGCCCTGCAAACATGGCCCAGACCTGCCACTGCAATGGCTGTGTGTGCAGTTTTAACCTGTTAATTCGACCTTTGAAGTACACTCATTTTCCAGGCCCAAACCTTCCCTTTTTATACATGTAAGGCACCCACCAGGTAGGCCCTAGGTAGCTCCATGGGCAGGGTGCTATTTATGTTAAAAATGGGACCTTTACTGATGTGTTTTACATGTCCTAACAGTGAAATACTGCCAAATTTGTTTTTCTCTGTTGCAAGTCCTATCTCTCTCATAGGTTAACATGGGGTCTGCCTTTAAATAACATTTAAGTGCAGTTTCCCTTTGGGAGCAGAGAGAAATATGGAGATGTGTGTCTCTGAACTCACAATTTAAAAATACATCTTTTGTTTTTAAATTGTCAGTTTGAAAATGCAACTTTTAGAAGGTTGCATTTTCTTGCTTAAACCATTCTGTGACTCTGCCTGCTTATGTATTCCCTGTCTCGGTCAGACTGACAGTTGGGCTGTTTGTGAATCCCCTCTACACAGTGACACCAAGGGAGCTGGGGTGTAGCCTGCATATCCTGATGGACCATCTGAGCTAGAGTGGAGGGAGAAGAGGTCGCTTACACCTGACTGGGCTGTGCCTGCCCTCACACAATGAGGGCTCCAAGCTCCTGGCGGGAGTCTGGAGCCAAGCCTTGGCAAGCAGGATCTTGTGAACAACAGAGACTTTCCTTTGAAGTTTGCCTACTTCAAAGGCAGAAAGGGGTATATGTAGTGGACCCAAAACCCCAGATTTTCAGATCACTTCTGGAACCAAGAGGAACCTCTGTGAAGGAGAAGAGGTGAAGAATTGGAGGAGGAGTACTGCCCCTTTGCCTGTGACTGTGCTTTGCTGGGTTGTCCTGCAGTTGCTGCTTCTGCCTGAAAGAGGACAAAACTGGACTTTGTGGTATATTCCTGCTTGTGAAGAATCTCCAAGGGCTTGGACTGAGCTTGCCTCCTGTTTTGAAGTTTCAGGGCCATCAAAGACTTCCTCTGCCACCACCTGGACTCACTGTTGAGACTCCTGCCCTGCCAAGTGGTGCCTCGTACAGACCTTGGGCCCATGAGAGGAGATGTTGGCAGAACAAGGACTGAAGTCCATGCACAGAACACCATGCGGGAAAAATTTAGATGCACCACTTTCAACGTGGCTGAAAAACGACGCACAACCCGCTTTGCGGCTGAAAGATTGAAGCATCACAGCTGGAGAAATGACGAAAACACACACTTGCAGCTGCTGATAATGATACAAACCCCATGCAGTGAGGTTTTCCAACACCATGCGACCGGATTTCTCATGCATCATTGTTAGGTGTCAAAATCAATGCAAGCCTGCGCAGATCCGAGGTACCTATTCGGAAATCGTTGCGTCGCTCTCATGCAGGAGAGAAAAATGATGCATCGCCGACCTGACCGGACATGAAACAACTCACGGCCTCACTTGCGAGTAAGAAATCGATGCATCGCTGACTTTTACCGATGCACACTCGCCCATGCAGCTTTATTTTTGATGCAAACCAGGTACTGTGTCTAAAATCAACGTTTCCATTGTTTTCTATGGAGTAAGACTCTTTTTCTTTTAAAAATTAATATCTTGACGTGTGTATGTTGGATTTTTATTATTTTCATCTTGTTTGATTTAGACTAATATTACCTATTATTCTAAACTTGCTCTGGTGTCCTTTTTGTAGTGTTTTCACTGTTTTATTGTGTGTGTTGGTACAAATACTTTACACATTGCCTTTGAGATAAGCCTGAATGTCTGTGCCAAGTTACCAAGAGGGTAAGCAGGGGGTTATCTAAGTGTGTAACTGACTGCCAACCATAGACCCCATTTCTAACACACTTATGTCCCATTCCTTAACGGGAGACTCAACCTTTCTTGGTTGTTGATGCCGCTGAGGAATCCAACTGCCAGGGGAATTTCGCTTCATTGAGGCCCATGGAAGAACACAGTGGGCAGTAAAGCAGGCTGTTAGGTTTCTGAAGGCCAGATTTAGTTGTCTGGACAGGACTGGTGAAGTCCTCCTCTACTCACACAGGAAAGTGTGTCAGATCGCTGTGGCCTGCTGCCTGATCCACAACATCACCCTGCAAAGAAATATCCTGTACATCCCAGAGGAGGGGGAGCCTGCAGTGCCACCGGATAAAAATCCTGAAATGGAAACGGTGACAGCGGCGAAGAGGAAGGAGCTGAATTGCCATAAAATCTCATCCACAGATGCTTCTCATGAATGTAAGTATGTCATGCGATGTTGTGACTGTACAATGAACTGAAGTTGTGAGAATGTGTGAAGTTGATTTCTATTTTAAACAGCTAGTGAGCTGATACTCTGCAATAATCAGCCAAAGGCTGCTTGATAAGATACCTTTGACACATCCCAACCTTGATGATGTTGCTTTGTTTGTGTCAGCTTCCTTGCTATGTACTTTGTTTTCCAGATGTGTGTTATGTGACGTGTGTCATATGTATGGTTCCAATCCTATACTCCTTGTTTTGGTTGTTGTACAGGTACCTTTACCATGATATCTTCATGAGGGCATTTCAGATTTTTTACATTGGCAGGTCTGCAATGCTGTTCTGACATATGAAGAGGACATGGATTGGTCCAGGTAATGTAGATCACAGAGTTTGGGTGTATGAGACTGTTGGACCTGGCCCTTGTGGCAGGTTCATCCCCTGACTTATTGCCTAATTCCTCCTATTTATTCTGACCTCTTGTTGTTGGCTCTAGGACTCAGCACTTTATCACTGCTGATACAGGTGCTCTCCCATCTAAAGTTGGTATGATTGGCTTATACCTAATTGGCATATTTAATTTACATGTATGTCCTTGTACAGTGGTATCTCTCTACCCAGGGCCTGTAAATTAAACGCTACCAGTGGGCCTGCAGCACTGCCTGCGCCACCCACTGAAGTAGCCTTTCAAACCTGTCTCAGGCCTGCAAGTGCAGGGCCTGTGTGCACAGTTATCTGCCACAGGGACCGGGCATCTATATATACTTGCCAAGCCCAGAACTCCCCTTTTACTACATGTAAGTCATCCCTAAGGTACGCCATAGCTAGCGCTATGGGCAGGGTTCTATGTATGTAAAAGGTAGGATATGTGCCAGGTTGCGTAGCCTGTCCTGATAGTGACAAACAGCTTAACTTAGTGTCTCACTGCTTGTATTAGAAATGCCTTGCTTTATATGTAGGGGGTATTGCCTGATTTATGATGGGTAGCGTTGGCATGTTTGGTATGGTTGTAATGGTGGTAAGAAATGCTGCTTACTGGTGTAGGTGTATTTTTTATTACTATTACAGAAATGCCACTTCTAGAAAGTGAGCATTTCTCTGTGCTTATGACTCTGGTGTTTTGCAGCTTGACTCCAATCCACGTCTGGGCAGAATGACAGTTGGACTTTTTGCATACTTTTCAGACAGCCTGTACACAGGGCGGGTGGAGGTGTCACAGAGGTGCATCTACATGCTGAATAGTCTTCCTGGGATGAGAAAAGGGAGAGGCGGGGCACACCTGCATTTGTAAAGGCTGTGCCGTGGCCTCACACAATAGGGTCGTTTACCCCCAACTAATGTTTGGAGCCTGTGCTGGAGGAGAGAGGGGGCACTCCCAGAACCAGTTGTAACTGGTTGGAACCTCCTCTCCCCTTCCTTTGTGGACACACTGTAAAAACTGAGTATAAGTACAGGGGAGTTTTCCCCACAATTTGGAGACATTTTGGAACTTACCTGAAACTAGACACAGACTGCTGGAGGGACTCACAAGGAACTGCCATGGACTGCTGCTGTTGTGCTGCCCTGTGACCTGCTGGTCACTAGGAGAGACTGCCATCTGCCTGCATCCCCCTTGCGCTGGCCTGCTGCTGGGCCCTACCCTCTGTGCTCCTTCTTCTTGGAGTCTCTGTCCCTCAGGGGCAGGGTGCTGTGCCCCTGACCCCTGCAACCACCTGTTTCAAGCACATGAGGAGTGCTTTCTTTTCAATTGTGTAGCGCCTGGAGAGCGCTTTTCTTTAGGCCCCTAGCGCCTAGTGAGGGCTGTGGAGTTATTTGTGTAGCGCTTTTGAAGCGCTTTCCCGATGCTAAGAATCACCATCGCAGCCCGGGCGGGCTGGTTACACTAAGCGTGAGGACGTGCTACTTCCCCGGACCCATGGGGCACAAATCAGTGGAAATAGGAGCCAGTGTGCTCCTGATAGTGCCCCGGGGCAAAGAGCGATAAGACCAGTGCCCCTGGGGCACCAACAGACCCCTCCTTTGGGTGTTTCAGCGCCGCAGCCCAGGGAGAAGGTGAGTTCACCTGCCATTCGGGCAGGACAGCCAGGGCCCGGCACGCCTGACCAGCGGGGAACGGGCAAGGTTGTCCCCACTGTCCGAGTGCTCCTTTTGGCCTGAGGAGTGGCCAAGCTGGCTGGGAGCCCCGAAGGGCTCAGTACTCGCTCCCGAAGGAGCGCGACCCTTTTTCATGCGGAATTGAGACCTGCGTGGCCTCGTTGGAGGAGGACCGAGGCTCGCTGGGACCCCCTCCCTCCTTATCGTGTTGTAGCTCAAGGGCGGTCAGGGTGGAAGCCTCATCGGAGGTTCCCTGTGCCGCTGGGTCCCAGTATTGTTCTTTGGGGGCATTGTTGTGCCCCCCTCCTTTTGGAAGGGCCATTGGAGGGTCATAAATCCAGAGGGAGTGCATGTCACCCCCACGTCCTCCAAATCAAAGGAGGGCCCCCGTTTTGCACAGTGGAGCACTGGGGGCCTCTTTTTGATCTTTTCATGGCACTGGAGGTGCGTTCATCATAAAACCGGGTACTTTTGAAAGGACAATATATATATCATAGGTTCTTTATATAGACATTATGGATTTATATGTTGTCTACCTATGTTTATGATGTTTCATATATGTATGCAGATGTTCCTTTTATGAGCATGACATGCTAATATGTTTTCCTGGCTTGCCATAAGTTTTATAATGTTCCTAATATGGGTGTTTATAATATTTCTATGACAAGTGCATTGGTGTAGTAACGTGATTCCTGACTACTGCTTATGTTGCATAATACTAAGTAACCTGTGTATTATATGTGACTACTGCTAGTTTTGCAGAGTATCTTAGGTGTAACATTCTGACAACTGCTAAGGTAGCAGGATATTACTGATATGTTGTGTTTGGTCTAATAATTGCGTTGTGTACAATACAGTATATTTTCATATAACTTGGTGTTGTGCTTCCTTTGTGGTGGGGATAGTGCATCAGGTGTGTTGTGTTTGTTGTGCAAACGCTTTACACATTCCCTCTGGGATAGGCTTGACTGCTCTTGCCAAGCTACCAAGGGGGTGAGCAGGGGTTATCTTGGACGTGTAACTCCCTTGCCCTGACTAGAGTGGGTGGGTCCTGTCTGGCTTAGACCTCTGGCAAGACAGTTTGCACAGTGTTTGGGTGAAAGGGCAGAAGTGCCCATTGGATTTGTTTTGTGTGCTGTGTTGGACCTGATGCATCATGTGTGTGTCATCATGTGGTCATAAAATTGGGAATCCTAGCTTACGTCCAAGTTATTTTCCCTTCACAATGGCTAAACATTCTTTTTGTGTGACCTGTATGTAGCTGTTGATGTGTTTCATCAGTGTAGGCCACAGTGCCTGTGCCACAACACTGATATATGTTTGTGTCATACTACCAGATGCATGAGCATTGGATTAGGATGGCCCTGTGATCAGGGACTGTTATGCTGCCATCTGTCTGAATCTTGGATTGCATGAATTTGAATTGCTTTGGTGTGGTTTATGATAAGGCTTAAGCTGATGAAATCAACGGCTTCAATATTTTACAGAACAATGTCTGACAAATCCCTTCCTTACATGGTTTGGAGGTCTGTACCTGTAAATATGTTAATTTACTCAGTATGAGTCAATCATTTATGATTTACAGATATCCAGACATATTGAAAACCTGAACACTGTAATACATATTTTAGTTTGACCATACACTTGTATTTATGTGTTTGTATGGGATGGTTGTTATCCTGAGCTGGACACTGTGTACATGCAACATGTCCCATATGGAACCTTGGATCATCATTGCATGGATCACATGGCCTGACATATCTAGATGGCTAAATATGAAATAAAAATCAGCAGATAACAAGTCAATGAAGGGTAATTTTATTGTGATGCTACAACTAACAGAAATATAAATGACATGACTCAACAAAAATTCAAATGTGAAGGGGTCAATCATGATGAATGACATCAATGGAATAGATGCCACACCATTGACAGTCCAAAGTTCATAGTACTCCTCCCATTGGAAATGGTAGGTGGCTCAGGATCAGTCCAGAGTGAATGTGTTACACACAAAGGAGGTCCTTAAGGAAGAGGGTTATTGCGGGCAGTGGTGGGTATCTTGCCATTCGCACCTCCTGGATTCTTTGCTGGACGTCTCCGCTTGTGGGGTTGGGGGAATTATCTGCTGCAGAGGCAAGGGGGTCTGTGACTTGTTGTTCCTCTGGCAGGGTCGCCCCTTTATGTGGCTGGCACCAATGTTGATGGACCTGCTGTTCATGAGCTAAAGGAAGAAGTAGAGTGGTTTTGGAAAGCCCTGCTCAGGGTGGGGTGTATGTCCCTCAACACCCCTGTTAAGGAGGTCATGTTGAACTTGTGGACTTCCATCTGTTCACTCATGTCCCTATGCATGTCCTTCTGTAGCTTCTTGATTTCCTGGAGTTCGGTCAACACCTGGCCCATCATGCCCTGGGACTCCTGATAGACCCCCAAGACATGGCTGATGATGTCCTGGCCAAGAGCATCCTAAATTGCCTCACCTCACTGGCCCATAGCATCCCTTGCATGCACTGTAACCCCACAGGCCTGTGCCATTGCCACAGGGTACCCTCTTCAACGTGTTCCTGGACCCTCATTGTCCTAAGTGTTGCGCTTTAGCTCAGGATCCAGGACTGGGGGGGGCACAAGATGGTGGGCAATATGATAGTCATAGGTTGAGGGAACAAATGGTTGCCTGTGATATTGAAGCAACAGGGCTGGGAGGTGACAGTGTGGTCACAGTGAGACTCACTGTTGCAGTCAGATCAGGTCTCCCCGATGGGCCAGAACTGTCCCCCATGTCCAGATGTCTGGGAGTGTCATTGTTTCTTCATCCACAGGGGTAGTAGTAGTCTGTTCTGTTGCCTCTGTGTGCCCAGCGGCAGATTCACCTGTTGATGTAAAATGTACATTGTTACTAGTTGTATTGTGACATCGACCTCCAAAGGTTTTGTGTTACAGTAAGCAGGGACCTCAGACAAAATTAAGTTGTAGTTAATCTAGTTGTGCTAAGTAACCATGGAGTTGGGTGTTTTTACATGGCATGTGTGAAGCATGCCAACCTAATTTGACTCAAGCAGGTGATGAGCTGTGCAGATCAGTTGCACTTTGGAGGATGACCTAATTACTTTGACCATTTGGAGGTGTAGTTGATTGGGATGCAGGCTGACCCAGGACTTTGTTGTATATGTGACTAGAGTCATCATGTGCACAGTGAGGTGTCAATGTGTCTGCTGCTGCTACCAATCTGATGATGCATCTTGAAGCTTTAGGAATACGTGTTGTACACACTGGGTAAGGTATCATTCTTGTCCTCAGTAGATTATTCTTGGCGTAGCAAGTCAGATGGAGCTAGGTAGACAGACATGTGTCTGATTTGAGAATGATCTGAGCTTGAACGCTCCCAGGTGAGTACACTTCAATTGAGAGTTCCCAAACAGGGGCCTTTGGACAAGTGAACACTGGGCTGCTGGTTGGAGTTACATTAACAGGGCCTTCTGGGAGTTGCAGTCAGGTAACTCTCTCTACTCCCCAATACTTGACAAAAGGTATCCCCAAAGGTGATTAAACCTAATTTGAGAGTTGCCAAACAGGGGTTTTTGGACAAGTAATCATTGGGCTGGTGGTTGTAGTTTCAGTAACAGGGCCTGCTGAGTGATGCAGTCAGGTCGCTGTCTCCACTCCCCAAAACTTGACAAACGGTATCCCCCAAGTGAGTAAACGTCATTTTTTGAGTTGACAATAAGGGTTTTTTGGACAAATGAACACTGGGCTGTTGGTTGGAGTTACAGAAACTGGGAGTTGCAGTCAAGTCATTCTCTGTATTAGATACACTTAACAAATGTTATCCCCCCAGGTGAGTAGACCTCATTTGGGAGTTGACAAACAGGGATTTTTGGAAAAGTGAACATTGGGCTGGTGGTGTGAGTCACTGAAACAGGGCCTGCTGAGAGTTACAGTCAGGTCTCTCTCTCTCTCTGCTCCCCAATACTTGGCAAATGGTATTCCCCAGGTGAGTAAACTTCATTTAGGAGATGACAAACAGGGGTCTTTGGAGAAGTGAACACTGGCCTGGTAATTGGAGCTACTGAAACAGGTCATGCTCGAAGTTGCAGTCAGGTCACTCTTTCTACTACACACACTTGACAAATGTTATCCCCCCAGGTGAGTAAACTTCATTTGGGAGTTGACAAATAGGGGACAAGTGAACACTGGGCTAGTGGTTTGAGGTACTGAAACAGGACCTGCTGGGAGTTGCAGTCAGGTCACTCTCTCTACTCCCCAATTCTTGACAAATGTTTTTCCCCCGATGAGTAAACGTCATTTGTGAGTTGACAAACAAGGGTTTTTGGGCAAGTAAACACAGGGCTGGTAGTTGGAGTTACACAAACAGGGCCTGCTGGGAGTTGCAGTCACATCACTCCCTCTACTCCCCAACATTTAAAAACTGTTGTGTGTTACATATCTGTATGCAGGCTGCATTTAGGTTTGAGCATACATTTACATTTTGGGGCATACCATGGATCCTGAAATGTGTTTTTGTTATTGTGAGATTTCCAGGCACTATTTGGACCTTTGGCGTGTGATGGGTCTGGTAACTGTGAAGTTGGGTCCCATGATACACACTGACAGTGTTATATATCAGATACTCTGGGTATTGAATGTTGGTGAGGTACATGAACAAGACAGTAGCAAAAGGTGAGCTGTGAGCATGCATGACATTGCATTTTTGTAACACTTTTTGTGTTATAACTTACCAGACTCCACCCCCCCCCCCATATATTCCTGTCAAGCCCTCAGGATGCAGGATGGCCAACACCTTCTTCTTCCAGGGAAACAGCTGCAGGAGGGCCACCACCAGTCTTCTTGGCCTGCAGCTGGTACCTGGAGACCTGGGAATGGACCTTGCTCCTGAGGTCATTCCACCTCTTCCTAATGTCCTCATTTGTGTGCAGGGTGGTGCCTACAGCATTCACTCTGGTGACAATTCTGTCCCACATTTCAATTTTCCTTCTGAGAGTAGTGTGCTGGACTTGTGCTCCAAACAATTGTGGCGCTACTCTGATGATTTCATCCACCTTGACTCTTAACTCATCTTCAGAAAAACAGGGATTTTTTACGTGTGACATCGTGGGAAAAAAGGGGACTTACTTAACAGGGTGTGAATAGAAAAAGGTGTGTGCAAGGTGTTCTATGGGATGGTGGAAAAAGGAGTGCCTAATCTATATAAAAATTGATAAGTGCTGGTCTTTGTTCTTTGGCTCTGTGTGGCAATGCAAAGGATTGTGGTCTGTGAAGGGGTGTGTTTTATAGTGTCCTTTGCTGGTGTCTCCACTTGGCCAACGTGTGTCAGCTGTGTTGTTGTTGAATTCATCCAATGTGCACTTGTCTGTTACTTTGCTGATCGCGAATCGTGTGCAATTGTAAGCCTCTCGGTGGTTGGACACGGCACTGACATCGCTGGAGGTTGGACCGCCTATATCCAAACATCTGCTCCACAGGCAGTCTGCCTTTTTTGCTTGGCAGTTAGAGGTCTTGCCTGTATAACTCGTAATACAGCAGTTTGGGGGACCACTGGTGTGGCGACCTTTTTAGGACTGCCAACATGGCAGTCTGCCGGTCCACCCGCCAAAGTCATAATGAGTTCCTAAAAAAGAACTTAAAAGAATTCAAAACTTGGAACTACAACATGCCAAGGCTATCCAAAAATCTCAAATTCTGGGAGGAGAGATTCATCAGCAAATTATTGTGTTGAGAATAGAATGGAGGCAATAAGGAAAAAGCCACTGCCCAGTTTGTGAAATACAAGGGTGAGGAATTAGAATATGGAAAAACTATTGGGTGCTTACAAAACAAGGGTATAAAATAGTGCAAACATGATATTAGAACTAAAGAACACACAAGGCAACTTGATAAGGAAACCCAACAAGCTGCTCAATCAATTTAGAGTTTCTTATGAGAATCTATATACAGAGAGTGCCCCTGGACACCAGTTAATTACAGATACTTATGTTAAAGAAACGTTGTTGCCACTTTTACACAATGATTAACCACCTTAATTAGCTACAGCCCTGAATACTGATGAAATCCAACTTGCAATATTGTAATTAACATTAGGGAAAGCCGTGAGGGAAGATGATATAGAAAGTGAATTTTACTAAGTGTTTGCATATATCCTCACTCCCAATATTGTCCAGATAGCTGTCTGAATTAATGGTGAGCAAGCCATATCTTCTCCATAAAATCATGTTAATATAGCAGCATTTCTAAAGGAAAACCATCCTGCTAATTATTATGGATCATGTCCACCAAATCTGTTAATTAATGCTGATGCAAAAATATATCCGAAAGCACTTGCTGCACATCTCTCTAGGATGATTAGAGTTTTGGTCAGCAATGAACAACATGAGTTTATCCCAAAGAGATTTATGGCAAGTATCTACTACTCTTTTGTATGCTACAGTTAAACCTGCCTCTTTGAGGAGAAACCATTTGTTTTCAATTCATAGGGCCTTCTGGACCCATGCGAAACCTTCCAAACTGAGGCACGGTAATTCGACGAGCTGTAAGAAATGCGGTTTGGTCTCTGCTGACGATATACATATGTTTTAGAAGTGTCTTCAGCTTACCCGGTTCTGGAAAGAGGTCGGTGAAGTAAAAGGTGAAATTCTTTCTGTCAGGTAAGCTCCCACCTTGTTATTTTTGGATTCCGGCAGGACTCGCTGATGGTGCTAAATTACTTTTTTACATGATATTACTAGCCAGGAGAGAGATTTGAAAAAAATGGATCAGTGCCTCTCCTCCGTCTTCCTTGGAGTGGAAAGATTCACTTATTTATAATCTAAAACTTGACATTAAGGAGGAGAATAGGAAACACAAATTTTGGGGTCTATTAAAAAAGTGGCTGGAAAGATCAAGATAATAATTATAATTAGTAATTCGGCATTGTCCTATGATTACACTAGTAGTTGGTCTTGAGATATACTTTGTGGATGGGCTGTTAATGCTGTATTTATCAGAGATTTTAACCAACCCATACAGGAGCCTCCTCGGGGAAACTGGTAAGGAGCTAAAAGCCCCCCACTCCTCTGAAAGACCTTTTGAGGTGACTCCCCTGAGTCTGGTTGTCAAAGTGAATGAGGACAAAAAAACAACAAAAAACAAACCATGAGTTTATCCCAGATTATGACACAACAGAAACTATTAACACAGACATTGCTATGTTTGAAGTTGCTAATCTACTCCATGATTCAGCAGATATGATTTTATTAGATGCTGTAAACGCCTCCTGGAGAATTGATCAGGCCTCCTGGAGATTCCTATGGGCTGTACATATAAAATGTGTCTCCCCACAAACTTTGTAGAACACTTATAGGCTCTATATAAGTCTCCTAAGGCTAGAGTAGCAACTGTAGGTATGACCTCACAATTGAAAACATTTACTCGGCGTCTTGACAGGGATGCCCTATTTCCCCACTTCAAGTTGACATTTATCTCGACTCTTACATCAGGAGGATAGTCAACATCCAGACACTTCAAACCATGTTTTTGAAGGCGGTGCTGTTAAAAAAATCCACATATGCTGACAACATGGCAATATACTCTTCTAATGTTTTACAGACTATGGAAACAATTCAGAATAAGGCAGAACAATTCAGCATTGTTTCAGACTACAAGATAAATGCAGAGAAAACACAAATGATTGTAAATTGTAAAAGAATATACGTAAGGCGTAATACATGTAAGACTACCGCATCATGAAATTACCACTAGCACTTGTTAGCCAAGTTCTTATATTTATTTTGTTCCATTCCTATTTCCATTCCAAATGCTTTTAAAAAGAAATAGATTCCACAATTGAACAATTCAGGTGCAACTTTCAGAAACCCTTTTTAAGCAATTAGATTTTTGAAATGACCATTAGGTCCAGCATGCTTCAATAATTACACTGTTTAATATTGAGCATGGCATAGGTAGATACCAATTGATGTATCACTAGTACAACTGCTTAAGGTGCATTGCTTTGATATTTTGACCCAAGATATTTTAAAAGGGTTGAATTTAAAATCGCAAAGATGGCCTATTTAATGTGGAGGACAATTAGACATGAAAATGCAATACCCAAAAATAATGCTTATACACATTTATAGGGCTTATCTGAATTTTCTGAGATTACTGGTGATTCATATTGTATGGGGTGGGCAAGACATGGGATAAGACGACTAGCAAAGATAATGAAAGACAACATTTTAAAATCTTTTCCAGTGATTTCTAAAAGAGTTTTTTTATTCCTAAGCACAATTGTTTTGTATGTGCAAGTCAAAGATTATTTGACTAAAAGTGGGATAATAATTAAACCACTAGTTCAGTAGTACTAATTAACATGTTTTCGGACAAAAAAGAGACCCACACTATATGCAGGTTATATCAGGTTTAAACATTTTCTCTGATTTGTTTGAAAATGAGTTTGATAAAAGAGCAGACAAAAGGGGCATTCAACTAGGGCATAGTGCAAATTCCAGCGACAGTTAAACAGCTATAAAAATGGGCCACAAATCAATTAGGATCTCAAATTTGGAGTTTCAACAATTTAAAGTGATTAATAGACTCTACTGTACACCTGGTAGGCTTTATAAGGTGAAAAATGCCTTTTTATTCTAGATGTCCATGATGTGATTGCAAATCAGTCGATCACATAGATATGTTTAGGAGTTTCCCAAAGCTGTGGGATTATTGGTCTGAAATTGAAAAAATAATTTTGACAATTTTAGCAGGTGTTATGCAATTGATTGACAGATTAATGTGCTAAGCTGGACTATGTATAGTGATATGCCACAGAAAGTTATAACATCTGTATAGATTGTTGTTGTTAAGAAAGAAGGCGACCAGGGCACTCCAGAACTCATGGAACTGAGATGCGTAGAATCACAGAAAGATTTATTGGTAAAACTCCATGATGATACTTTCCATATCTTATGATCAATACACGAAAAGTTCAGTAACAGCCTGTTCATACAGGAATAATAATGTCCATATGTAGTGACCAATACATGCAAATTCAGTAACAGCCAACACGTGTTTCGTCCTCAGTGGACTTCTTCAAGGCTCATAAGCTGAATTGTATTTAGGAATCACGATGTTACCGTTGGAATTCCGGGTGAAAATTCAGGGAGACCATGGGGATTGTTGTTGTTATATCTAGATTATACGTAGCACAGAATGGAAGGAAAAGTTACCACCAAGCCCTAGACAGTATTGGGAGGGATATGGTAATATTATTAATTTGCTATCACAATCAATAATTAGAAAGGCAAAGAAGCATGGGATGAATATGAAGAGATTTGGGCACTACGTTTACATTGGGTTAAGAAGATTGAAAGAGAATTGTGTCTGCAATAATGAAATGAATTTAAGTGAATGAATTTAATGTACTGTAAATGTATTGCAATTACTCCTTGATGACTTCACTTATGATTTTGATGTACCATTATCCTCTTTTTCCTTTAAATAAAAAATGAAAACTTGTAAAAAACAAAGTGTACTCATCTCAACATTCAGAGAAACCTAGAAGGATTTTTTCTCCAAAGACCTTCAGAGGACCTGGACAATTCTGCTAAGCCGAGATGATGAAGGTGCATTGCTGCAGGGCCGAAGAATCAGGCTTCCCCTGCTATGACCTTATCCACAGCAGCAAATCCAGTTCAGTGGACTGCACAGATGAAGTATTCAGCATTGTGGAGTTCTTTTTGGCAACAGCATGCAGCTTTTTGTGCTGGAGGAATCCAAACTAAAACAAGTTGGATTCAGACTCTCGCTCATAAGCGAGACTGCTGTTTAGGGATGACAGCACTTTTGTTTGTTGGTGACTGAGTCACTCCTACAAGTCATAGCTGTCGACCAAGCCCTCCGAGCTCAAAAGCAGTACCTCACCAAAACTCAGACTGTAAAGGTGATTTCTGGCAGCCTTACAAATGTACTATAGATAAGGCCTCTCAAAGGAGTTGTGGTGGAATGGAAATCACTCTTTTCTCTTGTTAGCAATAAGTGTCATACACACATAGGCAATGAAGGAGATGCAGGAGAGTTTTCAATAGATTTTTTTAAAAGACTGCAATCTACAATAAAATGCATGTGCTCCAATTATTAGGATAATGAACAGCAATAAAAGCAGAGTTGTGAAGATGAGAGATCTGAATATGAAACACCCCACCATCTTACAAAAAACGTAAGATACGTAGTTCGTAACTAAGAAAACCTTATCTCTCCCCTAATGAGAGCTAGGTGTGATAAATCTAATCTTCCAGTACCATGCCCATGAGAAGCATCCCCCAACTCTTGTTACCTTGGAATGAGGTCTCTAGGTCTGACTCCATGGTGACACAAAGGCTGAGTTTTGCAACAAGGTGACATGCGGTATAGATGGCATGTTGAGGGAACCCCTCTAATGACCTTGTCTGTGTAAGATGTATTTATACAGATCAGGTAGGATCCCTGATGCAGATATGTTCCTACACAACTGAGAATGTGTCCACCTTGTGTCATCAATTTCATAAGCAATCCCTAGCAAGTACGCATGATGTTCCTATCCAAGGTAAGCGAGAAAGGAACATGATGACAATACTAATGTGTATTACTGATAGTGACACCGATAAAGACGTCTTCCCAGACTGGCACTGTAATGAAAATCAAAACATTTCTTATGAAATGTAAACAATGGCAGCAAGCTAAAGGGAAATAATAAAATAAATGGACTGAAACAGATCATACTCAGTGGGTAAGAGGTCCCAAGGTGACGGGGGCAACAGGCCTGCATGCCAAAGGCTAAGCTAACTCCTGTGCCCTGTGGGAAACTCAAATGGATACAACACAGTGCAAACGTAGAAATATTCCAAAGTGCCAAGGGTGTCCAGCTGGGGATGGACCTTCCTTGGTGCAAAATTTACACTTTTCCCACACCAAGCTTTCCTGCCAAAAGTTAATGGCTTCACCCGAACCTCATCCAACAGCTAAGGGGCAGATTTACCATCCGTTTATGCAACACAGCAAGGCAACTTGTTGCACTGCTTTTCCTGAAAGGGAGAGCGTAGAAATGGTCCATATTTATTGCACTGCCTACCACAAACGCAGGCACCCTCGCACCATGGGGTGTCTGTGTTATAGGCAGGACTGTTTTTATGCAGGAATGGACACCTTCTTGCACAAAAACAATCCTTACAGATTTAGTCCTCTTTTATGTGTGCTGCAGAATGCAGCACACATGGAAAGAGGAATTAACAAGGAGAAATAAAGATAATTCTCCTTGCTACGCCTCTATCAAGTAGGCACACCATTTTGATTTTGATGGAAATCCAGGTTTATAAGTCTTTGTAAATCTGGGTTTGCATCAAAATACATGGAGGGATGCATGGGAACACCCATGCTCCACCCATTTAACACCTACCCAAAGTAAAATAATGCAGTGCAATGCATAGCCCTTTGAATATGCTAAACCATGCAAAGGCACGCAAAGTGCTTTGTGTGGTTTAATAAATCCCATATAAGAACTTGTGCAGCCATGCAATGACTTGAGTCACACAGGACAATGTAAGTCCTTAGTAAACCTGCCCCTAAGTCCAAAGGTAAAACTTTTGGCCGGGTGGAACCTGATTTCGTAAGCCGACTAGTGCTCCATCGTATTCGGCCTCTAATTGCACCCAGGACCCAGTCTATTGTGACCAATTGACTGCAGTTGTCAAGTAATGTCCTGTGCCCTATTTTTTATTTAAATCTTTACTACTTAATTTCCTTGGTGCCCCTTAGTGGATTTATGCCATTTTGGTGTTAGGTTATATTTTAAAATGTACCCTGTTTTTCTACATTTGTTTGGGATTTTTTATGCTTTGACTTTATTACTGTTTCGGTACTGCATACATACTTATCACATTGCCTCTAAGTTACACCTGTACAGTCCTTGCCATAGCTACCAATGGGTAGAGCTCAGGTTAATTTAATGATTGTAGTGATTCACCCTAGCAAGGATTGTGATTATCACTTGTGGTGGGTAGTTTACCCCCTCAACCAATTCTCCAATTTCTTTCACTTGTGCTATAATCTCAATCCACGGTGCAATGCACAAGACTTTATGAAGATGATGGCTACTAACCTCTGAATCCTCTGAAGCCAAAACACTCCTCTCCTATAATTCCATTCTAAAGTGTAATGCACAAGAAATGATGGAAATAGCCAACACCAACAAATCAACGTAATAATTTAAAGTATATACCATTTGTAATTCATTTTTTATTATAAAAATAAAGGGCCTAATTACAAGTCTGGCGGTCTTCAGACCGCCAGACTTGCGGTGGTGGTCCAGACCACCTCGGCTTTGATGGTCTGACCATCAAATTAAGAGTGTGGCTGTCGGACAACCAAAAGACCGCCATCTCCACCAGGATCAGTGAGCCCGATGGGGTGATTTCAAACTTGTTCTCCACCAACCTTTTCATGGTGGTCTGACCGTCATGAAAAGGCTGGTGGCGAACAAGTGCAGGGGGCTGCAGGGGGCCACAGGGAACCCCCTGCCCAGCACCCTTGAAGTGTACACTCTCTGTTGTGTAGACAGTATGCATTTCAAGGGTGCTGGTGCACCCTGCATTCAGCTGCTGCACCTTTCCTACTGGGCTGACCAGCAGTAACCTTAGTTGTAATAGGGCCGGTGGGAAGACTACCAGCACCATGGTAGTCACCTCATCAGACGTTTGGCGGACAGATGTTTCCATCCGCCAAACTCCTAATGACCGCCAAAGTGTTTTTCCTAAATGTAACAAGAATTAAAAAGGTTGAACCAGACACATTTTTACTGATAGACATTCCTGGCCACCTAACACCTAACCTATGGAAAAAAAAATATTTTTTGCTACATGCCTGTATAATTTTTTGATAAATAAAAGATTCTAAACCACATTTATACATTTTTTTTAAGTACAGCCCCATTTTACATTAAAACATAAACACGTATTAGAATCATATACCTTCATCTAACACGTAAATATATTTCATACATCAAACATTGCATTTAACTTTAACATAACATACATTACATATCACATTAAACAAAACAATATCTCCCTGGTTTGAAATTAAAAGATACTTAAAGTTAGGTAGCAGTGAAGTACCTTTTGAAATCCTCTTCTATTGATAATAATCCATGTAGCAGACCCTAAAAAATGCAAACCTAAGCAAAAACCATAACCCATCCACAAAGTCAAATTCATAGGTAAAATCCAAGTTTTCTTTCAAAGAAATATTAGTTAAAAAGTCTGCACCCACACACCAAAAAAGAAAATGAATTGAATAAAAATGTTAGAATGTACCAAGTTATCTAACACAATCCTTAAAACAAATCTCCAAACAAAAATGGGGATGCAAAAAATCAAAACAAAACAGAACACAACTCCCAGCCAAAACATATACAAAACAACCCTTGACAAACTTGAATGTATTTCAAAAATACCATAGCATATATATTTTAGCACTTTCCCTAAATATCACTAGCATAACACAACATATATTAACCTAAATTCATCACAGCTACAAAATATGTATTAAAATACCTTGACTAATATGCCACCTCTACCCCTAAATGTATTACTAAAATAATTCAGAGGTAACTTTACCTGTTCCAATGAGGGGCGCCATCCTACTTCTGTTCTGACACCCGCAGAATGAAGAAAAAGGAAAAGAGTACTGTATCTAATTAACAGTAAAACAAAATGAAAAGAAGACTTTCTACTAATTCTTCTAATTTTACAAAAATTTTGATAAATATTTAAAATTGTAAAACATTTACATACATTAGAAGCGTAATTTATCAATTGTTATCTTCTATCAGAAAATATTGAAAAATGTCAATTATTTTGTTAAACTTGCAAATTTTCACAATCTTTCATACATGTCTAAATTGAACATATAAAATGTATTCACATAACTGCTATTTAATTATGTGAAAATGTTATATTCAAACAACACTACAAGCTTAAATGAGCTTTTTTCGCTGTATGTATTGCTTTTTAATTAAGTCAAATTCTGTTAAGTGCATTCATAAAACTATCCACTAATTAAAATATAAATATCTATTTAATATACAAAATGATAATAAATATTCCCTATTATTGTTTAACAAATATATACTTACCTTCAATATTCTCATCTTCAATATTTTGGTACTCAAATATTTTGAGGTCAATGTTATGGTCCATTGATGCTCTTGATTTGATATTCAAGATCTGCACGAGCTTTGGCCTGTTTTAAGACTATGGCCCTCATTATGACATTGTCAGTAAATTCTGCTTACCGCCATGCCGACTGCCGCCAACATGCCGCAGCGGTTTACTGCTACCCATATTATGACACTCACATAGCAATCCGTCACTATACAGACACACACACAAGTCTGCCAGCCCAAAGGTCAGTGGTAAACTGGCGATACCAAAACCCACACCGTTACGCCAACAGAACTACGCCCACAATATTATGACCTATGAATCACCGCGGCGGACATTCAACTGCGGTAAACCATTGGCGGCACATACCGCTGCGCTCAAAATACACACAAACTAACAAAACAACACTACATTGGACAATTCAAACTACACACACCTGACACACATACACACACAATACACCCACACACCCACAACACTATAAAACACACACCCACACTACCCACAACCCCTTACGACTCAAAAATATTGCCAACTGAGAGAGACAGACCAACAGCACCCACAAAGCCAAAGCCACAAAACACCATCACCCATACACCATCCATGTACCTCACAGCACACACCCCAACACATCATCCCACACGCCCTCACACACACCACTTACACTACACCCATGGCACCACAACGACACCCCAGATTCTCAGAGGAGGAGCTAAGGGTCATGGTGGAGGAAATCATCTGGGTAGAGCCCCAGCTATTTGTGTCACAGATGCAGCAGACATCCATTGCCAGGAAGATGGAGCTGTGGCGGAGGATAGTGGACAGGGTCAACGCCGTGGCACAGCACCCAAGAACAAGGGATGACATCAGGAAGAGGTGGAACGACCAACGGGGGAAGGTGCGTTCCATGGTAGCAAGACACCAGATAGGAGTACAGAGGACTGGTGGTGGACCCCCACCTCCTCCCCCACATCTAACAACATGGGAGGAGCAAGTCTTGGCAATACTGTATCCTGAGGGCCTGGCAGGAGTAGCAGGAGGACTGGACTCTGGTAAGTCAACTCTTTACCACTTTCACCCCTCTGCCTGCATGCCATCACATACCACCACCCTTACCCTCACTCCCATCACTCCACCACCTCCCACACACCCCACCATGACAACCCACCCATCCCAATACCAAGCCCTGCATGCACCAGCAATGCATGGACACCACTCACAGCCCTGCATAGGCACCCATCACCACAGCATGCACACCTGAGAAAATCACCTAGCCCACCGAATCACCATGCACACAAGACAAAGCTGCCAGGGCAATAACAACCATAGAGGGCAACACACCCATGCACAAGATGGCACATGTAGAATCAATAACACTGCATTTACATCCCCACAGGTCCCCCACACAATGTCACTGGATAGGAGGTGCCAGCAACATCCAGCCCCCCCCCCCAGAAGAGGCCCACAGTGATGACAGCAGCTCTACACGCTTGGATGACGATGACCAACCTGGCCAATCAGGGACCTCCGGACAGTAGGTTACCCAGGCACAGTCCCATACCACTACAGAGCCTCCCCCCTCAGGAATCACAACCACAGCACCCACCCAGCGGGCCCATACCAGTGTCCCCAGGACACGTCAATCAGCAGTATGTCCACCACTACAGAGACCTCAGGCCACCCCACAGACCCAGGACACTCAGGGACCTGGGGTCAGTGGCAGTGGGCACACAGTTCAGGGGACAGAGGCACAGGACAACAGGGAAGCTGAGAGGACTGCTGTGCGACAGGGGGAGGACAGGCCCAGGGAACCAACTATTCACGTGGCACTCACCAACATCCTGGGAGCATGCCACCATTCCCAGGAGACGATGGGCCAGATTCTCGCCAAGTTGCAGGAGACCCAGCGGCTGCAGGAGGGACAGTACCTGGGGATCAGGGAGGACCTGAGGGATATCCACACCACCCTGGTCACCATTGCAGGGGTTCTGGCAGACAGAGCCAACACCATGAGGGAGGCTGTGGCACACCCACGGGCCCCTGACACTAGCTAAGCCGATGATCAGCCTTCCACCTCCGCTGCCGCTTGTGGACAGGAGGCCCTGCCGCAGGAACAACAGGCCATCAGCACCCCTCCCCCTGCAGAAGGAGAACCACCACGCAAGAGGTCCCTGTGATCCAGGCAGAAGCCAGAGAACATACAACATGCCACGATGATCTGGCATACCTTCTTGGGTGAGTAGTACAGGGATCGACCTGATAGATGGAGGCACCGAAACCTGGCCTTCAGGAGGCCGAATGTCCTCTCTATTATTCTTCTGGTTCGCCCATGTGCCTCATTGTAACGTTCCTCTGCCCTTGTCCTGGGATTCCTCACTGGGGTTAGTAGCCACGAGAGGTTGGGGTAACTAGAGTCACCTGCAAATATCGATGGATACCTGTTAGCCAAACACTAACCCTTAGGGCCAACCCTATACCCATACACCAACATATTCTGGTTGGGAACCATAGGCTCACCTATTAGCCAAACCTGGTGCCTCTGGAGTTGAGCCATCACATATGGGATGCTGCTATTCCTCAGGATAAAGGCATCATGCACAGACCCAGGATACTTTGCATTGACATGGGAGATGTACTGGTCTGCCAGGCACACTATCTGAATATTAATCGAATTAAAGCTCTCTCGATTTCTGAACACCTGTTCATTTCTCAAGGGCCGGGGGGACAAATGCAATATGTATACCATCAGTTGCCCCAATAATGTTGGGGATATGTCTCATTGCATAGAAGCCAGCTTCCACTGTGGCCAAATCCTCCATCTGGAGGAAAACAATGCAGCTGCCCATGTGTTTTATCACAGCCGACAACACTCTTGTTAGCACTATTGAGAACATTGGCTGTGACATTCCTACTGCCAAGCCCACTGTCACTTGGAAAGAACCAGTTGCCAAGAAATGGAGCACAGATAGCTCCTGCACAAGAGGGAGTATCCCAGTGGAGTGATGGATAGCAGATATCAAGTCTGGCTCCAACTGGGCACATAGCTCTTGGATTGTGGCCCTGTCAAGTCTGTAGTTGAAGATAATGTGCCTGTCCTCTATTGTTGCCAAGTACAAGAGGGGTCTGTACATGGGGGGATGTCTCTATCTCCTATTCTTCTGCAGCAATTGCAATCTAGGGGGCAAAACGATGAGCATCTGGTCAGTATTCCACATTTCAAAAATGTACACTGCATTGCATGTTGTGACTGAAACTGTATGTTGTTGGATAGGCCCAAATAGTGCCTATGTATACTGTGACGTAGTTAGGTGCCATGGCCTGCTCCCCCCCTGAAATGGCATCCGCCTGTCCTGTGTGGAGGGACAGGTCGAAATGAGGTAATGCCGCTGATGTTGTGCACCGTTGCGGGAGGCGCTGAAGTACCGTTGTGCAACTCCTCATTGGTTGTCTATGGGCCCTATGGGTTACAGTGGCCAATGGTGATGTACGCCGGTGGTGATGGTACGCACCGCCGTGGATGTGACAGCCATTTTCTTTCTGTTCTCTCACTTGCTACCTGACCTTCAACAGGAGAGGACCTACACTCCAAGGGCTGCTGTGACCTGTGTCTGGAACCGACCATGGCTCGAGTCACTGGGGAAAGGGCCCCTACCTTCACCGTTGCGGAGCTGGAGAGACTGGTGGATGGGGTCCTACCCCAGTACCGAATGCTGTATGGGCCTCCTGACCAACAGGTGAGTACAATAGGAGCGCAATGCACGATGCACGCTGCATGTATGCATGGAGTGCTGTGTGTGAGGGCCTCGTGTAAGGAGGGGTGGAAGGGTCCGGGGCAGCATGCTGCATGTATGGTGGTCAAGGTCTGTGCGTAAGGGGATGTGAGGAATATGGTGGGCCATGAGTGTAACAGGCCTGATGATATGGCTGATACCTTTTTCTATGTTTATTTCTCTGCAGGTCAGCGCCCATCAGAAAAAGGGTATATGGTGTGCCATCGCCAAGAACGTGAGGACCCTGGGGGTCTACGGCAGGCGGAGCACCCACTGTCGCAAATGGTGGGAGGACCTGAGATGCTGGGCACGGAAGACAGCAGAGGCCCAGCTGGGGATGGCCTACCAACGAGGAGGGGGTGCCCGTCAAACCCTGAGCCCCCTGATGTTCCGCATACTGGCAGTGGCCTATCCAGAGCTGGATGGGCGCTTGAGGGCATCACAGCAGCCACAAGGGAGTGAGTACAGTTTCCCAATATACTTCTTGCACGTGGTGGGGTGGTCTCCGGGTGGGGGATCTGGGCCTGTGGGTGCCCCTAGGCCAGGCAGGACCTTTCCCGCTCACCCAGGACGGTGGGCATCTCCTTCACCCCAGGCACCTCAGGCCCTGCCCCAGTTAGTCCTGCTGCCCTGAGTGAGGAGGCTATTGACCTCCTGCGATCCATCTCTGTTGGGCCATAGTGAATGACATCCAAGGGCTGGCAAGCCATTTGCAACAAACAAATGCATTCCTGGAGGGCATTCACTCTGGCATGGCGGCCCAACAGAGATGAATCCAGGCTCTGGCCTCCTCCCTAATGGCAGCCATTGACCTGTCTCTAGCCTCCGCCCTCCAACTTCCTCTACCCAATCCCATTCCCCTGAACCCCAAACTATCCCAAGCACACATTCAGACCAGCATGCACCCAAGACACACCCAAAACACACAGGAGTGGCGCAGGCAAACACAAGCACCACACATCATCCCACAGGCACTCATGCAAACACCATCCAGAATCAGACACACCAACATCCACTGCCTCCACTGTGTCCCCCTCCTCCTCATCGTCCACCACCCTCCCTGTAGCGTCTCCACTCACACCTGCATGCACTGCATCCTCATCCATTACACCATCACACCTATCACTTCACACCCCTCACTGATAGTCACCACCCCCACATCCATGCACACGTCCCCTGTGTCCTCTCCCACTGTGTCTTTGCCCCCTCCTCCCAAAGTACACAAATGCAAGCACTCAGACACCCAACAGCCTTCCACCTTACAACAGCATCCAGCCTATGCACCTGCACCCAAACACAGCAGACTGACACCTCCTACCACCACTCCCTCTTCCCCCACTCCCAGACCTTCACCCTCTTCCCCTCCCAGTGTCCCTAAGAAGCTTTTCCTCTCAGCCGTTGACCTCTTCCCTACCCCTCTCCCCGTCCTTCACGTCGGGCCAGGGTGGTCAGAACCCAGGCTAATACCTCAGCCACCCAGTCCTCGGCCACAGTAGTGTCGGCAGCTCCTGCAGGTGGGAGAGGCTCCAGGGAACCAGCCATAACCACAGACATTGTGCCTGCGCCAGCTGCCAAAGGGAAGGACAAGGAGGCACTACCAGCTGTGAAGGCCAAGGGCAAGGAGGAACCACCAGCTGGGAAGGGCAAGGAGGCACCACCAGCTGTGAAGGGCAAGGAGACACCACCAGCTATGAAGGACAAGGGCAAGGAGGCAGAACCAGCTGCCAAGGTGAAGGACAAGGAGGCACCACAAGCTGGGAAGGGCAAGGGGCCTGCCCCTGCAGACAGGAAGGTCAGGAGGCTTGGTGCAGGTACAGAATCTGAGCCCCCACCACCAACCATGGCGGTTAACCATCCGAGGCTGCAGGGAAAGGGCTGGAGCCTCCCACACCACAGGCATTCCCGACACCAGCAGCACCACCAGCACCGTCACCAGCATCACTACCTGCAGCAGCGCCAGCAGCAGCAGCCCCAGTGGTCAGCCGTCCGAGGCTGCAGGGGACAGGCAGGAGCCTCCCCCCACCACTGCCAGCACCGCCAGCAGCCCCAGTGGGCAGACGTCCGAGGCTGCAGGGGACGGGCAGGAGCCTCCCCCCACCACTGCCAGCACCGCCAGCAGCCTCAGTGGACAGACGTCCGAGGCTGCAGGGGACGGGCAGGAGCTTCCACCCATCACTGGCATCCCCGACACCAGCCCCGTCACTGCCACCACTGAGCAGCCGTCACCACCGGCGGGCAGTGTGTAGTTCTGCCTTCATGGACTGTAGTGCATCCTAGCGCCTGCAAATCCTGTGGGTGCACTCCCCATCTGCTGCATCACAGGGCACAAAGCCCACTCCAGAACTAGTGGAAGAAGCCATCCACTCACCCCCTCCTTGCCAAGATGAAGCACACTGGGCACAAAGCCCCCTCCAAAACCAGTGGAAGAAACTATCCACTCACCGCATCCTTGCCAGGATGAAGCACACTGGGCACAAAGCCCTCTCCAGAACCAGTGGAGAAGCCATCCACTCACCTCATCCTTGCCAGGATGAAGCACACTGGGGACAAAGCCCCCTCCAGAACCAGTGGAAGAAGCCATCCACTCACCCTCTCCTTGCCAGGATAAGGCACACTGGGCACAAAGTCCCCTCCAGAGCTAGTGGAAGAAGCCATCCACTCACCGCATCCTTGGCAGGATGAAGCACACTGGGCACAAAGCCCCCTCCAGAACCAGTGGAAGAAGGCATCCTCTCATCCCGTCCTCCACAGGATGAAGCACACTGAGCACAAAGCTCCCTCCAGAACCAGTGGGCAAACCACCCACTAGAGAGACTGTGGCTTTGCACTCCCCAGGACCAAGCAGTGGGCAGACCACCCACTAGAGAGACTGTGGCTTTGCATTCCTCAGGACAAAGCAGTGGGCAGACCACCCATTTGAGAGACTGTGGCTTTGCACTCCCCAGGACAGTGTGATGGACATGTAGCCCCCTCCAGGACCAGTGGTGTTGTTCTATCTTCCTGGCTGAGGTGCCCCCCTTTCCCCGTTCCCCTGAGGTGCCTGTGTATTTTCGACCTGATGCCCCTGCAGTGTTCGCTCCGTGTTGATGCAAGAGTCAAGTGGGGCCTTGGCCTATGTGATGTGGCCCTGTGGCCCACAGACATTGTGGACTGGGCAGTGTCCCTCCATTTGTATATATGTATATATTGTTTTGATTTTGATGGACGTATTTATAGTATTTTATCTTATTACACTCACTTTAATCAATTCCTTTTGTCCTTGCGTTATTCCTGAGGGGTACGGGGTGGATATGTAATTTTTGTGCATCTGTTTGTGTGTATTGTATTGGGGTGGGTGTGGAGGTGTTGCATGTTGCGTGTGTGTAACTCTCTTTTTCCTCCCCCCTCCCTTGTGTACTAGGCGGCAGTACTCACCGTGGTCGTCTTTGCCAGCCTTGGTATTCATGGTGAAGAAGGAGATAGAAGAGCGTCGGGATCACCTGCAACTCGGGCTCCATGGCGGCGTGGTTCTTCTTTGAGTCTCCAGAGGTGAGTCATTTCCCTTCTGTGCACTCTTTCTGCCGTGCTCTTGATGTCGTTGGTACCGGCCCGGAAAAGGTGGTGGATAGGCTGTTGTAATAGTGTGGGCGGTACATTGTCTTCCGCCCAGCTGTTGGCGGTTACCGCCGTGGTGCTTGTTGCTAACGCCGTAGCGGTCGTGTGTTAAAGTGGCTGTCTGTGCGAGCAGTTTCCACCGCGGTCATAATTCAATTTTTTTTACTGCCGGCCTGTTGGCGGTGTTACCGCTGCTTTATCAACCACCGCCAGGGTTGTAATGAGGGCCTATGTAAGAAACAAAAAAATTATGAATGCATTTATCCCAACAAAACAATAGAGGCTTTTTTAAACTGTATACGAAGTAGAAATCAGCAGAGACCTTTTTTGAAGCCTGTAAAAAAGGGCCTTCTTTTTTAACTAAGGTGCTCATTATGAGTTTGGCTGTTGGGCAAGCTGACCCACAAACTTGCAGGGATGAGGCAGCTCTCAACCCAGCTGCCTCACCCCCGGTCGTATTACAATATTCCCACCAGGGTGATCGGCAGGAACATTGAATTATGACATTCCTGCCGGTCAGCCTGGCTGGAACAGTGCTACGGTAATGGTCTTGGCTCCCTTATGGAAGCCAAGGCCAATGCCATACCACAACTGCACCCTGAGAATGCACATTGTCTGCAAGGCAGTGAGTATGCCGAGGGTGCTGGGCAGGAGGGCCCATTCACTGCCGACGACATGGTTGTGGGAAGTGTAGGGACCACCCTGTGGCCCCGTATACTGTGTTTTCACCATTTTGTTCATGGTGGGGTGCCCACCATAAAAAAGGCTGGTTGAAACTAGAATGGTGATCAGTGCAGCCTGCTGAACTCAGCGCTGCCGGACCACGATCCTGACCTCTGTCAGGCTGCCAGGAACCATGTTCCTGGTGGGGGCAGCAGTCCCCTGTGGGCCAACTGCCAGGGTCGTAATGTGGCACCCAGACTGCCTGGAATGTGTGCCTAAATCTTTTTTGGATGACATCCCATGTCACAAAAAAGCTGTACCATTTTGACACACAGAAATTGTTGACTATTGAGATAGCATGTTATGCAGTTCCCACAAATATAGCAGGACTATGTATTAGACCAACACAGACTTTTTAATATAGAGACTCTGTCCACATATACCATCAGTAGGTTTTGCTTTATCCCTGCTAGCTCCCAGTACCACATCCAACCCCCAAACAGACCAGGAAAAGAGTTTATTGGCAACTTCAAACTTGGCCCTGTGATTCCCACATAATCCATGGAAACAGATCTAAAGCCTTTTGTTAATTATTCTTCTACGCCTAAGGTAAACACCAGAAATGTAGGAAAAGCATTTTCAGAACATTTATTCAAATTATCGAATTCTTATATAAAAGGCATGTTCAGTGATTATTAGAAAGATGAGACATACTACAATAATCAGCATTTTTAAAATGGTGAACAATATAAACAACTCAAATCATGGTAATTGTTGCTAATGTTTGCATAATTCTATCTGCATCTAATAGTATACTAAAGATAGCTTAATGGGAGTACCATATGTCAGATTATTTGGATAGTCTAAACCCCATAGTTTGGTGTTAGATGTCTGGAAGCCAGTACAGGTAATCCACCTTTGCAGAAAAGAGGTCGGAGTCAGCAGGACTGTATCTCAGTCACAGCTCAAAGAGGTTCCGTGATAGTTCCAGCATAGAAATACTCCTCTCACTGAATCATACCACAGAAGCTGTTTATTAAATAAAGGAGCGTTCTTATCACACTGTGAGAGACACACAGAGCAGGTCATTTGTTTTGTCTAGCTAAAATGGTTGTCTCCTAACAAGAACACTAAAAAAGCAAAACAAATGACATTGGGGGTCATTACAACCCTGGCGGACGGTGTTAAAGGTGCGGCAATACCGCAAACAGGCCAGCGGACAAAAAAAGGGAATTATGACCCAGGCGGAAACCGCCAACAAAGACAGCCACTTTAACACACTGCCCGCCATGGCGGTACAGACAAGTAGCGCGACGGTCACCGCCAACAGACAGGCGGAAGACAATGTACCTCCCATAGTATTACAACCCGCCAATCCGCCACCTTTTCCGGGGTGGATTCACCGTGGATAAAAACACGGTGGAAACAGTTACTGCAATGGGAAAACGCTCACCTCAACACATCCCACGAGGAAGGAGGCCACCATGGAGCCCGAATTACACATTCTACCGGCCCTTGTATTCCTACTCATCTACGAAGACCAACAGCGGCGCGGCCGAAGACAACAGTGAGTACAGCACCTACGACATGGGGGAGGCAAAAGTTAGGGGGACACACACGAAACACTCCCACCCCCACCCCCACCCCCACCCCCACCCTCACATATTAAAACATACACACCAATGCATCCAAAAAAATCACAGTAACAACCCACAATCCCCCCGGAAGAATGCAAAGACAAAGCGAAATCTGTTCAAACATTGTAATGTATCAATATACATGTCTGTCAAAAATATACAGATATATAAGAAAATCAGACAGAAATATATACATTACGAGAAGTAGTGCAGATATGCACATAGCAATGTCCGTGCACCACTAGTCCAAAAATGCATGGGCGAGGCCCACAAAAGATACCTGGCCACAATCGGAGAGAACACTGCCGGGGCATCAGATAGAAATACTACAGGCACCTCAGGGGGAAAGGCAGGGGGGGCACCTCAGCCGGATGACTGCAAAGCCAGATCCATGACGGGGCTCCATGCCCATTGATGTATCCTAGGGAGTGCAAAGCCACAGTCTCACAAGTCTCTACAGTGGGTGGGTTGCCCACTGTACCATCCTGGGGAGTGCAAAGCCACAGTCTCTCAAGTCTCTACAGTGGGTTGGTTGCCCTCTGCCATATACTGGGGAGTGCAAAGCCACAGTCTCTCAAGTCTCTACAGTGGGTGGGTTGCCCACTGCCATATCCTGGGGAGAGCAAAGCCACAGTCTCTCAAGTCTCTACAGTGGGTGGCTTGCCCACTGTACCATCCTGGGGAGGGCAAAGCCACAGTCTCTCAAGTCTCTACAGTGGGTGGCTTGCCTACTGTACCATCCTGGGGAGTGCAAAGCCACAGTCTCTCAAGTCTCTACAGTGGGTGGCTTGCCCACTGCCATATCCTGGGGAGTGCAAAGCCACAGTCTCTCAAGTCTCTACAGTGGGTGGCTTGCCCACTGTACCATCCTGGGGAGTGCAAAGCCACAATTTCTCAAGTAGATAACATCCGCCAGTGGCTCTGGAGGGGGACTGGTGGCCAGACTGGATTAGTCTCCCCGTGAAAGTTCCTGTCCCGTCACTGTCCCAGATGCACATGGGATAAGAATGCTTGATGTGGCGGTCTTTTCCTTTCTTACCCGGTGCATGCCCTGTTCAGCGGTGCTTTGCCATGGCGGTTCAGGACTGTTCAGCGGTGCTTTGCCATGGCGGTTCTGGACTGTTCAGCAGTGCTTTGCCATGGCGGTTCAGGACTGTTCAGCGGTGCTTTGCCATGGCGGTCTCTGGACTGTTCAGCGGTGCTTTGCCATGGCGGTCTCTGGACTGTTCAGCGGTGCTTTGCCATGGCGGTTCAGGACTGTTCAGCGGTGCTTAGCCATGGCGGTTCAGGACTGTTCAGCAGTGCTTTGCCATGGGGGTCTCTGGACTGTTCAGCAGTTCTTTGCCATGGCGGTCTCTGGACTGTTCAGCGGTGCTTTGCCATGGCGGTTTAGGACTTTTCAGCGGTGCTTAGCCATGGCGGTTCAGGACTGTTCAGCGGTGATTTGCCATGACAGTCTCTGGACTGTTCAGCGGTGCTTTGCCATGGCGGTTCAGGACTATTCAGCGGTGCTTTGCCATGGCGGTCTCTGGACTGTTCAGCGGTGCTTTGTCATGGCGGTTCAGGACTGTTCAGCGGTGCTTTGCCATGGTGGTCTCTGGAACGGGCATTGATGTGTGGCTTGACGATCCCTAGACTGGGCATTGGTGTGTGGCATGACGTTCCATGGACTGGGCATTGGTGTGTGGCATGACGATACCCAGACTGGGCATTGGTGTGTGGCATGACGTTCCCTCATAGCGCACCGGGGCTGTGGCAGCCGGGTCCCTCCTGGGCACTGACTCCAGCGGTTGTCTCCTGACCAGTGACGATACTTGTGCCCTCCTGGGCACTGACTCTGGCGGTGGTCTCCTGACCAGTGACGATACTTAGGCCCTCCTGGGCACTGACTCCGGCAGTGGTCTCCTGACCAGTGACGATACTTGGGCCCTCCTGGACACTGACTCCGGCGGTGGCGGTGGTCTCCTGACCAGTGACGATACTTGGGCCCTCCTGGGCACTGACTCCGGCGGTGGCGGTGGTCTCCTGACCAGTGACGATACTTGGGCCCTCCTGGGCACTGACCCCGGCGGTGGCGGTGGTCTCCTGACCAGTGACGATACTTGGGACCTCCTGGGCACTGACTCTGGCGGTGGTCTCCTGACCAGTGACGATACTTGGGCCCTCCTAGGCACTGAGGGGGTGATTCTAACCCTGGCGGTCGGTGTTAAAGCGGCGGCCAACCCGCCAACAGGCTGGCGGTAAAAAAAATGGGATTCTGAGCCTGGCGGGAACCGCCAACACAGACAGCCACCTTAACACTCCGACCGCCACGGCGGTACAAACAAACATCGCGGCGGTCACCGCCAACAGACAGGCGGCAGACAATGTACCGCCCACACTATTCCAACTCACCAATACGCCACCTTTTCCGGGGCGGGAGCACCGCCGATAAAAACACGTCGGAAACAGACTACGGACGGGAAAACGCTCACCACTACGCACTCCAGGAGGAAGGAGGACAGCATGGAACCCGAATTAAACATCCTACCTGCTCTCGTCTACCTTCTCATCTACCACGAGTACGAAGTCCGGCGCAGACGACAACGGTGAGTACTGCACCTACGACACACGGGAGGGGGAGGACGAAAGGTTACGGGCACACACATATGCGACCCCCCCCCCCAACTATGTACTCACCAATGCAGAGCACCAAGTCACAGTGACACCACCCAAACACCCCTGAAAAATGCTAGGACATAATCATATTTGGAATAAATATTTATGTACCAAAAAGCTCCAGAAAATTATCGTACAACCATGAAAGATATTCACAACAAAACTAATGACATACACATCAGTGTATAACTGAAGTACCAAGTCCTGCACATCCTACGAATTCCGCATGTCCGTGGGCCAAAGTCTTGAGAAATAAGGGCAAAGCCCACACAGGAGACCTGAGTCCTTTGGAGAGAACACTGCAGGGGCATCAGATGTAAAAACTACAGGCACCTCATTGGGAAGGGAAGGGGGGGGCACCACAGCCACATGAGTCCACGACGCCAGATCCACGAGGAGCCACCACACAGTCTCTCAATGTCTCTACAGTGGGTGGGCTGCCCACTGGACCATCCTGGGGAGTGCAAAGCCACAGTCTCTCAATGTCTCTACAGTGGGTGGGCTGCCCACTGGACCATCCTGGGGAGTGCAAAGCCACAGTCTCTCAATGTCTCTACAGTGGGTGGGCTGCCCACTGGACCATCCTGGGGAGTGCAAAGCCACAGTCCATCAGGTGGATGACAGTCTCCACTGGTCAAGGAGGAGGCATGGTGGGCACAGTGAACCATAAACGGTGCTTGAGACGGCGGTGCCCAGCGGAGCGGTGCTTGAGATGGCGGTGCCCAGCGGAGCGGTGCTTGAGAGGAAGGGCCCAGCGGAGCGGTGCTTGAGAGGAAGGGCCCAGCGGAGCGGTGTTTGAGACGGCGGTGCCCAGCGGAGCGGTGCTTGAGAGGAAGGGCCCAGCGGAGCGGTGCTTGAGAGGAAGGGCCCAGCGGAGCGGTGCTTGACAGGAAGGGCCCAGCGTAGCGGTGCTTGAGAGGAAGGGCCCAGCGGAGTGGTGCTTGAGAGGAAGGGCCCAGCGGAGCGGTGCTTGAGACGGCGGTGCCCAGCGTAGCGGTGCTTGAGAGGAAGGGCCCAGCGGAGCGGTGCTTGAGAGGAAGGGCCCAGCGGAGCGGTGCTTGAGAGGAAGGGCCCAGCGGAGCGGTGCTTGACAGGAAGGGCCCAGCGTAGCGGTGCTTGAGAGGAAGGGCCCAGCGGAGCGGTGCTTGAGAGGAAGGGCCCAGCGGAGCGGTGCTTGAGACGGCGGTGCCCAGCGGAGCGGTGCTTGAGAGGAAGGGCCCAGCGGAGCGGTGCTTGAGAGGAAGGGCCCAGCGGAGCGGTGCTTGAGACGGCGGTGCCCAGCGGAGCGGTGCTTGAGAGGAAGGGCCCAGCGGAGCGGTGCTTGAGAGGAAGGGCCCAGCGGAGCGGTGCTTGAGACGGCGGTGCCCAGCAGAGCGGTGCTTGAGAGGAAGGGCCCAGCGGAGCGGTGCTTGAGAGGAAGGGCCCAGCGGAGCGGTGCTTGAGAGGAAGGGCCCAGCGGAGCGGTGCTTGACAGGAAGGGCCCAGCGTAGCGGTGCTTGAGAGGAAGGGCCCAGCGGAGCGGTGCTTGAGACGGCGGTGCCCAGCGGAGCGGTGCTTGAGACGGCGGTGCCCAGCGTAGCGGTGCTTGAGAGGAAGGGCCCAGCGGAGCGGTGCTTGAGAGGAAGGGCCCAGCGGAGCGGTGCTTGAGACGGCGGTGCCTAGCGGAGCGGTGCTTGAGACGGCGGTGCCCAGCGGAGTGGTGCTTGAGAGGAAGGGCCCAGCGGAGCGGTGCTTGAGAGGAAGGGCCCAGCGGAGCGGTGCTTGAGACGGCGGTGCCCAGCGGAGCGGTGCTTGAGAGGAAGGGCCCAGCGGAGCGGTGCTTGAGACGGCGGTGCCCAGCGTAGCGGTGCTTGAGAGGAAGGGCCCAGCGGAGCGGTGCTTGAGACGGCGGTGCCCAGCGGAGCGGTGCTTGAGACGGCGGTGCCCAGCGTAGCGGTGCTTGAGATGAAGGGCCCAGCGGAGCGGTGCTTGAGAGGAAGGGCCCAGCGGAGCGGTGCTTGAGATGGCGGGGCCCTGTTCAGCGGTGCTCTTCTCCACGGCGGGTTCTGTTCAGCGGTGCTCTTCTCCACGGCGGGCCCTGTTCAGCGGTGCTCTTCTGCACCGCGGGCCCTGTTCAGCGGTGCCTATCTCCACGGCGGGCCCTGTTCAGCGGTGCTCTTCTGCACCGCGGGCCCTGTTCAGCGGTGCTCTACTCCACGGCGGGCCCTGTTCAGCGGTGCCTATCTCCACGGCGGGCCCTGTTCAGCGGTGCTCTTCTGCACCGCGGGCCCTGTTCAGCGGTGCTCTACTCCACGGCGGGCCCTGTTCAGCGGTGCCTATCTCCACGGCGGGCCCTGTTCAGCGGTGCTCTTCTGCACCGCGGGCCCTGTTCAGCGGTGCTCTTCTCCACGGCGTGGCCCTGTTCAGCGGTGCCTATCTCCACGGCGGGCCCTGTTCAGCGGTGCTCTTCTGCACCGCGGGCCCTGTTCAGCGGTGCTCTACTCCACGGCGGGCCCTGTTCAGCGGTGCTCTACTCCACGGCGGGCCCTGTTCAGCGGTGCTCTTCTGCACCGCGGGCCCTGTTCAGCGGTGCTCAACTCCACGGCAGGCCCTGTTCAGCGGTGCTCTACTCCACGGCGGGCCCTGTTCAGCGGTGCTTTTCTGCACCGCGGGCCCTGTTCAGCGGTGCTCATCCAGCAGGTCAAGGGAGCCAGACCTGGCCTGGACTCCCTGCTCAGTCGCCCTCGGACCGTGACATTTCTGGACCCTTCGGGGACGGACTCCTGGCCTCCTTAGTGTCCTCCTTCCCAGCTGGGATGTGGCATGTGGGGTCCACCTTCTCCGCGCTCCTGCTGCCCTTCCGCTCCTTTGATGGGGCCCTTGCCTCCCCTAGATGGTGTGGGTGGTGAAGTGGCCGCACATTGCTCCTTGGGGGCAGCCCTGTCGGTCCTCGCACGGCGGCCCTTGTTTTTGCGGGTCCTCTTGCCGGGGGGGGGGGCTGGACATGTCCTTGCTGCTGATCGATGTGTCACTGCTGGCAAAGGGTGGGCTCCAGAACCCAGGCACAACAGTGACACCCGAAGCTGGGCTGGTGGTGGCTGCGGTGCTCTTGGGACTCTTTGAAGATGGATGGGGGAGCTCATCGGGGGGAAAGAGGTTAAGGTTAGCCAGGAAAAGTTTTTTAGGGCCAAGGTAAAGGGTAGGAGAAGTGGAGATGGAAGTGGAGGTAGAGGAGGTGGTTGTAGGAGAGTCAGGTGTGCTGTCATTGGGTGAAGGTGCTGGTGCTGTAGGCTGTCGTGAGGTGGATGGCTGTTGGGTGGGTGTCTGCCTGCGTTTGTGTGTCTTGGAAGAGGGGGTGACAGACACAGTGGGAGAGGACACAGGGGACGTGTAAATGGCAGTGGGGGTGGTGACTGCACGAGTGTGGACTGTCCTGGAGGTGGTGATGGAAGCACTGGCTGATGTTGGGGTGCATGCAGGTGTGAGTGTAGACGTCACAGGGAGGGAGGAGGGAGACGAGGAGGAGGGGGACACAGGGGTGGCAGTGGCTGTTGGCATGTCTGCATCTGGGTGTTGCTTGGGTGAGTGTTTGTGGGATCTGTGGTGCTTGTGTTTGGATGAGCTGCTCTTGGGTGTTGAGGTGTGTGCAGGCTGGTCTGATGGTGTGGATGGGATAGGCTGAGGAACAGGAGACAGAGAAAGGCTGGAGGCAGTAAGAAGAGGGAGGCTGGAAACAGGGACAATGGCTGCCGTCAGTGCTGCGGCCAGAGTAGTGAACGCTCGTTGATGGGAAGCCTGACCCGAATGAATGCCCTCCAGGTACGCATTGCTCTGTTGCACCTCCCTTTGCACACCCTGGATGGCATTCAAAAGGGTCGTCAGCCCAACAATGAGCGTCCTTACCAGGTCAATGAGCTCCGCACTGAGGGCAGCAGGGGCAACAGGGGCAGGGGCTGAGGTGCCTGGGGCGAAGGAGACGCGCGCCTTCCTGTGCGAACCGGCACGGAGCGAAGACTGAGGGGCTGCTGGGAGGGCGGGGCTGGTGCGCTGGGTGGCGGCTGTACCTGTAGAGGCGGGGGCACGGATGTTGCCTCCACCCCTAGGGAGCTCCCATCCGAGGACGTGTCGCTTTCGCTGCTCTCACCAGCGGTCCCCGTCGTGGTGCTCCCCTCGCCCTCCGGATCACTGGTGCCCTCGGTGTCTGTTCCTGGGCCCACCGGGGCCTTGTGTCCTGCAGCTCCCTCGTGCTCCGATGCCAAATCTCCTCCGCCTGATGATGCTAATGCACACATGCACAAGAAGATGAAGAGAAAGGGTGGGGGGAGAAAAAAGAAGACCAGGTTGAGTGCATGCAATGTCAACACCGTTGGCGGAGAGGACAGACACAGGTGCCTAATGCACTAAGCCGCGCATTCGGGGTACACTACTCAGTACTACTGACTAAGACAACAGGCCAAGAGACGTCAAACGCACACATGGGAGATGCTGGACTTTCAATGGCTGTACTTGTCACCCTACCGAGGTGGGGGCCGGGGGCACAGGGCCATGCCTAAGGGAGAGGACTACACTACAGAAAGCGCCCTGGCCTAATGTCACCCACAGCCCTCCTCCCCCACCCAGACGCCTCCACTGCGCAGAAAGATAGGAGAATGTGCTGATACTCACCCCCTTGTGTCTGCTGTGATGTCTTAAAGCACCCATCCAATTCAGGGTAGGCCACCGCCAGGATCCGGGACATCAGGGGGGTCATGGTGCGACTGGCACCCCTCCTAGGTTGGAAGGCCATCCCCAGCAGTGTTTCTGCGGTCTTCCTTGTTCCGCGGCGGATGTCCTCCCACCTCTTGCGGCAGTGGGTGCCCCGTCTGTTGTGGACCCCCAAGTTCCGGACTTCCTTGGCGATGGCACGCCAAATCTCGATCTTCTGATGGGCGCTGACCTATTTGACATGTACAGGGTGGAAAGGAGGAAATCATGAATGACCTGCATGTTAGATGTTATTGCCCCCCCCACCAACTTTGCCATATGGCACATGCTCTCATCTGTCGGGCGTTGCACTCCTCATTCGCCCCCCACCCCACCAACTTACATCCACCCCAATCCACACAGGCATAGCCCATTCCATGTGCACCCGGTGTACTCACTTGTTGGTCTGGAGGACCGTAGAGTAGCGCATACTGGGGGAGGACCCCATCCACGAGCTTCTCCAACTCTTCAGATGTGAAGGCAGGGGCCCTTTCCCCAGTCGCAGCAGCCATTGTATCTTCCAGACCGAGGTCACAGCAGCACTTGCAGTATAGGTCCTCTCCTGTGGATGATCAGGTCTCGAGTGATTAAGCAGATAGAAAATGGCGGTCACGCCCGCGGCGGTGCGTACCGCGCCGGTGCGTCCCGCGACCGCCGGCGCACTTCGTCATTGGCTCCTGAAACCCATAGGCTTCAATGTTAACCAATGCAGCTTTGCGCCGCGGTCTTCGACCGCCTACCGCCACGGTGTGCCCCGCCAGCGCATTGACCTCACATCCCATTGTCCCACTTCACAGGTCAGGCAGCCGCCATTTCAAGGGCCTACATGGCTTAATTTTGACTGTGACACACAGGCCTAGGCCTTGCATTGCCACACATACACGCCTTTCAACCCATTGCCATTCTTTAACTGTGCAAGCTGTCTGTACGTACCTGTGGTTTGGCTGACTCTGTGCTCCATGTTGTCTTTCCTAGGTACCGTCCGCTGGGACTTGCGATGAGAAGGAGGAATCCTCGCGTGTACCGACCGCTGGTGGACCTGTCGACAATGGAAGAACGCCATATAATACTTCGATACAGACTTGACCGTGCCACTATCCATGAACTGTGTGCCCAGCTGGAGCCAGCCCTGATGTCCCCCATCCGCCAACCCACAGGGATTCCCCCTCTGGTGCAGGTTTTGTCAGTCCTCCATTTTTTGGCCAGTGGGTCATTCCAGACCACAGTGGCCATGTCATCTGGAATGTCTCAGCCTATGTTTTCTAAGATTTTGAGCAGAGTGTTGTCTGCCCTGATGAAACTCATGCGGAGCTACATCATTTTCCCAGAGGAGGGTGACTTGCCTACAGTGAAGGGTGATTTCTATGCCCTTGGACATATCCCCAACATCATTGGTGCCATTGATGGGACCCATGTGGCTTTGGTACCCCCAAAAGACGATGAGCAGGTGTACCGAAACAGAAAAAATTATCATTCGATGAATGTCCAGGTGGTCTGTTTGGCTGACCAGTACATCTCCCATGTAAATGCCAATGTTCCCAGGGTCAGTGCATGACGCGTATGTGATGCGAAATAGCAGCATCCCCTATGTGATGGAGCAGCTACAGAGACAACGTGTGTGGCTAATAGGTGACTCTGGTTACCCCAACCTGCCGTGGCTACTGACCCCAGTGAGGAATCCCCGGACAAGGGCAGAGGTACGCTACAATGAGGCCCATGGGCGTACTAGGAGGGTGATTGAGCAAACTTTTGGCCTCCTGAAGGCCAGGTTTAGGTGCCTGCATATGACAGGTGGATCCCTAATGTACTCACCAATGAAGGTGTGCCATATCATCGTGGCATGCTGTATGCTTCACAACCTGGCTTTGCGACGCCAGGTGCCTTTCCTGCAGGAGGATGGGCCAGATGGTGGTGTTGTAGAAGCCGTGGAGCCTGTGGAGAGTGAAGAGGAGGAAGACTCAGAGGACGACACAGACAATAGGGACAGAGTGATACAACAGTATTTCCAGTAACACCCAGGTAAGAATCACCCACGCCATTTCACAATTGCTTCTAGCCTCCTGCATCTGTACTTTCTGTAGTTCCCACCAGATATTTTTGGGTAATTTTTGATTTTCCCTTCCCTTCTCAGTGCTGTATGACGCAGTGCCTGACTTCTGCTTGGTTTGCCCATGAACTACAGCGTATTGACATTGGTATGTTGTCATCACTAATTGACAGAACAGATATTGAACAGTAATATGTAATACATTTGCTAATAATACAGCATGACTCCAAACTGATTTGTGTGCAATATGTGATTTATTTACAGGGCTAGATATTGGTACATGTGATTCTAAGGGTGATGGGTGGGGGTGGAGTAATGTCCATGGCAGAGTCCAGTTCTCAGTCTCACAGGTGCATTGTCCTTTTGCCTGTGGAAGGATGGAGCAGAGGCAGTTCATGGTTGGACAGGGAAGAGTTCAGGGGGTATGTCCTGCTGGCGGGGGTCTTGACATCCTACTCTGTCTTTTTTTTGGATCTCAGGCTCCTCTTACGGGGTGGTTGTTCTTCAGCAGGAGGTGGGGTTCTGGTGGCCTGCCGTGGTGTTGGGGCCTCCTGTCCACTAGCGCCGGCGGAGGTGGTAGGCTGTTCCTGGTCCGGGCTAGTGACAGGGGCCCTGTGTGGTGCCACATGGTCCCGCAACGCGTCTTCTATCCTGTTGAGGGCCAGGACGATGGTCCCCATTGCGGTCCCGATGATTCTCAGCTCCTCCCTGAAGCCCATGTAGCGTTCCTCCTGCTGTGCCTGGATCTCCGTGAACCTGGCCAGTACCGTCGCCATCGTCTCTTGGGAGTGGTGGTAGGCCCCCATGATGGTGGTGAGGGCCTCTTGGAGAGTGGGTTCCCTGGGCCTCTCCTCCCCCCCCTGTCGCACAGCAGCCCTCCGAGCTGCCCGGTTTCCCCCGGCCTCTGTCTCCTGGACGGTGTGCCCGCTCCCACTGCCCCCAGGTCCCTGTTGTTGTTGGGGTGTTGGGTTAGCCTGGGTGCCCTGTAGTGGCAGACACACCGCTGATTGACGTGTCCTAGAGACAGAGGCATGGGCCCGCTGGGTGGGAGCTGTGCTGGTGTTGGCAGAGGGGGTCGGGTCTGGTGTGGCCTGTGTCTGGGTGAGGGGAACCGACTGCCCAGAGGTCCCCGATGGTCCGGGCTGGTCATCAGGTTCAGTGTCGACAGAGCTGCTGTCCTCACTGTGGGCCTGTTCCGGGGGTGGGATGGACATTTCTGGACCCTCCTGGCTGGTGTTTTGGCGTTCGGGTCCTGCATGGGGTAAGAGAGTTTGGTTATTGTTTCTGTGTGTGCAATAGTGTGCGTGTTATGGGTGCCCTCGTCCCCCAGTGCAGGCATTCCCTTGAGGGAGGTGTTGTGAGGGTAGTTAGTGGGGGGGGGGTAAGTGCGGTGGGCATGCTTGGGTGATGGGTGTCCATGGATTGTGTTGGCATGCAGGAGTTGGTGTTGGGATGGGTGGGTTGTGCTGGTGAGACATTGTCAGGGAGGATGTGTGCTGGGGGTTGGGGGTGAGGGTGGGGGTGTGGGTTGGCATGCTGGTGGGGTGGGGGGGATCTAGTAGTTGAGATTGGACTTACCAGAGTCCATTCCTCCGGCTACTCCTGCGAGGCCCTGAGGATGCAGGATGTTGAAGACCTCTTGCTCCCATGATGTAAATTCGGGAGGGGTGGGTGGGGGTCCGCCGCCAGTCTTCTGGACCGCGATGTTGTGCCTGGAGACCATCGATCGGACCTTCCCCCGTAGGTCGTTCCATCGTTTGCGGATGTCTTCCCTATTCCTGGGATGCTGTCTCACCGCGTTGACCCTGTCCACGATCCGCTGCCATAGCTCCGCCTTCCTAGCTATACTGGTGTGCTGCACCTGTGAGCCGAAGAGCTGGGGTTCCACTCTTAGGATTTCCTCCACCATGACCCGGAGTTTTTGGTCCGAAAAGCGTGGGTGCCTTTGGGGTGCCATGGGGTGGTGTGGGTGAGGTGTGGGGTGGTGTATGTGATGATGAGTATGTTGGTGTGTGGTGCTTTGTGCTACTATGTGGTGTGTGTGATGGTGTAGTGTGCCTCAGTGTGTATTGCTATGGATTGTCTGCTGTGTCTCTCTCTCCTTCTCTCAGTAATTGTGGTCGTAGGGGTTTGTGGGTGATGTGGGGGTGTGTTTTATAGTTGATTGATTGTGTGGGAGTGGGTTGTGTATGTGTATCAGGTGTGTGTATTTGTAATTGTCCAATGTGCCTGTGTTTTGGTGCTGTGTGTGTATTTTGACCGCGGCGGTGTGTACCGCCAATGGAATACCGCGTTGGAAAGCCCGCCGCGTTGATTCGTGGGTCGTAATGGCATGGGCGTTTTTCTGTTGGCGTGACGGTGGAGGTTTGGTCATCTCCAGTTTATCGCTGCCCGCTGATGTGGCGGCCTGCAGTGGAGTTCGGATTTTTGGAGGTTTGGCCGTTGTGGGTCAGAATGACCATGGCGGCTTTCCGCGGCCGCGGCGGTGTTATGGCGGTCTTCTGACCGGCGGTAAGCGCCTTTTACCGCCGAGGTCAGAATGACCCCCTGAATCCGGCGGTGGTCTCCTGACCAGTGACGATACTTGGGCCCTCCTGGGCAATGACTCCGGCGGTGGTCTCCCGACCAGTGACGATACTTGGGCCATCCTGGCCTATGACTCTGGCGGTGGTCTCCGGACCAGTGACGACGGTGCTGGCGGTGGCGTCTCGACCGCCGGGAATGATGCCGCCCTTCTCCGCTGTGAGACTCACAACAGGCTGGGCAGACTTCCTCTGGCCCTTCTCCACCTTTGGTGGAGTCACAGCTGACTCTCCAATCCCCTTGGGACCCCTGTGAGTTGTTTTCCCACCAGGAGTCTTCACATGGTCCCGTCGTCCACTTTCCAATTTCAGAGCCTTTACAGGGGGTGGGCTGCCAGTGCCTTGGCTCCGGGTCATACTGCCTGCCCTGGTGGCCAGTGCACTCCACATACCTTGAACAGGCACCACTGTTTTTTTGGCTGAGGCGCTACTACGGGACTGATGAATTGGAGGGGGGTGGTGGGGGCAAAAAGGTCAACTTTACACAGGGACAGTTTCTGACAAACACTGGGATGGGTAGTTGGAGTGGTTCTGGGATTGGAGGAAGAGGAGGTGGTTGTAGGAGGTGTCACTTTAGGTGTTTTGGGTGCAGGTGCAGGTACTGGAGGCTGTCGTGAGGTGGATGGATGTTGGGTGTGTGGTTGCCGGCGTTTGTGTACTTTGTGAGGGGGCGTCACAGACACACTGGAAGAGGACACAGGGGACGTGTAAATGGCAGAGGAGGTGGTGAGTGCAGGTGAGCGGCTTGTGGTGCTGGGTGTCCTGGTGCGATTCCTGGTGCCTGTAGATGTGGTGCATGCAGGTGTGTGTGTAGACGAGACTGGAAGGGAGGAGGGAAAAGAGGAGGAGGGGGACACAGTGGAGGCAGTGGATGTTGCTGTGTCTGTATGTGGGTGAGGCTTGCGTGAGTGCCTGTGCGTTGTGCGGTGCCTATGTTTTCTTGAGCTACTTGTGTGTGCTGACTTGTGTGCATGCTGGTCTGTAGGTGTGCTTGGGATGGGCTGGGGTACAGTGGATTGGGTCTGGGTGGAGGAGGTTGGAGGGGGGAGGCTAGACACAGGGACAATGGCTGCCATCAGTGCTGAAGCCAGAGATTGTAGGGTTCGCTGAAGGACAACCTGACCAGAATGAATGCCCTATAGGAATGCATTACCATGTTGCAACTCTCGTTCTACACCCTGGATGGCATTCACAATGGTAGACTGCCCAACAGTGAGTGACCTGAGGAGGTCAATGGCCTCCTCACTGAGGGCAGCAGGGGTGACTGGGGCAGGGCCTGAGGTGCCTGGGGCGAAGGTGATGCCCAGCCTCCTGGGTGAGCGGGCATGGGGCGAACGCTGAGGGGCTGCTGGGAGGGTGGTGCTGGTAGGGGAGGTGGCGGCTGTACCTGTAGAAGTGGGGCGCAGAGATGGTGCCGCCACCACAAGGGAGCCCCCATCGGCGGACGAGTCCGTGTCGCTGGTTGGTGATCCGGTGGCCAACGTGAAGCTCCCCTCGCCCTCCGTCTCACTGGTGCATTCTGAGTCCGTGGTGTGGCCCTCCATGGCCATGTGGGATGCAGCTCCCTCGTGCTCAGGTGCCACTGTACCTCCGCCTGATGATGCTGATGCACAAAAGAACAGGGAGAGCACAAAAAAGGGGGGGGGAAGACAGAAGAACAGGTTGAGTGCATGGCATACCGCTACCGTTGGCGTACAAGACAGACACAGCAGCCCCCTGCATTACGCCTTGCTCCTGGCCTCTGCATATGCAATTCCTGGGATATGGCCTACATCGCTATGGTGGACATCTGCACACATGGATGCCACAGGGGTAACTATACCTGTACTTGGCACTCTACTGAGGTGGGGTAGAGTGCCACATGGGCTGCATTACAGAGGGGCCTAGTCTACGCATTTCTGGCTGGCCTAGGTACACCCAAAGGCCTCCTCCCGCCCCCAGACCCCTCTACTGCACGCAAAGTCCGCCGAATGAGGTTGTACTCACCCCCTTGTGTCTGCTGTGATGCCCTCAAGCGCCCATCCAACTCCGGGTAGGCCACCGCCAGGATCCGGAACATCATGGGGGGTCATAGTGCGACGGGCACCCCTCCCACGTTGGGAGGCCATCCCCAGCTGAGCCTCCGCCGTCTTCTTGCTGCAGCGGCGAATGTCCTCCCATCTTTTACGGCAGTGGGTGCCCCGTCTCTGATGGGCCCCCAGGGTCCGGATGTCCTTGGCGATGGCACACCAAATGTCCGTCTTCTGGTGGGCGCTGACCTACATGACAATCACAAGGGAAGAAGAGAAGTTATTACCAACTGCACCGTCGATGTGAGTGGCCCCCCTCCCTACTCTAGCCATGTGGCCCATTCATTGACATGCATTAATGTTCCCTGAACTCTGCCCCCTTCCCTCTTCCAACCAGCCCTCTCCACCCAGGTCTAGCCCGTACAACGTGCTCCCTGTGTACTAACCTGTTGGTCTGGAGGACCGTAGAGTAGCGTGTACTGGGGGAGGACCCCGTCTACCAGTTTCTCCAACTCCTGAGCAGTGAAGGCAGGGGCCCTTTCCCCAGACGCAGCAGCCATAGTCGCTTCCAGACCAAGGTCACAGCAGCACTTGCAGTGTAGGTCCTCTCCTGTCGAAGGTCAGGTATCTAGTGATTGAACAGATAGAAAATGGCGGTGACGTCCGCGGCGGTGACGTCTGCGGCGGTGCGTATCATCACTGCCGGTGCACCTGTTCATTGGCTCCTGGGGCCCATAGGGTCCTATGTGAACCAATGCAGCATTGCACCGTGGTCTACGACTGCCTACCGCAACGGTGTGCAACGCCAGCGCAGTTACCCCACAATCCCATTGTCCTAGTTTAGAGGTCAGGCAGCCACCATTTCAGGGGCCCACATGGCTTCATTTAATTCTGCGTCCCACATAGCTATGCCTACACTCAACACACATATAGGAAGGGTTTTGTGTGTGGTGTCGTGTTCTGTGTAACTGTGGGTACATACCTGGATGAAAATTGACTTTATCGTCGCTCTTGTCCTTCGTAGGCGCCGTCAGCTGGGACATGTGAGAAGATGGCGGAATCCTCCGGGGTACCGACCGCTGGTGGACCTGTTGACAATGGAAGAGCGACATGTCATCGTCACATACAGGTTTGACCGTGCCACAATCCAGGAACTATGGGCCAGATGTAGCAAACTTTAGCGAGTCGCAAATGGCCCGATTCGCAATTTGCGACCCCGCAAAATGGGAAATGGGATGCAATAATCCCATTTCCGACTCGCAAAATGTGACGCGAGCCGCTACCGACTCGCAAAATTTGCGACCCCATTTTGCCACCCGCAAATAGCAAGTCGCAATTTGTGAGTCACAAACCATATGCAATAGCAACTCGCAAATTGCGACTAGTCGCAAAAAGCCCATTTTGCACTTTCAATTTACCACTAACTCAGAGCAGGTGGTAACCATTACCAAGGTATGAAAGGGGACCCCGAAGGCATCTGGGTTACTCAAGATTGCAGAGATATACCTGATAGCAGTGAGGAGGAGAGCCCATGCCGCCCAGCAGAGGAGGAGCCAGAGACAGGAGAAGATATACAGAACAAGGCAGACACTCTTCCAGCAAACTGAGGAGGAAATATATGATAAATATAGACTTAGCAGCGCAGCTATACTAGATTTAGTAGAATTAGTCAAACCACAGCTAGAACGCCAGACTGTGCGCGGCTGCGCCATCCCTACGCATGTGCAAGTGCTATGCTCACTGCACCTCTTGGCCTCGGGTAGCTATCAGGGGGTCATTGCTGTGGCAGGTGGGGTATCCCAAAGTGCACTATCACGGTTCTTTAGGGCATTCCGAGACGCCTTACTCACACACATGTCCTGATACATATACCTATCCAGGAATGAGGCAGAAATCAACAGCACCAAGTTGGAATTTTACAGGATTGCCAACTTCCCCCATGTCATAGGGTGTGTAGATGGGACACATATACAAATATGCCCTCCTGCAAACCTGGAATATCTGTTCCGCAATAGGAAGTGTACCCACTCACTCAACATACAGGTGGTATGTGACACCCATTATGTCATCACTGACATGGTTGCCAAATTTCCAGGCAGTACTCATGACTCCTACATTTTTAGGCACAGTGGGATACACCAACGCCTGGAACGTGGGGAGTTTGGAGACGGATACCTCCTAGGTAGAGCTGAATACACCTTGAAGACATGCACACAGGTCAATGTGCAAACCATCCATGCCCAGCTAACATTGTACTTTTTTGTGCCAAACAGGTGACAGTGCATATGCTCTGGATACTAACTCCGTACTTAACACCCAGCAATGAGACAGAGAGGCGATACAACAGTGCACATAAGAGGACCAGGAACATAATTGAACGTGCCTTTGGACTGCTGAAAGCAAGGTTCAGATGCCTCCACCGAAGTGGAGATGCCCTCCAGTATACCCCAATAACAGCTTTTAAAATAGTTGTTGCATGCGCTATACTGCACAACATTGCCACCAGACGTGGGCTACCTCTCACCCCTGAAGACCCTGATTCGGAGGATGAAGAGCAAGAGCAACCACATCGCCATCATGGGGATAGGAGCATCGCAAATCAAGGCAGACTGAGACGGGAACACATTGCAAACCAATACTTTGGAAGGTACGTGCCAACTTTTACCATACTCACCAATGTAACAAACAGAGTCCATGTGTTAAGTGGAAAGAACAAGTGATTTAATAAGTGCAAATAACATAACTATGTACAATAGGAGCAGTTCAGGGGCTTCAATAGTCCACCTGGCATGGGACACATTGATGTCATGTGCCCCAACCCTAAGGACAGTGTGGAGCTCACACCCTACGGCGGGCTCGGCCAGCCTGGCTGGTACTAGGGTGGTCAGCAGTGCTCTGCCTTGTGCTTCCACTGCGAAGCACCCTGGTGTCACCGGCAGAGACACTGCTGACAGTGGAGCCCTCCTCACTGTCCTGTGGCGTGGCGCCTGTGCCCCTGGCCACCTGCCGTGCCTCCATGAGGTCTATTGCATGGATGAGACGGCCCAGTCCCCGTGCCACATCACCAGCAAAGTGGCCCATGTCCACCTGGAGGCTGACTGTGCGCCTAGACAGCCCTGTTGTGTTTACTGCCAGCCTTACTATAGAGGAGGACATCCTGTCCAGGTGTTGCAGCAGCAGGCAGTCCCTGCGCCGTGCACTGTCAGTCTGCGTTAGCAGTCCTGCCACTAGTTGGCACATAGAGAGTGCAAGGTCACCCGTGTTGGTACTGATCACCTGCAACTCTGATTGTACCTGCTGCATACTGTTGGCATGATTGCGTTCAAAGCGCCGCAATGCCCCACTAATCCTCCTTAATTCTTGGTTTTGCAGGCGCTGACCCCGTAGGAGTGCGGCCTCGGTTGGTGATGTGGAGGCATGCCCTAACTCTGCCTGCCGCTCTGCTGTTGATGTTCCAGGTCGCCTGCGAAGCGGTGGAGGCCCTGTGTTGTCTCCCATGGCACTCTGGCTCGTACCTGGTGCAGGCTCACACACCACTACTGCAACAGGTGTTTCCTGAGGGGACATGGTGTCGGTGGTGCAGGTAGCAGTGGTGGCTGGTCCTGTTCTCTCCTGTGTGTGCTGGCTGACCAGTGGCCCCTGGCTGCCTGGGCTGGTGGGGGTGTCTTGTGGGAGACCTGTGGGACATAGGGAACACACTGTCAGTGTCTACTATCTGTTAGCAACTTCCTAATAAACTATTGCCTATGAACTGCCTACTTGACTACATTGCCCATAATGCATCAGTCTGGTGTTTGCTACTTTGAAATGGAGCTATCTTGGTTGTGCATGCTCCTGTGTACAAGGTGGTTGGGGGTATGGCATTGATGAGGGTACATGCATGTCACATGGTACTCACCGGTTGATGGTCCTGGGTCAGAGGTGTCCAGATCTCCCATCCCGCTTACAGCCTCAGGCTCTAGGGTCTCTTCTACCCTTTCCTAAAGGGGTGTGGGTGGTGGTACCGTCGATGGTCCCCCTCCTGTGCCTCTCATCTCCCGGAGCCGCTCTGCCACCCTCTCCTTGGTCCGGGAGCGAAGGTCATACCACCTTTTCTTCAATTCTTCCACACTCCGGTGGCTGACCCCCAGGGAGTTGACTTTGTCCTGGATCTCCTGCCAGAGTCTTCTCTTCTCTGGCACGGTGAGGGCTGACCTGCCAAACAGCTCGTCATGGTGCTGACAGCACTCATCAGTCAGCACCTCCAACTCCTTTTCAGCAAACTTAAGTTTCCTCTTCCTTGGATTTTCAGCCATGGTTGCAGGAGCTCTGTTTGTTTGCTGTGCTGAAGTTGAAATGGATGTGGTCCTCCCAGGTGTATTTGTAAACTTCCTGGCTGTGATGTCCTCATCATGTGCCAGGAAGTGTTTTCCAGAGTGTTCTGAAGTGTTCTCCAGAGTGTTCTGCAGCACCTGCATTCAATTTTCAGCACAGTCGCTATTTGCGACACCCACTTGCAAATTGCAAGTCCGTTTTTTGCGTGGTCGCAAAAAGCAACCTCGCAAACAGTGGACTCGCTATCTGTGGTGCGACTCCGTGTGCGAGTTGCAAATTGTCCTCGCACCTTCTACCTGCATTGCAGTTAGCGAGTCGGAAATTGCGAGTCGCAAATAATCGCAATTTGCGAGTCGCTAATTTGTAAATACCTACATCTGGCCCTATGTACCCAGTTGGACCAGACCTGATGTCACCAATCCGCCATCCCACTGGAATCCCCCCTGACGTGCAGATGCTGTCAGTGCTCCATTTCCTTGCAAGTGGGTCTTTTCAGACAACAGTGGCCATGGTATCAGGGATGTCACAGCCTATGTTTTCCAACGTGTTGTCCAGAGTGTTGTCTGCCCTGCTGAAACACGTAAGGAGATACATCGTTTTCCCTGAGGTGGAGGATTTGCCTACAGTTAAAGGTGACTTCTATGCCCTTGGACATATCCCCAACGTCATAGGTGCCATTGATGGGACCCATGTAGCTCTGGTTCCCCCCCACAGGAGTGAACAGGTGTACAGAAACAGGAAGAGTTATCATTCTATGAATGTACAGATGGTATGTTTGGCAGACCAGTACATCTCCCAGGTTAATGCTATGCTCCCTGGCTCTGTGCATGACGCCTACATCCTCCGGAATAGCAGCATCCCTGATATGATGGCTCAACTCCAGAGGCACCGTGTATGGCTATTAGGGGACTCTGGTTACCCCAACCTTTCCTGGCTACTGACCCCAGTGAGGAATCCCAGGACCAGGGCAGAGGAACGCTACAATGAGGCCCATGGGCGGACTAGGAGGGTGATCGAACGCACCTTCGGCCTCCTTAAGGCCAGGTTCAGGTGCCTCCATATGACAGGTGGTTCCCTATTCTACTCACCGAAGAAGGTGTGCCAGATCATCATCGCCTGCTCGATGCTTCATAATTTGGCTTTACGACGCCAGGTGCCTTTTCTGCAGGAGGATGGTCCAGATGACGGTGTTGCGGTAGCTGTGGAGCCTGTGGAGCCTGTGGACAGTGATGAGGAGGAAGCTGAGGAAGAAGACAACGACAACAGGGAGTCAGTCATACAGCAATATTTCCAGTGACACACAGGTGAGAACATTTTCAGATTTAACATTACATTCACTGTCACACGTCTTCCTCTATCCTGTGTGTAATTACTTGGGATTATTTGGTAATTGAGTTGTTTCTTTCCATTACGGTTTCACAGGTGTGGTTACCAACGTGTGTCATCTACTTGCATCCTTCAAGGACTTTTGATGTGTGACATTGGTATGTTGCTTTTAGTTCTCACAACGCATTTTCACACTGTCATTGATATTACATTTTAACAAATCATAGACTGACTCCAGATTGTTTTGTGTTTCAAGGGTGTTTATTGCAGTGCTCAGAATTGGGAGGGGGTTGTAAAATGGTGATGGGTGATGGCGGAGGAATGTCCATGGCAGAGTCCAGTCTATTAGTCTCACAGGTGCACTGCCCTTATGGGCATAGGAAGTGGAGCTGGGGCAGTTTAAGTATGGACAGGGTAACAAAGTGGGACAGTGGGGTGACAATCAGGGTGGTCTCATTTCCTGGCGGGGGTCTTGCCATCTTGCTCTGTCCTGTTCCTGGATCTCAGGGCCCGCTTGCGTGGTGGTTGTCCGTCTGCAGGGGGTGGGGTGCTGGTGTGGTGGTCCTGTGGCGGGGCGTCCTGCCCACTAGTGCCGGCAGAGGTGGTGGGCAGTTCATCGTCCTGGCTAGTGTCAGGGGCCCCTTGGAGTGCCACGGTGTCCCTCAGGGTCTGCTGTATGTCCTTCAGCACCCCTACGATGGTGCCCAGGGCGGAGCTGATGGTCATGAGCTCCTCCCTGAACCCCAAATACTGGTCCTCCTGCAGGTGCTGGGTCTCCTGAAACTTTACCATGACCGTCGCCATCGTCTCCTGGGAGTGGTTGTATGCTCCCATGATGGAGGTGAGGGCCTCGTGTAGAGTGGGTTCCCTTGGCCTGTCCACCCCGTCGCACAGCAGCCCTCCCAGTTCCCCTGTGTTCCTATGCCTCCGTCCCCTGGACCGTGTGCCCACTACCACTGCCCCCAGGTCTCTGTTGTTGTTCGGGTGGTGGGTTAGCCTAGGTTCCCTGTAGTGGTGGACACACCACTGATTGACCTGTCCTGGGTAGGGAGGTTTGGGCCCACTGGTTGGGTGCTGTGCTGGTGTTCCCAGAGGGTGGAAGGTCAGTGTTGGGCTGTGCCTGTGCAAGGGGAACCGACTATCCTGAGGCCCACGATGGTCCGGGCTGGTCATCAGGCTCCAGTAGGACAGAGCTGCTATTGTCACTGTGGGCCTCTTCTGGGGGTGGAGTGGTGTTGTCTGGACGCTCTGGTGTGGTGACGGTCCTTCGTGTTGCTGCAGGGGCATAAGAGCATGATTATTGCATGTCTGTGTGTGATGGTGTGCAATGGGTGGGTGACCTTGTACTCCAGTGCTAGCACTCCTGTGTGGGGGCTTGTGTGATGATGGTTAGGGGGTTGTTCTGGGTATGTGCAGTGGGCATGCTTAGGTGATAGGTGTCCATGCTTAGTTGTGTCATGCAGGGCTTGGTGTTGGGATGTGTAGTTTGTGTTATTAGTACATTAGTGAGGATTTGGGGTGAAAGGGGAGGGTATGAGGGTGGGGGTGGGTGATAGCATGCAGGTAGGGTGGGGGATATGTTAGTTAAGATTTGACTTACCTGTGTCCCATCCTCCACTGACTCCTCCGAGGCCCTCTGGATGCATGATGGTCAAGACTTGCTCCTCCCATGTTGTTAGTTGTGGGGGAGGAGGTGGGGGTCCGGCGCCAGTCCGCTGAACCGCGATGTTGTGCCTAGAGACCGTTGAACGCACCTTCACCCGTAGGTCGTTCCACCTCTTCCTGATGTCCTCCCTATTTCTTGGGTGCTGTCCCACAGCGTTGACCCTGTCCACTATTCTTCGCCATAGCTCCATCTTCCTGGCTATTGATGTGTGCTGTACCTGTGAGCCAAATAGCTGTGGCTCTACCCGGACAATTTCCTCCACCATGACCCGGAGCTCCTCCTCGGAAAAGCGGGGGTGTCTTTGGCGTGCTATGGGGTGGTGTGTGTGATGTGTGGGGCGGTGTGAGTGTTGATGTGTGTGGTGATGTGTCGTGGTGTGTGGTGTTTTGTGCGTGGATGTTGTGTTGGTGATGGTGTTGTGTGCCTCTGCGTGGTGGGATTGTCTGATCTGTGCTGTGTCTCTGGCCTTCGTGATAAATTTTTGTTCGTAGGGGTTTGTGGGTGATGTGGGTGTGTGTTTTATATTGCGTTAGGTGTGTGAGAGTGATGTTTGTATGCGTCTCAGGTGTGTGTATTTTGAATTGTCCAATGTGGCGGTGTTTTGGAGATGTGTGTGTATTTTGAGCGCAGCGGTGTGTACCGCCAATGGAATACCACGGTTGAAAGACCGCTGCGTGGATTCGTGGGTCGTAATAGCATGGGCATGTTTCTGTTGGCGTGGAGGTGGAGGTTTTGTTATCGCCAGTTTATCACTGACCTTCGGCGTGGCGGACTTGTGTGGTTGTCTGAATTTCGGCGGATTCCGAGATGTGTGTCATAATAGCTGTGGCGGAATTCCGCCACCGTGGCGGTGTATTGGCGGTCTTCTGCACGGCGGTAAGCGCCTTTTACCACCAATGTTGTAATGACCCCCATTGTGTTCTAAAATGTGCAGCCCTGGAACTAGCAGTACAGACTACAGGGCATCAGTGCCTATCAGAAATGTACATACAGCACATGTATGCACTAAATTGTAGAAAAGGTTACCACGCAAAGGAGATGTCAACTTAAGGAGGTGAATCTAAAATGGCAACAACATGCAAGCCATGTGACAATTCCCTGTCTGGGAAACAGGTATATAGCCTTCAATGAGTGACCCAAAGGCATGTGATACCTGGTAGTGTCACCTTTTGAGATCCAGCTCACATCCAGGGTATATGTTTATACCAAGGCATTTCTGTTTACTCTGAGGTTCAGAACCTGGAAATGAGACCTAGAGAGGTGCACCAACTTTATTCTCTAGCTCAGATGGGACTACTGTTCATGCCCTGGGTTAACGATATTAAGTAATGGTGGTAGCAAATTGTTTTCATAACACCAGCAATGAATAGTAATTTTTCTCTGATTCAGAAGGAGGGTAGTGCCTATTGTCCACACTTGTATAAACTGCTTGCATGAGACACATAGACCTTAAAGCTAACATCCAAGATAGATGTCTCTTGCATGTTATATCAAGTGTTCATGCTATCAGGACTCTGTTTAGATGTGAATATAAGATTTGTCAGACCAACTAGGTCCATTTTGGATTGCCATGCCACAGGGCAGTGGCTGTATTGCAGCTTCCCCAGACATAAGAAGTGTTGTGCCTGAATTCCTAAGCTGAAGTGTGCAACCCATGCACTTAAGTGTGGAAGAATGGCAAGAAGACTGTCTCTACAAATTTTATGATGAACTTTTTAGCAGTGAGTTGGGGATTAGCCCTTTCTAATCTCTGCCATGTGACTGGTGGTGAAATGAGAGTAAGTCAGCAGATTCTGTAATGAGAGTGAAATAATCTTTTTGGCAATTTCAGACTGATGGTTCACTGTGGAGTTGTCACCACTTTCTTCTCTGAGAAGACTATTATAAACTGTGCTGAACTACTCAAAGACTAGGAGATTTGTAAAAATCATCCATGCTATGAGGTATCTTTGTGTGCACCTGGTAAGACGAGAGCAACAATAATAGAGAATTCTTACAGGATTAACTACCTTAGGATATAGCAGCATGATATATCTTTTAAAGTTCGATAAACCTCTGCAGGTATAATGCAGTTTTAGGGCCAGATGTATGAGGCAGGGTTTTGCGACTCGCAATTTGCGAGTTGCAAAACCATATGTACAACAGTGTACTTCACATTGTTTGCAATTCTCAATGGGGTCGCAAATTACCTACCTCATTAACATTTCTGAGGTAGGTCGCACTTTGCAACCCCATTGGGAATGGCTGCACTCACAAGAATGGTGGGCTGCTGTGACTTCTTCTAAATAAAACAGGTTTTTTTTAAATGCAGCCCGTGTTCCATAAAGGAAAACGGGGTGCATTTCAAAAATAAAAATGAAAAGTTTTCTTTTCATTTTTTCACAGCAGGCAGTGATCCATGGGACCACTGCCTGCTCCGAAAAAACCTTTTCACTTCCATTCACATTCTCATTAGCGATGCAAAATCTTGAGTGGAGTTGACTGCAATCTTGGATTAGGAAATACACAAGTTTCTCTTTACATAGCATCCTCTAACTTCGATGGAAATATAGGGGCTGAAGTATGAAAAGTTTTTGCACTCGCAAACGGTGCGAATTGCAAAAAACGTCCGTTTGCGAGTGCAAAAACGTGGTCTGCGATGCATGAAAGGCATTCGCAGACCAAAAATAAGAAATCGCAAAATTTGCGATTTTTTGCGTTGCGACCTGGTTTTGCGAGTCGCATTTTGCGATTCAGTATTTACGGTAGGAAATTGCAAGGCGCAAAATGCGATTCGCAAATTCCAAGTCGCAAATAGATGCATCAAAAATTCGCAATTTGTGAATTTTCGCAGGATGGCATTTTGCACATGCAAAATACCACTAAGTGAAACCAGGTGGTAACCAGGTGCAACCTATATGAAGAGGCCCAGAATGCCTCAGACTCTTTTCCACAATGGCTGCACTCTACGTCATGGTGAGGACGATGAGGATCTTGGCAGGTTTGAGGAGAGGGAGGAGGAGACAGGAGCGCATTTTCAAAGTGCCCATTACACTATTTGACCAGACAGAGGAGGAAATATTTGAGAGGTATAGGTTGAACTCAGCCATGATACTTGATCTGATAGCTGAGCTACAACCCATACTGCAGCGCAGAACACTAAGGAGTCACAGCATACCCACCCATGTGCAGGTATTATGCTCCCTACACCTACTTGCCTCAGGGAGCTATCAAGGGGTCATAGCAGCAGCTGGAGGGGTTTCACAGAGTACCCTCTCCAGAATTTTCAATGCATTTATCAACCCCATGCTAAGCAAACTCCAACAGTACATCAGATTCCCCCACACCCCACAGGAAATACAGCAGACAAAAATAGAGTTTTACCAGATAGCACAGTTCCCCCACGTCCTAGGTGCCATAGATGGCACACATGTGGCAATATGTCCACCATCAGCCACAGAGTATGTTTACCGAAACCGTAAATGCCAACATTCAATGAATATTCAGGTGATATGCAATGCCTCCTATATCATAACTGATCTCGTGGCCAGGTACCCAGGGAGCACACATGATTCGTACATCTTTCGCCACAGCGGCATTCACACAAGACTGCTAGCTGGGGAGTTTGGAGAAGGATATCTACTAGTTAATGTCACTCTGTACACTGGTGCATAGATGGCGAACACATGTCAGATGGCTCAGTTACTCATCACACCTTCTGTCCCTTCCAGGAGACAGTGCCTATGCAGTGCGCACCTACATGATGACGCCCTACCTCAATCCCACAACACCAGCAGAACGGAGATACAATGCAGCACACAGGGCAACCCGCAACGTGGTAGAGAGCACATTTGGACTGCTGAAGAGTCGCTTCCGGTGCCTCCACAAAAGTGGAGGGGCACTACAGTACAGCCCAGAGACAACATGTAGAATAGTGGCTACTTGTGCAATCTTGCACAATATAGCTACAACCAGGAGCATACCTATAGAAATCAGTGACACTGAATCAGATGAGGATGACGATCCCATACCACCTCTACAGCCAGCAGACAGGACCAGTGCAGCAGAGGGAAGGCAAAGGCGTGCTGACATCACACACAACCATTTCAGACGTGAGTGTGAATGAAAAAAATCCACCGACAACTGTACCTGTAGTGATAGAAATGTATTACCTTAGGTCAGGTAATATATGGTGAAAAATGAAGTAAACAGGTGAATAAGAAAAACGAAAAAAAACAAAAGAACTGAGTCCCACACTATTACATCATAGTGGGCACACCAGTGTCAATGCGGCAACAGTCACTTCCTCCTCCCACGCACACCACTGGGGTGCCCAGTTGACTCACTGGCACCCTGAATGTCACCCTCAGTGGCAGTGCTGCGCCTGGCACTGCGCCGTCTGGTGTCTGATGCAGGTACTGCCAGACTACTAAGGCTCGAACTGTCCTCAGTGTCCCCCAAGGCTACCTCACTGGGAGTGGCCGATCCCTGTCCCATGACTAGTTCAATCACATTAGTGATTTGGACAAGGCCCTGGACCACATCCCTGCTGGTGTGTGCAGCCTCCACTTGGGCCGCCACAGCGCGACGGGCGATGAGTGCGGTTGAGTTTGCCATCCTGTTTGAGGACCTGCAGTAGTTAGCAAACATGGTTCGGAAGCGGTGTTCATGTCTGCGTCGACTCATCCTTTCGTGGCGCAGCTCCTCACACAGGTCACGCACTGCACTGGTAAGCTCCCTAGTGTCCTGAGAGGCCTGCACCTGTCCCTCACGCAGCTGGGTGATATTGTCGTTCAGGGTGTCAATTCGCCGATGCAGGCCAATCATATGTCTGTTGTGGACTCTCAGGTTCCTGTCCAGACTCAAAATTCTCCTGTTTTGCAGGCGCTGTTGCTGCAACATAGCAGCCTCAAGTCCACCGAACAAGGATGAACCCTCAGCTGCCTCCTGCGATTGCTGCTGGGACACTGTGGAACTTCTGCGATGTGCTGCATGACCCCTGTCCGCCGGTATCTGGCTGCGCCTATCTGGTGCAGATGGTGTGCTTGGCCCCTCCTACTGCACATCGGAGTCACCACTGAGGTCTGGCAGTGGCAATGGCCTGGGCCTGCGGCGCACAGTGGAGACGTTGACGGACCCACTGGTGTTGGTGTCAGAGGGCTGCTGTGTGTCCGTCTCCCCTACACACTGAATTTCTGTGGCTGCTGGGCCAGGCCCACCTGCAACAACAATATGCAGCATGTCAGTTCTGTATGTTACATTCTCTGTCCAGAAATGGCAAAGAAGCTACAGGTAATGCTCTACATGGTGTAGTGTGTGTTGTGTTACCTTGGGTGTCACTATGCTTGCTTACATTGTAATGCTACTGTCTGTACTAGTTTGGGGACCACAACTCCCATAATGCATTGTTATGCTGCTTCTAAGATGTGGACTGGACTACTTCCCACACTACTTCACATTACATACTAATTCCTAAGGGGCTTTTATGCATGCACATATTGGGATCACACACAACATTGCACTTACCTTGGCTGGTACTCGGTTGAGCGGAGGTGTCTATATCTGTGACCCCTGTCACTGCTTCCGGGAGGAGTGTCAATTCCACCAGGTCCTCCAGTGGTGTGGCAGGTGGCTCGGTTGGTGGTCCTCCTCCTGTGCCCCTGGCCTCTGCAAGTCTCCTTGCCACCCTCTCCTTTGCCCGGGACCGCAGGTTGTACCAGGGTTTCTTGATCTCCTCAATGGGGCTCTGTGCCACTCCAAGGGCGCAGATTTTACTTTGGATCTCAAGCCATAGCCTTCTCTTCTCGCTCTCAGGCACCTGGAGTGATGATTTACCAAAGAGGCGGTCATGGCTCCTCACAACCTCTTCTGTTAGTACCTCCAGCTCTTGTTCACTGAACTTGAGTTTGCGCTTCCTCTCCTGCTTCTCCTGTGATGTACCTTGGGGCTCCATTGTGGCTCAGGTGATGCTGCTCCTTCAGAGTGCTGCTCAATGTGGCTGGGCTGCTCTCACTCAGGATGCTGGTTTGGGTGTGGCACCTGAAACTGCCTGGGATGACTCATTTCCTGCTGGTAATGTCATCAGGCTCCTCCAGGTGTGCATTCTCGAACTTTCTCCCATTTTGCGATTTTTTACCGTATCGCAAAAAAAACGCAAATTGCGAGAATGCAAATTGCGAGTCGGTATATGGGCCTCGCAAACCACAAATTGCGATTTTTAAGAAACCGCTAATTCCGATTCGCAATTTTGTTACATGGCCAATTGCGACTCGGAAATAACGATTTCTTAATAATCGCATTTTGCGATTCGCAGACCCCAGTTTTCATACATCTGCCCCATAGAATGTAGCTGTCTTTGCATTCATTATCGGAAAGGCTGATTCAAGAAATATGGGATGGAAGCATTCAGGCTAGGCATATACCATATGGAAACGTATCTATATGTTTTCATGACCAAACTCTAATATATACTGTGCTCAATCTACCTTTATTGGTCCCTGTAACAAGTCCTCTCTTATGATGACAGTAGGTGAGAAACCTTCTGTTAAAGTTCCTGAAAGTCTCTCCCTCATTGCTTCTTCTTTCTAGAAGTACGATGAAAGGCATATGTAAAGGTTGCACACGTCTTTGTGATTATGTTATGAGTGCTCCCACCTTTAGCCAGCATCAGCGCTACCTGCTGTGAGATCCTTTGCCTTTCACAAAGGCTGCGGGCCTGATTTAGAGTTTGGCGAAGCAGGTTACTCAGTCACAAATGTGATGGATATCCCGCCCGCTTTAATATAATTCCATTATAGCCTATGGAACTTGTAATACGGTGAACAGGATATCCATTATGTTTGTGATGGAGTAACCCCTCCACCAAACTCTAAATCAGGGCCTGTGTCTGCACAGAAAGATCATGCAAGAGGAAAAGGAACCAGCCCACATTGGCTCCTAGACATTCAATATCCGTTGTCATGAAAGAGTGTATAAAAGAGGGACACAAACTACCCCACTTGGTTTCTGTCCCAAATTCTTCAACACCAAGGAAGGCTGCGCGGTGCAGAGCCACCGAAGATATATTGAGAGAGGGCTGCTGTATGTTGGACAGATAGGCGGGTTATTGAAGGCAGCGCGGTGCAGAGCCACCGAAGATATATTGAGAGAGGGCTGCTGTATGTTAGACAGATAGGCGGGTTATGACCCTGGCCGTCTTCAGACTGCCAGGGCCGCAGTGGCAGTCTGGCAGCCACATTACGACCGTGGTGGTTGCACCACGGTTGGACCGCCAGCACTCCCAGATAATGACTTGTCATTGTTTTAGCGGTGCTGGCAGTCCTGTGAGCAGCGCTGGCCTGGGGATTACGAGACTCCTCTCCGACAGCTTTTACATGGCAGTAGCACCACCATGTA